>NC_079313.1:122584237-123184237 GCF_029931775.1 Euleptes europaea
TCTTCACCCTTGCGCTTACTTTTCAAAAAAATTTGCGCACGCTCAATTAAACTGGCCCATCTGGGAGAAAGAGGCCTCTGCAGTTCATCATGCACTGACTTTATGGCGGCAATTCTTGGAAGGGTCTAAAGTACCCTTTGAAGTTTGGACCGATCACAAAAATCTAGCTGCCCTCACGGGGTCCCATAAGCTATCGGCGAAACAACAACGGTGGGCGGAGTTCTTTGCTCAGTTCCGTTTCACCCTGAAGCACGTCCCTGGGAAGCAGAACGTTCTCGCGGATGCCCTCTCCCGTTTACCACAATATCCGGTAAAACTCGAAAGACCTACCAACTCTCTGTTCACCCCTATGCAACGTGGGGCCCTACCTATGCTGGCTGTGCAAACCCGATCCCAGCATCAACACACCTTCCCTAACTCGCAAGCTCCGCCAGCCCAACCGGCTGCCCAGCCGCCACCGCAACAGACCGGAGTTCCCGCCCCTCCTACCCCTCCGACCGCTCAGCCGCCTGCAGTCTGCGCGCCGCCGCACGTAAGCACTAACCCTATAACTATTCCTCAGATCTCCAGGACCGACGGGGGGGCTCCCTCCAAAATCCCCATCTCCGAATCCTTTTTAACTGTCCTTCGGGACCAGTGCCTTTTAGAACGTTCCGCTCATACCCTACCTCCTGGTGTTTTGGAACAAGGGGGGTCCTGGTACAAAGACTCAAAATTGTATGTACCCAAAGCTCTCCGGAAGGACGTTTTACATTTAGCTCATGGAGCCAAAACAGCTGGGCACTTTGGGTTTCTGAAGACCCTTCACTTATTGCGCAGACAGTTCTGGTGGGGGGGAATGCGTTCCGACATTGACTCCTTCATCCGCAGCTGTCCCGTTTGTGCCGCTGCGAAACGATCGCAGGGCAAACCCCCGGGACTGCTACAACCTCTTGAAACGCCCAGCAGACCTTGGGAAGTGATTGCTATGGACTTCATGACTGATCTCCCTCTCAGTGGGGGTAAAACTGTGTTATGGGTTGTTACTGATTTGTTTTCTAAGCAAATACATTTGATTCCATGTGCAGGGATCCCCTCTGCTCAGAAACTGGCCCGTCTCTTCGTGACGCATATATTTCGTTTACATTCGTTTCCGCGTAAAATAATTTGTGACCGCGGAAGTGGTTTCGTTTCTAAGTTTTGGAAAGCTTTCCTCAAGTTGGTGGGGGTGGAACAGGGATTATCTAGTGCATACCATCCTCAAACTGATGGTCAAACTGAACGTGTCAATGCTGTACTTGAATGTTATTTGCGTTGTTATGTTAACTACCACCAGGATAACTGGGTGGAACTGTTACCTTTAGCAGAATATGCCTACAATAATGCCATGCATCAATCCACAGGTTTTAGCCCGTTTTTTGCTGTGTATGGACAAGATTTCAGTCCCATCGTTCCTACAGATGATGTAGAGGGGGAGGGGAATCCCGACATTGCCTCCTGGGCACACGCCCTCCGTACCACTTGGCCCTGGCTCGTTAGCAACCTCGACCGGGCCAAACGTAAATACAAAGCGCAAGCTGACAAACATCGCTCCCCCGGGGGTGATCTGCAAGTGGGTGCTTTGGTTTACCTTTCCACCAAAAACCTCCGTTCCACCCAACCGTGCCATAAACTCAGCGCCAAATTCATTGGCCCTTTCCCCATTACGCGGGTCATAAACCCTGTCACAGTGGAACTGGCTCTCCCCAAATCCTTGAGGCGTGTGCATCCTGTTTTCCACATAAGCCTCCTCAAACCCCATGTTGCTTCTCCACGGTGGCATCCAAACCCACCGCCTGCGCAGCCCATCATGGTGGGGGGGGAAGAACACTTCGAAGTCTCCAAAATCCTTGACTCCCGTATTCACCATGGCACTCTCCAATATCTGGTTCGTTGGAAACATTTTCCCCCTGCCTATGACGAATGGGTGCGCGCACGGGATGTCTCCGCCCCCGACCTCGTCGACGCCTTTCACATTGCTTACCCGGACAGGCCAGCCCCCTTGCGAACTGGGAGGGGGCCTTGAGGGGAGCAGAATGTCAGGCTGCTATCTCGGTTTCGTTATTGCCTCTGTCTCTGTGCTGTATTGTCTGCCCCCCAAGGTCGCATGCCTAAGCCTGGGAACTCAGCTCCTGGGAAACTGTATTCCTGCGTGTAATCTCCCGCCTTTCCTGCCTTATAATATCTCCCAGCTAGTGAGCCTTTCATAGCTGTCATTTTATTCGTTTGCACTGTATGCCTATTTGATCAGTAAAAGCCATCTGTTTGGACTCTATAAGACTTTGTGGTGATTTCTGGTTCTGTGGGTCAAGGGCTGACACACGGGGACTTGCACCACTGGTGGGAGGCCGTGCAGCATCCAAGGGCCATGTTGCCGCCCTGGTTCAGGGGGGTGGTGCAAGTGCCCCTACGCAGGTGTCTGTGCCAGTTTGCATGACGCAAGTGCACGGATGCTTGCATAGGGGTCACACCACCTTCTATGTCCATTCATCCCCCAACCTCAGGGATGGGCTGGTGGTCACTGATTTTCCTGACTTCCCCTCCTACTAGTAGTCCTCCCCAACCTGGAGAAAGTTGGTTCCTGGGGTTGCAGGACCAGAACGAACTAACAGCCATACAGGTTAGGAACTTGCAGTGAACACATGAACACATGAAGATGCCTTATACTGAATCAGACCCTTGGTCCATCAAAGTAAGTATTGTTTACTCAGACCGGCAGTGACTCTCCAGGGTCTCAGGCAGAGGCCTTTCACATCACCTACTGGCCTAGTCCCTTTAACTGGAGATGCCACCCGGGGATTGAACCTGGGACCTTCTGCATGCAAAGCAGAAGCTCTACCACTGAGCCACATCCCCTCTCCAGTGGAGAAATGGGATGAGAATAAAATCACTCTATTCTGCCTTGTTGTTTGACAGAAGAGGAAGAAGGGAGAGTGTTTGCTCCCTTCTTCCTTCTCAGTGCTACTGGGTATATGTATTGGTTAAAGTTGCATAGTCAGTAAAGCAAAGTTGCAGTTAGGAAAGCATGGAATCACACGCAGTAAACTCTCTTCAAGCCAGTTTGTCTCAACAGAAGTAAAACTTACTTTTCTTGAAGCTTGTTCATATTCATATGCAATTTGTAGTAGAAGAAGAAACAGAAGTCTAATCTAAATAATACTATTCCCTATTGCAAGTGGCCAGCTAACCCAGATGCACCTATGTGAAAGAATGAGGTCATGGGTGTGGTTCCCATTTGTTTCCACAGGAGAGATCTGCAGAAGCTTCATGCCTCTTGCAAGGAGAAAGGAGAAGAAAGGGATGGAAAGAGAAGGAGGGGACAGAGAGCAGCTTCTAGCATAGACAAAGAGAGGCATCACACACATGCAGAATCTGGTTCTAGTACAAATGGAAATATAGCGCCCCCAGTGTCCAGACATGCTGAGATGCCTTTACTCCAACAAATGTGGCCTCCTCACCCGCATGGCTATCACTCCTCATGGGTCCTGAAACCCTGGGAATACACTATTGGGGTCAGTGGAAAGCTGGAAATATCAGAGATCCTTGCATGACCTCACATGGTCCATGAGCTGGATCCAACCTTCTGTTTGGAAGCATCACTGGGATGCAATCTGAGGCAGAGCTTTGTGTGTGGGAGTTGTGGTTATCCTAGATCATGCACCTGCAACTATATGCAGAGTCAGTAAAAACTGCAGTGATTTACTAGTTCCATGATGGCATTTTGTACTTTGGTGATGACTACAATATGCACTCCTGTTCTTCGGAATGAATGTCTAAGGCAAATATGAATTAATATGCTTTTTTCCCTGAAGGAGCTATACTAGGATAGTACCCCATATCATCCTGACAACATTCTTCTATGCACAAATTGCCTTCAGACACTAGGACATTATGGGAACAAAGGAATGCAACAGGTGGCACATTAATTGTGTGGGGAAATGTGATAAAATGTTGCATTGTCAAATAAATCTCCAGCAATATGGTGGCTGTCTAATCTCGCGAAAGCCTTCCTCGCGGAAAGCACCCCTAACTCTAGCATGAAAAGCAAATGAAATTGCCACTAATTGACATCACTTGTTGGTTTTACAGGTGTTGAGAGCCTTTAATGTATCTTTAAACTGTCCAAATGCCCTTCGCTGTAAACAAGCCGCTGCAGCTCTCCCCGCTGTTTATTTGTCTCCAGCATCTGACTCCATCTTAAATCACTGTGGAAAACAACAACCGCAAACGTTTGCATTTGTTCCCCCGCCCCATTGGCCAAACTATTCATACTTTGAATTAAACTCCTGATTTCTCTCTCCCACACACACACTCCCTCTCTCCGTCCCTTTAAAAAAAATCTAGTACTCCTATGTTAAAAAATAACATATTGTTGACAGATGGGAAGGCAGCCTAGCAAGGCAGCCAAGAGTAATTAATGCCTCTATTAAGGAATGTGAAGCTTTCCAAGGGTTACAAAACACGGTTTCTCTTTTCAATTTGCTGGCCTTCCAATGATAAACAAGGATTCCATCAACTGTTGTAATTGTTCTCAGATATTACAACTATGCATAGCAGAAGCCCGCCAGCAGGAGCAAATGGTAGCCCCGATGTCACTGATACATGCTGTTGACATTTCAGGTGAAGAACTCAATGTGCAGGCTACTGTTTGTGGGGTCCTAGTATGCATAGTTGCCCTGACCTGGATGGCCCAGGCTAGCCTGATCTCGTCAGATCTCACAAGCTAAGCAGGGTCAGCCTTGGATAGTATTTGGATTGGAGACCACCAAGGAATACCAGGGTTGCTGTGCAGAGGAAGGCACTGGCAAACCACCTCTGTTAGTCTCTTGCCATGAAAATCCCAAAAGGGGTTACCATAAGTCGGCTGCGACTTGACGGCACTTTACACACACACAATATGCATAGTTATAACCCTATTGTGCTTTGGTCACGTTATGAGGGTCACTGGAAAAGACATGTCAGGGAAAGTTGAAGGTAGCAGGAAAAGAGGGAGACACAACATGGATTGACTCTATAAAGCAGTGGTTCCCAACCTTTTTTTGACCAGGGACCACTAGGACTTTTTTGTTCAGTGCAGGGACCCCAAGGTTCAAAATAAAAATTCCGAGAATTTAAAAAGAAACTTTAATCATAACTGTTAGTTAAACATTAAACTTAGAATAATATTTGAATATATATTTTTATAATAGAGAAGTTTTAATTGAAAATATTAATTTATTATGGGTTTATAACTTTGTTTCACGGACCTTAATTTAGTTCTCGCGGACCCCTGGGGGTCCATGGACCCCTGGTTGGGAACCAGTGCTAGAAAGGAAGCCACGGCCTTCAGTTTGCAAGACCTTAGCAAAAATGATAGGACTTTTGGAAGACATTGATTCATAGGGTCGCCATGAGTCGGAAGCAACTTGACAGCACTTAACACATGAAACACCCGAAAAGTTGTCTTCCATCTTGCCCGTTTCATGTCGTTTTTCACACAGTTTAGGATTTCTTTGTGGCTCAGTGCAAACATAATGATAAATCATGGTTTAGTTCAGTGACGGACCTACATTTTTGGGGCCCTGAAGCTTGAACTGTTATGGGGGCCCCTTTGCAACTAGCAACAATAGGGCAACATCCAACAAGGCCCTGGCCCCAGCCTGATGGAATGTTCTTCCAAGTAACATCAGGGCCCTATGGGACCTTCAGAAGTTCTGCAGTTCCTGAAAAACAGAGCTTTTCCACCAGGCCTACAATTGAGGGCAACCACAGGTTGACGTTACTGGCCTCCCTCTCCTCTCCCTCGGGGCTTCTGACATGAGGATTTGGCTGCTTGGCCGGGCCTCCAATGGCCCCGTAATTATATGAGTACCATCTTGCTAACTGTATTGAATGGTTTTATTAATTTTATTGATTACTTATGAAACATATATATATATATATGTGTGTGTGTGTGTGTGTGTATATATAAAATTTTATTATGATTGTTGTTACCTGCTGTCAGGTAAGAGAGGAATGGGGATCTTCAGTAGCTGCCACCACTCTGGTGTGGGCCTAACACAAGAAGGCCCAGAGCACCCTCCCTGCCCCTGGCTGCTTCTTCTCCCAACAGGGTGTACTTTCTAGGTGACCAAATGAGGCGTGAGGACCCAGGGCAGAGTAACAAACAGTTTATTAAAAAAGGTCTAATAATAATGATAACTCAAGCCACAACAGGATGACAAAACCAGTAAAGGCAGGCAATCAAACAAATAAAAACACTAACACACCTATCGTTACTGTCCCTAGCCGTCTCCTGGCACTGGGCTTCAGGCTAACTCACCCCTTCCTGGATGAGGGATCCCTCCCTCTGCAGCAGCCTCTCCCCAGCCCTGCTCCCTAGGAGTGAGCCCCCTCCCTTTTCAGGCAAGGCCTTTTATGCCTTCTCCCCAGGCACCACTCCCTTACCCCTGATTGGCTCTAGCCTTCCCTCCAAATCCTCTTCCACCAATCACAAGGCCCAGAGGGTACCTGGGAGATGTAGTCCTGGTAACTACTTTAATATAGGCCTCCCCAGGGCCTGTAGGCTGCACTTAAGGCCTAGGATCATGACACCCACCCTGAGCCCGGCTTTGATCGGGAATGAGGGTGGGCTACAAATTTAACTAATAAATAATAATAATAGGGAAGGGTCATCAGAGGGGGCACGTTAGGATAAAGAGGTTAAAATGCACAAGCGAGACGAATGCAGCCTGAATTGAGAATTCAGATGTCTTTTTATGGTTCTGATTGGCTCTAGCCTAAGGGCTGAGCTATAGAATTATTAAACCGTGCACCGATTGAAGGATTTGAGGATCCAGCTGCCAAAATGTAGGCTATGAATAGATTCTGGTGAGCTCAGTGAGCCCTTACAGCTGGGGGTTCGATCACTGCAAGCCCCCAAGAAAATTTTGAAATTTGAACAATTACAGGGACATTTTGAGCCATATGAAATGGGTATTAGAGCATATTCTAACATCAATATTAAGTACTTCAACCCATTGGCTTATGATTCTATCACTAAAAAACTCCATCGATATTGTAGAGAAATTCACTCATTAAAAAAAAGTTGCGCGGCCCTGATGCTTAAGCTTCATCAGTTTCACAGTAGATCCGCCTCTGGTTTAGTTTAAGGACAATCACAGAATAATCTTAAACAGAATTACACCCCCTTCTAAAACCACGGAATGTAGTGGGCTTAGAAGGGCGAAACTCTGCTTTGGACTGCACTATTTGATTGTGAAACTAGGATTTGGCTTGCAGATAAGTGTTCAACTCCTTATTTGCCTGGACAAAGGCTGATTTAATTGTCTTCACTTTTTCTCATGCCTCCCATTAGCCCAGGCTGTATTGAGACATGGGCATTGGTTGAGTTGAACTGGTGCTAAACCAGTGGGAAGGCTCAAATGAGATGCTTTTAAGCAATCTGGCTCTTCCTCACAGGTTTAGCTCATGCTGCTAATCCAGCCATCCATTTTCAATAGGGTTGTCAACTCCAGGTTGAAAATTCCTGGAGATTTGGGTGTGGAGGCTGAGGAGGGCAGGGTTTGGGAAGGGGAGGGTGTAGTGGTTGAGAGTGGTGGTTTAAGCGGTGGACTTTAATCTGGAGAACCGGGTTTGATCCCCCACTCCTCCACATGAGTGGCAGACGGTAATCTGATGAACCGGGTTGGTTTCCCCACTCCAGCATGTGAAGCCAGCTGGGTGACCTTGGGCTAGTCACAGCTCTCTTAGATCTTTCTCAGCCTCACCTACCACACAGGGTGTCTGTTGTGAGGAGGGGAAGGGAAGGTGATTGTAAATCAGTTTGATTTTTCCTTAAGTCGTAGAGAAAATTGGCATATAAAAACCAACTCTTCTTCTTCTTCTCCTTCTCCTTCCTACAATGGCAGAGAGTCCACTCTCCAAAACTGCCATTGTCTCCAGGGAAACTGATCTCTGTAGCCAATATGCTGCCTCAGCCACAACCCACATTTAAAGCCACTTTATCATGAGAAGATGCAGGTGAGTTATTTGAACTAATCAATTGAGTTCATTAACAAACTCTAACACAGACACTGTTGTCTCATCCACAATGTAACCAACAGCTCCTATTTCACAATGTGTTAAGGTCATTGGTAGTTAGCTAGTACTAGTTAGCATATTTGTTTTACTTCCAGAAGAGCCGCATTGCCGCTGCCAATTTAACACTCAAACCCCAAAATTTTGGGGGTTTGAATGTTAAAACAACCACGGCGATGCAGCGTTTCCAGAAGTAGTTGTAGGCACAGTTTGCAGTAGGCTTAAGGTGAATCCAAGAACACCAACACTAGCTGTGACCTGCAGCTTTCCCATTTTGAATCCAGTGGGGCATGGAGTTTAGCTGTCTTTCCTCCAGATTCAGGGTAGGCAGTAGAGATAACAGCAGTGCCTAAGCAAATGCTGGGAGATTTTAAGGGTTGTGTCTGGGTGGCGGATGGGGAGAATGCAGCATCACTGGGTGGCACTCTAGGAATATCCCCTAATGTTTATGGTAAAAAACATAGAGCCATTGGGAAATTCCTAGAATATCACTATGGAGGCCATTCTGTGGCCATTTTTTCTCCCGCTCCCCAACTGAGGCCAAGGGCGGAGGTTTACCTTCTGTGGATAGGCAAATGGCAAACTTAGTAAGAAGTCTCACTTTTCAATTCTGGTAATCCCTTTCAGGGTATTTTTATTTTTTATGGGTTGGGTTTGCCTTAAAGGTAAAGGTAGTCCCTGTGCAAGCAGCGGGGTCATTACTGACACATGGGGTGACATCACATCCCAATGTTTACTAGGCAGACTATGTTTACGGGGTGGTTTGCCATCGCCTTCCCCAGTCATCTACACTTTACCCCCAGCGGGGGTCTTTAATTAAGAGGTTCTGCAAGGGGTATGGGAAGTAGGGTTGCCAACTTCCAGGTAGTAGCTGGAGATCTCCTGCAATTACAACTGATCTCCAGCCAATAGAGATCAGTTCACCAGGAGAAAATGGCCACTTTGGCAATTGGACCCTATGGCATTGAAGTCTCTCCCTCCCCAAACTCCGCCCTCCTCAGGCTGTGCCCCAAAAACCTCCTGCAGGTGGCAAAGAGGGACCTGGCAACCCTAATGGGAAGCCAAAGGTGTTCTGGTCATTTAACTTACAGGGAAGATGCCTGGTGGACCACTACCTAGAGGGACAATGGTGGCCAGCAGAAAGCTCTAGCAACTTTGCCAGAATCCCAGGGGCCACTTGGCTCAGACCTGTCACTGGCAATAGTAACTGGTGTCAGTTCACCCATTGTCTCCTCCCACATTGCTGCCAGTTTTCAGGAAGGAGCAATGGGTGAACTAACACCCACTGTTTGTAGTGCAGAAGTGAGTGACACCTGTTGTAGCATCATAGGGGTCACTCAGCTTGGTTTGCTCCAGGGCCATGTTCTCTTCCCAGTGCACTTCTGTAGGAAAGTCTACTCATCACGGATATATCTTCTTATTATGATACCCCACAGAGCACAATTGAACGTCAGACCAGTGGAAGTCAATCAAACCCCAAAGTAGCATGTCTGCAAATGGATAACTGTGTCCACTTGATTTAACAACATCAAGTAAATTGTTTCTGATTTTTCATGCCTCATCAGTCTATTTTTAACAGTTTGCCCTTTGCTGTGACAGTTTTTTATGATATTTAGTGATGACCAGTCAGGGGGGAAAGGGGTTTCGCACACTGACATCTAATTTTATTATCTCTGCTACCTATTCATTTTCTAGGAGAGTTTATTTGACTCTCAGCCAGCTTAAGCTGCTACAGCCTTTCAAAAACCAGTCGGCAGCAGGATCAAGCATTACGCTACTCAATCAGTGTAGGATGCAGAAGACAAATCACAGATAAGAATTCATTCATTTAGAATCCCATGGGCAGCACAATCCAGTGGAGGGGGGAGCTGTACTGCAGCCGATCATGGCACTGTTACGGCACAGCCAAGCCACCAATAAGCGGCTTGCTGTGCCACAACCCTAACCCTAACCCCAATCCCCGTGGAAATTCTGTATGCAGCTCCATGGGGCTGGTCCAACGATTTTGCCAGGCATTCCTGGGGCAAAACGGCTACCCTAACCCTAACTAATGTCAGCACCCTGCCTGGGAACACCCCCTTTGGTGCCAGCGTGAGCCCTTGCACCAGAGGTGTTATCCCGCCATGGCTGCGCCTACACCCATGTGTGGCCTTGCCGGGCAGCTCCCCAGCACCAGAGTAAGTGTCCCTGCATCAGCGTAAGTGCCCCTTTCACTGGCGCAAGTGGCATTTACGCCAGGGCCACACCGCCTCCTCATCACTTTCAGCCCTGCCTTGTAAGACTGCAAAGCGAAACAATCAAAATCATCCAAATACTCTGAAAAGTGTTTTCAGCCCAGCTGCGGCTGAGATCATTTTAAAATTCTAACAAAGTTCTCACCAAATGTGGCAGTATGAAAGGAATCTTAAGTAAGATGGAAAGTAAGATAGAGCACAACACTCTACAGGATGTTTACCACTTCTGTGTTCTGTTCTCCCCCATCCCCCACCAGTGCAACGGGCTAATATACAGAAATACAAATGATTTCATCCACAACCATTGGAATTGCACCATTTGGACTAAATCACATGGGTTTGTACCTGGCAAAGAGGACACATTAAGCAAGATCTCATCAATAATAGCATTAAAAAACCCCTCTGAAACCCCCAAAACCTGTTTAAATCTACACCCTATTCTTCTTCTTCTTCTTCATGGAGAGCCAGCGTGGTGTAGTGGTTAAAGTGTTGGACTAGGACCTGGGAAACCCAGGTTCAAATCCCCACTCATGTCATGGAAGCTTACTGGGTGACCTTGAGCCAGTCAAACACTCTCTGCCCTGACCCTGACTAATATTTGGATGGGTGACCTCCAAGGAATCGGCATAAGTCAGCTGTGACTTGAAGGCAAGAACAAAAAAATCTCCTCCATCTATCTTCCTCCCTTACTTTTCATGGAGTATCATTGGAACGCTTGACCCAAATAGAAACTCTGAACTGACAAACTTCTAGACACAACGGGATGAAATGCAGCTGTTAGGACACATGGGTCTAACATGTGGAATGTCTTCTGCAAGATAAAACCATGGAATTTTTGGTGATCCCTTTCCTTTTCAGAACTCCTTTGATCAATAGATCTCAAACACTGACTAGAAGAGTACTGAAATGGTTTCTAAAGGAAAATATGATACATAGGAATTTAGCAAACAGTAAATTTATAATCCGATCACCGTCTAGCATCAGATAGAGAATAATATCCCTTTGAGAATTAAAAAGGTAAAGGTCCCCTGGGCAAGCACTGGGTCATTCCTGACCCATGGGGTGATGTCACATCCCGACATTTACTAGGCAGATTTTGTTTACGGGGTGGTTTGCCAGTGCCTTCCCCAGTCGTCTTCCCTTTACCCGCAGCAAGCTGGGTCCTCATAAATGTGATAAAATATGTAAAATCCATCCATTCCTAAAAACAGTATAAAAACAGCATTTCAGTATTTTATGAGACAAAGTATCAATCTTACCCTTGCCACAAGTACAAAGATGATCTGAATATGAAATATTTCGAAACCTCCCACACAAGAGGGGCTAGCGTCAAGATGAGCTAGAGCAAATGCCCTAGCATAATAAGGAACTGTTAAGTGTGTTGCATACGAAGGCAAGGACTGAAGTGGTAAAATACCAAAGAAGTGGATCAAACAAACTCTGCGAGCGCAAATTACTATGCTATCATAATCAAGCTTGGTAAGATGATGCTTGACAAAAGAGAGGGTCTCTGCCTTACCCTGCTGGAGAATTTCTTCTACTGTAAGCCCCAGATGCTGTAATCTAGCATCAATAGTCTTCATCCATACTCAATAATAAGCATCTTGTTTGAGAGAAAACAGCAATCCATCAGCTTTTATGGCAAAAATATTATTATTTCTTAGCTTAGAAGCACTAAGCCATGCCCTAGCTCTCAATGACTTTTGGCCTAGTTCAGCTCCGAGAGACACATCTGAAACATATCGAGGGATGCTCATTATCCCATGCAAAAATCGACAAAGGGGATGATCAATAGATCCTAAGATCACTGAGATCCAAATAGCAACACCATAGAGTAGCCAGTAATAGTATTACTCTTATTCAGTGCAAACTTAAGCTGAGAGAACCAAGAAAGGTTTGAAGAGAAAACAATCCCCAAATAACAAAACTTCCTAACTTGTTCGATAAGAGAGTTTGCTACAACCCATTTAGAAAGTCCTAAATTGCTACTTTTTTGGGGGGTGGAGGAGTATTTTAGATTTTTTGTAGTTTATTTGCAACTCCTCTTCTAAACAGTAATTTGAGAAATGTCTCAGAAGTCTCTTCAAACCGATCTTAGTATGAGAACTAATAACATAATCAGTCGCATAAAGCAGCAATGGTAATTATTTCGATGCTAATCTGGGGGCATGAAACTCCGGGGATGAGACACTCAACATCAGATCATTTAAATATGGATTAAAAAGGAGGGGAGCAAGAAAACGACCTTGTCTAACCCCCCCCCCAAACAAAATTAAACTGAGACTCTGAGAGTTGCCCCTCATCACCACAGCTGTGACGAGGGGTGTAGCTGTGTACCTTTCTGCTAAGTGGAGAAGAATTAGATAGTGGCCAATGGTGGAGAATCTTCTCCTGAAATCAAATTGTTCCCAACCTAAAATCTTATTGGTCTCAGTCCATTCCATTAACCTTTGATACAGAATGGAATAATATAATTTCCCAACAGATGATAAAAGGCTGATCGAGATTTCTGGTGATTTCCAGAGAGATGCGAAATCACTTCTGGGTTTTCCCCGGATATGAAGGGATATATCATACCTTCTTTGGATGAGAGTCCAATCAGGGAGACTTAGGGCCAAGTTATACAATATGCCTGACATGTGCTGGCTCACAGGTGCACAACTGAGCTCACAGTCAGAGCTACATTGAAACTCACCTGAAAAAGTGCTTCTTTGCTTGGTGCAAGGTGTCCTTCCTATGGCATGTGGAGGCAAAGAAAAAGGGTGAGAAACCTCTTCACTAGGGTTATCAACCTCCAGGTAGTAGCTGGAGATCTCCTGCTATTACAACTGATCTCTAGCTGATAGAGATCAGTTCACCTGGAGAAAATGGCCACTTTGGCAATTGGACTCTATGGCATTGAAGTCCCTCCCCTCCCCAAACCCCACCTTCCTCAGGCTCTGCCCCAAAAACCTCCTGCTGGTGGTGAAGAGGGACCTGGCAACCCTACTCTTCACAGTCATTTCTGCTAGCAAAAGCAGGGTGGGAGGGAAACGGGAAGGTGTTCTCTACCGTAAGGAGTCTCAAAGTGGCTTACAATCACCTCCCCCCGCCGCACAACAGACACCTTGTGAGGTAGGTGAGGCTGAGAGAGTTTGAAGAGAACTGTGACTTGCCCAAGGTCACACAGCAGGCTTCATATGGAGGAGTGAGGAATCAAACCCGATTCTCCAGATTAGACTCTGTTGCTCATGTGGAGGAGCAGGGAATCAAACCCACTACCCCATCCTGGTTCTCACAGGGGAGTCATACTAGGCTTTCAAGGATATATTTATTCAGAATTTGCAGAACTTCTTACTTTACAGTAGGGTTCCATTCCACTCTGCCAAAATTCTGGAGAGGTATCCAGATTGACTTGGATAGCCCATGCTAGCCTGAGCTCGACAGATCTCAGAAGCTAAGGAGGGTTGACCTTGACAAATATTTGGATGGGAGACCTCTAAGGAATACCGGGGTCATGACGCGGAGGTAAGCAATGGCAAACTACCTCTAAATTTCTCTTGCCTTGAAAACCCCACCGGGGTCACCATAACTCAGATGTTAGTTAAAAACCAATCCATCCTTTCATTCTGTATAAGAAAATGGTACCTTGAATCCCACATAATCCCATTCGAATGTTCCTGTTGAGCTTGGTTCCACATCACACTTGCTGTTCTGTGTGTCAGTTTCAGTTGAGAGTTAGTTTTGTGATACATTTTCATACACATGGAAACTGCCAGACAGAATGTCAGAACTAGTGAAGTGAATGAGCTCCGGTTCCCATCCGTTGGCTGCAGCCTACAGGGAACTTGATTAGTAATGCAACTTGACAAGTATGGACTTTAGCAGCATTCAGTGCAAACAACTTCTTTGTTCCATTGGAGCAAATACAAGCAAAACTGAGCGGAGAGCCAGCACCCAGCTGGTGAGCATTTGGAAAATTTGTGCCACCATTAAAACTTATGTCACAGTTACACGTGCAACTGAGAAAAGTCCAAGACAGTAAACCCTAGTAGAATCCATACAAGGTGTGACCCACATTATGGCAAGATGTTTCCACACCAGTTATTAAAAATGCTGTTAGAAAGGTCACAGCCCCGAGGAGTTCTCTCCTTCCTGCTTCTGAACTAATAGCTGTTCATGAAACTTATGGAAGTCATCCAAGGATGGGTGCGCTTCTGCACTATCTTTGTCAGTCAGCAATTACTAAATGTCAGTGTTACTCCTTTCTTTGGGATTCTTTTGTCCAAAATTAGAAGAGAAGAAGAAGAAGAAGAAGAAGAAGAAGAAGAAGAAGAAGAAGAAGAGTTTTCTCAACCACTTAAGGGAGACAACAGACACCCTGTGAGATTCTCCAGATTAGAGTCCGCCGCTTCAAACTACTGCTCTTAACTGCTACACCAAGCTGGGTTCATAAGGGTAGAACATTCCTATTGATTGTCTGAGGCTATTGCCCCCATGCAAGTCCTAGTTGAGCAGTTGGTGTGGAAATGAGAACCATTCTCTATTGCCCTTTCCTCCAGGCTATGGAAGTTTGTGGCATTAGATCAGTAATCAATAATGTAATAGTCAACCAAGAAAGATGACATCATAAAATTTAAAGCATTAAGACAGGGGTCCCCAACATGGTGCCTATGATTGCCATGACACCCGCTGACACCTTTCCTAGAGGCTGCCAAGTGTTTTCATAAAGTGGGTGGGGCCAGCAGATCTTGTGATTGGCCACTGGAGTTCTGACAGATACTGCTAGATGAGGGCTTCTTAGCTAGCTCAGTATGTATACTTATGTGTATGCAAGAAGCACAGCTCTGACTCACCGTGGAATCCAGTTTGCCTACTTGGGCTGGGTGGGGGTGTGGGAGGGCTGGAGGCAGCCGCTCAAGGGCTCGGCAAGGCTGGCGGGGAGCGTGGGCTTGGCGTGGCCATTCCTAACAGCCCGTGGGGGAGAATGCTGCTGCCTCAAGCCTGGGCCACGTGCATTACAGAGTGGGCGGCTGTTGCTGGGGCTCAGGTTGGAATGGGTCAATCAGGCCCATTCATGCAAGGGGGAAGGCGTTGCTGGGGGAAGCCGAACCAGGATGTTTTCACTGAGGTCTGGCTTCTCAGCATAAAAAGAGGGCCATGCAGGGAGCAGCAGGGATTCCCGCTGCTGTAAAAAAATGGCATTGATCGTTATGTTTACATCGTCACAACTCTGGAGGTTTGGCATCGGGGCTGGATCCTGTTTGGGTCGGGTTGCCAGGTCCCTCTTCGACACCAGTGGGAAGTTTTTGGGGAAGAGCCTGAGCACGGTGGGGTTTGGGGAGGGGAGGGACTTCAGTGTCATAGAGTCCAATTGCCAAAGTGGCCATTTTCTCCAGGTGAACTGATCCCTATTGGCTGGAGATCAGACGTAATAGCAGGAGATCTCCAGCTACTACCTGGTGGTTGGCAACCCTATGTTTTGGGGAAAAGCTGGCCTGCCTGCCCCCTTTTCCTCAACTGGAAGATCTGATTAAAGGGATTTGTCGGGAGGCCTGAGGGTGAGATGCCTAATGCATGGGGCTGCCAGGGGCAAGCCCATCTCGGTGGGGGAGGGCTGTCAAAAGGCCTCCCATCATGTAGCAGGGGACCACACAACTGGCTACCATCCATGTGGGTCCCAGATACTGCCATCTTGTTCAGTCCCAGCAGTTGGGTTGGGAGTTTAGTGCATAGACCTGCATGCAGGCTGGTTGATGGTGATGCTGCAATCAATAAAGTTGTGGCCATTTTCACCCCCCTACGGTTTCCATGTCTTCAGTTGCATGCTTGTTGCTAGAGTCAGGGGTGACATGTTGTAAGTGGGGTGGGGACATGGGTAGTGGCTTGAGAGTGCCACCACACAATTAGGCCCTAGGCTGGCAAAGTATTTTTTTAAACAATATGCTCATTCTCAAATGAATCCTGTGAAACAGGTCTTCTGCCTGAAATGCTGAAGAGCTATAATCAGAGTTATGCATAACTTCACTCCCTGACATCTTGTGGTTGGCTCCGCCTCCTGTGACAGCCATTAGTTGCACCCACCATCCTGTGTCAGATTTTGAAAGGTCACCACTGGTTCACAAATATGGGGACCCCTGCATTAAGATTTAGGGATTAAAGAAAGCACAATGGGAGGGGGGTCTTAAAGCCAACGAAACAAGCCTTCTTAGCATTTTAACACTCCTTTAGAGTTTGCCAGGAATGATTTTCGAGCAGGCAAAGGTCCACAAAACACCTAACAAAAACAAGTCTTGGGATGAAGTTATATTTCTGAGAAAAATCTGCTTTTATGTAGCCATAGAAACAGCCACCACAATCATTATGCAGGTCTTTAAGAGGAAAACAGAATCCACTCCACTCTCAGTCCTTAACTTTGCCAGCATGAACAAAAGGCTTTCTTCGTGGAATTGATAGGAATTCCAGTCAGCTAGGGGTTGTTTCCAAGAAAGCTATTCATTAGGTGTCAAGACAGGGTAAGTGAATTACATAACCTTTGTTCAATTTCTTCCTCCGTTACATGCAATTACTTCATGATCAAATAACTTAGTGAGGGTGGGGAGACCTAGTTTCAATCTATTCAGATAACGTAACTAATTTCACTTGGGACTGTTTTGGAGGCAGCTTGGAAAATTAACCCACCCCTGAATTAGCGTTCTGCAGATTTCACATTGGTGGGAAAAGAGATGTGTTTTTTTAAAGGACTAATATTTGTTTGCTGTTTATTTATTGGTATTTATTTAGAGAATATATATGCCACCTCTCCAGAGATCTGCTCAAAAAGGCTCACAAGTGAAAATAATACCATAAAATCATTTTTAAAATCCCATAAATTGTCACTATTAAAAGGAGCAGCCTAAAAAATACCCATACAACAATTCACAGGCCAGAAACAGACCATAAAAATAAACAAACAAAAATTTTAAACCCCTTAGTTAGAAGTAAAAAAAAGAAGAAGAAGAAGTGTTTGGACTGGCACCTAAAAGCTAGGAAGGTGAGGTGCCATCACTGAAAAATCTCTGCCACCAGAGACAGGTGGCATAAAGAGCAGATGAAGAAAAAGAGTTGGTTTTTTTATATGCCAGCTTTCTCTACCACTTAAGGAAGAATCAAACTAGCTTACAATCACCTTCCCTTCCCCACCCCACAACAAGACACCCTGTGAGGTAGGTGAGGCTGAGAGAGCTCTGTAAGAGCTGTGACTAGCCCAAGGTCACCCAGCTGGCTTCATGTGGAGGAGTGGGGAAACCAACCCGGTTCACCAGATTAGTGTCCACCACTCATGTGGAGGAGTTGGGAATCAAACCGGTTCTCCAGATTAGAGTCCACCACTCTTACCCACTGCGCCACGCTGACTCTCAATTTGCAGACTGGACATCTAATGCTAATTTAGAGCTATACATGGAGTAGAGGCTAGGGTGTCAGTCTACGGTGCAGGAATCCCAGGTTTGAATCCCCACTGTGCCAGGGAAGCTTGCTGGATAACCTTGGGCCAGTCATGCCCAGTTCCAGCCTAACTTATCTCACAGAGTTGTGGTGACAATAAAAGGGAGGCACAGAAAACCATGGAAGTAGCTTTGGGTCCCCATTGTGGCAGGTTATAAATGAAGTTAAAATTTTCACTTTACACTTGCGAAAGTGAATATGTAATTGAAGTTCAAAATTTGCCCTCAACTGTATAAATCCCAATACTGAAAGAAGAGGGAGGAGAGGTCAATATCGGTCCCTCTCATTCCCACTGCAGCCCCCAGCCTGTATCCTCAGAAGGGACTGGTGGTTTGGAGGGGAACGTAATAAAGATGTGCATTTCCACTGGCAGGTGTGAGAACCCTGCCTACTCGACTCTCAACGTAGACACTGAACCAGGTTAGACTCATGTCAGCTTAATTTATAAAGATGGCAACACTGACCTTATGTGAGCAGCAATCTTTGTTTCCCCCCCCCCAAACATCTGTGTCTATTCAATGTCAACAATAGTATAAGAATCATAGGATCATAGAGTTGGAAGGGGCCATACAGGACATCTAGTCCAACCCCCTGCTCAATGCAGGATCAGCCTAGAGCATCCCTGACAAGGGCTTGTCCAGCCTCTGCTTAAAGACTGCCAGTGAGTGTGAGCTCACCACCTCCCTAGGTAGCTGATTCCACTTTTCCTAATATATAACCATCAAACATTCACATGATTAACAACTATCAACATCGTATTAAGACGATTCTCATTGTGATGTTTTTGCTGTTAACAAAATTTGTCGTCTTACACGAGAGGGATAAATGATGAATCAAAGTCCTGAAATCTGCTGCCGAGGTAATAAAAGCTGAACAATTGGAGGGGGGAAGCAAGGAGGTGTCATTCAGTCTAGTGCCAGTCCTGGATAAACATATTGGGGAAAATATTTCTGCTTATAACAAATGCTTCTTTCAATACTAGCATGCCCTGCTAGCTTAAATCTTTGAAAATTTTACTGAGTCCAGAAGCAGTCATAAGTGTGTGTTGAGGTTTATATGTAGCCTTTTAGCGACTGGTATGCAGACTGGGCCAAAGGAGAGAACACATTATAAAGCTTGGGTCTGCTTGAAATTGCAATAATCAGGACAGTCACTACATTTCTTATCTCAGGGGGGGAAACCCCCCCTGCAAGATCGGGGAAATGTTGCGTCATTTTCTTATGAAATGTCAGAATCTGGCAGTGTTCAATGCATGCTCTCTTTCATTGGCTCTCCAGGGCTTGTTAAGATTAAAAGTGCCCACGTTTTGCTTTGCCCTCTGTGTTGTTCTGTTCATAAAATTTTGAGAGGAAGGGACATGTAGGCAAAGTTCTGCCTGTAGCTAGACAGCATACAATATGTGCAATGGTGAATTAAACTGTGCTGAACCACATCCTGAGGTCCTTAACATCCCCATCCCATGTGTTGCAGCCATGCCTCCTAAACTCCTTTCAATCGGAGATGCAATACCTTGATCCAGGGACCCTCTTGCATGTAGTCAGTGTGCTCTACCAAAGAGCTATGTGAACTTTTACCCAAATGGAAGTGACCATGCCTGGTAGGATCATAGAAGGAGGAGGAGGAGGAGGAGGAGGGTTGGTTTTTATATGCTGACTTTCTCTACCACTTAAGGGAAAATCCAACTGGCTTACATTGCCTTCCCCTCACCACAACTAGGCTTGCCAGCCTCCAGGTACCAGCTGGAGATCTTCTGCTATTACAACTGATCTCCAGCCAATAGAGATCAGTTCACCTGGAGAAAATGGCCACTTTGGCAACTGGACCCTATGGCATTGAAGTCCCTCCCTTCCCCAAACCCCACCCTCCTCAGGCTCCACCCCAAAAACCTCCCACCGATTGTGAAGAGGGACCAGACAACCCTACCCACAACAGACACCCTGTGAGGTAGGTGGGGCTGAGAGAGCTCTAAGTGGCTCTTGCCACTCACAAAATAGGATTTAGCAGGAAAACTTGAAATCTGACAGATCATTCATTTAGAAAATTTATATGCTGCGTATTGACATTTTTGATATTGTTATTATTGGCTTCATAAAGGGAACTCATGATTTTACAGCCTGTGATATTTCTTCTCTTTATAAGAGCCTTGTTTGGACTATATGCCTCATTCCAGCATGAGTAAGGATATTATCAGGACCAAGTATCCAGAAAATAAGTATTTGGATATCTCAACTAGTAGTAAAATTACTTTTTTAAAAGTCGAGTGTAGGGATAATTTTTAATTTCTCACTCCTGCGGTATCAATAGGGTTGCCAGCTCAGGTTGGGAAATACAGTGAGGGGAAAAAGTATTTGATCCCCTGCTAAATTTGCCCATTTGCCCTCTGACGAAGAAATGACCAGTCCATAATTTTAATGGTAGGTTTATTGTAGCTGTGAGAGACAGAATAACAACAGGAAAACCCCCAGAAACCCAGAAGACAAAAGTCAGAGATTGATGTGCATTATAATAAGTGAAATAAGTATTTGATCCCCTATCAACCAGCCAGATTAGGATTAGGGTTAGGGTTCTGCTGTCGACAGAAGCAATCAATCCATCAGATTCCAAACTAGCCACCATGACCAAGACCAAAGAGCTGTCCAAGGATGTCAGGAACAAGATTGTAGACCTGCACAAGGCTGGACTGGGCTACAAGACTATTGCCAAGCAGCTTGGTGAGAAGGTGACAACCCTAATCCTAACCCTAACCCTAACTGTCAACCTCCCTCGGTCTGGGGCTCCATGCAAGATCTCATCTCGTGGAGTTGCAATGATCATGAGAACGGTGATGAAGCAGCCCAGAACTACACGGGGGGAACTTGTCAATGATCTCAGGGCAGCTGGGACCATAGTCACCATGAAAACAGTTGGTAACAAATTACGCCTTGAAGGACTGAGATCTTGCAGAGCCCGCAAGGTCCCCTTGCTCAAGACAGCACATGTACAGGCCCGTCTGCAGTTTGCCAATGCACATCTGAATGACCCAGAGGAGAACTGGGTGAAAGTGTTGTGGTCAGATGAGACCAAAATCGAGCTCTTTGGCAACAACTCAACTCGCCGTGTTTGGAGGAGGAGGAATGCTGCCTACGACCCCAAGAACACCATCCCCACCATCAAACATGGAGGGGGACATATTATGCTTCGTGGGTGTTTTTCTGCTAAGGGGACAGGACACCTTCACCGCATTGAAGGGACGATGGATGGGACCATGTATCGTCAAATCTTGGGTGAGCACCTCCTTCTTTCAGCCTGGGCATTGCAAATGGGTCGAGGATGGGTATTCCAGCATGACAGTGACCCAAAACACACGGCCAAGGCAACAAGGGAGTGGCTCAAGAAGAAGCACATTAAGGTCCTGGAGTGGCCTAGCCAGTCTCCAGACCTTAATCCCATCGAAAATCTGTGGAGGGAGTTGAAGGTTCGAGTAGCTACCCATCAGCCTTGAAATCTTACTGACTTGGAGAGGATCTGCAAAGAGGAGTGGGACAAAATACCTCCTGAGATGTGTGCAAACCTGGTGGCCACCTACAAGAAACGTCTGACCTCTGTAATTGCCAACAAGGGTTTTGCCACTAAGTACTAAGTCATCTTTTGCAAAGGGATCAAATACTTATTTCACTCGTTATAATGCACATCAATCTCTCACTTTTGTCTTCTGGGTTTCTGGGGGTTTTCCTGTGGTTATTCTGTCTCTCACAGCTACAATAAACCTACCATTAAAATTATGGACTGGTCATTTCTTCGTCAGAGGGCAAACGGGCAAATTCAGCAGGGGGTCAAATACTTTTTCCCCTCACTGTACCTGGAGATTTTTTGGGCAGAGCCAGATGAGGGCAGGGTTTGGAGAGGGGAGGGACTTCAAAGCCATAGAGTCCAATTGCCCACATGGCCATTTTATCCAGGTGAACTGATCTCTGTCGGCTGGAGATCAGTTGTAATAGCCACCCCCTGGAGGTTGGCAGCCCTATGTATCAACCTCAAAAATCCCCATCTCCCTTTCTGATTCTCCTTCAAGCAACTCAAACCCTTAGTGCTTTATTGTTAGGCCATTTCCTGTTTTCTTGCCACACTGAACTTTCCTCCATAAAATGCATGATTTTTTAAAAATGTTAGTAGTGCATCCATAACTCAAGATCATACACAAATTATATTTAAAATGATGTACTCTCAGCCTAACCTGTCTCACAGAGTTGTGGTGAGATGAAAATAGAGGAGCAGAGAATGATACAAGTTGCTCTGGTTTTCCTATTGTGAAGAAAGGCAGAGGACACATGAAGTAATACACACACGCATACAGGTACAAACAAATCTATAAAACTGGCAGCAAGAAACAGAACAAAAAACCTTGACAAAAATAGAAATAGAAAGTTAAATAGGGAACACATGTTCATCCTTAGTTTTTTAGGTGCTTTAAAGACTGGGGAATATTTTTAAAAGATCACATAATGCCATTGCTGAGTTGTAACTTTATCGCCTTATAAATGGAATTCTCTTAAAACCCACGTTCAGCATTCATGCTTTGCCTGTTTTACAATTGACGACTTGAGTTTCAAAGTTATTTCACTTCGTTGCTGTTAAACAGAGAATTCCAAGGGGCAGCGGGAAAAGGGTCCCATTACATGGGATTATGTTTTGCCACTCACAAAATAAGATTTCGCAGGAAAGCTTGAAAGTGGACAGATTTATGTAATTTGCCAAAAATGGCAGGAGTAGAAAATGATCTCTCTCTCACTCTTTTTTTTTTTTTTTTTTTGCCTACCAGGTTTCCAAATAGTAGCTCTGCAGTTCTTCAACTGTGAAGCATTCCACTGGAGGGAAGAGCAAAGCAAGTGTTAGATATTTAATAGACTTTTTCACAAATCCACTCTGAGTTGTTAATATTAGCTGTATGAAATATTTATGATGGCAGAACACTTGGATGCCAAGTCAGGCATTTTGCCTAGCTGTAGTCTCACCAATAATTGTCAGGGAGGAGTTGAAAGTACACTTCAGAAGGGTTGAGCAGGCTCTTTACGTGATGCTTTTATAAAACTCTTTTTAGCTTAGTCTTTAGAAAACAGACAGTCTTAATTAATCACTTAACTGTATTTAGCACAGAGTGCAATGCAAACTATTTTTCATGAGCATCAAGCTTTTAAAAGGGTGGGCTATAAAACAAGGGGGAAAATCACCTTCTCCTCAAAGGCATACTAAAAAAGAAAACAGCCTTCAATTTGTTGCAGTGAAATCTACATATACATCAAAAACTTATATATAGGCACACATATAGCTGCTTTATGCTTTTTTTATGTTGCTGAATTTTTAATGGTGACTTTGGTTTTGATGTTGGGGTTTTAATTGTTAAGAACTTTTATGATTTGTGTTTATATTATTTTTTACTTTTTATGCCACCTCGAGCAGGCTTTCTGGAGAGGTGGCATAGAAATGTTTGAATGAATGAATGAATGACATGGCTCCGCCTCCTAGCAGCCTTTGAGATAATCTGGGGAGAATGAATATGTGAGGTGGGGAAAGTGGGATCACAGTGGTAAGCACTTCTCCTGAACTATGTCAGCTCACTGCAAAGTTCTTACATCCAGTTTTCTCAGAGTTCTCAGTTGTATAAAGAGGTGCCTACACTTGTACTCATGTATGACTTAGGACTTTTGCTTCTCTTCCATGAGCACAGTTTGCTGCCATGATTTCACTGCCCCCACCATGCATGTTCATTTTCTCCAGAGTATCAGTTGAGCAGGGCTCAGGATTAGTGTAAGCTCCTGACCCTTCGAACCAGAAATCACCACAGAGTCATATAGAATCCAAGCAGATGGCTTTTACTGGTCAAAAAGGCAATACAGTGCATACAGGGAACTATGGCAGCTATGAGAGTCTCACTAGCCGAACGATAATATAAGGCAGTAAATGGCGGGAGATTATACAACATCAGCATACACAGACAGAGTCAACTTTCCCAGGAGCAGTATTCCCAGGCCTTGGTATGTGTGGTCGGCCTTGAGGCTAGACAGTACAGTACCGACACAGAAACAATACTGAAACCGAGATAGCAGCCTGACATCCTGCTCCCCTTAAGGCCCCCTCCCAGTCTGTAAGGGGGATGGTCTGTCCGGGTAGGCAGTGTGAAAGGCATCGATTAGTTTGGGGGCGGAGACATCTCGTGCGCGAACCCATTCGTCGTAGGCAGGGGGGAAGTGTTTCCAACGGACCAAATACTGTAGGTTTCCATGGTGAACACGAGAGTCAAGGATTTTGGAGACTTCGAAGTGCTCTTCCCCCCCCACCATAATGGGCTGTTCGTGGGGCGGATCGGGATGCCATTGTGGAGAGGCCATATGGGGCTTCAGGAGGCTAATGTGGAAAACGGGATGCACACGCCTCAGGGTTTTCGGGAGAGCTAATTCCACCGTGACAGGATTTATGACCCGTGTGATCGGGAATGGGCCAATGAATTTAGCATTGAGTTTAAGGCACGGACGGGTGGAACGTAGGTTTTTGGTGGAAAAATAGACCAATTTACCCACTCGCAGTTCGCCCCCGGGGGAACGATGTTTATCAGCTTGTGCTTTGTATTTGCGCTTGGCTCGGTCGAGATTGCTAACGAGCCAAGGCCAAGTGGTACGGAGGGTGTGTGCCCAGGAAGCAACGTCAGGATCTCCCTCCCCCTCCACATTATTTTTGGGAGTAACAGGACCAAAATCCTGTCCATACACTGCATAGAATGGGCTAAAACCTGTAGATTGATGTACAGCATTATTGTAGGCATATTCTGCAAAAGGTAACAGTTCTACCCAGTTATCTTGGTGGTAGTTTATATAACAGCGTAAATAACATTCAAGGACAGCATTTACACGTTCAGTTTGACCATCGGTTTGAGGATGGTATGCAGTAGACAATCCTTGTTCAACCCCTACCAACTTGAGGAATGCTTTCCAAAACTTGGAAACAAAGCCACTGCCGCGGTCACAGATTATTTTGCGCGGAAACGAATGTAATTTGAAGATATGTGTCTCGAAGAGGCGGGCCATTTTTTGAGCAGAGGGGATCCCTGCGCATGGAACTAAATGGATTTGCTTGGAAAACAAATCAGTAACAACCCATAATACAGTCTTTCCCCCGCTGAGAGGGAGATCAGTCATAAAGTCCATAGCAATCACTTCCCATGGTCTGTTGGGTGTTTCTAGAGGTTGCAGTAGCCCCGGGGGTTTGCCTTGAGATCGTTTCACTGTGGCGCAAACAGGACAGCTGCGAATAAAAGAGTCAACGTCGGAACGCATTCCCCCCCACCAAAATTGTCTGCGCAATAAATGGAGAGTTTTTAGGAATCCAAAGTGTCCAGCTGTTTTTACTCCATGAGCTAAGTGTAAAACGTCTTTTCGAAGTGCCTTGGGTACATACAATTTAGAGTCTTTGTACCATGAGCCTCCCTGTTCTATTACCCCAGGGGGTAGGGTGTGAGTGGAGCGTTCAGAAAGGCAGTGGTCCCGAAGGGTATTTAAAAAGGATTCGGAGATGGGAACCTTGGCGGGAACCCCCCCCCCCGGCTATAGTAGTCTTAGGACTAGCTATGGGGGTAGTGCTTACGTGCGGTGGTGCGCAGATTGTAGGCGGTAGGGCAGCCGGTGGGGTTGGAGGAGTGGAATCGTCGGTTCGTTGTTGTTGCGAGGGCGGTTGGGTAGCCGCTCGGGTTGGAGGTGCTGGAGAACTGGATCTGGGATGCTGTTGCTGAGATCGAGTTTGCACGGCCAGTACAGGAAGGGCTCCCCTTTGCGTAGGGGTGAACAGAGAGTCAGTTGGTCTTTCGAGTTTTACCGGGTATTGTGGCAACCGGGAGAGGGCATCTGCGAGAACGTTTTGCTTCCCAGGAACATGCTTTAGGACGAAACGAAACTGAGCGAAGAATTCAGCCCAACGTTGTTGTTTTGCTGATAGTTTATGGGACCCCGTGAGGGCAGCTAGATTCTTGTGATCGGTCCAAACCTCGAAGGGGATATTGGACCCCTCTAAGAATTGTCTCCATAGAGTCAGGGCATGGTGAACGGCTGCTGCCTCTTTTCCCCAAATGGGCCAGTTCAATTGTGCGTGCGCAAATTTTCTCGAAAAGTAAGCGCACGGGTGAAGGAGGCCATCCGGACCTTTCTGGAGGAGGGCCCCTCCCATAGCTACATCGGAGGCATCGACTTGCACAATAAACATTTGGTTTGGGTCTGGGTGCTGTAGTACGGGTTCGGATGTGAAGAGGCGTTTGAGAGCCACAAACGCGGCTTGGCATTGATCAGTCCACAGGATTTTTGCGGAGGGTAAGGTAGCTGTGTTTGCTTTCCCTTTGGTTTTTAGTAGATCAGTAATGGGTAGGGCCACTTGGGCGAAGTTAGGAATGAATCCTCGATAAAAGTTCGCAAATCCTAAAAACTGTTGCACTTGCTTGCGGTTGGTGGGAGGAGTCCAATCGAGAACGGCTCGGACTTTGACAGGGTCCATGCGAAGACCTTGGTGGGAGATTATGTATCCTAAAAATGTGAGCTGGCTTTGATGAAACTCGCATTTAGCCAGTTTTGCAAAGAGTTGGTGGTCGCGCAGGCGCTGCAGAACTTCTCGGACTAGAGTTACATGCTCTTCCATGGTTTTTGAATAAATAAGAATGTCGTCTAAGTAAACCACCACCCCGCGATACAGCAAGTCATGAAGGATTTCGTTGATGAGTTGCATAAAGACCCCCGGGGCCCCTTTTAATCCGAACGGCATCACGAGGAATTCATACATACCGAAACAGCTTGAGAAGGCAGTGAGGTGCTGATCTCCTTCGCGGATGCGGACTCGGTAGTAGGCTTCCACCAAGTCTAACTTGGAGAATACCCGGCCCTCCTGTAACTGTCCCAAAATATCAGATATTAATGGGATAGGATAGGCGTTGGTTTGGGTAACCGCATTGAGTTTCCTGAAGTCAATGCATAAACGAAGGTCGCCCTCTTTTTTTTTGACAAAAAACGCGGGGGCCGAGTTCGGGGCATTTGATGGGCGAATGAACCCTCTGGCGAGGTTTTTGTCAAGGAAGTCCCGGAGAACAGTGCGCTCGGAAGCGCTCATAGGGTAAATTTTACTTTTGGTTAATGTGCAGTCCTTGACCACCTCAATTGAACAGTCCGAGGCCCGGTGGGGGGGTAAGGTATCACATTCTTTAAGGTTGAAGACATCCGCAAAGTCTCGATATACATTAGGTAGGACTGGAAGTGCTGGGACATCGGAGGCCAATGCTGGGACGGGCGGATATAACAGTGCAAAGTTCTGCCGGTGCTGATCGCACATGGGGCTGGCGAAGGAGATAGAGTTTGTTTCCCAGTTAATACTGGGACTATGTCCTTTAATCCAGTTAATACCCAAGACCACTTCAAAACGGATAGGGGCTATAGTGAAGTCTATTTGCTCCCAGTGGGAGCCAATTCCCATTGCCACCCCTATGGTGCGGTGATCCACTGGGCCCCCCTGGAAATGGCTCCCGTCCATTTGGGCAAATTGGACAGGGGCGGGTAAAGCCTCAGATTCGGCTCTGAGTGCAGCGAAAGTGGCTTCGCTTATGAGAGTGCGACAGCAACCGGAGTCGATTAGTGCTTTGACGGGTAGTTGTGGGCCACCGTTAATGTGTTGTAAAACTGCATCCACGTAGACGGTGGAGTCCACTTCTTTGATTTTGGTAGGAGCATTCGGTTTAACAGGAGGATCCTGAGAGGTCTGTGGAGACGCTCCATTCACCACAGACCGGAGCCGTTTTTTGACAAGTCGAGGGGAGATTCCAGGTTTAAGGCTAGAGAATTCCTAGGATTTTCCTCATCCGAAGAGGGAAAGTTGTCCCCCCATGGGGCACTTGTAATCCGAGACCCGGCGGGGTCGTTGGTAGTAGGCAGGGAGGCTGGGTCTCCGGCATGGAGTGCAGAGGGTGTGGGTCTTCCCGGAGCTGCGCTGCGGGTGGCCGCGGTGCCTCTGCGTGGTGGACGACCTCTGGCGCGGGTTGTCGTGCTGGGACGAAATAATTCATGGCGGTGCGGGCAAACAGCTGCAAAGTGGCCCATTTCTCCGCAAGTAAGACAGGCACCTCTCTGAAATCGGGCTTCACGTTCCTGGGGCGGACGTGGAGGATTTCGTGGGACGGGCGGTGGTGCCTTCGATTGAGGCTTTTGGGTGCCTTTTTCCTTGTGCTTTTGACGGACTAGGGAAATAAAGCGTCGGTGGCTTTCCACTTCCTCGGCCAATAGAATCCAGTCTTCCAGGGTATCGGGATCGCCCCGCATGTATGACCAGTTCAGAACGTCAGGGTGCAAGGCTTCCCTGAAATGATGAATTAGGGTGGTCTCGGGCCAACCTACAATTTTACTTGCCAGTCGTTGAAATTCATCGGCAAATTCTCGAACTGTAGCAGAGCCTTGTTTTAGTTGTAAGAGTTCCGTTTTGGCTCTTTCCCCCAGGAAGGGGTCTTCAAACCTCCTTCTCAGAGCAGTCATGAAGTTGTTGAGGGAACGAATAGCCCGAGAGCGGGTGTCAAACTGGAGGACCATCCAGTCAGCTGCTTTACCTGTCAGAAGGGAAGCTACATAACGCACCCGGCTATCTTCCGTGGGGAAAAGTTGTCCTTGTTCTCGCATATAACTGTCCACTTGATGCAAGAAACAAGGCAAAGTCTCAAGAGATCCGTCGTACGTAGTCCTCAATTTAAGTTGCTTCCAAGGGCCGGGGGCAGGTTGGCCCGGTTGCACGGGTGGTCCGGGCGGAGGAACAACGGGAGCTCCGGGAGGCAAGGGTGGAGCAGGCACATTAGCGGGTGGTTGGGGTGGCTGGATGGGCACCCCCTGACCCGGTATCGGAACGGGCTGTGCTTGGGCTATCAGGGTTTGTTGTAATTGCCTGTTATCCTGAAGCATACGTTCCATTAGTTCTTGGAGTTGATCAACACGGTCGGAGAGCTCCCGATTCTGGGCTCGTAAGAGGTGAACCTCCTCACTTGGGCCACCAGTGAGATGAGGTTTACTGGTCCGGAAGCTCGTGGCCCATTGAGAGCTATCACCATAAAGATCCTCGTCTTCAGACTCTCCTGAGTCTCGGCGTCGGTCAGCCAAACGGCGTGCGCGTTGGGTCGCGCGCGACGGGACGAACGCCGGGGAAAAAGACAGACCTGATAGCCCTTGTACAGTGTCCTTGGGGCGCGTATCCATTCTCGCCCGATCCCTAACCCTTGCTGCTGCCGCCTTGGCTGCTTCGGCAGCCTCTCTCTCTCTTGCGACCTTAGCCGCTTCGGCGGCATCCTTATCCGCAAGAACTTTGGCGTTCTCAAGTCTTAGGGCAGCCTCCGCCGTAATGCGCGGTAAAAGTTCTGTTTCCAAGAGTGAGAGTATGGGGTCGGATTCCCCACCCAGCAAGGGTTGTAGTCGAACCGCCAGTGCAGGTGCATCGGCTCCAAAAGTCGAGGTCAAAGCTTGAGCCAAGGTGGCGACCGGGGTGTCCTTTGTACATTCCACAAGGAGAAGAGCGGTGCGAATAGCGACTCGCTTGGCTTCAGCCTGACAGCTGGCCGCATCCGGGATCAGGGAAAAACCCTCCGGCGGGGCTCCTGCCATGGTAGAACTAGAGGAAAGAGTCTCTCGAGAAATAAGATTATCCAAAAGTCCAGTTAGTACTTGTAAATCCTCAGTTGCCAACCGGGCATCGTCCAGTAATTGATCCAAGTCTTGAAGATCTAAACGAGTATCAGTATCCTCCGACGTCAACATCCAGAGAGTCCCTTTAAGAGATTGCCACTGTTCCTGTACCAGTCCCCTCAAGCGGCAAACCTCTAGGGTAGTTCTGAAGAGTTCAGCGACTATGTCCTGTAACAGGGTGGGATCTTTCCGAGAGGAATCCAGGATAGTAGGTCACTCGGAGAGCTTCTCAGCTCCCATCCAAGAGGCAGGCGAACCCCCCTGGGCTCCAGCCTGACTAGTAGTACAATAAAGAAGGTGAAATATAGCTGCCATAATGTAAGCTCCTGACCCTTCGAACCAGAAATCACCACAGAGTCATATAGAATCCAAGCAGATGGCTTTTACTGGTCAAAAAGGCAATACAGTGCATACAGGGAACTATGGCAGCTATGAGAGTCTCACTAGCCGAACGATAATATAAGGCAGTAAATGGCGGGAGATTATACAACATCAGCATACACAGACAGAGTCAACTTTCCCAGGAGCAGTATTCCCAGGCCTTGGTATGTGTGGTCGGCCTTGAGGCTAGACAGTACAGTACCGACACAGAAACAATACTGAAACCGAGATAGCAGCCTGATAGACCAAAAAGGTGTTTTTTTAAAAATCAACTTCCAAAATTGGCCTTTTTTGTTTTATTAACTTTTATACAGAGAGAGAGAGAGAGAGAGGTGTGTATAGGTATATAGGTATATGTATGAGATATATATAGGTATATGTATGAGATATATATATATATACACACACATATATACACACGTGTGTGTGTGTGTGTGTATGTATAAATAGATGTACCACCATTAGTATACGTGGTAGTACATAGACTAGCAGAAATTTAAAAAATGTACATTCTTAAATTATTACCCAACTTGGAAAGATTTTAAAAGCTTCTCAATCTGGCTGGCCTTTGCATTGGCAACAAGTGTAGCAATCTCCATGTCTTGCGCTTCTGCATGGCTGCATCTGACCTACCAATGATACCATGTGCTGAATTTGAGATTGATGCTCCTTGGCTCAGTCTTTTCGCTTGCTATTCTGGAAAAATGTCATTCACATTGATGGCCTTATGTTATTATATGATATTAATCAGAACAATAGCTGTCTCTTGATTTTAACTTTTAGATAGGGCTGTGCAAAAAAATGTTTTGGTAAAATTTGGGTTTGGGTATATTAAGCCTGTTTGTTTTTTGGGAAACCTGAAATAAGCCGAATTCCCATACCGGTAAACATGGGAATTTGGCTTTTTTCCAGGTGTCCTGAAAAAAGTTGGCCCATTAAAGCCTATGGGTACTTTTTGCGGCTTTTCATGGCTCCGGGGGGCATTTTTGCAGGTAGACATTCCAAATTTTCAGGGTAGCTTGAAGCGACTCTCTTTGCAAGAACCCCCAAGTTTGGTGAAGATTGGGTCAGGGGTTCCAATTTTATGGGGTCCAGAAGAGGTCACTCCCCCTCCATAGAGAAGCAATGCAAAGTCTCACCTTTCTTAGGTGTGGAGACCAGAACTGTACACAGTATTCCAAGTGTGGTCTCACCATAAATTTGTACAAGGGCAGTATAATAGCAGCAGTCTTATTCTCTATTCCTTGTCTAATTATGGCCAGCATGGAATTTGCCTTTTTCACAGCAGCCACATGCTGGATTGACATCTTTACTAAGCTATCCATCGAGCTATCTATCGAGCTATTCATGGAGCTAAAATCAGTATTAAAAAACATCAACAATAAAACAGAAAGGACCTGTTTGTTTCAAGCAGCCCTTATGCACACCGAAGAACTAGCAGCAGAGGAAGTGAGGACCACAGTGGAGCACCAGAGAAGTATGAGGACAACATTGTCATAGGATACAAGCCAAAGAAATGAATATTTCTTCAATGTAATTTAGTTTCGTCCTGACCTGGATGGCCCAGGCTAGCCCAATGTCATCAGATCTTGGAAGCTAAAGAGGGTCAGCCCTGGTTAGTATCTGGAAGGGAGACCACCAAGGACATCCAGGGTCATAACACAGAGGCAGGCAATGGCAAGCCGCCTCTGAACATCTGCTGCCCTGAAAACTCTGTGAGGTCGCCATAAATTGGCTGTGACTTGCTGGCACTTTACACTACCACTGATTTAGTTTCAGAGGATAGCTGTGTTGGTCGGCAGTAGAAGAGCTAGATCTGAGTCCAGTAGAACCTCAGAGACCGTAAGCATTTCTCTCCTGCTCTAATCGAGCTGGTTACATTTTGCGCTTCCCCTTTGCATCCGGACCTCTTTCTTGGCAACACCCCTCCCACCCTCTGCCTGGGATATAAGGGATCTGAGATCTCCATTCCTACTTCTACCTGACAAAAGGAGCTTTGACTCTCGAAAGCTTATATCCCAAGAGTCTTGTTGGTCACCAAGGTGATACTGGACTCAAATCTAGCTCTTCGACATAAGTGTGCTCCATTTCTGGAAATGATGAGTGAATGGATGTGCTCGGCAGTACCTCCACAGGGACAGTGGTGGACTGGCCACTGGGTCAGCTTGCCCGCTGGCAAGTGGGCCCTGTGGGACCCTGATGAAGTGGGGCCCCTTTTAAACATTAGACAATATGTTAAACATGCTAATGACCTTTTAGTAGCTTGAAAATATAATATAATTATTTAAAATTATTTATTTAAATTTAATTTACAAAATTCAATTATAACAATCTGTATTTATATTTAGTACCTACTATATACTGCCAGTAATATGTAAAATATATGTACACTGTAATTACTAAAAATATATACATTTATTTCACACAAAAATTCCTTGTACCTTTTTTCCACTTATATATTTTTTGAAAATTTTATTTATTTCTTATAAAAATTAAATGGTAGCCTTATAGTTGTGGGTGGGCCTCCTTTGTCTCCTGGCAACCAATATTTTTAGACCCAGTCCACTACTGCGCAGGGAGGTCATTCCCAGAGAGGTCACATGAACACATGAAGCTGCCTTATACTGAATCAGACCCTTGGTCCATCAGAGTCAGTATCGTCTACTCAGATTAGCAGCGGCTCTCCAGGGTCTCAGGCAGAGGTCTTTCACATCACCTACTTGCCTAGTCCCTTTAACTGGAGATGCCGGGGACTGAACCTGGGACCTTCCACATGCCACGCAGATGCTCCACCACTGAGCCACAGCCCCTCTGGGTTGGGAAATACCTGGAGATTTGGAGGGGGGGCAGTGGAGCTGGGGAGGGTGGGGCTTGTGGAGGGGCTTCAACAGGGTGCAACTGCCACAGAGCCCCCCCTCCAAAGCAGCCATTTTTCTCCAGGGGAGCTTTATGTTTAATAAGTGACTCTCTTTGAGGAAGCGGAGCCTACCCTTTAGATTTTCCGCGGCAGAAGCAAAAGGCTTAAAGCGTTTACAATCTGCCATCAATGGTAATTACTGAGCGCCTGCTGACACCTGCAGTCTTCACCAGTTGGGCAGAAGCCAAGTCACTACACAGTTAATTACCATCGCAGTTTATCCTCATTACCATGTCCGTGACACAGTAAATAATTAAAACTCTTTCCTGTAACAAATGCCATTTTTCTTGTTCCTGAGAAAGACGTCAAGAAATGTTGCTTCCCAGAAGTGACAGTGGGATGGAACCCCATTGTTCGGCTTACTTCTGACACCATTTTTACCTGGTTGTTGAGATTCAAAAATACCAGTAACAAACAAAATAGCAATGTCAAAAGCATTTTGCTTAGAAATTCTGCCTACATTCCAGGAAAGAGACCGATATCACTTGCTTTGGTACCTTTCTGCCCACAATTTAAAACCATTGTTGCGAGTCCTATCCTCTGCTGCCAACAGGAACAGATCCCTGCCCTCTTCTAAGTGACAGCCCTTCAAATACTTAAAGAGAGCAACCATGTCCCCCCCTCCAACCTCCTCTTCTCCAGACTAAACATTCCCAACTCCCTCAGCATTTCCTCATAGGGCTTGGTCTTCAGTCTTCTGTATAGAAGGTCCCAAGTCCAGTCCCTGGCATCTCCAGTTAAAAGGATCAGGTAGTAGGTGATGCAAAAGATGTCTACCTGAGAGCTCCAAGAGGTGTTGCCACTCCAGTCGGAGTAGACTATTGACCTTGATAAACCAATACTCTTGCATATCCAATGACACGTGAATCCTACTTAGAAAAGTTAGAGCCACCTTATGGAGGCGGGTATAAATTGGGCCACTGGCAGTTTCTTTGTGCAACAATTTCCCATCTGGGCTGGGACTGGGGCCCCATCCTGTACTAGTTGGTAATGTGCTAACAAACCGGGGCCATGTGGAAGGAGCCCATGCTGTAGCTCTTCCCCACAACAGTGTTAACCTCCCGGAAACTGGGACAACAGTGATATAATACAGATTATGTGTTCCTCACATGTGGTTTGGAGCTGTATGTGTTACCCTGTAGTATGGGAAAGAGTTGTGGTTTCTTCCCACACCGGCAGTGTAATGTGAGAAGATGCATTACACCTCAGAAATGTTCAATTGGATCTTTTTATTGAATCTAAATGATTCAACACAAAAATTAACAATTCAAATATATGGAGAGCAAGACAGAAATCACAGTGACATGTATTATTAAAGATAACACTGTACTTTGCTTATTTAATTGGTTATTAAGTCTTTCCAGAATGACCAAAACTAGATGGAGGTGAAGAAGAGGATCGGGCTGGGTCTAGCTGAGCATCTGCCAAACAGAATAAAATTCTTCCCATTTCATTTGCCCTGTGATAAGCTTTATCATTTCTGTTAGAGTTAATTGCCATCTAATTTCACAGTGCGCATTCAGCCCTGCCTACTCACAGTCTTTTTGGAGATTTCCCCCTTCAGTGTACATAGACAGAATGGGCATTTGAGTGATAGCTCACTGTTTTCACAAATATGACTGATAACCTTTCTACGACCAATAACCGATAACCAGCATGGTGTAGATGTTAAGAGCGGCAGGCTCTAACATGGAGAACCGAGTTTGATGCCCCCTCCTCCACATGAGCAGAGGACTCTAATCTGGAGAACCAGGTTGGTTTCACCACTCCTCCACACGAAGCCTGCTGGGTGACCATGGGCTAGTCACAGTTCTCTCCCAACTCTCTCAGCCTCACCTACCTCAGTAGCAGCGCATTCCTGAGCCTGAAGGGCGAAAGCCCTTAGGAGGCCAGGAAGGCCCTGCGCCTGAATTCGGGCCCCCTGTGCCGGCATCCGGGCAACTTACGCCAGAATTAGTGGCCCAACGCCAGCAGGAAGGCCCGGACGCCGCCACAGCAACCCCAATGGGGCCTTCCGCCGACATCCCACCAACGTAAAGGCCCGTGCCAGTGTCCCGGAAGCTGTCCTGGCATCCCAGAAGGCATTCCTGGGGTGTTCTGGGGGGGGAGGATGTGCCATTAGGCAGCCTCCTGTCCCTGTTTGCCCTGGGTACACCAGCGCAAAGAAGAGCTAGGCTGTGCTTGCTTTTTAGCAGGCGCAGCCTAGCTTTTCTCTATGGGGCAAAAAGGGCCCCATTTCAAAAAGAGAAAGCCTCTACAAGGCTTTTTTTGGGGTGTGTTTCAGCGTGAGGGGAATGGCTTTAGGAAGCGGCACAGCAGCACCTCCTCCCCGCTGTCCACACACGCCGAATCTCAGGAATGCGCTGTTGGTGTCTGTTGTGGGGAGGGGAAGGGAAGGTGATTGTAAGCCACTTTGAGACTCCTTAACGATAGAAAAAAAGCAGGGTATAAAAACCAACTCTTCTTCACTCACCTGAGTTGCAGAGAGCTGGGGACTAAAGCGACACAATTCTGGGGTCCTAGTCATGTTGAGGAGTCGTGGGACTTGGAAAGCCATCCGCTTTGTTTTCAAATGATATTTGGGTTGAGCATGAATTATGTGAAAGGGGCCAAAGGCAATCTTTGTCTGGTGGCCTGTGGTGGCTCAGCTTTGCCTCTCTTTGGACTTCTCTTGTTCAGGCTGGTAAATTTGTACATAATCCAGAGAGAGTCAAGCAGGCAAATCTGTAGTTCAGCAACCAAGATGGACCACTTAGTTATGTTGGCCTAGCCCCTTAACTTATTCGTCAGTGTGTTCAATACAGACATCTGATACCCACACTGGCTTGAAAACCGACTTTTTGAGCTGGCATGCAGGCATTACTCACAGGCCCTCAGCAGCATGCCAGTTTGCTTTCTAATGGTTCAATGTACACAAAATTATTGACAATATTGTTTAAAATTACAATCAAGCTATGTGTATAAAGTGTATATAAAACATATATAAAACATAAATGAATTTTGTGTTTAGACGTGGGTCCAACCCCCAAGATATCTCATTATGTACATGCAAATATTCCAAAATATGGAAAGATCAGAAATACGGAGCCAGCATGGTGTAGTGGTTAAGAGCAGTGGTTAGGAGTGGTGGGTTCTAATCCAGAGAACTAGGTTTGATTCCCCACTCCTCCACATGAGCAGCGGATACTAATCTGGTTGGTTTCCCCACCCCTACACATGAACCCAGCTGGGTGACCTTGGACTAGTCACAGCTTTCTTATAGCTCTCTCAGCCCCACCTACCTCACAGGCTGTCTGTTGTGGGGAGAGGAAGGGAAGGTGATTGTAAGCCGGTTTGATTCTTCCTTAAGTGTTAGAGAAAGTCAGCATATAAAAACCAACTCTTCTTCTGGTCCCAAGCTGTCTGGATAAGGAATACTCAACCTGGCCCGTGAACGCACCAGCAACTTACTTCGCAATTTACATGCGTCCAGTACGAAAGCATCCAAGACGAATTTAAATTTCTGTCCCACCGCGCCGCCTTTCTCTGCTGCATTTGATATGCCCAGACCGGCACTCCCTCCACGCATGCCCAGTCGGTGCAAGGATGGCGATTGGTCCTGCGTTAGTAAGGGAGGCGGGGGGAGTGCGGGGGTTGGCTGGCAGCAGGAAGTGGATGGAACACGCATTGCATGTTCCCACTTAAAGGCATAAGAAAAGAGCTACAAATCTGTTTTGTGTTGAGAAAAATCCCAGATATGTAATTTATGGTGGGCATTTACTAGAGGGCTATTCAGGATCATTACAGCTATTATAAAAGGCCAATCTGATCAGAGGATTTTTGCATGTGGAAGAAGGAGATCAGTGTGGATTTGACATTTCATCTGCATTTATTGTCAATACCAATTATTCTCCTTTTCAATTCATGTTAGGAGAGGATTTAAAGAAATTGACAACAATGCTTTCAAATCTTTTTTGCTTATACCAGAATGATAAATATGAAGTGAAGGCATTAAGAGGATATTAAATGATGATCCCTCTTGAATTTCAAGCCCTGATTCATGCAGTTCAAAACTTGCCATGTTCTTTTCATCCATCTAATTTTAGCAAGTAATGTGGCCTGCCTGTTCTAGTGCTGTGCTACAGCTCTTTTGCTTGTACAAATCAAGCCCACAATTCATTTATTTTCATTGTTTTCTGTCACCCAAAGTGTTTCTTATTAAATGTATGTATTTTTCATGCTATTTGCGCACCAATAAATTACCATTCTATGTGTGTTATTTGTGCGAGATGTTGCATTTCTTAATACCATTTACAATGCATTAAAAAACCTGTACAGTGTGTGTATGCAGTGTAAACAAATGTAAAAAATCAACCACAGAAAGCAGATAACTGAATCTCTACCCATTTTCTCTCATTGCTACACTAGGCAGCTAGAACTGGTGGATGGGACGGGGAGTCTGCGGCTATAATGGGAGACCTGGTCCCCTTATGCTCAAGGTAATAGTAATGTGAGAAAGCAGGGGTGATAGTGTGGAAATAATCTGGGAATGAGGGATGTTTAGCCCTTCTCCCACCTATCTGTTCTCCACTGCATGCCCCTCCCAGACAATTAAGAACTTCCAATCCCTATAGTCTGGCGATAGTCTGAAGGCAGCAGGGTCAACAATTTGGTCTTCTGGCTACAGTCTGAAGGCAGCAGGATAAGAGGAAGACCCAACAAGAGATGGATTGACTCTATAAAGGAAGCCACAGCCCTCAGTTTGCAAGACCTGAGCAAGGCTGTTAAAGATAGGACGTTTTGGAGGACATTGATTCATAGGGTTGCCGTGAGTCAGAAGCGACGGCACTTAACACACACACACACATAGTCTGGCTGGGGAAGGCACAGGTAGGAGAGAACTAGCAAGTGGGGAAAAGGTTACACTGTGCACAGAACTCCTTTCATGCTCATTGATTCCCTCCTCCAAATGTGCCCCTCTGACTTTACTGAATTTCTTGGCAGTGCCTCTTTAATTAAAGTAATGCGTGAAGAATCAGTGACTTTGTACATGGAGGTGCTTTTTAATTGGTATATTCTTACTTATCTGATATCTTCAGGAAAGTCATTACAAAAGGTGGCATCAAGGACATGCAAACAGAAAAAAAACCCTCTGAAAAAGTCATAAAAAAATCCATCATTTTCAATATCTGCTCTTTACAATAAATTTCTCAATACTATCTTTAGTTTATTGTACTTATGCCATAGAGTGGTTCATGGGGTTGAATAGGATATACCTGAAATGAACACAAACAGAGGGATGTAAAACAGTATGTTGCTTTTATAACCATAATAGTATTGACCATGTTGATGTAATAGAGGACAGAGATGCTGTTGGGCAGCCATAAAAGTTATAAAAATAATCTTGTTTGTCCCCATTGTCTGCCTTTCCCTTTGAAATTGAAGTAGTCACTTCCTTCCACTTATTCATTCGATTCATTTTAAAATGTTTCTTTCCCACTTCTCTCCCATGCAAAAACGTATAGACAATAAATGTAAAACATACCAGCCAGAGGACCAAATTGTTGATCAATATTCATAAAACAAATAAAAAACATATAAAGTAGCTGGATACTTTTAGTCTTCTCAACAATATTTGGCATTTATATAATACTTTCCCTAAGTGCTTGGTGCTTTTTAGTAAGCTTTGTGACTCCCTTCCCAGGTGAATGATGTTACTCTATGAAGGAAGGGGCTGTGTGTTGCCAGCTCTAGGCTATGAAATTCCTGGAGATTTGGGAGTGTAGCCTGGGGAGGCTGGAGTATGGGGACAGGAGTGGGCTCAGCAGGGATGTGATGCTATAGAATCCACCACCCAAAGCTGCCGTTTTCTCCAGGGAAACTGATCTCTGTAGTATGGAGATGAGCTGTAAATCTGGGAGAACTGCAAGCACCACCTGGGGGTTAGCAAACCTACTTATGGCTCACTGGTAGAACATCTGCTTGATATACAGAAGGCTCCAAGTTCAATCCCTCACATCCCCCATCAAGGAGCAGGTAGTAGGTAATGTGGAAAGACCTCTACCAAAGACCATAGAGTGCCACTGCCAGTCGGAGTAGACAATATTGACTTTGATGCAGCAATAGCCAGATTTGTAGAAAGCAGCTTCATGTGTTCATTTTTTTCTGTGTCATATGAAAATTTCACATACATTTATAATTGCAATGAGGATGATATCAAGTTTTTTTAAAAACTGGAAAATGTAAAAATGTTATAAGAGTCATGCAAAACGTTTTTGAGAAAGGCAGAGGAAGGAGGGGGAGTGTGGATATACCACATCCCAAGATTTTCAAAGTCAGGGTGTATTCTAAGCTTTTTTCCTCCACTGCACAAACAGACAGTGTCCACCTTCCCAAACTTTCACACCGAAACCAACTTTAATTTAAAATAGTAAGGAAGGATGGTCCAGTGTAGCCTGATCTCCTCAGATCTCGGAAGCTAAGCCGGGTCAGCCCTGGTTAGTATTTGGATGGGAGACCACCAAGGAAGTCCAGGGTTGCTAGTAGAAGAAGAGTTGGTTTTTATACACTGACTTTCTCTATCTTTAAGGAGTCTCAAACTGGCTTACAATCACCTTCCCTTCCTCTCCCCACAACAGACACCTTGTGAGGTAGGCGGAGTTGAGAGAGTTCAGAAAGAATGGTAACTAGCCTAAGGTCACCCAGCTGGCTTCATGTGAAAGAGAGGGGAATAGGGCTGTTGAAAAAAAAAATCGGTAAAATTCTGATTCGGCAAAATTCGGCCCGTTTTTATTTGGGAAATGCCGAAGTCCGAACTCCCCCGCATTGGGTCCGTGCAATTCAGCATGAGATCCGGAGTTCGGGGAAAAATTCGGCCGAATAAAGCCATTAAAAACATAATCACGTCTTTCTGTGGCTCCGGGGGGGCATTTTTGGGGGTAGAGGTCCCAAACTGGTTCATCAGATTAGATTCTGCCGCTCATGTGGAGGAGTGGGGAATCAAACCTGGTTCTCCAGATTAGAGTTCACCGCTCCTAATCACTACACCGTGCTGGCTCTCTCTGCTGGCTATGAGCAGGAAGACAATGGCAAACCACCTCTGTTAGTTTGTTGCCTTGAAAAAACAATAAGGGGTTGCCATAAATCAGCTGCAACTTGATGGCACTTGACGCGCACACACACACACACATGGAAGAAAAGAGAATAGGAAGAAAGGAAGGGTGGAGGAAAACAGAAATGAGTGACAGAATTTTTCTGCACACACACCATACCAAACATGACTACAGAGATCCAGAAGGTAAACTAACTGAGAGGGTGTTCCAAGTTCAAAAAGTTTGAGAAAACACATTTGATATGCAACCTTCTCTTCTCCCTGGAGTCCCTTTGCCAAGGACGAAAGACTGATCTGGCCCTCTCTCAGATTTTTCTTTTTATATAATGTCACCTACACTGTGTTCTATGGGATCAGTGCCAGCCAGGCAACAGACCAGTTTTGTTTTCTTGTTTCATTTATTTAAAATTGGTATAGCCCATCTTTCTGAGACATAGCTTTTAAGGAGACATAGGCTATAATCCTAAGAACACTTTCCTGGGAGTAAGCCACATTGACTAAAATAGGACATACCCCTGAGTAGATCTGCTTAGGATCACTCCTAAGTAGAACTACTCAGAAGTAAGTACCATTTTATTTACTGTGGTTTACCCCCGAATAAATGTGTGTAGGACTGCAGGCTACAATCATATGCACATTTAGCTGGGATCAAGCCCCATTTAATAAAATAGGACTTACTTCTGAGTAGATCGACTTAGGCTTTTTCCCATCGAATAACTAAAAAAAAAATCAACAAGAATAAAACAATACAAAGAGCAAAAAGAACACACCAGAAACTTTAAAGCCTGTATCATATTAGTGCATTAGAAACACCTGAAAGCATAACAAGTAGAGATTGATGAAGAGTGAACAATTTCTTTTTAATTTCATTTACAACCAGTCTGCTTTTTTGTTGTTGGTTTTGTAGATTTGCTTGTGAATTGTGCACATGCAATTTATCAGGCATGCTTACATAACAATATGTCATCTGATATATGCACGCGAGGGAGAACATTGAAATAACATTGGAAAAATCGCATACTTTCAGGGGGAAAAATTGACATGATGAAACGAGTACCAAAACAAAGGAATTAGAATAAAAGTTAAACATTGAACCTTTTGCAGATAGTTTCAGGTTGGTAGCTGGTCTGCAACAGAAGAGATAGATTCAGGTTCCATCAGCACTTTAAAGCTCAATGAGATTTCCAGGGTATAAGCTTTCGAGAGATACTTCATACCTGAGGAAGGGAGCTTTGACTCTCAAAGGTGTATATCCTGGAAATTCTTTTGGTCTTAAGATGCTACTGGGCTCGAACCTAGTTCTTACATTTGTACAAAGGAGATGCAAAATCAAAATGAAGATTTTTGGGCAGAAGTAGCAGGGCTAATGAATTTGAAAGAGCTCAGCAGGGATATGATTCCATAGAGCCCACCCTCAAAAGCAGCCATTTTATCCAGGGGGACTGATCTCTTTAGTCTGAAGATCACTTGTAACCTTAGGCTGCAACCCTACAACCTTGGATATTGTACCACCATCATCGTACTCTAGCAGGAGTCTCCAATAGGTAGCTTGGAAGCCATTGGTAGCTCACTGGCTGCCATGAACCAGCATGTGCATCCCCAGAAAACCCAGAAAAAGATTGCAAAAAGATCTGCTCTGGTTCTTTAAAAAGAAAAGAAAAAGCTTTTCTTTAATAGGACTTTCTCTGTACATTTTAGCCAATTGATTCATTTGTAGTTTTCTTCCTACTCCATGTTCTGATCCTAGGACAGAACAAAACTTGGTAACATGCCAGAGGTTTGGGTGGGAAGTGTGGTGCTTTAAAATGCTGTCAAGTCACAACCCCTTTATGATGACTCCATAGGATTTTCAAGTCGAGTTTTCAGAGGTGGCTTGCCATTGCCTGCCTCTACATAGCAACCCTGGACTTCCTGATCTCCCATCTCTGTACTAACTAGGGCTTAGCTTTCAAGATTGGGCTAACTTGAGCCATCCAGGTCAGGGCAGGTGGGAAGTAGCTTGGGATATTTTCAGTACTCAGAAGTATCTTTCATTAAAGAAGAGGTTGGCTACCTCTACTCTATAGCAATCACTCACTACTGGATTGGCTTGTCTGCACAGAAGAATCCAATTGTGAATGATTGCTAAAGCACAACGGTATACTGCAATAGTCAGTGTCGTGAAGATGCAGTCGTAGTTGATATTTGGATATTTTTAGCCAGTCCACAATCATGGAGCTTTTGCAAGAGAGCAGTTTCTGTTTCTATTCCACCTTTTTATCCACTTTTTTGTTTTTGCAGAAACTCATTATTATGTTTAATCCAACCCTGTAATCCACAGGGGGTCCCTTGATTGCTTTCAGGACCATAGCAGAGAAATGTACTAAGGGCATGAATGAATAAGTTATCTAAAAAAAAACCAAACCACATCCAAATATGGTATGTATGAGCTGCAGGCTTTCTGCACAGAATTCAGAAAGAGGTTGTTTCTCAACGCTCCCGTTTTATGCACTACGTTGTCTCCTGATCAGTTCCTAAATGCACTTATATCACCCAGCTGTGTTATTTCTACACATAAATGTGCAATTTCTTTATATTCTTTAGGACAGACTCACATTACTGTGCTGTAAAACGAGTGAAACAGTGAGCCAATGGGGGCATAGTGCTTTGCGTGTCAGCAAGGAGTTGAGAGACCTGGGTCCCAATCCCCATTCAACCTTAAGACATTCTCTCAGCCTACCCTACCTCGCATGGTTATTGTGAGGATAAAATGGAAGAGGGGAAAACTTTGCGTGCTGCTGAACTTCTCAAAGAAAGGGCATGATAAAAAATGACACTGATAGATGATAGATGGTAAAATTGTGTAAATATAGTGGAATCCAAGCAATCCAAACCTGGGTGATATTCTCTTGAAAATATATCAGATACGTATGGATTATATACTGAAAGTCAGAGTAAGGAAAATGGCATCAGCAACAATCATTCAATGAGGCCCAAAGAAGATGGTTGGTTCAAGTCCAGGGTAAATAAATACGTGTTGTAAGTGGCCAACTCTAGCTTGGGAAATTCCTAGAGATTTAGGGGTAGATCCTGTGGAGTTTGGGGACAGGAGGGAGCTCCACAGGGATATGATTCCATAGAGTCTACCTTAGGATTGCCAGCTCCGGGTTGGGAGATACCTGGAGATTTTTGGGGTGGAGTCTGAAGAGGGTGGGGTTTGGGAAGGAGAGGGACTTCAATGCCATAGGGCCCAATTGCCAAAGTGGCCATTTTCTCCAGATGAACTGATCTCTATCGCCTGGAGATCAGTTGCAATAGCAGGAGATCTCCAGCGACTACCTGGAGATTGGCAAGCCTAACCAGAAGGCACATTTTGAAATATCACTGTTGATAAAGGAAGCAGGCCAACAAATAAAACATGGAATTCTCCTGGCGAATGGATCGTGTAATGCCGAGAAAGTAAAGTTGACATACGTTTTCTGAAATATGCCCCGGAGGTAGGTCTTGTACCCACTTTCATAGAATGTAACTATCTATGCACTCTACATGTCCTATCTGACAATGAAACACATTTATGAGCTTTCGGCTGATGCCCGCACAGAGGAAAACTATTCCTCGCAGCAGCCCTAGACGGCCTGTTGCATTATGTCTCAGTCATTCTCTGCAAAAGGCTGACCTTCCCATTCATTAAGATTTCACGAACGGCCTAACGCACGGTAAAATAACAGGAGGAAGGTTGGGACACTTTCAACCCGCCTTCAGACATCACAGAAAACAGTACCGGAGCCCACAATATTCATTGGGCCGCGGGAGCTGTGGCTTCAATGCCAGCTTCGGAGAGGAGGTTACCCCAGATGTCTGTTCTGGGGCGGCCGTTTCACAAAAGAAGCCACTCTCCATTGTTCTCGCAAACACAACCTCCAGGCACGGCTCCGGCTCCCCCCAAACGGAGACTGCCATAGCAGGGTTGAAAGTCTTTCCTGCGGAGGGTTGCTAGGCAACTGCCACTCAATTCCGCTTACTGCGAGGGAGCCGGTGACTGCGGCGGACGCACCAGCTGCTGTAGGGCTGGCCCGAATTTTCATACATTTTGTCATGCTGAGGAGAAAGGCGGCCATGCACATACTTTAAATAAAAGAAAAGTCATTTTTTTTACATCAAACTGCATTTCCAATCAAACTTTTGCAGACATGAAGCAGACTACATGACTGTCGGAAGTGCTTGCCCATGTTCCACTGAGGTGCTGTTCAGAGAGAGCTATGGGAAGGGCCGAAGCGTTGTTTTTTTAAAAGGTTTTTCAACTACGGTAATTCATGAGACCCCAGCGTAGGGAAGCTCCATAAGCTGACTGATCAAAAATGTGTTGCCTCTTCATATATCTTCTGTAAGCCTTCTCCCCGTGTTACGTTTGCAGGTTACACCAGCAACTGCCATCTTACATCTGGGTTTATTCTCATCACAGTTCACAACATCTCAACCAGGCATCCATCTTAGAAAGTAGTCCAGGCTTAAAATGGATGTGAGAAATGGATGGTTAAACTTAAAACACTGCACTGTCTCTGATTGCTTGAGTGTGTGTGTAAAGTGCCTTCAAGTTGCAGCCGACTTATGGCAACCCCTTTTGGGGGGTTTTATGGCAAGAGGTGGTTTGCCAGTGCCTTCCTCTGCACAGCAACCCTGGTATTCCTTGGTGGTCTGGGCTGAGGCAATTCCAGCCGGCTCCTGAGAGGATCTGATACTGGGTTTTCTGGGTGCTGCTTATGTCTAGGGTTTCCAATCTCCAGGTGGCACCTGGAGATCTCCCACTACTACAATTGATCTCCACATGACAAAGATCAGTTCCTCTGGAGAAAATGGCTGCTTTGGAAGAGGGTTTCTATGGCATTGCACCCTGCTGAAGTCCCTTCCCTCCCCAAACTCCACCCACCTCAGGCTCCGCCCCCAAAATATCCAGGTATTTCCCAATCCAGAGCTGGCAGCCCTATGCCTAAATTCCAATTTAGCCATATGTCTTTGCTCCAGAAACACTGAGTAAAATTGCACACTATTAATTCTAATCATTAACAACCCCGGAAATGCAGTACTGAGAGTGAGGTGAGAATATGGCTGCCAGTTTATCTCATTGCCAGTGTGGCATTTGGAGGTCACTCCAGAAGCTGCCATCAGCAAAATACCAGAGCTTCAGGGGTGCCAAAAGGCAACAGGAGCCTTGCCCAAAGGTGGGGGGCTGTTGCTCAGACATACCAGCCAACTTGAAGGTGGCAAGGAGGGATCAGCAAAATGATTTTCCCAGCACAATGACTCAGCACTGTTTCTAGAGTTGCCAGCTCTGGGTAAGGAAATACCTGGATATTTTTGGGGCGGAGCCTGAGGAGGGCGGGGTTTGGGGAGGGGAGGGACTTCAATACCATAGAGTTCAATTGCCAAAGCGGCCCTTTTCTCCGGGGGAATTGATAGGGTTGCCAGGTTTCTCTTCACCACCAGCAGGAGGTTTTTGGGGTGGAGCCTGAGGAGGGTGGGGTTTGGGGAGGGGAGGGACTTCAATGCCATAGAGACTAATGGCCAAAGTGGCCATTTTCTCCAGGTGAACTGATCTCTTATCGGCTGGAGATCAGTTGTAATAGCAGAAGATCTCCAGCTACTACCTGGAAGTTGGCAACCCTAGGAACTGATCTCTGTCGGCTGGAGAAATAACATTATTATAAATTGTACCCCTTTGGGGAATTGTTAATTGTCCTGATATTGGAATCATTTATTGGATATATATGCATGAGAACTACAGAATTGTAAGTAAGAATGACAACACACGATTCAAAGAATTTGTAAAAATATTTATTTATTATATTTAGTTATAATTATTCATATTTAGGGAATCTAAGATTGGAAGCGGGACTGTTGAAGAATTGAAACGGCCGTATCCCCTTCAACTCTTTTTCGGTACCAGCATTGGACCCCTATTGAATGAAATATAGATGAATTTCTTGAACAAAGTCTAAAGGACTTATATATTGCATACAGGACATTTTTTGTATATTTTGGAATAGAATACAAGTACCTGGAGGTTGGCATCCCTAGCTGTTTCCTATACCCACAACACACACCAAGGGTGGTACGGCAGGCTGGATGTCCAGCCAACATGACATGCAGTGTTGGGGGTGAAGCCTCCTAGGATGTCACAGCAGACAGGAACCCCAGGGAGGCACAGTGGGCAGTCACATTCCTTCTTCAATCCCAACCTAACTTCCTGCAGCTGGGAAGGCGTGGAGACCACTTTGGGGCAGGCACATCTTTCTGTGTGGCCCTCATAAGCAGCCAGCAAAGAGGCCAAAGAGGAGTTCACTGGCACCTCTCTAGTAGGGTTGACACAAGTAGGGAATGGGGGTGTAAGGTTGCCAGATCCAGGTTGGGAAACTCCTGGAGATTTAAGGGTGGAGCCTGGGAGAGTGGGGTTAGAGAGGGGAGTGACTTCAGTAGGGCATAAACGCCATGCAGTCCACTTTCCAAAGCAGCCATTTTCTCCAGAAGAAGTGGAATAATGGTGTTAAATAAAGAAATAAGCAACTGGAGATCAGTTGTAATTCCAGGAGATCGCCAGCTCCCACCTGGAGGTTTGCAACCCTAGCAGGCACAGCCAGGCCCAGATGCTGCTCCATTCGCTCTTCCTCCCTCTCTCCTGTACTTGTGCCAGCCTCACTGGGCATGCAGCTTTAGGCAGCAGCAACCCCTTGGCAGTGTAAGGGCAGCAGAGGAGCCTGGAGGTTTGGAGAACCAACAGCAGCTCAGCACGTGGCTTTTGGGCACCCCTCAAACTGGCACTTACTCTGGTGCCCTGGTAGAGTTGCCAGGTTTCTCTTCACTACCAGTGGGATGTTTCTTGGGTGCAGCCTGAGGAGGGTGGGGTTTGGGGAGGGACTTCAATGCCATAGAGTCCAGTTGCCAAAGCTGCCATTTTCTCCAGGTGAATTGATCTCTATCGGCTGCAGATCAGCTATAATAGTAGGAGATCTCCAGCTAGTACCTGGAGGTTGGCAACCATATGCCCTGGACAATTGTCTAGGTTTACTTATTGGTCAGGCTGGCCCTGCAAGCACAGGAATCATAAATGCCTCTGGATAATGGGCACAGCTGATTTTTGCAGCCAAACATCTGGAAACTCAGTTCTTCAAGTTACAGCATAAAGAAATGCATTTGGATTCCCTTTTAAAAAACGTACACACTAAGGACAAGACTGTTATTTGCAGATTCACTATCTTACATCAATTTTCACAGAGGGAACTACATTAACAACTTCCATGGATGCCCTTCATCGTTTAAAGCTTCTGGGAAAGAGAGGAAGATGTTGGAAATTTAAGATAAAGAGACTGGGTCAAAGGGCTTAGTTTTTTGGGGGGGGGGATTTAACTAAAAAGGTCTGATTAAACGGTTTGGCTTTAATAAAAACAGAATACTTAATGACATTAACATAATTGACAGTCATTAGATATGTGGGAGAAACTGAGAAATTAGAATATTCATTTCTAAAGGAGGTTAAAAATGTTACATATTATCTAATCCATTTTTATATATCTGTTCTTTTTTCCTTTCTGTTTTTTCTTTTTTTCCCTTTATTTTAAAATAGGTAAATGAAATAGTAAATGTTTATAAATGTTTGTAATAATATTAGGATTAGAATCTTAAACAAAGGAGATAACAAATAAATGATAAGATTGAGGGAGGTGTAGGGGAAATTTTTTATATTTTATTTTTTATTATCTATATATGGATGTATTTTCAACAATTATTAATTAGAATCTATACTCTGATGTTTGTTTATATTGATTGTTGAATACTCTGTTTGATCACTATAGAAAAATAATAAAAATTTTATTAAAAAAATAAATAAATAAAAAGACTGTTATTTGCAAGAACTCTGTTGGCCTCTATTATATTTAGCACCAGATATTCAAATTCATTCAAGGTCATTTGAATCGAGGGGTAATCGTGGTGTGCCAATGTTTATTGAAGGTGGTAGGAATGTGACATTCTATGGTAAAAGGCAAACGTTAATAGTTCCTTTTTTTCAAAGCTTGCATATTAAAAATTATACATAAAGAGTACAAGGGAACTGTGATATATTTAAACATTAACAAAATGTTTCAGTTCTTAAATTGTTCTGTAAGCTTGAAAGACCCTCATCACTGATATATAGGATCTTTAACAAATGTGAACAAAAATATAAGTTAAGTGGAAAAAAAGTTTGTAAAAGGCAACTTCTGGTTGGTATTTGTACAGTCAGGGTCCTCAGCCTTTTTCAGCTTGTGGTCAACTTAGAATTTTGAGACGGGGAAAATGGTTGCCACTGGGGGTAGAGAAAGGAGAACCAAAGTAAATAAAGAAAAGCCCACAATGGGAGAGTAAAAGAGTCTGGAGAATAGGAAGAAGGAAATCCTGAAGGAGGAATGGAACCACACACTGACTAAGGAACACCCAGGTGTTTACTAGTCCTCCTGATCCTCCAGTGGCTACAGCTGCTATTGCAGCCATAGAAAACCCTTTCATTTTATTGAGGTCAGCCAATAATGTGTTACCTTACAATGGCCCCACCCACTTTGTGAAAAGATCAGTGGCCCCCAAGTGAAGTGTTGGTATGCTCCATGGTTAGGGTTCCTAGGTACCTCTTCACCATGGGTGGGAGAATTTTGGGGGAAGAGCCTGAGGAGGGCGGGGTTTGGGGAGGAGAGAGACTTCAGTGCCATAGAGTCCAATTGCCAAAGCAGCCATTTTCTCCAGGTGAACTGATCTCTATCAACTGGAGATCAGCTGTAATAGCAGGAGGTCTCCAGCTAGTACCTGGAGGTTGACAACCCTACCTGGAGAAAATGTCTACTTTGAAAGGTGGACTCTATGGTACTATACACCACTGAAATCCCTCCCCTCAACAAATCCTGCCCTTCTCAGGTTCCACACTCAAAATCTCCAGGAATTTTCCAGCCCAGAGCTAGCAATTCATGGCCCAAATTAATATCAGTTATGTGTGCAACCCAAAAGGACCTCTTTGGCTTAAACAGATCAGAGGCATGGGGTGGCATCTTCCAGACTTTGAAACTCCAGGAATTTGGGGAGTGAAATACCCTAAAAATGTTTGGTCCCGAGGATGCCAGATGTGAGGGAAAACTGCATCTGTTTTCATATTAAACAAAGGCTCTTTGATCAATGCAAGAATTGATAATGGTGTGGTCCAGTGGTTAAAATGCTGGACTGGAATCTAGGAGAACCCGGTTCAACCCCCCACTCTGCCATGTAAACTTGCTGAGTGATCTTTGGCCTGTCATACGCTCTCACCCTAACTTTACCTCACAGGGTTGTTGTGAGAGTAGGGTTGCCAACCTCCAGATGGCGGCTCCCACTATTACAACTCCAGGTGACAAAGATCAGTTCACCTGGAGAAAATGGCCACTTTGGAAGGTGGACTCTATAGCATTATACTCCATTGAAGTCCCTCCCTTCCCCAAACCTTGCCCTCCTCAGGCTCCACCCCCGAAATCTCCAGGATTTCCCAACCAGGAGGGGGCAACCCTATGTGAAAGGATCAAATGGAAGAGGGGAGAATGATGTAAACCATTTGGTGTCTCCACTGGAGAGAAAGGTGGGATATGAATGAAGTATATAAATAAAATTAATATGGGCCTTCCAATAGGGACCAGTTAAACAGCCAGAATACACCAGAAATGTCTTATATTTCGTGGCCTTTGCATCCCTCATCTCTTTCAAACCATGACAATACCTGAGATCAGATTTTTTATAAGAAATTTTGCATAACTACCACATTTTTAGAAAAAGGTAGTATTATATTATCAATTAATGTTTTATGGATGTGTTGTCATAAAACAATTTCATTTACGATTTTAGACTTTAATCCAATGCAGCTGTCAGATATTGATTATGAGTACAGCGTTCGGCTGACACAAAAGATACTGAATTTGTAGCAGAGGACATTTCTTTGTTTATATAGTATGCTGCGGTCTCACCCCTGTAAATACATGCTAATAAAGAAGCAGCTCTGGGGTTTTGCTGTTGTTTTTTAAAGCTCTTATACAGTACCAAATGTCATGCTTCTTCTGCCTGTGGATATTGCCATTACTCTTATGTACTAGGGAGGGATGAAATCTCGGGTGACATTTAGCAGTGTTTGTCTGATGCTACCCTTTGTTTTTTAGCTCAGAAGTGGTGCAAAAGAGTACCAGAACTGCATTCCTTTGGAAATACCATTTGCTGAAAAAGGAAAATGTCACTATATGCTGATGGTTCAAGGATGCATTTTATCTCCCTATCTCTTCAATCTGTATGCAGAACATGCCAGTAGGAAAACTGGATTAGATTGAAAATTCGGGGGAGGAACATTAACAATTTGAGATATGCCAATGATGCTACATTACTGGCAGAAAACAGCGAAGACTTGAAATGACTACTGCTGAAAGTTAAAAGAGAAAGTGCCAAAGCAGGACTACAGCTGAACATCAAGAAGGCAAAACTAATGATTATAGGAGAATTACTCAACTTTAAGGTTGACATTGACAATGAGGAAAGTGTCGAAGACTTTCTATTCCTTGGCTCCATCATCAACCAAAAGGGAGACTGCAGCCAAGAAATCAGAAGGAGGTTGAAGGAGCTAGAAAAGATTCTGAAGTGTAAGGATGTGTCACTGGCAACCAAAATCAAGTTAATTCATGCCATAGTGTTCCCTATTACTATGTATGTGTGAAAGCTGGACAATGAAGAAAGCTGACAGGAAGAAAGTAGGCTCCTTTGAAATGTGGTGTTGGAGGAGAGTGTTATGGATACCCTGGACAGCCATAAATAAATAAATAAATAAATAAATAAATAAATAAAATCAAATGAACACCAGCGCCTTATAGATCAAATCATACCTGAACTGACCCTAGAAGCTAAAATGACTAAACTGAGGCTGTGTCAGGAGCAGGCCATGAGGATGGTATGCTGTGGTGCGATTGTGCTGCTTCCAGGTGCTGTTATGCTATTCTGTCCAAGGCCAGTCTATGCCCCGTGTTTAGTCTTCATAGATTCCCATACTGTGGGAATCACCAAGTACTCCTTCCTGCCTCTGGGAGGGGGGTTGCCTGGGTTACCAGTTATCTCCTTTTGCTCTTCCATATATGCTATGTACCTTGCCTTTCCCCCCTTACTAGTGTCCTTTTGAATATGGCTTCTGAAACCTGTCGATTCTAACCAATAAAACTGCTTTCGTGGACTTGCCGTCTGCTGGAATCTGTTTATGGGTTTGCTGCAGGGCTAGAGCTTACAGGCTGTCGTATTTTGGTCACATTATGAGAAAACAAGAGTCACTGGAAAAGACAATCATGCTAGGAAAAGAGGAAGACCCAACCAGAGATGGATTGACTCTATAAAGGAAGCAACAGCCCTCAATTTGCAAGATCTGTGCAAGGCTGTAAAGGATAGGACATTTTGGAGGACAATGATTCATAGGGTTGACATGAGTCGGAAGCGACTTGACAGCACTTAACACACACACACACACACACATGGTGATGGTTATCTTCACTTTAAGTCTTAAAATGTTAGGATGTTATTAGCGCTTACCCATGATTATTTGATAGACTGACACAATGGGATAGAAGCATAATGTGCAAGGCCAGAACTGGAAGGTGGTGCACTTGCCACTAGGGCCCTCAGATGGGCCCTCTGTCCTAATAACGTTTCTATTTTGTGTGGAGAACCCAAAAACAAGGGGGTGGGGAAACCTTCCTGTATATGAAGGGTGTTCCCTTGGTGGTGGTAAGTGTGGTCAAGTCACAGCTGATTTATGGCGACCCCGTAGGTTTTCAAGGCAAGAGACGTTCGGAGGGGGCTGAGAGAGTTCTGAGAGAACTGTGACTGGCCCAAGGTCACCCAGCAGGCTTCATGTGGAGGAGTGGGGACTCGATAGGATTGCCAACCTCCAGGTAATAAAAGCTGTTAAGCCTATTTCAGAACAGTGCAACCTTTATCTAGGTCCTTGACACTTGTAAAATACAGTGTGTAGCCAGCTAACGAGGGAGCACCTCGCCACCGTACAATTGTTAGCAAGTATCACAATTTACAATTTTTTCACAATAGTGGCTTTTTAATATTTGTGGTACTTAACACAACACAATAGAAATGTCCATAGAGGCCACCGACAATGGGTTTCCGGTATTTTATCCCATTTCGCGTCTGCTTCTTGGGTCGTGGCGATCCTATGTTGATTGTTCCGACTGGAACTTTTGTTCCATTCGTACAGTGTATGACTTCCTGCTCCATTAGAAATGCATACATTAGAAATGGGATAATACACTGGAACCTCATTGTTGGTGGCCTCTATGGACATTTCTATTGTGTTGTGTTATGTACCACAAATATTGAAAGCCACTATTGTGAAAAAAATTGTAAATTGTGATACTTGTTAACAATTGTACAGCGGCAAGGTGCTCCCTTGCTAGCTGGCTACACACTGTATTTTACAAGTGTCAAGGACCTAGATAAAGGTTGCACTATTCTGAAATAGGCTTAACAGCTTTTTTTATGCCATAAGTGCTCAATTTTTTGATTTCACAGTCTCCTTTGGGGCACTAGTTATTTCGGTTTGACTACCAAACCTCCAGGTAATAGCAGAAGATCTCCTGCTATTACAAGTGATCTCTAGCTGATAGAGATCAGTTCACCTGGAGAAAATGGCTGCTTTGGCAATTGGACTCTATGGTAGGGCTGTTGAAATAAAAAAAATTCGGTATAGTTCGGATTCGGTCAGATTCGGCCAGTCTGGATTCGGGATATGCTGAAGTCTGAACTCCCCTGCTTCGGGTCCGTGCAATTCGGCGCGAATTCAAAGTTCGGGGAAAAATTCGGCCGAATAAAGCCATTAAAAACACAACCACACCTTTCCGTGGCTCCGGGGGCGCATTTTTGGGGGTAGAGGTCCCAAACTTTCAGCGGAGCTTCAAAGGACCCTTCTTGCAAGACCCCCCAAGTTTTGTAAAGATTGGGTCAGGGGGGGCTGAGATATGGGCCCCGAAAGGGATCCCCCCTTAATGTGCATCTCTGAGCAGAGCATGCCGCCCACGCACAAAGCTCCCAGCCCCGACCAACAGCTGAGCTGCAGGGAGCAAGGGCGGGGCAGGTGCGAAGAAGTTTGCAAAGCAACACAACTGCAAAGCAACACAACTGCAAAGCAACACAACCATGCAAAGCAACACGTTTGCAACCATGCAAAGCAACATGTGACCCCTGGGAGTTTGTAAACCATGGAAAGGGACAGAGGCAGCTAGCTATGCATAATGAGCAGGAGGGGTGGAATTTCCCCTATTGCATCAAACTCGGGACCAGGCAAATGCATTCTTTAAGTCACCATTTGAAAACCAGTTTTGAGCAAGCATCAAAATAGACCTAACCGATCTTATGAATGAGGGAAAACCTGAGGACACACAACTGAAGCCCCCCCTCAAACCAGGGAGAGAGGGACTCGAGGGGGCACACACACCCCAGGCAGAAGGGGCGAAAGCCCCCTTTGGCTTCCCCACCCACCCACAGAAACTGCTTCCTCCACACACACACACAGACTCTGCTTCCCCCCCACACACACACACAGGAGAAAAATTATAGATTAAAGCCCCCAAAGGGGTCTTACTGTGGCTGTCTTCTGTTCCATCAGGAGGGGCTGGGAGGACTGGGTAATCCAATACGATACTATTTAAGCACGGAGGTTTTGCCTTGGATTTGCTGCTCTGGAGATGCATACAGGATCAGGTGATCCATTCATCCCAATAGGGAAAAGGGGAAATCCATATCTCGGGACCCCCTGACTCAATGTTTACAAAACTTGGGGGGTCTCTTAAGAAGGCTCGTCTGAACCTATGCTGAATGTTTGGGGGCTGCACCCCCAAAAATGCGCCCCCTGCAGCCACGGAAAGAGAAAAGGGGGAGCCCATATTTCTGCCCCCACTGAACCCATCTTTACAAAACTTGGGGGGTCTCTTAAGAAGGCTCGTCTGAAGCTATGCTGAAAGTTTGGGGGCTGCTCCCCCAAAAAAGCGCCCCCTGCAGCCACGGAAATGGAAAGGGGGGAGGGAAAAGGGGGGAGCCCATATCTCGGGACCCCCTGACCCAATGTTTACAAAACTTGGGGGGTCTCTTAAGAAGGCTCGTCTGAAGCTATGCTGAAAGTTTGGGGGCTGCACCCCCAAAAAAGCACCCCCTGAAGCCACGGAAATGGAAATGGGGGAGGGAAAAGGGGTGGGGCCCATATCTCGGGACCCCCTGACCCAATGTTTACAAAACTTGGTGGGTCTCTTAAGAAGGCTCATCTGAAGCTCCGCTCAAAGTTTGGGGTCTCTACCCCCAAAAATGCACCCCCTGCAGCCACGGAAAGGAGCAAATGTGCACACGCACTCCCCCACGAGGATTTCTCTCTCTTTTTCTCCATGGCCGGGCTGCGCAGCAGCTGATTCCTCCAGTACTCAATCCTGACTGATTGGCCAGAAGAAGACCCAGCTTGGCCACCGATTCCCCGGGGGAGAATGCTGCTTATGACAATTATGCTGCTGCGCCCCGAATTTGCTGAATTTATTCGTGAACTCCCGAACTCGCTGAATTCGGCTCCCCTGTTTTCCCGCCATTTTTGAGTTTGGTTCGTCCTGAACTAAAAACCGCCGAATCAGGGGAAATTCGGCTCTTTTTCTGTTTGGGCCGAACCGATTTGACAGCCCTACTCTATGGCATTGAATTCCCTCCCCTCCCCAAACCCTGCCTTCCTCAGGCTCCACCCCAAAAACCTCCTGCTGATGGCGAAGAGGGACCTGGTAACCCTAGGGATTGAAATCATTTCTCCAGATTAGAATTCACCAATGTTAACCACTACACCACACTGGCTCTCTTAGGGGTTCATATTAAATGTCTTATTGTGATCTGGAATAATATTGTTGCAAATGTTGGCTGACCATCCCTTTGTTAGGTTAATGGCTCAGAATGGTTGGCAGATGTATTCTCAATGGGTGCTAATTGTTCAGGGATCATTCTGTGTGCAAAGAAAGGGCAACAGCTGTCGCTGCTTATTAAAATAAAGTTAATCTGGTCACATAGATCAATTAGAAATCTTAGGGGCCTAAAAGGAAATGGTTGAGTTCTACCCCAAAAAAAATTAAAAAGAGCATAGAGAAATAGGCTTCAAGACATAAATTAAGTGTTAAGGATCACACATTTAAAACAGATTAATGTTTTGAGGATTTTTCAGAGCCTGAGCATTTTCACCTGGAACAAGTGTCCTGAGAAAATTGTAATGATGTCACAGAAGTTCAAAAACAATGATCTTGAAAACAGAATTTTCCTAGGTTCCAAACTCTGTTAACACAGCAGGTCAAGCTCTTTTTTCACACACATAGTCAACTTCTTTTGCCTCCTTGGTATAGATTTCATATGTATTGTTTGGTATCACACATACTTTACAGCTTTTTTATTTTAAAAAATAGTGCAAACGCAAAGGTGTGCTACTAGATTTTACAGCACTCTTCCCATAACCCACCAAGCCCAGCTCTTGATATATCCTAGCCCTAGTCCTGATCATGCCCTGCCCCAACAACTGATTTTTATCCTAACTGTGCCTACCACAGATTTACACTCATGACCCAAAGGGAAAGTAGTTGGAAATGAAAAATTGGCAGTACCTCAACAGAACATATTGCACTTCCTTTGCAAAAGAACTCAGCTTAAAAACTTTTATTTTAGGACAAATTAGAATTGTTTTCCAAATGGAACAAGAGCAATATTTTGGATGTTGGTTCCAAAAAAGAGGACTGCGTGAACGGTGCCAAACTAACTTCAATTAACAATTGCAATTGTGATTCCAAGAAACGAAATTCTTGACTCGAGAGGGGCCAAATCAAGCACCCAACCAACAAACAAGGTTTCTAAAATGCCCAGTTCTCAGAGGTATGCACACAATAATGCATTTTAATAATGCACATGATACCAATTAAGAAGGACATCAAAAAGCATTGACATACAGACACCATGGCTGTTGTCACAGTGCCCTTTCACACAGTTACAAGACCAAGTACCTCTCTTGCCAACAGCAAACGGGCCATTATCTTTGGCTCTTGCGATGTTTTTAATGCGAAGGCCTTCTGCCTTCCTAATCACTTGCAGCAGCTGAACAGCCTGGAACCACCGAGTCCTGGCTTCCTTCTCAGATGATCAATACATATCATTTTTGCAGTGATCAAGAAAGACCGGCAAAATAATCATCCATATTCATGAGCCAGTTGTCGCATTTAAAGCAGAATGAAGCACGATTACAGGAAACCGTGTGTCCGGGCGGGCATGTGTGTGAGTTTCAGATTTTTTTTAAAAAAAATCATAAGATGAAACATGCTTCATTTGAATAATGTGGTGTCATCATCAAGACAGCCAAATGATGTTAGCAGATTTTTATTTTTATTTTTTGCTGGGGGGTGGGCAATCAAAATAATATAATGCACCTCTGAAAACAAAAGGGTTTTCTGACAGAATTTAAATAATCCGCTGTGTAGCATGCTCCTTCTGAACCTTAGATCTGTTAATCTCTCAGTGTATGCTTTCAGAGGTGGTACACCTCTTTACAGTTCCTAAGGGAAGTGCAAGCTTCTCCAGGACTAATGCAGTAGTCTATATCCCTAATCTCAATTACCCCCACCACCCTTCAGCTGGCCGGTGGGGAAATCAGGCCAGCTTGGGGGGGGGGTGTTGATTGGTGCAATAATGTTCCTTCCGGGGTAAACCAGAATGCGACAAGGACACTCTAGCATGTCCCTCAAAAAAAAAAAAAAAAAACTCTGTGGAAACCATAGAGTTTTGGGAGGAATGTGCTAGAGTGTCCCCATCACTTCTCGGGTAAACCAGGAAGCAATGGGGACACTCTAGCACACTCCTCCAAAAACTCTATGGTTCCATAGAGTTTTTGTTTTTTGAGGGACATGCTAGAGTGTCCTTGTCGCATTCTGGTTTACCCCGGAAGGAACATTATTGCACAATCAACACCCCCCCCCCAAGCTGGCCTGATTTCCCCACCGGCCAGCTGAAGGGTGGTGGGGGTAATTGAGATTAGGGATATAGACTACTGCATTAGTCCTGGAGAAGCTTGCGCTTCCCTTAGGAACTGTAAAGAGGTGTACCACCTCTGAAAGCATACACTGAGAGATGGCTATGATTTATCCCATCATAAGCAGACTGCCTGTGTACCCCTTTGGAGAAGTTAAGTTGCTGGATCTTTGTATGGCAGGTGTGCATGAGTGTCCTTTTGACAGTAACAGATGGACACATTGCAGCATTCCTGTACTATGTGCTCATTATGCCAAGCCATCAAGGGATTTGGAGCTACTAAGTCTTACAGGGATTTCCTTCTGCTGCACCACTAGAAAGGATGGGTTATGCCCCATATGTTCTCTAAAGGAAGAATGACCTGAGCCCAAATAAATGAGGTGATGCCTTTCATTGGCAGAGGAAGACAATAAAGATGTGCATATTTTATTGATTTTAAATGGTTTATGTTCCAGTCAGAGACACCTAATCAAAGGCCAAGGCAGTTTGGATAGTCTCTGTACAGAAAGTGGTTTTGTGCCTAGACAGTGATCAATGCCTAGTATTCAATTTCAGTTACAGCACAATCCTAAACACAGTTACATCCTTCTACGACACTATGAGAAAAAGCTCAGTTTTCTAGTGACAATAGTGCAGCAGAGCAACAAGTACATCAAGCACGAGCAGCGGAGGCTAATCTGGTGAACTGGATTTGTTTCCCCACTCCTACACACAGAGCCAGCTGGGTGACCTTGGGCAAGTTACAGCTCTGTTAGAGCTCTCTCAGCCCCACCTATCTCATAGGGTGTCTGTTGTGGGGAGGGGAAGGGAAGGTGATTTTAAGCCGGTTTGAGTCTTCCTTTGGTGGCAGAGAAAGTCGGCATAAAAAAACCTGGTTCTCCAGATCAGAGTCAACTGCTCCAAACCACTGTTCTTAACCACTACACCATGCTGGCTCTCTCAAAGAAGGATCATACCCATTTGCCCCATCTCTCAAAGGCTGTGCATTCATACAAACATCTGCAGAAGAAAGCCCTTAAGGTGTATATTGGTATGCTTCTATTCAATCATGACCATTGCATAAAGCAGGATTCTGATCTCATGGAGGAACATATCCTTGAATGCACATCTGCTGCAGACTGTTAGTTGAACACATGGATGCTGGCACCTACTGGACCTAATTCATGTCCAGTAAATGTGCAGATGTTGATGATAGTTCTTGCCATTTGCTTATCTCCCAAGGCTTCTGTGTTGCAAATAAAGGGATACACAAGTGAGTGTGTGCAAAGAAATGTGCTATGCCAAATCTGTAGGTGTCTATGTTTTATGTTGTGTTTCATTATTTAGAGCATTTGTAAGCCTGCCTTTCTCCTCCACAGTGGGGCAGATATATTATCTTGACTGAAAGTAGACAGGTGGATTTATTCCTCTACTCAGAAAGTCCAAATACTCAAACCCTAAAAGAAGGCAAACATCACTTATTTGTTTGTTTTTTCCCCCCTTACAATTCCATCAAACAGACATGGGGATTTGGCAAATGGTTTTTTCGGAGATTTTTATGAAAATATCTTTCCTCTCAAGTACTTCCATCTTTACATTTCATAGATTGACGTTAGATAGCTGGAGAGATCGATAGTCTGATATGCTCCCAGAGGTAAACAGCAGTACAAAGAAAAAGCTTCTAGACATACTTTTGTCCGCCATAGCAAAAATAGGGCCATTTCGTGTAAATGCAATTGATCTATGAAAGGCTACTGTCAATGTGGGATTCATCCCAGACCCAATTAGATGTTAAGTCTGTTTCTACTGGGATGATTAACGAATGGTGTAAACTCATACATCTACTTAACACCAGACATGCCAGCTGTTCAGCAAATCCTTCTTAATAAAGGGGCTCCTCCCCCATCAGTTTAACTGGCTGGCCAAGGGGGGTGGAGGGACGGACGGTTCTCACCATAGACATTGAAATCCTATTGCCAATTTAATGTTGCACCGTCTAGTTTGCTTCACATCTCTAACAACTACCTTCTTTTCATTCTATTAAAAATACTCTGTCGTTTAGTAAAATCAGTTTACAGTCAACCACTGCAAAAGTGAGAGAATAAACCTAGCTCTTGATGGCTTATTCTTAGGGTTGCCAACCTCCAGATACTAGCTGTAGATCTCCTGCTATTACAACTGATCTCCAGCAGATAGAGATCAGTTCCCCTGGAGGAAATGGCTGTTTTGGACTCTATGGCATTGAAGTCCCTCCACTCTCCAAACCCCACCCTCCTCAATCTCTACCCCAAAAACCTCCTGCCAGTGGCGAAGAGGGACCTGGCAACCCTGCTTATTCTGCAAGCCATCTAATGCAGTGGTAGCGGGCAGCCTACCCACTAGGTGGCCCTAGCTATTGCTTAGGCTGCCTGAGGTCTGGAGGGTGCTAGGTAGAATTGCCAGATGTGGGTTGGGAAATACCTGGAGATTTTGGGGGTGGAGCCTGAGGAGGGCGGGGTTTGGGTAGGGGAGGAGCTTTAATGCCATAGAGTCCAATTGCCAAAGCAGCCATTTTCTCCAGGTGAAGTGATCTCTGTCACCTGCAGATTAGTTGTAATAGCAGGAGACATCCAGTCACCACCTGGAGGTTGGCAACTTTAGTGCCAGGTGCAGCCCCATGGTGCCCCAGCCCCGGTACTAATACCCAGGTTACCAGAATGGCTGGAGACTCAGAACACACCCATGGGGTGCCCAGGCCAGCTGGCTGGTGGGCAGCTCTGGGCAGGCTCAGGCCAGCTGGGAGCCCAGGGTGGGTCTGGGGGGAACACTTGGGCCAGCTCAGAGCGGTAGAGAGTCTTTTTTTGGCAAGTGGGCCACATATATCAAGGTCACAGCAGTGCATAGCACTGTGAAGAAGAAGAAGAAGAAATAGAAGAAGAAGAGGAGGAGGAGGAGTTGGTTTTTATATGCTGACTTTCTCTAACACTTAAGGGAGACTCAAACTGGCTTACAATCACCTTCCCTTCCCCTCCCCACAACAGACACCCTGTGAGGTAGGTGGGGCTAAGAGAATGTGACTTGCCCAAGGTCACCCAGCAGACTTCATGTGTAGTAGTGGGGAAACTAATCCAGTTCACCAGATTAGCCTCCACCGCTCATAGCAGTAGATCTGTAGCTGCTACCTGGAGAATGGAACCCTATATTTTGTTTAGTATTCATAAAAGTTATTGCATGGATTGTGGTTTATTTGGGGATTTTGATTTTGGACCCGCGTAGCTCTAAACAACTTCTGCCTTACCCAATGCATGTACTTTTCTGATCTTTTCAGGGATTTTTTTTTTAATTTTCAGTTTTTAAAATGTAGAATTATTTATTTAAGCATTTATAACCTATGGTTCTAAATGGGGACCAAACTGGTTTACAGAATAAAAAAAAAATTGCTTGTGAGGAGGGGCAACCAGTTTGGAGCCCTATAAAATTGGACCCCCTGTCCCAAACTTTACCAAACTTCAGGGTTCATACAAGAAGCGTCCCTTGCAGCTATCCTGCAAACTTTAGTAACTGTACCTCAAAAACTGCCCCCCCCCCCGAGCTCTTTTAAAAATATCTATAGAGAAAAGACTCGGCAAAGCCAAAAAATGCAAATACCTAGTCGGCTTTTTTGGCATTCAGCTATCCAGTTTAGGATTGATTTTTTGTTTCAATATTTGGCCAAAAATAAACCCAAATGAAGCCGAAATGCCTATTTTGGGGGATATTTTTGGTTCGATAAACCTGATATACATAGTCTTAAGATAAATAGACATTTTCTCTGTATAGCTACCCAAATATGCATTTTATTTCAGAACAATTTGGAAAGAAGACTCTTTTTATTGGTCCCTTCTGGTGGGCAATGATACTTTATTAATCATCTTAACTTATTAATAAATGACTTCTTTGGGTTTTGTGCGGTGATTCATTTTATAAAGTAAGAACATTGGTTTAAGAGTCTGGTTTATTATATGCTAATTATGAAAAAGAGAGAGTGGTATGAACTGTCTATAATAATTTTCTTTTATTCATAATCAGATTTCCTCACTAAAAAAAAAAATTTCTGACAAGGTCTTTGAACATTATAATCCACTAAGGTAAAAGGTAAAGTTAGTCCCTTGTGCAAGCCTCGGGTCATTCCTGACCCATGGGGTGACGTCACATCCCGATGTTTTCTAGGCAGACTATGTTTATGGGGTGGTTTGCCAGTGCCTTCCCTGGTCATCTACATTTTACCCCCAGCAAGCTGGGTACTCATTTTACCGACCTTGGTAGGATGGGAGGCTGAGTCAACCTTGAGCCGGCTACCTGAAACTGACTCCCGTCACGATCGAACTCAGGTCGTGAGCTTTTGACTGCAGTACTGCAGCTTACCACTCTGCGCCACGGGGCTGTTTTTATAATCCACTAAAGCCACTGTATATTCTTGGACACCAATGTGAGTAGGGTAGCCAGCTCAGCAGGGGCCTTACGTAGGAGTACATAGACAGAGATGTTGGGCAATAACATGTAATGTCTTGACATGTTTGGAATTAATTAATTTCTATGGTTGTTACCATAGAGACATTCTTATTCCTAGAGTATTATGATATGACTTCCAGGTACAAACTGGGAGTGATGTCACATCATCACAAGTCATCATGCAACGTCACTCCACACCCCTTGCTCCTGCAGGAGGGAAGAGGCCCTGTGGGGCCTGGAACATGGGAACCTGCTACTGTTAATCAGGGTAGACCTACTGCTAGACAGAGTAGACCTTGATAGATCAATGGTCTGATTTAGTATAAAGCAGCTGCATGTATGTTCACAAAGATTTCCTTTTTTCCCTCCCCAACATTCTATTATTTTTGTAAAATACCTATATTTTCTTTATGCTTCAGCTCTTACCCCTTCACTTACATATAGCATGGATGGAAGATTGTAAAGTACCTATCCCATTTCTCTGTTCCAGTATCTAGCAGAAGGCCTCAGGCTACCAAGAGGAAAGACTGGGGGGGGGGAGAGTTTGGAGGACCCTAAATACCCTTTTTCATTCTGGGCATAATAAGAACATAAGAAAAGCCAGGCTGGATCAGACCAAGGCCCATCAAGTCCAGCAGTCTGTTCACACACAGTAGCCAACCAGGTGCCTCTAGCAAGCCCACAAACAAGACGACTGCAGCAGCATTATCCTGCCTGTGTTCCAAAGCACCTAATATAATAGGCATGCTCCTCTGATCCTGGAGAGAATAGGTATGCATCATGACTAGTATCCATTTTGACTAGTAGTCATGAATAGCCCTCTCCTCCATGAACATGTCCACTCCCCTCTTAAAGTCTTCCAAGTTGGCAGCCATCACCACATCCTGGGGCAGGGAGTTCCACAATTTAACTTCACACAATTCTTGTGTGAAGAAATACTTCTTTTTATCTGTTTTGAATGTTTTTCTGATGCTGGCGAAGTACATGAGGAAAAAGCAATTGGCTGAAGTCATCCATCCTCTTAATATTGTTGCAGTACTGCACCAAGTCCATAAGATGTGATAATACTTTTCCTCACTGGATCACATCTCACCAGAACAGGTGCTCTGGTGAGAGACCTTTTAATCTCCTAAAAGCCTTGTTCCAAACTTGGACCCCAGGCACAATTAAAGTTAGATCTTAGCATTTCGTTGAGTGGGTTATGTAAGATCTGATAGGCGAGGCAGAAAATGTCCCAAGAAATTTACCATTCGTAGAAACTGGTGGACTTCTCTGAGAGATTTTGGAGTTCAGAAGTTCTCAATTGCTTTTACTTTCCCAGGGTTGTATCTAAGGGACCATACATTTGGACTTCAGACTCACGTTTTTGTTGTTATCGAGGGTGATATTTGCTTCCTGGTACTTCTGCAAGAGATGTCCGTATCATGTATCATGCTGTTCTATTGTTAGCCAATGTCATTATGACGCTGCCGATATGGCAAAGGACCCCTCAGTAACTGAGCAGATGATTCATTTACTTTTGGAATAGTATCTCCCTAAAGGAGCGATGACAGTTGTCAACTTCATGGAGCTTTCTGTAAAAGGAATTTGCCAAAACCCACTGTTAGTATCCAATCTGGAAAATAATTTCCCTTTGCCTAGCTGCATGAATTAAATTTTGCCCATTCATAAACCACAGTGTACCTCATAATAAAATGGGCTTGAAGACTTTCCATCACTTTGTCATATTTCTTTAAATTGTGCGCACTCATCCTGAATCATAGAGGGATATCTGTCATCTGCCTGATCTCCATTAGATAGATCAGAGTGTTGACCTGGTCCTTTTCAGGCTTGCTTTTCAACCTTGACACTACCCAGAACCTTACAAATCTGCAACTTAATTTGGGTCAAACCATATTATTCTCCATTATTTGGTTTCTTTGTTCAAATTCAAATTCAAAAACCTTTATTGGCATAAAAAATCGTACAAGGTATTCCAGAATTTGGCAAATGATAAAACATCAATATCGCAATCTGTAGCAGTAGATATGAATAAAATGAGGTTTCTTTGTTGTAAAAGTTCAATGTTTGGGGAAATGGATCCAGTCAGTCTGCATCTAGAAGGAAAATGGAGCAGGAGCCGTTAATAAAGCTGCTTCTATATTACTACCTACAAGGGTCAGTCAGCCTGGCTAAAAACATGGCGGGGAGGAAGCCTCAGGTTTAACTAGACAGAACTGCTAATGTCTTTACAGGTATGTGGTGAATTCCAAACAGGAGATTCAAAGAAAGTTCCAGCTTGTTTGAAGCTTAGCATATACAGTGGAGCTTCTCCAAAATTTCGACAAGCCAGAGCCTCCATTGGGACCAGGCCTCCAAGGAATCTGAATTTTGTCTGGTTAAACTGTAATAACAATCCAAGAGAATAGTGTCCAAGTACACCTTGTTGTATGAAATGAGAATACTGCCTATAATCCATCCTCAGTATTGTGGCAGGGCAATTCTGCAGCCCAGCAGGCATAAACAGAACTGTTCTGCTGCCCTCCGTATCCAGCTATTGCTGATAAAAATGATTCATATGTTTCCAGGTCGCTTAGAAGCAGAAAAAGGATCTGCGGCTGTCATCAGTGGATGTTTGTGTTCACTGTAACAATCTCTACTTTCTGTTTTTTCTATCCCTGCAAGTTATGGCTCTAGGCTGGAAGATGGAGAGGACAAAGGACAATGGGTAAATGTAAAAGGCAAGGGCTACAGTGTTTAAGAATGAAGTCCTATTTGTAGCCCATCATTTCCAGGGTTTTAGAACAGTATGAATACTTAGGGCAAAGCCAATGTGATGGCAAGACAGCTATGAACACATCTCTCAAACAAAAAAATAATATTAATAGTAACCACGTGGGGGGGGGTTAGGGTTGCCAAGTCCCTCTTCACCATTGGTGGGAGGTTTTTGGGGCAGAGCCTGAGGAGGGTGGGGTTTGGGGAGGGGAGGGACTTCAATGCCATAGAGTCCAATTGCCATAGAGTTTGGCAACCCTGGGGGGTGGGGTAGCAACATGTTGTAGTAGTTACAGTGTCAGTCCCAGGGTCAAATCCCCACTCTGCCATGGAAGCTTTCTGGGAGAATCTGAACCAGTCTCTCTCTCTGTCATAGCCCCAGACTCCGTCACGTCTGAGGAAGAGCCGGAACAATTAGCAGCCCCTCCAGAGACTGCAGCAGCAGAACCTCCTGAAACATCAGATGACGGGAAAGAGCCGATGGAAACAACAAAGCAGACAGAGGGGTAGCAGGGCCCCTCGGGAGGCCAGCAAACAGAGGATTGCTCTCCGGGAGAACAAAGACGAAGAAAGATGAGGCAGCTAATGAGTGAAAGACGCAAGTCAGCGCGCCTTCGTGTGAGGCGTGAATTAACAGCTGCGGACGACAAAGACAGTGATTAAGCCTCGTTCTGGGAACTTATTTAAGGAACAGAAGGGAATACGCTGTTTGTGGAAGCAACTTTCTGACTTCCGGCGTCAAACACTCTCTACTCCCGAATTGCCTCAACTGTCTTCGACTTCGGACTGACTTTGGACCCACGAATTGCCTCGTCTGTGACCTTGACCATGGACTGCCAACCAGACGGTGTGTTTTGCCTAGCCCCAGATAAGTGACTTTACCGGCTTGACTTCTGGACTGGGCTTGACCTGTGCTTCCTTGCTAAACCTCTTGCTCGGTGCAGCCGCTGGCTGCAGAAGCTCAGCTTCAGTGTTTTCCCGTCAGCGTTCTGCCAAGCCCCTCCTCTGCTCTAGCCGCTCAGTGCTGCAACTGCAGCCCCGCCTGCCTACCTGGCCAGAACACACACTCTCTCAATGTAATCTACCTCACGGGGTGGTTTCCTAAATGTTTGAGTTTACACAGGGTTGCCAACCTCAAGGTGGTGGCTGGAGATCTCCTGCTATTATAACTAATCTCCAGGTGACAGAGATCAGTTTCCCAGGAGAAGATGGCCTCTTTGGAAGGTGGACCCTATGGCAGTCCCTCCCCTCCCCAAACCCCACCCTCCTCAGACTCCACCCCAAAAATCTCCAGGTATTTCCCAACCCAGAGCTGGCAGGTCCAGGTTTACAAAGGCACAAGAACGTGCTATACCAAATCAGGCCATGGGTTCATCAAACTCAGGACTGTACAGTCTTCTAACTGGCAGCATCTTCCAGGTAAAGAAGCCAGCCCCACACCAACTGTAACCTGAGATCCTATAAGCAGAGATTCCAAGAACCAGCACTTTCAGCATGCAAAGTATGTGCTTTATCGCTAGCCCCACCACTTCAAAACTGAGATGTTACAACTTACAGCCCCCTTCCTCAAAGATTCAGCAGGTTTCAAATGAGCTTCCATACAAACATAGAACACACGAAGCTGCCTTCCACAAGCATTGATCCACCAAGTTTAATATTGTCTACTCTGGTGGTGACTGTCCAGGGTCTTTCACATCACATCAGATCATCTACCTGATTTGATGTAACTGGAGATTTCCGCAACTGAATTTGGGACCTTCAACATGCAAAGAAGATGGCTCTGACACTGACCCACAGATTGTCCAATTAGACAATGAGAACTTATATAACTGTTCACAACATTGGGTCAGAATACTCAAAAACTCTACAGTAACTATTGAAACAAGTGAATGTTCCTCATTTTATGTCTGTTATATTCATTTATATTTTAGTCAATAGTTTCACTACTGTGCCTTCCACTGTTCATTTTGTTGATTGTTGTTGTGCTCTATAGGCATGTTGCATGCTTGTATCCATAATACAGCTGTTAGTCCCACATACAATGGCTTGTTTCTACCAGGAGCAGCATGTCATGAGATATTTTAGGGTGAAGCAGAAGGCTCCTGACACAGTGGCTTAGGTAGAAGAACCTCTGCTTTGCATTCAGAAGGTCCCAGGTTCAAGCTCCGGCATCTCCAATTTAAAAAGATCAAACTTGTCATTTATGCATGGGTACTTTCAATTATGTTCACACACACACACACCGTCTGTCTCGGTTGTTCCTTGGAGTTATGCATGAGTTTTCCTTCCATTAGAGATGACCTCACTGCCAGCCCTCACAAATCCAGGACCTTTCCGTTCCTCTGTTAACCCGATTCTTCCCTCTCCCCTGAGCTCAGCCTGGGTGAAAGCTCCATGCATAAGGCAAAGTGCGGGACACGCAAGCTTATTTTCGCTCACAGCCAATTACAAAGCAACATGTCCAGAGGCGGGGATTCAGATATTATTATTATTATTTATTACATTTCTACCCTGCTCTCCCCAACCCGAAGGTCGGGCTCAGAGCGGCAACCCTATCTATTCTGTAATTGTCATTCAGATACTTCCTGCTTCCTGAGAGCTCTTTCTGAGCAGAAGAAAGGCTTTTTAAAACTGAGGCTTGGATTGCCCCTCTTCTTTTCAGATTGCTCCATTTTTTTATGTTCTTAAAATGCTTTTTTATGTAGCAATTGGGTTTGGGGGAGAGTGAACTTTTCTCTCACTACAGCCAGTTACAAAGCAGCATTTCAAGGGGCAGGGATTCAAATACTTCCTGATTTGAGCTTGGAGACTGCTGGTGCACAGACTCCCAACAGAGAAGTGTGGGTCCAGCGAGCAACGAACCTCAGGTAAAACTCCCATGCATTAACGACCATAGCAGGTGATGTGAAAGACTTCTTCCTGAGACCCTGGAGAGCCACTGCCAGTCAGAATAGACAATAGCCTTTTATGGAGGGATATTTCCCCACAGCCGACTGCTTCGGGGCTTCCTTTTGGTTACGGGGTTTGGGGAGGGGAGGGACCTCAATGGCATAGAGTCCAATTGCTAAAGTGGCCCTTCTCTCCAGGGGAACTGATCTCTATGGGCTGGAGAGCAGTTGTAATAGCAGGAGATCTCCTGCCACCGCCTGGAGGTTAAGAAGAAGAAAACAGCACAGTGGCCAGAAATAGAATACAACAAGAGCATATTGTATATTAACACAATTGACAACTATGATGAAGCCACAAACATGGCAGACATCATTGAAAAGACAATAGGCAATGCTGGTGCATCCACTGTGCTGTTTTCTTTTTCTTAGCCTAGCTATTTTCCCCATGATATATTTTTGTTCTATAACCACCTGAAGGTTGGCAACCCTATCTATCTATAATTGTCATTCAGAGCTACTTTACCATATTACTTTGATTATTCTAGGTTCTTCTGTTAGTAAAATTTTAAAAACATCTCTTTGCTGAAGAGTTTTTTGCCCCTCATTTTTCTGAGTATTGATCTGTCTGTCCCTCTGTATACAGAGGCAAAATGGCCTGAAGCATTTAAGTGCCCAAAATACATGTGTTTGTTCTGTTCTGGCAGGTGGACGTCACGCCACTGCATATTATAGCCCTGACACATGTATACTGATTTGTGTAACATGCACGGAAATGGTCATACTATCTAATCCCGATTAATGAACCAACATCCCTGAAAATGTGTACATTTTATGGGGGGAAATGGTGTGAAGTAAAATGGCACATTAATAATGAATCACAGGTTCCGCCGCACAAGAAAGAAATGAAATCAATGCAGAGATGTTTGAGTCAAAACACCAAGGATGAGAATTTTTAAATCATCCTTAGGAAAAAGAGAGACTTTAACACATTCAAAAGTGACCTGCGAAATCATCCCTCAGAAAGAAGAAAAATCCTGACAAACTTCAAGTGGGAATAACACCCCTCAGCAAATTGCCAAACTAACTTTATCCTTTCCTTGCGTTCGTTCTGTGATGCTTGGAGCTGGAAACTTTCTGCCACAAGATGTATTTATGAGTGTTTAGTGAAGAGGAAAGGAGGGAAAAAATATTCTTGGTAGTAATGCTGCTGTGGGGCAAAAATTGATTCGTTGCTTAAGTGAAAGAATAAATATGTGGCTTTGAGTTTCAACCTGTGCATCAAGCCCTAGAAACTCCAGTTATCTTGACAAAAATGATTTACCAAACAACACAACAATAGAGGCAGAGATAGCTGGTGGGAAGAAAACAGATCTTTTAGAAGGGGGCAAAGTTATTGTAGGAATAACGCCCGGGGCCTGCCAGAAATGGAAAGACTCAGAAATGGAACGGAAGTCCTGGAGGACTTGGTGCTGTCGGGAGATTTATTTGGGTGGTAGAACCCCTATGTTCCACATTTAATAATAAGATGTATTGTTACAGTTTGGGGGCTTAGAAATGAATTCCAAACCAATTCTGAAGGATTGCTCAAGGCACATCTATGCATTTAAAGAGGAAATCGGTATTATTTTTCATTAAGCTTGGCTAAAGTTACAGCCCTGCTGTTCCTGAACTTTCTAACCTGAGAAAGTGATTAATGGACTCTGAAGGTGCAGAAACAAGCTGTTGCGAAAGGGCATTGCTACTGTTTCCATGTGTGCGTTTGCTTTGACTTTACTTATTGTTTCTTGGTTCAAACTTCCATCGGCTTGTCTTAATCAGGTCAGTAATGAGTCCTACACAATCAGAAATTAAACCTTAAAACAAGCAACTGGATAAATAAAAGTCTGGGCAGCCAGATACTGATGACCCACAACTTTAACTGCTACTCTTTATAGGCACATTTAAAATTGCAGTAAAGTGTACATTTTAAACCACCATCCTTAACCATGCAAGAGTCTCTGTCTTCTGAAAACCAACCTGCCCGCTTTCTCCCTTGTGGCCAGACAGGCTGAGAACTTTGACACAAAGACTAGGTCACGTTGCCTTGTTCAGACTCCCTCAATTACACACAAGGAAGCTCCAGCTCAGACTCCTTCAATTACACGAGAGGAGAACTCCAATTCTGATCACCTCACCACTCCCCAGCAAAGTTTACACATGAACACATGAAGCTGCCTTATACTGAATCAGACCCTGGTCCATCAAAGTCAGTACTGTCTACTCAGACCGGCAGCGGCTCTCTGGGGGTCTTTCACATCACCTACTTGCCTGGTCCCTTTAACTGGAGATGCCGGGGATTGAACCTGGAACCTTCTGCATGCCGAGCAGATGCTCTACCACTGAGCCACAGCTGCAGCTCCCTCCATCATATCACCATTTGCACCTGAACAGAAGTCAATTATGCTCAAAGCCACATCACTGCAGCTTGCAGTGGGTTTTGCTCATGTGAGAACTAAATCAGATTACATCATGTACCATAGAAAAACAGTATCCCCCAGGTCATGGTCATGTCATGAAATACAGTGACTTGTACTGTAATGCATTCCATTTGCAGTTTCTTCCTTTTTTATACCTGTAGCCAGATGTGTCCTTTAAGTGAATGACACTGAATAGATAGTATTGCCTGTTTTCTACACTTGCCCAGTTAGCAGCAGCGATTGAAAGCTTGGTCACAAGAACTGACTGCAGGATTGGGTGGATTTGTGGACAGACACCAGAGGCACACAGAGACACTGAAGTAGTAAATCTCAATTAAAAAAAATCAAAGTGATTTTTTCCTTTTTATTATGTACATTTTAAACACTGAGGACAGTAGCAGTCAATGGGAAGGCAGTGACTGCAAGAAAAAAAGTCAAATCATGCAAGAAAACAGTGTAATTGTGCAAATTGAATGTACCTGACACATCACTACCTGCTGCCCATTATGTCTAAAGCTACTCCCCAGAACATCTATATGAAGCAATTTTTAAAAAAGAAGAAGAGTTGGTTTTTATATGCAGAGTTTTTCTACCTCTTAAGGAAGAATCAAACCGGCTTACAATCCCCTTCCCTTCGCCTCCCCACAACAGACACCCTGTGAGGTAGGTGAGGCTGAGAGAGTGTGACTAGCCCAAGGTCACCCAGCTGGATTCATGTATAGGAGTGGGGGAACCAACCCAGTTCACCAGATTAGCCTCTGCCACTCATGTGGAGGAGTGGGGAATCAAACCCGGTTCTCCACTGCTCCAAACCAGCGCTCTTAACCACTACACCACTCTGGCTCTTCGGCCTTCCTTGCCATCCCCCTCCTCAGTATGAGCTATGAACCTGAATTTGTCTAAATTGATGGACTAAAATAGATTTTTATTTTTGGCTTCTAAGCCTTGTACAGTATTGTCCTGGTCACTTCTGCAGTAGAGCTCATACTTCGGATGGATCATGCTCCAACTTTTGATAAGCATTTTTCCAGTACAAACTGGCAAGAAAGGTTTCCAATGGTACCTTTGATTAAACATGGCTTTAAGCATTGAGTGCTTTCAGACTTTGACTCCATAGGAAAGTGTTTGATAGGAGCTCATGTCCATTTCATCTGCATCATTGTGACTGAGAACTGTAGAAAAGGACCTTTTGAAGCTGGCAGCTTCTTTTTGCGCTCACTTCCCCAGTTGGACTTTGAATTTATATAGCACAGTGGATGGATTATTGTTTATTTATTGTGTACCTTTTCCATTACCACAATGTGTGCTAAATAGGATTTTCTACCATGGAGCATGTTATAATGCATATTGTATGTTAGACTTGTTTGGCTACATAGCACTCCATGCAATTTGTAGATTCACAGTTGCTATACTACTTTCTTTCAGATTTTGCAAATTATCCACCTTGTGGATTTTTGTAATTTTGTATATTACTTGCATTCATTACATAACTAATTGCAGTTTGGTCACTGTGCTGGTTCTTGTTTTGTTGCCCAATTTTTCTAGATGGCATCCTAAGCTGTGCTGGGGCTTGGGGGTATGGTGGGAAGCAGTGGAGGAGGGGGTGTTGTGTTTTTTCCTTCTGATGGTGTTACACAGGTTTTTTGTTAAAGCTACACCAGGATTAGCACTAGTGCAACGTTATGCATGCACCAGGGGCACGACTGGGGGCTAAGGAAGCTTAGGATGCCAACTAAGCCCTGGTCTGTCCCTGATACCACCCATTTCTATGCTGGCTCTGGAGGTACACTGGCCTGGTTCTAGCAAGGTATCACTATGGCATGATGATGATATATTTCCAGAAATTACACTGTATCTTACAGTTACAGCAGTGTTGGATTTAGCAGTGTAATCCTAAACACCCTTCTATTTCCATTGAAATTAATGGTCTTGAAAGTTGCTAAGCCTGTTTAGGATTGTAGCACTAGCCACCACTGAAAGCCATTCTGAGGCAGGGTTTAGGATGACACCTTTAGATCCCCTTTCCCATCAAGTCACAGCTGACTTATGGCAATTCCATAGGGTTTTCAAGGCAAGAGAAGTTCAGAGGTGGTTTGCCATTGCCTGCCTCTGAGTCGTGATCCTGGTATTCCTTGGAGGTTGCCCATCCAAATATTAACCAGGGCCGACCCTGTTTAGCTTCTGAGATCTGACAGGATCGGGCTATCCTGACCTATCCAGGGCAGGGCCATTCTTAGATATCCAATGGAAACATCCCCCTTAATAGACCGTCTGTGATGTACATTTAAAAAAGTACCTGAAGAATATTATTCTAGTCATATTTGTGACTGCTTAAAAAGACACTTAAAAACCCTGAAGATTCCCCTCGACTTTGCATTCAGTTCACTAAGAAATCTAGTTACCACTCAGTTTATTGCTTTCTATCTCAAATGAAATTTCAACATTTTTTTTTTTAGGATAGCTAAAAAAAAAACTTGGCTGTGCTTTGTGTGCGTGTGTGGTTTCATGATGGCCGACACGTTAATGCCTGAATTTTAGCTCTTTGCATTTAGCAGCCAAGACCTAACTTCTCAGCGAATATGCATACTATTGTTATAAACTGCATGATTATTTCCAGACTCCAGGAGGGGCGTATTGTTAAACTGACAGCCCCATTTCATGGCCGTTTACATTTTGCTTATATTGAGAAATGACTCTAATTGTTGTGCTTTCATCTGGAACTTGGCTTATACAACAGCAAAGTACAATCTTCAGTCAGTCTTCCTCTGGCCCCACATGATGGCTTAAATTGGAAACGTAAACCCATCACTCTGAGAAATTAGACCCCTGTGGTCCAAACTTAGTGAGATACAGACCCCATACTGCATGCAATCTTTTACCTAGAAAGGTGTAATTCAACCCTCTTATATTTTTCTTACAAACACATTGATTTATCCATCTTTGTTGCTGGAATTTGTAATTTATTTCATTTATATATTTTAATGTATTTTTTACAATGTATATGGTATTTATATATATATAAGGGTCGCTGACTTGTGGCAACCCTATAGGGTTTCCAAGGTAAGACATATTCAGAGGTACCATTACCTGCCTCTGTGTAGCAACGCTAGACTTCCGTGGTGGTCTCCCATCCAAGTACTAACTAGAGGTGACTCTGCTTAGCTTCCAATTTCTGACAAGAAGCAAATAATAAATTATATATTAACAACACATATCAATGACATCCAGTCATATATTAAACGATACATATCAATGACATATTGATAACAAGTAATAAATTATATATTAAACGATACATATAAATACCACATAAATTGTGTGTCGAAGACTGTACACCATACCTAGAGCATGCAAATGAATCTACAAAGCCAGCCTCAAAAAGTGGAGAAACGATTGACAAAAATATAAATGAATATAAGAAATAGAATAGGGAATATTCTCTCATCAACCATTTCCATGTAATGTTTTCTGAAAGACTGCTCCTACCACAGAATTAAACAGTATGTTGTAGTTTAAATGATGAGAAGTCATATATGATTCATCTTCACACACAAAAAAAAATGGTTTACAGGTCAGTTTTGAGAAGTAAAAAAGCGATGTTGTTGACAAATAGGCCTTCCAGGAAAATATTCGGTCACTCTTTTTTCCCCTCGGTAAAGAATTCTCCACGTTCGCCTGAAAACGAGTTTTCAAGGAATGGAGGAGAAAACACAATTAAAAATAGGATGACTTACAAAACTATTCAGTCTTGATTTCATGTGGTGTGTTCTTGGTTTACAGTAACAAGGATACTTTTTTATTTCAATGGAGTTCTTTCATATTTGCACATGTAAGATCCTCCATATTCTCCTTTTTTCCAAAATACTTACAAGTATACCAAGCTAGTTGAAACAGTAGGGGTGCACTGGTACTTTTAAGCCCAGTGACACAGTTGCCTTTTCAGTTAAAAACCTCTGGAGGTTTTCATGCATTTACAGTTAACATTAAACCACCATTTCCTCTGGCACTCTTTTGAAGATAGGTTCTGAATGTAGAGAAGTTACTTTTTTAGAGATTCCCCTTGGTCAATCCCTTTATTGTTTTGGAAGCATGCTCTGCAGTCCACTTCATGCAGTTAATTCCAGTTTAACTACGCGTATTCCTAAAATTAATCCTGGAATTGGAGCATGGACACTTTTTGCCAGCTTCATTCCTATACTCTGGACCCTTATATTTTCCCCAAAAATGGCACTGTATGGCCGCATTGGCCTGCTGCCAAGAAAATCAGGACGAGGCAAATCACAAAAGGTGGTAATGCTGGATAGAGCCGAATGGGTGTATTTTAATTTTTTAATTTCTGTATTCCTTCAATGATTCTGGTTTTGTATATTTTAACCTGTTGACATATTGTTTTAGATTGTAACAGCCTATGGACTTTTACAATAAACTTGACATGAGTTGACCTGCCCATACACTTTGCTGAAATTCGACAACAATGCATTCAGCTTTAAGATCTTAGCTCAACCCTCATCATTGTCTGGTGTCTTATTTTAGATATATTGCTTGCAATTACATACAAATAAAATGAAAATGACTGAACAGGTTTCAAAGAGTTTCTTGACTCCCTATAATCTCCCCATCCATGCTCAAACTGTGGAAAAGCCTTTCTCTGCTAGCCTTCCATCAGAGTTTTGATCAAACCAGAGGGAGAATAGCCAAAAAACAGTAGCAGTTGAATTCTGAGAAAAGGGAAAGTAATTTACTTGGACCGAAGCTATAAATCTACCAGGCAATAATGACCATCTCTTGACACTGGGGTTGACATTGATCAAGTGCACTGTCCAAGCCTTTCCCCCCCCTCTCAACCTTGAAGTATTTGCTGATGCTCCCTGGTAGTATTTATGTGGGGATGTCAAAGGCAAAGTCTAAGAATACGGCAAAGAGGCGAGGCTTAGCCATATTGCGCGATAACTTCCTGAAATAGTGAATGCCATTCTCTGATACAAACAGGTAGGAAAGTTTCTTGTTATATCGCCTTAAAAAATTGTATCAGCAGATCTAGGTTTGGATAATGCCAGGAGTCTGACCTGAACAAATAGCCAGCCATGTGCACAGAGGGGATTCAATTAATGAAACTCCATTTTTTAACTCAACCATTTGGGAGTGGGTATTGCAACTAGTATCGATCAGTCGCTGTTTGGAACCCATTGAGAAAGAGTAGAAAGCCTGACGTTAGATTTCCCTATGTTGTATTTTTTCCTTATCTGCTCTTTGGGTAGCTATATTTTGTATTAAGCGGATAAAGTCTGCAGAAAGTTCTTCACCCAATTTTCCATTTTTCAAAAAAGTGGTCTTGAAAACAATTTGGTTTTAGATCCTTATCAAACGGTACTTTCCTCCCATGTCTAAACTCCCCAAAGAGCTTGCTAGGCTATGCTGATGTAGTTTGAGCCATCAAATATGAAGACACATGGAGAGCCATTGTGAAGTACTGGTAAATTTCATTCTAGTACTACGGAGACTTTGGTTCAATTCTGCATTCAGCTATGAAGCTTGTCTTGTGCCAATCACTGCCTTAAACTCTAACATACTTCATAAAGCTTTTCTGAGGCTAAACTGGAAGAGAGAAGAACCAGTAAGCTGCTAGGAGACCATCTAAACCCAACCACAACATCATATGAGAACAAATTGCATACAGCTCAATGGGCCCCCAGGGTTACCAGGCCACCTAGAACCCTGACCTATAGTCCTCCCCAGTGGCTCTGCCCCTTAGACATTTTCTCTTTCCAAAGATTGCATGCTCAAGCTGAAAGGACTATCCATTTCTAAAACGATTTAGCATTAGAAAATATATGTATTCCTTTCAGGCTTGATTACAAGACGATAGAAAAATGAATGGCCAAAGTTCAATGGTGTTGTAAGTAACTCCGCCATCACATAAAAGCAAAGCATCAATGAATCATTAAACATTTCCTTTAAATGGAGGGTTGTTTTAATACTGAACATCATAGTCAACTGTGAAATGACAAGCACCCTGCCGTCGCCTTCTTACATGCAGCTAATAAAAGAGCCACAATCCTGATTTTCTTTGTTGTTGTCCAACAGATAATGCAAATCTCTCCTTGAGATCAAGCTTTGAAACACAGCAATAACAAATAACCCATCAGTTATATGTACATAAAAGTACGCTTTGGACTATAATGCTGTGCAGGCTCGATTAGGAGATGTTTTAAAAAAGATAATCTGCAGAAAGTTCATGCAATCTAACTTGTTAAAGGGAGTCTGAGCTTTGTGTTCTCCATCTAGCGAAAGGAAATGCTTTGCTTCCTTTTCTCTCATCCCACACTCCAGTGCTGGTGATGAGACCTTCACCCTCCCAGAGGATCAAAGTGATACAAAAGATCTTGGGCCTGCAGAGGACAAAAGGAAGAGGCTGGATGAGACAGTACTGTCCCACATTCAGTCGAATTATGTCTACATCTCAGTCACATCTCCGTCACGGAGGCCGCGGCTGGATGAGACAGTACTGTCCCACATTCAGTCAAATTATGTCCACCTCTTGGTGGTTTGGAGCGGTGGAGTCTGATCTGGAGAACCGAGTTTGATTCCCCACTCCTCCATGTGAGCGGCGGAGGCTAATCTGGTGAGCTGGATTTGTTTCCCCACTCCTACACATGAAGCCAGCTGGGTGACTTTCGGCTAGTCACACTCTCTCAACCTCACCTACCTCACAGGATGTCTGTTGTGGGGAGGGGAAGGGAATGTGATTGTAAGCTGGTTTGAGTCTCCCTTAAGTGGTAGAGATAGTCGGCATATAAAAACCAACTCTTCTTCTTCTTCTTCATCATCATCATCATCACATCTGTGCCCAGGAATCGGATCCTTTTTGTTCCCTCCATCTCAATAAAGGAAGCTGTTCTTTTTGTCCTAGCCATACAACTAAAGGAAAAAATGATCTCACCAAAGGGAACCACCATTTGTGATTGCTTTCATTCTAAAGCTTTGTGTCCCTTGAGAACTACTCAAGCCCCCTGTCTGGTGCATGGCATGCTCCACCACTTTTTAAAAATCTTGGAACATCTTGTCTAAGGAAGAGTTCTGGAGAACTCACTGTTACAGGAAATTTATGGGTTGTCCGAATGAAAAGGTATTATGTGGACTGTGGGTTGGTTTTGGACTTGACCCGCGGCCCATAAGTCTCCTCATTTAGGGTTGCCACAATCCCAATTATTTCAGCCCATGGGACATGATTTTCTCAGCTCCTTCCTAGGGTACTCAGTTCAAGTAGAAAAGAGTAAGAGTCCAGTAGCACCTTGAAGACTAACAAAATTTCTGGCAGGGTATGAGCTTTCTTGTGACTCACAAAAGCTCATACCCTGCCAGAAATTTTGTTAGTCTTCAAGGTGCTACTGGACTCATGTTTTTTTTCTACTGCTTTAGACAGACAAACACTCGTTGTGATCAGTTCAAAGTGTGGGACCATATTCACGTGGACGTGTGGTCTAGAGAACACAGGTGTCTGACTGTATTTGGTAACTATTTTTTCCTTTTCAGATAACACCATGGGGCAGAAAAACAATGCTAAAGGTCACTTCTGGGACCAAACCAAGCTGTTGGTGATTATTGTCAACATCAGCAAGTTTGATGGAAATCTAGCTTAATCTAATAGTATGAATCCCATTGCAAATGCACAACTGTATTGCAAAAAATAAAGGAAAAAATAATCCTCAACACTCCTCCACCAGTGAGGAATGTAGCTCCGAAACTTCCTATAACGGATGTTTTATTAAAAGCTGTAGCCCCAGGGTGTTGTCTCCGTGACAGTATCTTTAAACATCTATGAACCATCAAGAGAAATAAGATATTGATTCCTTACCTGCACTACTTTATTTTTCAAACATATTGCAGACTTTTAACTGGTATCTATTTCTTTTTCACTGAATTTTTAATAGTTAGAGAGGAAAAAGCCTTTTTGCACGTTTTCAATAATATCTGTACATAAGGATTCACACAACTGTTTGTCTCCCTCCCTCACTATCACTCTATTGTGAATCTTTACTGAACATTATATTCGACATAAGTACAGTGACTGTTCAAAAAGGACAATTTTGTCTTCAGCAGCAAAGTACAGTGTGAAGCCTGGTGGAGATGGAAGGAAGTGTCATGCTGGGGGGTGGTATTTTAAAATTTCTGCCTCACCTAGGGTTGGCTTATGGTGAGATTGTCTGAGTTCTGTTGGGATTCTGGGTCTCCTCCATGATGCCTATTTGGGTCTTCAGCTGGCCCAGATTCCCATTTTTAAAAAACTGTGGCCTTTTATGCAGGGACCTTTCCCCACGGTCACCCCCGCTGACTGCTTCAGGACTTCCTTTTGATTATACATGCCTTTTCCACCCGTCAATGGTTGCCTTGCTCTCCCCGCGGTTTTGCCCACATTTTCCAGATTCTGGCTAAAACAGAATGTGGAAATCACAGGCAAAATGCGCAGGGAGAGCGAGGTGACCTCTGATGGGCGGGAAAAGGCATGCCCAATCAAAAGGAAGCCCAGAAGCAGTCAGCGGGGGCGACCGTGGGGAAACGTCCCTGCATAAAAGGCCTATGTCTCAAGAGACCTGTTGAGGAAGAGATTTGAGGTTAAACACACAGGCATTCTCCTCCACCATTTAGTAAGGGGGGGGAATCATGTTCAGCTTCTCTGTTGTTCTAGCCAATGGGGGGAAAGTCACAGCTATGAATGATATGTTTGCTACATCTCTCTCTGAGAAACTCTGATTATGCTGTCTGAAAAAAAAGCCTGAGCGAATCTTGGCATGAGGGTTAGGTTAAAAAGATTGTTCCTTTGATCCTCCTCCAACTTTTTGGTGCAGTAGTTGCCAGGAGCAGAGCAGACACAAAACACATCTCACTGCAGAATCCCAGTGAGAAACTCGTACGAAAATTATCAGCAACTATGAGCTGACAACATTTTGAGTTTATTTTTTTTTAAGGACTGGGTTTAAATTTTTCTTTTCTATAGGCACTCTCTTGTTTAATTACATGCCAATATTTTCTAAGAATTTGCAGAATATTGTCTTACATCTAATTACCATAGCCAGCAATGGCTTTGCAAGACAGTGGAAGCAAGATATAATCCCCCAAACTGAAGAATGGATTAACAAATGTAAAAAGACATATATCCTAATTAAGTTGACGGCACTGAGAAATGGAAAAGATGTGCAACATATTGAGACAATCTGGAAACCGCCTATTCAAAGACTGAGAGATTTAGTTGGTTAGGTTCTCTTTTTTTGTAAGTCCAAGGAATGCTACTTTATAATGTTATGTTTGAAATTAAAATAAAATAAAAAATAAAAAAGATAACTTTTGAATCTTTGATTGTAAAATGAATGGAAGCATTTCTGAAAAGTCTCACTTGTTTATGTAGATATGTCTCCTCCATGATCACTGGCAGCAAAAAACAACTGAAAGCATTAATTAATATCTGGATTGGAAACTAGACAGTCCTCCAGTAATCCAGAAGCATCCATAGATAACGGGAGCTTCAGGACAAGCCATCCTTTCTTTGAGTATTCTCAAATACTGAGATTGGAAGTGAGAGAAAGTTGGGAAGAGAATCAAAAGGTGAAGGGATGAATATGATCAAATGCAGTTAGCCACATTAATTCACACGTTTTAATTGGAAAAGTATTTTTGAATGCTGCCACCTAATCGCCAAATGGAAGAATTCAGTGTTCAGTTTAATAAGACTGAGCATACTAAGGAAGTTCAACTTACAATAGATGTAAGGCTGCCAGCTGAACACTGTAGTAGGTAGGATTGCCAGGTCCCTCTTCACCACCGGCGGAAGGTTTTGGGGGTGGAGCCTGAGGAGGGCAGGGTTTGGGGAGGGGAGAGTCCAATTGCCAAAGCGGCCATTTTCTCCAGGGGAACTGATCTCTATCGGCTGGAGATCAGTTGCAATAGTGGGAGATCTCTAGCTAGTAGCTGGAGGTTAAGAATAATAAACAGCACCACAGCTCAACTTCAATATAAAGTATTATTTAGTAGTAATAAACCAAATAGGTAAATCTCAAAAACATTGCATCACCATGCAAAAATAAATAACATACAAAAACTGAACTTCCTATAAGATACAACAGTACAGGAAGCTTTCAAAGGAAAAAAAGTCCAGAGACTCCGGTTTCTTCACCATGCAAATCCAAATATGGTAAGCCCCAAAGTCAAAGACGGTTGCTTCACTGTCCAATTCCAAACAAGGTAAGTTCCAAAATATAGAGAAGACGATATAAAGAAGACAAAAAGACAAAACGACACTTCCGGATTTTGTGTTCGTTTCGCAGTAGCTTCATCAGTTGTTAATTCGTCTATTTAGCCAAATTGTTTCACGTAGTTCATATATGGTACAAAGACCTCTAAAGAGAACAAAATTAAAGAGCCCGATAATCATAGATGTGACATTAGAATTGCAATATTATACAATTTGATAAAGCAATATAATCAAGCAGTGCAGCTTACCAATTCCTGACCAGCGACCCAAAGGGCTTCTTTCTATCTCTGATAGCTGGTAAGAAACCTAACTGAAGCATTTAGTTAAGAACCAGAATGTCCTGCCTGAACAGCTGTGAAGGATTAAAAATTTAATGAACCTTAAAGGAAACTTGACAAATCAAACTCGCTGTTCAATCCTCCGGGAGACAATGTTTTAAACAGGTATATATACCTTAATTCTTGCTGGTGTAATATTTTAATAATATCTTCCTGCTGATATTGGCGAGGTCTATATTGCCATAGAGCAAAAAATAAAATGTCATTTTCCGAATGACCTTGTTGAAGATAATGTTCCGTGAGTGGTGCCTCTAGTGTTTTAGAGCAGATTCTGACCCTATGTTCACTAATACGTATTTTTAATTGGCATGATGTTGAGCAGATATAAATTTTTAAACAGGGGCAGAGGACGGCATAAATGACATTTTTCGATAGACAATTAGTAAATTGTTGCAGTGTGTATTTGAAATTAGAACTGGATGCACTTACTTCCTTAATGGGAAGACTATAAGGGCACATTGTGCATGCGCCACACTTATGATGTCCCCGGATGTTAACCCTAGGTTTTCCAGTGAGCCTGTCAGTTTTAACCAAAAAATTACGAAGAGATTTTGTTTTCCTCAAGCCAAATAAAGGAGGTTCCGAGCATCCTGGAATGTTATAAAGAACATGCCAATGGTGTCAAATGATATGTTGTACTTCATATGTTAGATGATTAAATTGCAGGGAAGCAAAAATACCAGAAGGTTTATTACCCTGATTGTAGCTGGAGGTTGGCAATCCTAGTAATAGGAGACCTCCCACCATTAGCCCCCTGACTCTCTCTGCCCATTGATAGGCCAGCAGGTGGAAAATTTGGGTGGGGAAACACTGTCATATTGATGATGTGACATCATTTCTGGGGTGAACCCTGAAGTGATGTCAAGCTGCTATTGGATTTAAGGGAATCTCCATGGTAAAATGATAGAGTTGAATCCAAAAGTGATGTCTGGCTGTCAACATGACATGCCCCCACGTTCCTGTCCTCCCCCCCCGCCCCCAGTCTTCTATCAGGCATCAGCCACTGGCTGGCAGCTAGTGTTGCCAACCTCCAGGTGGTGGCTGGAGGTCTCCTGGAATTACAGCTTGTCTCCAGACAACAGAGATCACCCCCTCTGGAGAAAATGGCTGTCCTGGAAGGTGGACTCTATGGCATGATACCCCTCTGAGGTCCCTCCTCTCCCCAAACCCCACCCTCCCCAGGCTCCACCCCCAAAATCTCCAGGAATTAGCATCACAGAGCTGGCAACCCTACTGGAAACCACTTGACTGGGTTGCCAACTGCCAGGTAGTAAAGCAAAATAACAATCACCTGGTGGTGTACTGAGAGATACTCAATAAAAATAACAGGACACACAACATTTTATAGCAAACACAAACTGTATTTAAACAGGAGTGACAAGAATATAAGAATTATCTAACTAGCTAATAACATGCAAAACGTATACAAACAGACACGTGGTACCGAACACAATATTATTTACAATTATATACAATGAACACTTATGTCCCACAGTACGCTACTAATATTACAATCCTACACATATAGAGTGAAGTAAGCTGTATATAGACTTAACAAGCCTTAAAGACACGGTGAGTATCCTTCATTTCACTCATAATACTAAAGTCAACATAGATCCCTTAAAAGGGTAATGCCAAGCGTCTGGTGGGACCCACAAGCAAAAAGTTGTTCAGGACCGCATGAAAGGTACGCAAATCCCAGGTATTCTTTTGTGTTTCACCAAAGAGGCTTCATCAGCCTTCATGTCTCTAAAGAAGTTCACAGCTGCCTTGAATACAGGTAAGGATGGTTTCAGGAAAATTTCTCTATGTTGACTTTAGTATTATGAGTGAAACAAAGGATACTCACCGTGTCTTTAATGCTTGTTAAGTCTATATACAGCTTACTTCACTCTATATGTGTAGGATTGTAATATTAGCGTGCTGTGGGTTATAAGTGTTCATTGTATATAATTGTAAATAATATCGTGTTCGGTACCACGTATCTGTTTGTATATGTTTTGCATGTTATTAGCTAGTTAGATAATTCTTATATTCTTGTCACTCCTGTTTAAATACACTTTGTGTTTGCTATAAAATATTGTGTGTCCTGTTATTTTGATTGAGTAACTGTCAGGTAGTAGCAGGAGATCTCCTGCTAATTCAACTGATCTCCAGCCGATAGAGATCAGTTCACCTGGAGAAAATGGCTGCTTTGGCAATTGAACTCTATGGCATTGAAGTCCCTCCCCTCCCCAAACCCTGCCCTCTTCAGGCTCCGCCCCCAAAACTCACATGCAGTCTTGTGAAGAGGGACCTGGTAACCCTACCGCCTGATGACAAGGCTGAGGCCTTTGAAAGCATAAGGCCAAACTCAAGTTAGAACCTCAATTAACTGTTTTTCATGTTTCTAGTTTCAGAGTTTCTGAGCTTCTTTGAGACCTATGGCTACTTACAAGATAATACATTTTAATACAAAATAAATTATAGTAAAAAGCTCTTCTCTGAAGGAATCAGAGCTTCTTTTTTAAAAAAAGAGATAAGACTGCAGAAAGAAAACAGGGAGCAGAAACGGCAAGACTTTCCCAAGCCAGAGCTGGCATACATTGGATAAGGCTATTTCCATTCCATCCCAGACAGCATGGTGTAGTGGTTAAGGTGTCGGTCTAGGACCTGGGAAACTCAGGTTCTAATCCACACTCACACCATGGAAGCTTGCTGGGTGACCTTGGGCCAGTCATACACTCTCAGCTAGGGTTGCCAACCTCCAGATACTAGCTGGAGATCTCCTGCTATTACAAGGGATCTCCAGATGGTAGAGATCAGTTCACCTGGAGAAAATGGCCACTTTGGCAATTGGACTCTATGGAATGGAAGTCCCTCCCCTCCTCAAACCCCAGCCTCCTCAGGCTCCACCCCCAAAAACCTCCTGTCGGTGGCGAAGAGGGACCTGGCAACCCTACTCTCAGCCCGGAAGCTGGCTGGCGTTTGGATGGGAGACCTCCAAGGAATACCAGGGCTGTGACTCAGAGGCAGGCAATGACCCTATGTGGTCACCATAAGTCAGTTGTGACTTGATGGCAACCCCCCACCCCCAAAAAAACTTCCCATCCTCTCCTTGGACAGTACATTCAAGAGATGACTGGGGAACCAGTTATTACACAAAAGAAAGAAGGAAGGTTCCTGCTCCTTTAACTAGCCAGTGTCTTTGGTTTATTATCTGTTTCGTGCCTCTTTAATGTGATTTTTATTCAAAGAATAGCTCTGAGGAAGGAGGATTAAGGCTATCCTTTTAATTAAGTCAATAAATGATTTAACAGAATGCAATCTTCCCCAGGCTTAATTATGGCACCTGAGAATGTTGACTATCAGGCGAATAAATATTTTACTTTGCACGAGAGAAAGCGAGCTGGTAGGTAGGAGCAGCTGAGGCAAACGGTCTCAGATGGAGCTAAGTGCTAGTGGCCAAAGCCCTTCTGACTGAAGAACGCACATGCTGTGCAGTAAGGTTGTAAAATTCATCTCACATGCAGTCTTATTTTCACAATGGAATCGATGGATTTTGATAGCCTCGTCTGGGATTCTGGCAAAATGATCATTTCATGTTGATACTGTCTTTTTTCGGACTGGACGAAGTAATCTCATCCCCAAAGTTAGTGTTGGGACAGCATGGTCAAACAGCTCTTCAGATCCTGAGGACCCAACCTGCAACTCCTGGCCAACAGGACATGTTATCCTTGCGCTAATCACTGAGCAACAGAGAGGGCTTGAATGACCATGCGCTCTAGGGTTGCCAAGCCAGTGCCTGGCAATCCCAGGAGTTTTGGGAAGGAGGGGCATGGGAAAGGGGGCACTGCATGACACTGTGACTTCATTTCTAAGTGATGTGATACCGCCATGTCACATTACATTCTAGGAATTCCCCCGTTCTCTATGATGAAGACCACAGAGAGGAGGGAAATTCCTACAGCACTGTGAACACAGCTACCAGAAGTGACCTGCAGGAGTGGGCAACCTGATATCTCCAAGTACTTGAAGGGCTGTCATATAGAGGAGGGTGCCGAGTTGTTTTCTGTTGCCCCAGAAGGTTGGACCCGAACCAACTGGTTGAAATTAAATCAAAAGGGTTTCCCTCTAGACATCAGGAAGAATTTTCTAACAGTTAGAGCGGTTCTTCAGTGGAACAGGCTTCCTCGGGAGGTTGTAAGCTCTCCTTCCCTGGAGGTTTTTAAGCAGAGGCTAGATGGCCATCTGCCAGCAATGCTGATTCTATGACCTTAAGCAGATGTTGAGAGGGAGGGCATCTTGGCCATCTTCTGGGCATGAAATAGGGGTCACTGGGGGTGTGGGGGGAGGTAGTTGTGAATTGTGCAGGGGGTTGGACTACATGACCCTGGTGGTCCCTTCCAACTATATGATTTGCCTAATGCACTCTGCTACTTCATCAGGGTACTCCACCAAGTCTGAAATGGGAGATTGCCCCAAGGCCTATGAGCATAGACACACTATGTACACAGAGAGAGACACACACAGAGAGAGAGAGAGAGAGAAAGAGGCACACACACAGAGAGAGACAGAGACAGAGATATCTGGTAGTATCCCTGTCACTAACGATTGGATCATCCATTGTCAGGAACAGAGACCATACTTTGCCTGATCCTGTTGATGACATTATCCATCATTCATTAATGACTTAGCTTCATGAAGCTGTCTTGTACTTCTTCCCATAGTATCAGATGTATATTTTAATACCTTTTGAACATTTTTTAAAGAAAAAGAAATCTGTCAAAGGAGAAGTCTAGAAAAGAGCAAGAGTCCAGTAGCACCTTAAAGACTAACACAATTTCTGTCAGGGTATGAGCTGTCATGAATCACATTTCACTTCTTCGGATACAGCTAAAATGTGAGTCCACCTCAAGTAGAGAAGAGTGAATGGCAATAACATGTAAAATGTCAATAGCAGGTAAATCACAATAGCAGGTGTGACATGCACAGGAGTTAGTAGGCATGGACAAATCAGCATTGGTAATGAGGCATGAATCCTAGGTCTCTATTTAATTCAGGAGAATGCATTGACTTGAGGTTCATTATTAGTTGTAATTCAGCAATCTAGTCATGAGAGAATGACAGTAAAATGTCACATAGTAGTGACTTTTTTCCTGTCAAAAACTGTTCTGAACACCCATTCTAAATTGATGGAGTTCACAAACAGTGCAGGATTCTTTGCGGGCAAATTGACACAAACTGACAACAGCAAAGGTTAGGATATGAAAAACCTTCACAAGAAGCTTTGTAATGCCTATCAAAACTCTTGGGTTGTTTTTGAAACCTGCCTGAGAAATTTTGCTACTCTGATCAAAATTCTGGCTTCATTTGAAATGCATCCAAATGACTTTCCTCAGGAGGAACCCTCCAACTCACATCCGATTTCACCTGAGATCATTCTGATGAAGAGGCCTCTGCTGTGCATTACCTGTTCATGCTGAACATTTGCTGCAGCAGAATCAAAATTATAGCCCTTGTTACTTCTAGTAAGAAAGATTGGAAATCAGCAGGAAAAAAAGAATCTATGCTTGTTTACAGGTATGCAGGAAAAGTGCCAAAGCAGGACTACAGAAGACAAAAGTAATGACTACAGGAGAATTACACAACTTTAAGGTTGACAATGAGGAAATTGAAATTGTTCAAGACTTTCTATTCCTTGGCTCCACCATCAACCAAAAGGGAGACTGCAGCCAAGAAATCAGAAGGAGATTGAGACCGGGAAGGGCAGCCATGAAAAAGCTAGAAAAGTTCCTTAAGTGTAAGGATGTGTCACTGACCACCAAGATTTAAGTTAATTCATTCCATCGTATTCCCTATTACTATGTATGGGTGTGAAAGCTGGACATTGAAGAAAGCGGATAGGAAGAAAGTAGATTCCTTTTAAATGTGGTGTTGGAGGAGTGTTACGGATGCCGTGGACTGCCCAAAAAACAAATCAGTGGGTTATAGATCAAATCAAGCCTGAACTGACCCTAGAAACTAAAATGACTAAACTGAAGCTATCGTATTTTGGTCACATTATGAGAAGCAAGAGTCACCAGAAAAGACAGTCATACTAGGAAAAATTGAGGGCAGCAGGAAAAGAGTAAGACCCAACAAGAGATGGATTGACTCAATAAAGGAAGCCACAGCCCTCAATTTGCAAGATCTGAGCAAGGCTGTCAAAAACAGGACATTTTGGAGGACACTGATTCATAGGGTCACCATGAGTCGGAAGCAACTTGACGGCACTTAACACACACACACATACACACACACACACACAACAGTACCTTACAGTCAGTACAGTGCCTTAAAAGTGAATACTATAGTGTGGCATCCTACCAGTCCACTCAACCAATGGTTCCACCACAAGGAGCCTTCCTCTAGTTGAAGAACCCCTTACATCTGAGGAAGCTTCCTTGCACCAGATGAAGACCCATTGCATGAGAACAACATGCCAGCATTAGCAGAGCCTGACTTGATTTTATTGTTGTGGATCAATGAGGAAAGATGGCTTTTGTTTTATTTTGCTCCAAAGCAAAGTTAAGCTCTGGTTCTCCTGCTAGAGGAAAAAGAAGCAATTACTGGTGGGTAAAGAATCTCATCACAGACTCCTTTATCTACTTATCAAGGTCTTTCTGCAATGAATAAACTGCACAAACAGTAGACAGAAAAAGGCAATACATTAAAAGTGTAAAGTTTAATGAAATGTCAGCAGAAGATGAGGGAAGCCTTTAAAAAAATCTAGCTATGGTCTGGCAAATCCTGGCCTTTGTGGTTCATATAGCGAGTATTCACCTGGCCAAATCTTTGATTGAAGAAAGCTGTGCTTGAAGTTGGACCAAAAACCCCCACCACCACCCTAGTAGTAGTTGTCTACTCAGGAAGACCAAAGGCTAAAAGAGAGCGACTTCTCTGAGGCAACACTCAAATGGGTGTCTCCTCACCCAGAATCTGGCTTTCAGTTTCATCACTCTGCTTAAAGCAAGGTTGCCAACCTCCAGGCAACCATGCCCATTTCTTAGGGATATAGTAGTTCCATAGGGTTGCCAACTCTGGGTTGAGAAATACCTGGAGATTTTGGGGATGGAGACTGAGCAGGGCAGGGTTTGAGGAGAGGAGGGACTTCAATGCTATAGAGTCCAATTTCAAAAGCGGCCATTTTTCTCCAGGGGACCTGATCTCTGTTGCCTGGAGATCAGTTGAAATAGTGGGAGGTCTCCAGCCACCACCTGGAGGTTGGCAACCATATAGTTCCCAGGAATACAGATTGTGATCCCTTAGGACTGTTTCGGGCCAGGGAGGAAGAAGAGAGGAAGGTAAAGCCCCTTCTCCATATCCACCATGGTGCTAATATGAATGAGGCCCCACATACAGGAGAACTGTATGTGGGGAGGGGCTGTGGCTCAGTGGTAGAGCCTGTGCTTAGCATGCAGAAGGACCCAGGTTCAATCCCTTGCATTTCCAGTTAAAGGGACTAGGTGAGTAGGTGATGTGAAAGACCTCAGCCTGAGACCCTGGAGAGCCGCTGCTGGTCTGAGTAGACAATACTGACTGTGATGGACCAAGGGTCTGATTCAGTATAAGGCAGCTTCATGTGTTCATGTGTTCAACTGAGGAGAACCCGGGACGCACATTTGACCCCAGACCTAACCTGTTTATTCTGTAATCTGTGAATCAGGTTGAAGCTTGAACCAAATATAAGCCTCAAAATACTTGATGGCATAAATGAGCACCATGTCTTGCTGGAACTTCTGGTGCTTATATAAATCCTGCATTTTGTGGACTAAAACAAAGCTCGTTAAAAGAGGTATCTTCAGGTAACGTGATTGCACTGAGCAAACTCTGCCTCTGGATCCCAGTCTTCATAAGGCAAAGAGAGCTCTAAGGCTAAGCTGGAATTGTGTTCAGCTTGTTTAGATGTGGGGAGAGTTGAAAGAATGTCCAGCAGCTCATCAGGAATGCACCACTATCCTCAGGCACTCAAGGAAAGCTTGTAGCTTCCACTGCCCTGTCAGAACGTTTCCATACTCTGAAGGGAAATGCCCAGTCAACAGGAAGGGAGCGGCCCATTTTCTGCATAAGCAGAAAAGCTCTTGTCTCTCCAGCTGAGGACATGGTTGGTGCAACAAGTATCGACAACGAGGGAGCTAAAAGCGGAGGGCGGAGGAAGCGAAGGTGTGTGTGGAGAGGGAGGAGGGAAATGAAGGCGATAATGCCGGCTAAGTGATGTACAATAAATTTCATTTGTTGGCCACTTAGCCGCAAACAGGCTTCTGCTCAGCGATAATCGTGTTTGTTTGTCCAAATTGCCCAGTGAATAATGCTTTTCGGCTCCACTGGAGAGTAAAACAAGGCTGTATAAAACCCTGGTGAGAAGTTTTGCAAGTGTTTCTGAAACTCTTCTTGCCTCTCTTGAAGTCTGTTCTCGGACAGTAAGACCACGGAGGCTGTTGTTCCGACCTGTTCTCTGTTCAAAGAAAGAATGAGATTGGATTGGCTGAGGCTGCTAATTTACCAGCCTATGGGGACAAGGCTTGGATAGGCTATAAAAACAAATATCCTCCCTCCAGCCACATGCATATGACCAGCCCATTCTCCCTGTAACAACATGGCATTAGTTCATCCCTTTGGGGCCAAACACGATTTTTTGGGATGATTTGCTATGACTGGAGTGTTATAGGACCTTTTTTTTTTTGTCTGTTTCATATTGGATCCTGAGATACCTGAGCCTGATCATTGGACTGGTTAGGCCACTACTAGAAATGGAAGGAATAGGATGGTCCCTAGTGACTAGGGTTGCCATGTCCCTCTTCACCACCGTCAGGAGGTTTTTGGGGCAGAGCCTGAGGAGGGCGGGGTTTGGGGAGGGGAGGGACTTCAATGCCATGGAGTCCAATTGCCAAAGCGGCCATTTTCTCCATGGGAACTGATCTCTATCAGCTGGAGATCAGTTGTAATAGCAGGAGATCTCCAGCTAGTACTTGGAGGCTGGCAACCCTACTAGTGACAGTAATGGCTGGCGAATGGCTTGACGCCACAGCATCTTTGAGCATGTACAGTTTTGCAAAAAAACTTATGCAAACCTGTTTGGTAGGCATTCATGGCTGTTCAGCACTAACTGAAGAGACTGGGTGATTGGCTCATTGGATCAAAACCTTGAACACAGTAGGCTCAATTGTTGCAGCCAAATTCATAGTGTCCCTAGTGGGATAGATCTGGGAAGGAACATCGTTAGTGCTGATTGAGTAGCATCAACAAAATCTTTATTGTCTGTATAGTATGTTGGAGGATAGAGGTGATGCTTGGGACATCTTGGCACAACTCATGTTCAGGCAAGGATAAGTGAAGCCAGCAAAGATTGCTGGCAGAGTTTGAGCAACAAGTTACACGACCGTGGGAGTTTGCAAACCATGGAAAGGGACAGAGGCATGCTAGCTATGTATTAGGAGCAGGTGGGGGTGGAATTTCCCCTTTTGCATCGGACTTGGGAGTTGGGAGTCTTGGGACTGGGCAAATGCATTGTTTAAGTCACAATTTGAAAACCAGTTTTGAGCAAGCATCAAAATAGACCTAACTGATCTTATGAATGAGGGAAAACCTGAGGACACACAACTGAAGCCCCCCACCCTCAAACCAGGGAGAGAGAGACGCGAGCGGGCACACACACTCCCAGGCAGAACGGGCGAAACCCTCCCCCAAACCAGTACAGCGCGGCTCAACCCCAAACGGGAAAAAAAACCAAGGAGGAGGAGGCGTGGCCTGGATGCCGAGTGGAGAGAGACTCGCTAGCCACCCCACAGACTCAACTTTACACTTTAAAACTTTAAAAGCAGAACACACACTCCAGCAGAGGCAAGCGGGCACACACCCCTCTGCAGAACAGCCGAAAGCCCCCTTTGGCTTCCCCCCACCCACAGAAACTGCTCCCCACACACACACACACAGACTCTGCTTTCCCCACCCACACACACACAGGAGAAAAGGTATAGAGAAAAAAACCCAAAATCAAACTGTGTGGATGTCTTCCAGCAGGAGCACGGAGGAGAAGTAACTCTTTAGGCACACACACCTCAGCAGAATGGGCGAAAGGCCCCTTTGGCTCCCCCCCCCCCCACGCACAGAAACTGCTCCCCCTCCACACACAGACTCTGCTTCCCCCCCCCACACACACACAGGAAAAAAATTATAGAGAAAAGCCCCAAAATGGGTCTTACTGTGGATGTCTTCTCAGGAGTAATCCAATATGATTCCGTTTATGCACGGGAGGTTTTGCCTTGGATTTGCCGCTCTCTAGATGCACAGGATCGCGCCTGTTTGCAATCATTCCAGTGGGTAGATGGGGGGAACAGCATATCGCGGGGGGCCCTGACCCAATCTTCACAAAAATTGGGGGTTCTTGCAAGAAGGGTCACCTCAAGCTACACTGAAATTTTGGGACCTCTACCTCCAAAAATGCCCCCCCAGAGCCGCAGAAAGGCGTGAGTGTGCTGTAAATGGAATAAATATGCACATTAAGGATGGGGGACCACTTCCAGGCTCCATATCTCAGGGGGCCCTGACCCAATCTTCACAAAGCTTGGGGGTTCTTGCAAGAAGGGTCACCTCAAGCTACACTGAAATTTTGGGACCTCTACCTCCAAAAATGCCCCCCCGGAGCCACGGAAAGGCATGAATGTGCACACGCACCCCCCCCCCACGGGGATCTCTCTCTCTCACAAACTCTTTCTCTCCCCGGTCTGCGCAGCAGCTGGGCTCACGCACTCAACCACAACTGATTGGCCAGCAGAAGACCCAGCTTGGCCACCATTGGGAGAATGCTGCTTACTAACTGACAGTTATGCTGCTGATTCTGAGCCCCCAAATTTGCCGAATTTATTCAGGGCGCCCTGAACTTGCCGAATTCGGCTCGTCGTTTTCCTGCCTTTTTTTGAATTTGGTTCCATCCAAACTAAAAACCGCCGAATCGGGGGAAATTCGGCTGGTTTTCGGTTTGGGACGAACCGAATCGACAGCCCTAGAGAGGGGTATTCATGACTACTAGTCAAAATGAATATTAGTCATGGTGCATACCTATTATCTCCAGGATCAGAGGAGTATGCCTAATATATTAGGTCCTGTGGAACACAGGCAGGATAATGCCGCTGCAGTTGTCTTGTTTGTGGTCCTCCTAGAGGAACCTGATTGGCCACTGAGTGACAGACTGCTGGACTTGATGGGCCTTGATCTCATCCAGGATGATTTTTCTTATGTTCTTATGTTACATATAATCTGTGTACAGTGTACACTTGATCTTTATTTATATGTGCATTGAGTAATTCTCATTTTATATCCAGCACGTGTACAGCTGAACGTGTGACTTAAGGCTTACATATATTCAATTACTGGTCTTCGGTTTCACTTGTAAAATGAATGCGCATGGGCTCTTTCTTATAAACCGGCATGCCTATGCACATATGTGGAGGTACATATGTTTGTTGTAACGTGAACAGGGCTCAAGGGAAAGCCTAGTTAGATCCAACACAATGATTGTTTTTCTCTGACACAAATGAATCACAACATCACACATTTGTGTGCTGCCTTTCTCCACAGTATGAAACTCATGGTGACAGTAGCCCTGTTCAGTAGCCCTGTTCAGAAGTTACAGTAAATGCAATCTGTGTACAGTGTATATTTGATCTTTCTTTATAAGTACATTGAGTAATTCTCATGTTATTTTAAATGCATGCACTGCTGAGTGTGCAACTGAAACTGCACAAGCACAGATAATTGCTCTATGGGATTCCCCCCCTGAAAACCAGCAAGCCCTCCCCCCCCACAAGTTTGGAGAAAAATCTCCCTTCTGTAGATGTGAGAATAAGATCGATGCCATGTTGAGAATAAGATAGATTAATGCTAAGCTTAATTATCAAAGATTGGTCTTTAATTAAACAGCTTTCCATATATGAGAAATGAGTCTGCTTTGCATGTTCAAATGTTAGAGGGACAGGATATCTAAGAAGCTGGATCCTTGGTATGAAACGTTAGCGGTTTGATTAAAACATTTTATAGAAAATGTCTTGTTCTGATAAACATTTTATAGGCCTCTTTGTATAAAGGATGCAAGTTTGCACTCAAAGCAAGCAAGAAAAAAATCAAATTTCTTTTTGCTTGAGCTGTACTCTGAAAGAGGTTACTTTCTAGGTGTCATTTAGTTTTCATGGAAACAAAGTTTGCAGAAAAGAAGCGCATTGACTGTAAATGTGACAATGAAAGCAATACCATGTGAGTCGTTCTTTTCAAGTATTCTGTGCAAAGTTACTCTCTTTTTTTCATTATTTGGTTCAGACTTTTTGGTGAGCAATTCAGTTGACTCCTTTTCAACTCTACGCCCCAAAAAGAAATCATTTTCAATTGATGTGGTTTGATTTTTTTCTGCTTGTATATTCTGAGCATATAGCCCTTTGAACACACAGAAGTTGTACTGCATATTACTAACCTGTCTTTTAGACATAATATTTTGTCTAAGAGAAAGATAAATATTAGAACTTGTCAAAAAAGGACAAGTAGTGTTATTTGCGAAAAGTTAAAAAATCCAATATTTTCCAAATGGATTTTGCAAACTAAAATATGGCTTATATAAGGCTTATATAAGATTTGTTTCCCCACTCCTACAGATGAAGCCAGCTGGGTGACCTTGGGCTAGTCATAGTTCTCTCAAAACTCTCTCAGCTTCACCAATATCACAAGGTGTCTGTTGTGGGGAGAGGAAGGGAAGGAGATTGTAAGCCGGTTTGATCCCCCTTAAGAGGTAGAGAAAGTCAACATATAAGAATCAAGTCTTGTTCTCCTTCTCTTTCTTCTTCTTCAAATGGGGTTAGATAGATTCATGGAGGATAGGTCCATCAGTGGCTACTAGCCATTGTAAAGTAGGGTTGTGTGGTCCCCCCGGCCACCAGTGGGGGATGGGGGGAAGGATGGCCAGATCCAGCTTGGGAATCTCCTGGACATTTCAGGATGGAGCCCAGGGAGGGTGGAGATTGTGGAGGGACTTTCACCTGTATATCAGTTGTAATAGCGGGAGATCTCCAGCCACCACATGGATAGGGTTGCCAACCTCCAGGTGCTAGCTGGAGATCTCCTGCTATTACAACTTATCTCCAGCCGATAGAGATTAGTTCACCTGGAGAAAATGGCTGCTTTGGCAATTGGACTCTATGGCATTAAAGTCCCTCCCCTGCCCAAACCCTGCCCTCATCAGGCTCTGCCCCAAAAACCTCCCGTCAGTAGCAAAGAGGGACCTGGCAACCCTACACATGTAGGTTGGCAACCCTAAGGACAGGGATCTCAGTGGGGTACAATGCCATAGAGTCCACCCTCCAAAGCATCCATTTTCTCCTGAGGCACTGGTCTCTGTAGCCTGGAGATGAGCTCTGATTCTGGGGGATCCACAGGTCCCACCTGGCGGCTGGGATCCCCAGTGTAAAGGGACTCTCCACATGTAAACCTCTGAAACCCAGTGGTAGGAGGGCACCACCCAGGGAGAGCTTGGCTTCTATACTCTGCTCATCAGCCCTTAAGGGCAACTAGTTGACCACAATGCTAGACAGGATGTTCTGAACTACACGGACCACAGATTTGGTCCAGGAGGGCTTTTCTTATGTAACATGCTGGTACAAAAACAGGCTCAAATCCATGGTATAGCTTAATCTTCTCACCAAACACCATCTTGACATTAAGCTCAAGGTTTTCCAATTCTTGCAGCCGTTCATACATTTTGTTTCTCGAGGTCAATGGACCCTTATGATCCGTGTAGGGGCAAGATGGAGGTATGCCCTGAGAGGGGCGGCCAGTAGAAATCTCCCCAGCTCTCCTTCTTTAGAAACACCCTGAAATAATTGAAAAGAGATAGTAGGATACAATCTATTGTTTTTTTTTTTTTCAGGAGCAATGTCAGAATTCTCAGAAAAGGCTCCCTCTTTCAGAGATTTTACCTCAGTGCGTGCAGAAACGTTTCACATTCATTTGAATTGCACTTGCTTGTTTGCTCTCAGTTGGTTTTGTTTTACCACAGTGGCATCACTACACAGCCAAAGTAGTCATTCCTTCACCATGTGAATCCTGATTGTCTGGGAAAGAGAAGCAGCATCTGGAAGGAAAGGAAAATGTACTGAAGTAGCAGCAGCAGGGGTTTAAAAATGGCATTAAACAGGTTGGGATAAAAAAAAGTAAATCGTGTCAAAATCAAAGGAATTTTTGTCAGGATGTAATTCTGTATACACACTAGAAATCTTTATTTTCAGGCCCCGCCCCAAAAAACTGAGTGGAGATTCGAAACTGGGTCTGATCCTAGACCGATCCTCTAACCCAGGGGTGTCAAACATAAGGCTCGCAGGCTGGCTCCGGACCCTTGAGAGCTCTTATCTGGCTCACAAGCCAACCAAGGCAGCCACCTCCCCACTGTCAATCCGGGCTGGCAAGGCATGGCCCAGCCTTACCAAGTGACATTTATATCATATCTGGCCCTTGTAACAATTGAGTTCAACACCCCTGCTCTAACCTCAACACTACACTGGCCCTCTAGGTAGGGTTGCCAACCTCCAGGTACTAGCTGGAGATCTCCTGCTATTACAACTGATCTCCAGCCGATAGAGATCAGTTCACCTGGAGAATATGGCCACTTTGGCAATTGGACCCTATGGGATTGAAATCCCTCCCCTCCCAAAACCCCACCCTCCTAAACTCCACCCCAAAAATCTCCAGATATTTCCCAACCCGGAGCTGGCAACCCGACCTCTGGGTATTGAATAACAAAGGTTTGTAGAAACCATACACTGGAAAGTTGCAAATCTGTGTTCCCCAACGAGGTACTCAAAGGCATCTTGTTACCAAATTACTCATTCAGTCTTCTGCTGTTGGAAAAACAACAATGGATCTTTAAGCAATTCCCTCAGCTGACTGACTAATAAAGCTCTGAACTCATCCTGGGCAGACTGCCACAGTCAAGCACCCTTGATTTAGCCACAGACTCTAACTTGGGCTTGGCAACCACTCCCTATGGATATGCAAAGCCACAATCTCCCCTTTCTTGGGAAAATGAAACCAATTAGAGTCTTGTCGAAGGCTTTCACGGTCAGAGTTCATTGGTTCTTGTAGGTTATCCGGGCTGTGTGACCATGGTCTTGGTATTTTCTTTCCTGACGTTTTGCCAGCAGCTGTGGCAGGCATCTTCAGAGGATTAACACTGAAGGACTGTCTCTCAAGTGTCAAGTGTGTAGGAAGAGTAATATATAGTCAGAAAGGGGTTGGGTTTGAGCGGAATCATTGTCCTGCAAATGAAGAGGGTTTAAGAATGAATAAGGCTTGGCTTCCTGTCCTGAAAACCTCCAGACTAACAAAGACTACAGTCTACAATAGCCATGCAGATTAGCTTTGGATTTCACACATTAACAGATCACTTCAGGATACAATGGTTCTATATTAACATACCACACCCTCATTAGCACATTATCTTGATACTTACAGGACAATGATTAGCACATTACCTTTGATACTTTTTGCAGGACAATGATTCAGCTCAAACCCAACCCCTTTCTGACTATATATTACTCTTCCTACACACTTGACACTGAGAGACACTGTCCTTCAGTGTTACTCCTCTGAAGATGCCTGCCACAGCTGCTGGCGAAATGTCAGGAAAGAAAATACCAAGACCACGGTCACACAGCCCGGATAACCTACAAGAACCAATTAGAGTCTCTTCCCCAAAGCAAAGAGCTGATCTAGCTTTCTTCCACCTCCATACAGGAGGGTCTTTAGAAGGGCCCAAGAGATGCTGTTTGTGTGTCTGAACTGACTACTCATCTGGAAGCAGCTGCTTCAGTGACATGTGGATGATTGGCTTCAAACCGGCCAACATTTTTTTGATTGGCCCCATCCTCCATGACTACGATATTGTGATTGGCCCAGCTGTCTGGCAGCCAGGCACCGGCTACCCTCTCTCAGAATACCCAAAGTTCCTGCGGGCACAGCAGGGTTGTGGACTCCTGATGGAAATGAAAGAGGTTGGAAAAGATTTGCTCCCTCCATGAAAATGATGGCTGATATATATTTCATGAAATATGCAGGGTAATCGTAAACAGAATTACACCTTTCTAATCCAGTTTACCTCAGTAGATTTAGAAGGGTGTAACTCTGTTTAGGACTGCACCAAAGCACTATTTTGGAGAAATTCTTAAAATCTCTCCAAATTATTCAGGGTGGTTAGACACCAAATTATTTAGGGTGGTTAAAACAAAAGCAGACTGTGAAGAGCTCCAAAGGATCTCTTCAAACTGGAGGAATGGCCAATAAAATGGCAAATAAGATTCAATGTGAGCAAATGTAAAGTGATGCATATTGGGGCAAAAAATCCCAACTTCACATGTACACTGATGGGATCTGTGCTGGCAGCGACAGACCGAGAAAGGGATCTTGGGGTGGTAGTGGATAGCCTCAATGAAGACATCAACACGGTATGCTGCTGCTGTGCAAAAGGCAAATTCCATAATTAGCCACAGTTAGACAAGGAATAGAAAATAAAACTGCTGCTATCATACTGTCTTTATGGTGAGACCATGCTTGGCATACTGTGTACAGTTCTGGTCACCACATCTAAAAAGAATATTGCAGAGCCTGAGAAGGTGCAGAAAAGAGCAATCAAAATGATCAGGGGACTAGAGCAACAGCCCTATGAGGAACGGTTAAGACACTCAGGGCTGTTTAGCTTGGAAAGAAGGTGGTTAAGGGGAGACATGGTAGAGGTCTGTAAAATGATGCATGGTATGGGGAGAGTGGACTGGGAGAAGCTTTGCTCCCTCTCTGATAATACTAGAATGCGGGGTCATTTGCTGAAGCTGGAGGGTGACAGATTCAAAACAGATAAAAGGAAGTATTTCTTCACACAACACATAGTTAAACTGTGGAACTCCCTGCCCCAGGATATGGTGATGGCTGCCAACTTGGAAGGCTTTAAGAGGGGAGTGGACATGTTCATGGAGGATTGGGCTATCCATGGCTACTAGTCAAAATAAATACTAGTTATGATGCATACCTATTCTCTCCAGGATCAGAGGATCATGCCTATTATATTAGGTTCTTTGGAACCCAGGCAGGATGGTGCTGCTGCAGTTGTCTTGTTTGTGGGCTTCCTAGAGGCACCTGGTTGGCCACCATGTGAACAGACTGCTGGACTTGATGGACGTTGGTCTGATCCAGCATGGCCTTTCTTATGTTTTTAACTTTGTAATTATTTCAGCCCAATTCTGTACATTTCATGATGATAACAAGAACACTAAAGACAGATTTAAAACAGGTACAGTTGATTGCTGCAAACACAATACTCTGACAAAAATAAAGTTAGTGGGGTGGGAGAAAAAAAGATAATACATTGTTAAATATTTCTGAAAGATCCTTCAGTTCATCAGCTAAGCGTGTTGCCTTACTGCTGCGAAAACTCTATGGGTTAGTCAGTGTGATAGTAACCGATAGGAATGAATGAATGAATAAAATACTGAGTTTCACAACATGCCATGTTTTATCATTTCATCTGTCATCTCAGCTTCCTGTCATCATGTGGCTGCATACACTTGAAATGCCAGCTCTGAATTAACATTTTAAGAGACAGAATTTTCTTTAAAAGTATAGTGGAGTAACACAGCTGTGGTGAAAATCATTATTTGTAGAACCTTGCCTCAGAAAATTCCTTAAGCTTTTATGCAACATTTTCCTAGGCAGGCTATTGGATTTCTTATCCACATGGGTTCGAATCGACACACACCCCCATTTCAATTTTTCTTTCTGTGTCTACAAATTAAACGAATGAGTCAATTTCTGTTTGCCCACACCGACTTTTTACTTGTTACACAATGTTCAACCTTATTTTAATATAAATAGTTAGAGCTCTAACTCCAACAGTTAGAGCGGTTCCTCAGTAGAACAGGCTTCCTCGGGAGGTGGTAAGCGCTCCTTCCCTGGAGGTTTTTAAGCAGAGGCTAGATGGCCATCTGTCAGCAATGCTTATTCTATGGCCTTAAGCAGATCATGAGAGGGAGGGCATCTTGGCCTTCTTCTGGGCATGGAGTAGGGGTCACTGGGGGTGTGTGGGGGAGGTAGTTGTGAAATTCCTGCATTGTGCAGGGGGTTGGACTAGATGACCCTGGTAACCCCTTCCAGCTCTATGATTCTATTATTCTATGAAATAGTGTACAATGTATACATGGTACAAAAATAGCAGGAAATGGGTAGGCAACCTTTTTGGCCCAAGTGCACAAAACTCCACAATGTGAACCTGTGAAGGTGTTGGAGTGCCAGCAGAGAAAAGGGAGGAGGAAAATGAGGGTTGTTCTTGCTAGAAAAGTAGGCCCCTGCCTCTCTGTCACTTGTTGGAATTGGCAATGTCTCGCGTGTAAAAAAAACGAGAAGACCCTTTAGAGCAGGGGTGTCAAACTGGCGGTGCGTGGGCTGGATCCAGCCCCCGGAGGGCTCCTCACAGGCCCGCGAGCCAAGCCCGTCCCCCCTGCCACCCCCCCCCCACTTTCCCAGGCACTACTGGCCCCAACGGGGGCCAGGCTCACTGTCCCTGCCACCCCCCACTCTCCCGGGCGCTCCTGGCTCTGGCAAGGGCCAGGAGCATCTTCTCTGTCCTCCCCCCCCCACTCTCCCGGGCTCTCCTGGCCCCGGTAGGGGACAGGATCGCCTTCCCCGCCTTCCCCGCCACCCCCCCCACTCTCCTGAGTGCTGCCAAGCCATCGCTTGCATGGCAGTAGACCTGGCCTCCCGATGGGGACTCTTTTTTTTTTTTTTTTTTTCCCCCACCACGGAGGCCAGGTTTACTCATTGGTGTCTATGCCCATAGAAACCAATGGGTAGACCTGGCCTCAGTGGTGGGGGGTTCAGTTGGGAGGCCAGGTCTACTGCCATGCAAACCAATGGGTAAACCTGGCCTCTGTGGGGGGGGGGTGGAAAACTCTCTGCCTGGAGACCAGGTCTACCCATTGATTTGCATGGCAGTAGACCTGGCCTCTTGACTGAGACTCCCATGGAGACCAGGTCTACCTATTGGTTTCTATGGTGGCCCATAGAAACCAATGGGTAGAGCTGGCCTCCGTGAGGGGGGGAAGCTTCCAAATGGGGACTTCCCCACCTCCTCGGAGGCCACCCATCTTCGGCCTGACCACGAGACATTGATGTTAGATCCAGCCCTCCTCACAAATGAGTTCGACACCCCTGCTTTAGAGGGCCGGCAAGTGGTCAGCTAGATATAGGGTTGCCTGCTCTGGGTTGGGAAATACCTGGAGATTTTGGGGGTTGAGTAGGGTTGCCAGAGCCCCCCTCAGCTCCGGTGGGAGGTTTTTAGGATGGAGCTGAGGCAGGGATTGCATGTGCATGCCCGTGCCGTTGTGATTGCATCACTTCTAGTTTATACCCGGAAGTGTCACATCACAACGGGCATTTTAACACTCAGTTTACCATCGCTCACTTCCTCAGATACCAAAAATGACAGAAAAATTGTAATCTACTTTAAGAAAATGAGCACAGTCTTTATTTGGTGCAATATACAAACTTGAACTTTAATAGGTTTCTCAAGAATTCTTTCATCCTGTGTAGTCATGGAGAAAATGGGTTTCCTGGGACTTTTCCCCCCTCCCAGTATTAATTTTTCATATAAAAACAAAAAAATGAAGCAAAGATATTAATATTTTTTTCAAAGTCTGCATACATACGAACTTCTGAAGTAATGTCCTACGCATTTTAAAGACACTGTGAAATCAAAGTACTGAATACATAACCCCCTTTTCCAAGATCATAATCATAAACAGGATATATTATTAAAAGTTTAATTATAAGTCCTCTGTATATATGAATATAAAAGATCCAGAGAATAAGATTTTAGGTTCAAAACATTCAATTAAAACATTTGCTAAACTAGATATAGATACAGATATAGATATGTAGATATATATAGATATCTTTCACAGAAGATGAAGTTGTCCAAGCTACCATGAATAATTAGGCTTTTTAAAAGAGAGCTCTAGAAATATTGAAGTGTAATAGATTCTGGTGCAAATGCAAAAGGATAAAAACCATAAATGCCAAAACAAATATACGTAATATAGCTCTCTGTCTCTATGTGAGCCTGACTAGTCCTGCAGAACAGAAACCCAAACCTACCCAACAATACAGATCAGGCAGGTAAAAGGCCTCTTTCTGAATCAACCTAACAGAAAACCCAAACACTCCTGTACAGCCTCAAAAGGATCCAAGCTGACACTTCCTGTGAAATAAGAATGAGCTAATATTCCTCATTTTATTTATTTTAAAATTTTTGTCAGCACTTTTGGTTCTTTGTGGTTTTGCTTTTCTAGAAATTTATATTATGTACATATGTGCATGTGTACACAAACTCATGCTGTAGAATTCTGATTTATTGATACATAGGGTTGCCAGGTCGCTCTTCACCACCGGCGAGAGGTTTTTGGGGCAGAGTCTCAGGAGGGTAGGGTTTGGGGAGGGGAGGAACTTCAATGCTGTAGAGTCCAATTGCCAACGCGACCCTTTTCTCCAGGTGGACTGATCTCTATCAGCTGGAGATCAGTTGTAATAGCAGGAGATCTCCTGTTAGTACCTGGAGGTTGGCAAGAACACTTAAAATGTATTCATTTGTGGGGGAAAGACAGAGCAAGGAAACAGAAAGTCTCACAAAAATATAGATTTGTTGATTTGATTCAGGCAACGGAGAAGTGAAATTGAAGTGGAGATTTTTATTTTATTTTTGGATTGCAACAGCAGGGATGAGCAATGTAAAGTTATCCTTAGTTCGAAAAATGTTTAGGTCCATTATCCTAAAGAAGTCTATAATGCTTGTGACTTTCTCCTGCCTCATTCATGAAATGCTTTCAAGTTCTCTCCGTCTCTGTCTCCTGTTAGCTAAATAACACTGCAAACAGCACCAGCTGAACCAAATGCTTACAAAAATATTGGAGATAAAAAGCTTTGCTGATTAAGTTCTTCTGTCTGTATCAAAAGCTAATGTTATGTGTCTGCAAAGCTAATTGTGAAACTGTCTGGGTAATAGAGGCTCGGATGCTGATCTGGAGGAAATTGTCTCACCCAAAGACGTGCTGATATTATCACCTGCCTTTTGTAACGGAATGCATTAACACTGATGGATGCATCTTGCTACATCAGCTCCCGGGGAATAGTGTGGTTGGCTGGTGGTTGTTTTTCTCTTTGCAAAAAAGGTGTCTGCTGAATTCAGAAACAGTAACTTTGGATGAAAGCACTGAACCAGCTAAGCACCACACAGCTTCTTCAGCCTCCATTGTGCAGATAAGGTTGATACATTGTCTTTACTGGTCTTGGGGGAATATGTTCAAATTCCATAGTGGAGAATCCCAGTTGTGCAAAGAGGGGACCTTTATAGCCAATTTAATATAGAGGTGAGCCAAAACAGCTGGGGCGGGGGGAGAGGTTCATGTTATTAGTTCAAACAATTTCTACGCCATCTCTCAAGGGCTTCTGAGATGAGTAACGATACATGAGATGAGTATTAAACAATTAAAGTCAATAATCATTAAAGCTTCGAAGAAAAGGAATCTTCCATTTAAACAACAACCCAGCAAGCTTTTTTTTAAAAAAAGTTCATTTAGTAAAAATGGAGAGTAAAAAACAAACCAACCCCCATCAAACCCCTTCATCATTAAATTATAAAATTAAGACTGGTCACACAGAGACAGTTCAGAGCAAAAGTGATGGATAAAAAAGTACTTACTTACTTACTTCATTTATTGCCCACCTTTCTCATGCAGACTCAAGGCAGATTATGAAAAAAAAATTAGACAGCATACATAAAACTTCCAGTAAAGTATGAAAAAGGACTAGTGTGGTGTAGTGGTAAAGAGCGGTGGCTTGGAGTGGTGGACTCTGATCTGGAGAACAGGGTTTGATTCCCCACTCCTCCACATGAGCAGCGGAGGCTGATCTGGTGAACTGGATTTGTTTCCCCACTCCTACACATGAAGCCAGCTGGGTGACCTTGGGCTAGTCACACTCACTCAGCCCCACCTACCTCACAGGGTGTCTGTTGTGGGGAGGGGAGGAAGGTGATTGTAAGCTGGTTTGATCTTCTTCTTCTTCTTCTTCTTGTTCTTCCAAAATTAAAAGACAGTGCAGGAAAAAAAACTCCACATTAACTCATGGCATACCATAAATTAGGGTTCTCCAACCTTTTTGAGCTTGTGGGCACATTTGGAATTCTGACACAGCATGGTGGGTGTGGAAACAAAATGGCTGCCACAAAATGGCTGCCACAGATGGGGGAACCAGCCACAGCTACAGATTTCTATCAGTTCTGACCTCCCTATCTGCCTTCTCTCTTTTTAACATCTTTATTCAGTTTGATTACTAGGTGGGGCCATCTAGCCTCTGCTTAAAGACCTCCAAAGTTGGGGACCCCACCACCCTCCGAAGCAGCACATTCCACCGTCGAGCAGCCCTCACCGTCAGAAAGTTCTTCCTAATGTTTAGGTGGAATCGCTTTTCTGTCAGTTTAAATCCATTACTCCGTGTCCTAGTCTCTGGAGCAACAGAGAACAAGCTAGTTCCCTCATCAACATGACATCCCTTCAAATATTTAAACATGGGTGTCATGTCTCCCCTCAACCTTCTCTTCGCCAAACTAAACAAACCCAACTCCCTAAGTCTCTCATCATAGGGCATGGATTCCAGACCTTTGACCATTCTGGCCGCCCTCCTCTGGACACCCTCCAACTTGTCAACATCCTTCTTAAATTGTGGAGCCCAAAACTGGACACAGTATTCCAAGTGAAGTCTGACCAATGCAGAATACAGTGGTAGTGTTACTTCCCTTGATCTAGACACAATACTCCTATTGATGCAGCCCAGAATTGCATTGGCCTTCTTAGCCGCCATATCATATATTTACTTCAGTGATACAGTGTAGATCCTTGTGCTGCGGTGGCAGCTGCTGCCAAAGCAACATTTTTGAAAAAAATCTGCACAACCTTATCGGCTAGTTGGCTTTAGGTCAGTGAAAATCAGCTGTATGATCTTGAATATAGAAGCCTTCGAGCCCTCACATACTTGCAATATCCCCCAAAGGTAAACAGGCACTGTTATATGCTTGGTTGATGTATGGATCAAAAAGAAAGCTGCTACCCATTTTATGATCCTTCAAGCAAAGCAGTTTAACCTTGAAAAGGGTTTGTTAGAAATGTCTGGTCTTCATTTCCTCTCACTGAGGTCTGTCTGAGCGTTTGATTTTTCAGAAGTCCGGTGCCGCATCCGCTTGGGAAGTCTAGACCACAAGAACGTATCCCTGAGTATTTCTTCAGACATATAAGAGGGTAATTTGAATGCGCTTCTTCCTGACAGACATATAAGATTTTGTTCCTCTCTTTTTTGTTATTGTTGGTGTTGCAATTTTATCCGTTGAAGTCAAGGAAGATAATTGTTAACTTGCTCAGGTGCTTGAGAAGCGAGTGAGCCGTTTCCCAGATGAAGCGTTCTCTCTCGCAATCTAATATGCAAACGGCCCACTTCCTGTGTCAGATGTAAATGAAAATCCATATGAAAAATGATTTAAAAAACAATGTTCACAAAATGCAAAAGGAATCAGAGCTACTCTGTGCCCCGTGGGCTCAAGCATTAACACCTGATGAAATACTGTCATGTTCAGCTCAAGGATTTCTGAGAGGCAAATACCTTAACACCTTAGTGGCACTTGACAAAAGCTGTTTAACAACCCAGCTAATCAGAAGTGGATTGTAGCGACAAAATTAATGAAGCACTAAAAGTCTTTAATGAATAATGGAGGATTTTTCCTCGTTCTCTTGAGCTCTTATGTTTATTCATTTAAAAACAATTTGTGTAACGATCACACTCTTCTAAACAGCTTTTATACTCCTTTTATGCATTTTAGCATGGCACCAAGATAAAATTTTAATTTTCAAAATCTTTTCTGTTTAGTGTCAGAAGCAGAAGTCTCCAAAGCATGAATAGAGTTTGATTATGTTGGCGGATTTATTTCCTTTAACGTTTGTTTGGAAACAAGATCTTGCCAAAGCAGAACTTCCATTCAATCTTCATTTCCCCCCATACCCATGCCATCCTCATGATACATATGACCTGAGATCCTGGATTGACTGCAGCGATTTGTGGGAGCCCTTCCTGTTCTCCTTGCAGGTAGGTTTGTGAAAATTTGTGAAAAGGTGGAAACGGCAAGGAGAACTCCTAGGAATGGTAGGACTTAAGCTTGACAATGTCCTGCCAGGAAGTTTGAGGCATCTCAGCTGTTGGCTGAGCAATCCCACACTAATGTAGAAATAGACAGCCAACGTGGTGTAGTGGTTAAGAGCATTGAACTCTAATCTGGAGAACCTGGTTTGAACCCTCACTTTGCCACATGAGCAGCGGACTCTAATCTGGTGAACCAGATTGATTTCCCCACTCCACCATGTGAAGCCCACTGGGTGACCTTGGTCCAGTCACAGATCTGTCAGAACTCTCTCAGCCCCATCTACCTCACAAGATGTCTGTTGTGGGGAGAAGAAGGGAAGGTGATTGTAAGCCACTTTGAGACTCCTTAAAGGTAGAGAAAAGCAGGGTTTAAAAACCAACTCTTCTTCTTCTTCTTCTTCTTCTAGTTCAGAGATGCTTAAACTGTTCAGATGCCAAGATGAGCCATTGTCTAAGGCCTGATGCCTATTTTCTTGAGATATTGCTGTTAAGTTTAAGAGAGCAAGTCAAATTATGTTACTTTGCTCAAGTCTCCAGTCTTATAAATGCAATATAGATTATCTTCAGATATTTTCTCTGAATCAGAGGTGAGGCAAGTTTTGAATGGTGATAAGACCTTTTCTTAAGGGTCTCCATGTCTTTGAAATGCTCCTTCCAGGGATGTTTGCCTGCCACTTGTATTGTTATCATTTTGTTATCATGCAAAATCATTTTAAACTTCTGCCTTACTTTATTTTATTCTGGATTTCTTTTGCTAGCGTGCTTGCCATAACTCCTCTGTTTGCTTTGTGAAGTTTTATATGTTTTGGTTATTTAGCTATGTTATTGGGTAATCACTTGGAATGCTGAGGTGGAAAGGTAGGGTATCAATGTCTTTTAGGAGGCTCCATCAAGGGGAATCCCCTGTTTTGTTGGCCCTCCAAGGTAACTGGTTGGCCACTAGTGCTAGACTAAACGGAACACTGGTCTACTCCAGCGAAGTTCTTCGTGTTTTCATTGGTCACCAATTCTTATCTTTATCATATAGAGGAATCACCATAGCATCAGGCATTTCTTCACTAGGGATACTGAAACACCCACTGGTTCAGCTTACATCCTGTTCACCAGTTGAAAACAGATATCAGATTTTTCGATGATCAGTTCAATAGTTCATTGATCTGTTCATAGGGGCTCAACACATTGATTCCCTGTATTCCTTACTAACCACACAGTACATTTCAATTTGGCTTTTTGAGCATGCATGTTCTCACCTAGCCAGATTGAGTTGTATTACCTCCCCATCCTTGTTGCTGCTCAGCTGGCAATTGTTTAAATAGACAATTTGATTACTCACAAATCATATAAATTAGTCATCAATGAATACTGTGCTTCGAAGGAATCCTGCCCTTCAGCATTCATCTCAGTCATCCTTGGTGAAGCAAATGGCTTCTCATCAGCTTGAATCGCGAGTGTGTGTTGTTTTGGGAAAACCTGATGCAAAGGGGTTTGGCAGGCGTCGCAGGTGCTCAGCACAAACCAAACAGATGGTGTGACTGCACCACATCTGATCGCCACCTTGGAACGTGGTCAATTCGACAGTGAGATATGTTTGCGATGATGTTCACAGCATCCCTCATCTTCACTACAGACCAAAACTACATTTGTGATTCCCTCACCCCTAGTGCAGTTCTAGGAAACAGGCTGGGGAGGAATCATGAGCACAGCCCAAATTATAGTTTTCAGAATTTTGATTAAAATTATGGTTAACTGATTAACCAAGAACATGACCTATTTAATCAGCAGAAGCTTGCAAACCTAGTTAAAAGGTTGGAATACCAACCCAAAGAGATTTGCAGTCTGGTCCTAAATGGAGTTATTCTTCTAAGCCTGTAGACTTCAGTAAATTTAGAAGAGTTTCAGTCTGTATAGGATTGCACTGTTAAACCCCCCCCCTTTTTTTTTACACTCAGGAGGCTTCTACAAACCTTATTTTTCAGGGTTTAAAATAAAAACAGGAAATGAAAGCGGTCACACATTTTTTCTGCAGACAGTTTCCATTGAATTCGAACACACAAATAAGCACTTTTCTGGCATTATTGGCAACAGTTTAGAATTCTGTCATAAATAACCTTGAAAATGCATTTCGGAGCCCAAATAGCTCCGAAAAGCATCTTCATTGACATCTTCAAACTCATTTTTCCACCTCTGCACACCCCCACCTGCTTCGTAAATAACTATTTTCAGTCTGTTACTCTAATCCCAGGTGTATTTCCTGCTGTTAGTACTAGTTCTGTGCCATGTAGTGTGACTCACTCACTCCATCCATCCATCCTCCCCACCACTACCACCACCTCCACCATGACCACCATCACTTTGCTCTTGTTTCCATTTTTAGTAAATAGATGTAGCAGATTAGAACATCTGCTTCTAATTTTTGCTTGGCATTTGCCAGAAGAAAGAAGGAAAGGGACAGAAGGTTCTGGAGAGTGAGAGATTCAAAACAGATAAACGGAAGTATTTCTTCACAGACACATACCGGTAGTTAAATTGTGGAACTCCCTGCCCCAGGATGTGATGGCTGCCAACTTGGAAGACTTTAAGAGGGGATGGACATATTCATGGAGCATAGGGCTATCCAGGGCTACTAGTTTGCGCAGTTCACTTTATATTTCCATAACTAAATGTATGGGAGGGAAGGCAGCATAGTATAGCCTTTCCACATCCGATCTCAGAAGCTAGGCAAGGGTTGGTACTTAGATAGGAGACCACCAAGAAAGACCTTGCAGAAGAAGGCAATGGCAACCCACCTCTGCTTCTCACTTGCCTTGAAAGCCCCTTGCTGGGGTCTCCATGAGTTGGCTGTGACTTGACAGTGCTTTGCCCTCACAGGTAAATTTATTACCTTTAAACCTTTTTTAATTTCAAAACTGAAAGCCTCAGTGAAAGGCCTGGTGTTTTTTTTTCATATGAACCTGCCTTGCAATTATGACATCCTACTGAGATTTTATCCAGTGGAGGGGACACTTTGACTGTGGTCTGTTCCTCCATAGCTGTTCCGTTGGTACCTACTCTGCTTAGTTTTAGGTGCCAGACTAAAACTGTCCTGTTTTGTTCAAGGTTTTGTTTGATTGCGATGAATTTTGTGAGGATTTGTTTTTCTTTTTAACTTCGTTTTTACAGTAGAGTTACTCTACAGGCTTCATTAATTGGGGTTTTTAAAATTGCTGTTGTTATTTAGTCATGCTGGAATGATTTTGTTTCCCCTTCAAATTCATCACATATTTTTCTTGAGGAACAATCCCACAATTTCATGTCACTTTTTTTTTTATTTAGGTGTCATTTTGGTGGCAATTGTGGAGACTGTTGAACATACTGCTGGACATATCACCTGGCAACTGTGAGCTGCTGTTCAACGTCCATCTTTTGAGTGAGGACTAATTGCCGAGTGTAACATGACTAAATTGTAACCATAGAAATAGTGTATGATGATAACCAAAATACAGGTTCATTACTTTTTTGTTTGAAGTTACCCGTTGAGATAAATATGAGTCATGGTGCATATATAATATCTCTCTGACAGAGAATACATGAATTCATGCACTCAGAACAAAAACATTTTAATAATCTGTCTGGACAGCCTGCCTGTCTGATGTTTAACTTATTGCCTGAGGCACTCTGTGGAGCCAAAATTCTGCTGTCCCATCCAGGAGTATTTCATAAAAGTTTTCCAACTTTGAGAAATATTGCACAGTGCTAATTTCTCCTCAGTTGCATATATAAAACACATAGACCAAGTTTAAGTACAACTTGTTCCATAGATTTACTAGGAAACCTTGGTCAAGTCCCCTTCTTTCATTGTTGAAATAATAATGACCTACCTCTTAGGGTTTTTATGAGAATCAACAATATAAAGGGCCACCTCTCCCTTATAACTAGGGTTGCCAGCTCCTGGTTGGGAAATACCTGGAGATTTTTGGGGCGGAGCCTGAGGAGGGCAGGGTTTGGGGAGGGGAGGGACTTAAATGCCATAGAGTCCAATTGCCAAAGCGGCCATTTTCTCCAGGGGAACTGATCTCTGTAGCCTGGAGATCAGTTGTAATAGTGGGAGTTTTCCAGCCACCACCTGGAGGTTGGCAACCCTATTTATATTCCCAATGCACCAAAGGCATACTTCTGATTGCCACCTTCCACCACTGAAGGTGGCTCCACTTGGTATCTATGTGGCATTTACCTTCCCTATAGTGCCTCCGACCTTGAACAGGTGAGGGAAGCCACCATCTATAGAATTTTTAGAAGGCAATGTGAGGCTATTTTAATTTTTGAGAGCTTTTGATAGAGTGTAAGCTGCAGGCATAATCTTGGGGGAGAGGTAAATTAGGTTTTAATAGATTTTACATTTTAAATTTTTTGGAATTGTAGGGCTAGCCATGCCCAGGATGACCAGGTCTAAGTCAATCTCATCGGATCTCAGAAGTTAAGCAGAGTTGGCCCTGGTTAGTTCTTGGATGGGAGACCACAGAGGCAGACGGCAAACCATCTCTGTTCGTCTCTTGCCTTTAAAACCCTATGGGGTCGCCATAAGTTGGCTGAGACGGCACTTTCTACCACCTTGAAACACAAGAGAAGGTGGGGTACAGATATTTAATAAATAAATGAAGACATAAGCTCTTCATAATAAAATATAATTTTATAATCACAAGATTATAATGAGTTGTTAAGTAGAGTTTTAGGGATGGTAAGCTTGTCATGCACAGCAAGCCAGGTTTACTCATAAATAAGCCCCACAGAAGTCAGCAAAACTTACAAACAGGGATGCCGTGATTTTCACAAGTAAGGTGTCAGACTATTGTCAAAGGCTTTCACGTTCAGAGTTCATTGGTTCTTGTAGGTTATCCAGGCTGTGTGACCGTGGTCTTGGTATTTTCTTTCCTGACGTTTCGCCAGCAGCTGTGGCAGGCATCTTCAGAGGAGTAACACTGAAGGACAGTGTCAGACATTCCAACTTACCTTGTTCATAATGGCTTCTTTGTGTTGAGTTGAGACCACCTCAAATGGCCAATCCAGTAAGATGATAGTCTTTTTCCTTAGCAGGAGATTGGACTGGATTGCTTTTTGCCTTTTCCCCTATTATTCCATTACTAAGCCAACTTCCTGTGCAATCTCCACAGCTGCCACATTACATCTCTTCTCATAACCTCCTTTAATTTACAGTCTAAGCCCGATAAATATTTTATTTGCCCTGAATTGTTCCTCTGAGACAGGTTTTTTTTCTTCCGTTGCTGCTGTCGTTGTGGGTTTTGTGCTGTGGCATAACATCTTGTTTCAAAGGAGCTTGAGAAAACTAGCTGCCTGAATTTCCCTGTTTATATAAATTTCTGGCAATGCTACCACATTACAAAAAAAGAGAGAGTTATCATTGCTGAAATATGCTATGGGCATTACCGTTACCACTATTGTTACAAGAACAGCTGAAAACTTGGGTAGCTGCAGCAAGGTTACAGGTGTCAGTCAAGGAAATCCACACTCACGTTAGTTTGCTTCAGACTCTATAATCTCCACTGAGATCTGCATAAATTGTTTCGGGGATTCTTCCCTTAACATAATCTTCACATTTACAGCACAAATAAATGCTTTGCAAAATCAATAAACAATTGAGGGGAAATATCAAAAGACCCATCAGATCCTCACTACCTTTTGCTGAAATTACCATCAAAGCTTTATGTAAATTAGAATCTGGGAAGAAAACAAACCGGAGAGGTGATATGTCTACTTGATGAAGGAAGCATGCCAAACAATCCTTAGATGGAGTACTTGCTCCAATCATAGGGAGAGAAATATCAAATTGCTAGTAACTGTTATGAGGGTAATCTTGAAAGAGTGCTCATGATTATTGCTTTTCAGAACCCATTAAAAGATACTCAGAGATTACTTACAGAGTTTCCAACTAGAGCTCTAAATTCTCCTGTTATGGCATGAATTCTTATTGTAAGGAAAGATGTGCGATATTCCCTTTTAGTGAGTTATTTAATGGAACTATTTGATGCAGAATGAAGACTGTTTTCTGTCTCAGACAAAAAACAAAGCAGTATAAGTACATACATTGTTGGCTCACCCCCTGGAATCAAGACTCCAGATTTAAGAAATATTTGATGCCAACTGATCTGCTCAACTTGTTAAACTGCAATCCTAGTGCAGGTTCCTCTGTCTATTGGGCTGTTTGAGGCTTGCCAGTAGTATGGGAAGTTGCACTGCAGCTTAATGTCCCACCTAGTAAGTCTTCTGTGCCTTATTTTTCCCTGCCTGCTCACCACATGATGTGCAAACAGGAGCTGTGTGTGTGTGTGTGTGTAAAGTGCCATCAAGTCGCAGCCGACTTATGGTGACCCCTTATGGAGTTTTCAAGGCAAGAGACTAACAGAGGTGGTTTGCCAGTGCCTTCCTCTGCACAGCAACCCTGGACTTCCTTGGTGGTCTCCCATCCAAATACTAACCAAGGCCAACCCTGCTTAGCTTCTGAGATCAGGCTAGCCTGGGCCAACAGGAGCTGAGCTCCTCATTATCTCACTCCCACAAAGGATAACAATAGGGATCAACTGATGGAGCTCCAGCCCTAAGATGGGTAACCTCCACAACTCATCTAACCAGTCAGCCACGAGAGGATGGTCTGAGAAACCTCCCTGATTGCTGGAAACCTCAGAGCCCTACTCACCAGATTTCCGTATTGGGAGACAATAACTCACATGATTCTTGCTATACTCAGGCAGTGACCAATCTATAGGCCAGGCCTGTACAATAATACCCACTCCTTGTGAGCAATATGAAGAAGGTAAAAAAAAGGACAGCCCCCCCACTAGGGTTGATGGATACCAGGTTATGGTGGGCAATTGCCTGCCAATTAAGGGGGCTCCCTGCTGCCCCTCAGCTGGTTGGTGGGCAGAAGCAGGCCAGCTGAAGGGGGTGATTAATGGCACATCCAGAAGTGGTGGGGACACTCTAGCACATGCCTCCAAAATCTCTATGATTTCCCGGAAGTGACATTATTGTGCCGATTACCCCTCCAGCCCCACTACAACGAAGCTCCTGCCAGTGGCGAAGGGGGACCTGGAGAGCCTACCCCCCACCAATCTTAACAGAAACCAAATAATTTCTGTTAAGCCTCAAAATGGTTGTCCTATCCCTTAGTGATGACCTAGTTAAGGGTGGAGTACAGCAAACTCCTAAGACAAGCACCAACAAACAGGAGACAAAAAAAAAAAACTTGCTCCTCATTTGCTGGGAGGTATGAGGATCCCGGCTACACTCCCATTGCAATAATTGGCATATTCTTGATTGGTAGGGTTCCCAGGTGCCAACTAATGGTCGGCAATCTCGCGCTGATTCCTGCCGCTGCCCTAGGGTTGCCAGGTCCCTCTTCGCCACTGGCAGGAGGGTTTTGGAGCCGACCCTGAGAAGGACGGGTTTGGGGAGGGAAGGGACTTCAATGCCATAGAGTCCAATTGCCAATGTGGCCATTTTCTCCAGGGGAACTGATCTCTACCGGCTGGAGATCAGTTGTAATAGCAGGAGATTGCCAGCTAGTACCTGGAGGTTGGAAACCCTATGAATTAATGACCCCCAAATGTCGTATCATTAACATCCTTACTCAGGTCTTGAAACATTCCTCATACAGTAGTAATTAAGGTATCTCTACAGTGGTTACCCGATGTGTCTTATAACAATTGAATGATTGATTCATCACATGCAAGCACTCACATACATGCTCTATTAAAAATCTGAACTATTTTCAACAATTGTGAGGAGAGAACAGGCCCGTCAGGGGAGGTGGTTTTCTGCAAATAAAGGCTTCCTTACTTTGTGAAGGGCGATAACGGACCGCAACAAGGAAGGATGGCAAATGAAGAATTTTTAGCAGAAAGGCAATGAACAAACAAAGTCAGCCATTGTAAGATGATGTAAAGAAACCGAATGCAGCCAGGAATTTTGTCTTTCAGTGCTGGCAGTTGGTGTTGTCTTACTGGCCCCCCACCACCCACCACCCTGATAGTAAACAGTAAAGAGAAGCAATCCAAGGGGCACCTACTTTGAGGGGGGTCTATACAATTGAACCCTGTCATCTATTCTGCTTGAAACTTAACAGATCTTTAAATGAGAGGGCTGTGTTTTGTGCCAATTTGGTTCCATTATCTTTAAAAACAGCTGCCCCAGATCCTTGAATTGTTTCCTCCATTGAAAATGGTCCTGAAATTCTGGAAACACTCCTCCCCCAAATTATAGATTTGAATCCTGAACCTGGTACCGACCTACCTGAAAATCAGGACTAAAGGGTAAAGATATCCTCCCTGTAGTGTTGCCAGGTCCCTCTTCGCCACCAATGGGAGGTTTTTGGGGTGGAGCCTGAGGAGGGTGGGGTTTGGGGAGGGAGTTCAATGCCATAGAGTCCAATTGCCTCAGCTCTCATTTTCTCCAGGGATACTGATCTTTATCAACCAGAGATCAGTTGTGATAGCAGGAGATCTCCAGCTAGTACCTGTAGGTTGGCGACAGTACCTCCCTGAATCCTGGCTCTGAAACCATAATGAATTTCTTTTACTTGGAGCATAGCCCTCCTGGTACTGTTGCTTGGAAGGGCTGGTCACGATGAAGCAAATGGAAGATAATCTACTAAAGGGAGAGGCATAAATTTGCAGGCTCATAAAGAGGGCTGACCTTTACTAATTTGTCCCAGAAGTCTAAAGATTAATAAGGAAATTAATGATTAGGCAAGCTATCATAATCCCAATAAGGCCATATGCATGGCATAGGAGAAATTACTTTGCTTCATTTACTTAACAAGCAGAGTTTACTTTTAATGACAAGGTATTAAGATCTAGTTACCAGTCAATGTTCTACTGGATGTTACATGTACTCCTGCAGGCTGCCTCTAAGGAGCTCATTTTAAATTAAATTGATGTAACTGTTCTGCAGATACCTCATACCAAGTGAAAAAAGGAAGTGCATATGTTTCATATCTCTTTATCACAGTTTTTCTCGTATCACCTCTATTTAGATTTAACTTTTTGCTGAAAAGCACATCCATATTCCTGAAAATGCTCTGTGTTGCATACTAGCTAAAAGATCTTGAATATGGTGACCAGGTTATGTCTGGAGTCAGGTGATTGGGCTTGTATTTGGGATGAGACTGAATTTTTCAACTTCCACATCTCCATTTCAATTTTGCTTCTCTCTTGTGAAATCTGGGAGTCCAAATCTGGAACTCAGTTTTTGCATTGTTCCGTTTCCTTGGATGGATTTTTTCTCTGTAAAAATCAGTGCATTTTCCAATGTTATTTCTGCATCAAACATACCTCAGAGGATCCATGGTAGTGTAGTAATTAAGAGTATTGTAGGACCAAGATCTGGAAGACCTTGGGTTCAAATCACTGTTCCGCCATGGAGCTTCTGAATGGTCTTGAGTCTGTCATTCTTTCTCAACTTGACCTACCTGTAGGGTTGCCAACCTCCAGCACACTCTTCCCTTTTTTGTGTGTGTGCAAACCTCCAGGTACTAGCAGGAAATTTCCTGCCATTACAACTGATCTCCAGCCGACAGAGATCAGTTTGCCTAGAGAAAATGGCTGCTTTAACAATCGGACTCTATGGCACTAAGGTCCATCCCCTCCCCAAACCTTACCCTCCAGCCCAAAAACCTCCTGCCGGTAGCGAAGAGGGACCTGGCAATCCTACCTACCTGACAGGTTGATGTGAGAAGAAAACAAGGAAGGGGGACTATGGATGCATCGGTGAGTTTCTTCGAAGGAAGTTGGAGTATGTGTGTACAAGATAGATTGATAGATAGAAAGAGCATGAATTGATTAGAAACAAAAGAGAAGAATTATCAGCAATTAGGCTGGCCATAATGGATGAAAACATACAGAATCAAAAAGATATGAATATAATACAAGCTCATCCCTAGCTTGTAGACTTCAAAAAGAAAAGATGTGTGTGTGAGAGAGAGAGAAGCAGAGAGGAATTACATTATCCAGTAGTATTCCTGTCACTAGAAACTGAACCATCCAGTGTCAAGAACAGAGATCAGGTTCTCCATCCCTGCCAGTTCCCCACATGCTAGAGCAATGGTATATATAAAGTCTTGGGGAAGGGGGAATCAAGGTAATTTGTCAAAGAAACAACAACCATTTACTTAGAGTGAAAAAAGTAAACAGGGGCATTCAGGACACCATTGTAGAGATGCCAGCCTCCAGGAGGGACCTGGGAATCCCTTGGAATTATAGCTCATTTCGAGACTACAGATATCAGTTCCCCGGGAGAAAATGGGTGTGCTGGAGGGTGGCATTGCACCCCACTGAGGTGCCACAGCAAGTAAAATGTTAACACAAACATTAACATTTTGCAAAGGCTGGATACATCTGTAGATGATAGATGTATCCTGGGTGATTGTCCATAAGAGTTAGGAACAGAACCTCCATTTTCAGAATCAACAATTGCTAGCCAGCATGGTGTAGTGGTCCCGGTCCTCCCCAGGCTCCATCCCCATATCTCTAGGATTTTCCCAACCTGGATCTGGCTACCCTACACACACCCTGCCCCCAATCCCTCACTGGTGAACCTGGAAACCCTACACTGTTGGGCATTGGCCAAGGTTGTAATTCTGGTTATAGTTACTGAGAAGTAAGCCCCACTTTAATCCACTGGACAGTTTATCAGTAATCATGCACAGGATTTGGGATTACCAACTTCCAGGTACTAACTGGAGATCTCCCACTATTACAATTGACCTCCAGCCAATAGAGATCAGTTCACTTGGAGAAAATGGCCGCTTTGGCAATTGGACCCTATAGCATTGAGGTCCCTCCCCTCTCCAAACCCCGCCCTCCTCAGGCTCCGCCCCAAAAACCTCCCGTCGGTGGTGAAGGAGGACCTGGCAACCCTAACAGGATTGGAAGGTGCACCACCTCCTCCCTGCCCCTGCTGATCTCCAGCCATTGCAAACCAAGACTGCATTTGCTCTCATATCTGCTTAGTTCAATCCTAAAATTTCAAGTTTTTTTTTTTAAATATGCAATGGAATGCTGGCAGTTTTTTTTTGTATACATAGGGTTGCCAACTGTGGCTTGGAAGATTCCAGGAGATTTGGGGCTGGTGTCCCGGTGAAGTAGGGTTGCCAGGTGCCCGGTGGTGGCACCTCTGGGTTTACTTCCGGAAGGGACGCGGATGCTCTGGCAACCTCGCCTGAAACTCTATGGAAACCATAGAGTTTCAGCCGGGATTGCTAGAGCGTCCGCATAGCTTCTGGGTAGACCTGGAAGTGATGCAGGTGCGTCGCGCAGGGTGCACATGCATGCCATGCCAGGCGGGCGCGTGCACCGTGCATGTCAACCGCTGCCCCGCAAAGCTTCCACTGGTGGAGCTGCGGGACCTGGAAAGCCTATGGTGAAGGCAGAGTTTTAGGAAGGGGGGATCTCAGTGTGGCTACCATTTTCTCCTTGGGAACTGATCTTTGCAGTCTGTAGATCTGTTGCAATACCAGGAAAACTCCAGGCCCCACCTGGAGGTTGGCAATCCTACTGCACGTTCAACATCTTTTTCTTGCTGCCACCCTTCTTCAAGCAGAGTTTTCAACTCCTTTGGCTTCTCAGTAGAAGTATAAAGTAACTAACATTTCAACTGTTGTTCTGACCATTACCCAGTCACTAGATGAGAGCAAGTTAAATAGGTTATACTATACAGACACATTAGATATTAAGCAGCCTCAGTGCAATCTTATGCAGAGTTACTTCAAAGGATTTAGACTAAATAATTCTGCATAGGACTGCCGCCTCGAACTCTTAAAATAAACAAGATCTTCTCTCTAAACAAATCAAATCCTGAATGCATCACAACCATATCAGACCTTAAAATGGGTGAAATGCAATTGCTTACTTTATGTTACCGTCTAAGGAATGAAAATTCAACTAATGGCTCGATCCCATGAGATGCTGTCTGATTAGATCATCAGCACTGGCAACAGGAAGCACTTCTTCATGCATAATTCATGTATGGAATTAATTGCCACAGCAAGTAAAATGTTAACACAAACATTAACGCTAACATTTTGCGAAGAATGGATACATTCATAGATGACAGATGTATCCTTGGTGATTGTCCTTAATGGTTAGGATCAGAACCTCCATTTTCAGAATCAACAACTGCTAGCCAGCGTGATGTAGTGGTTAAGAGCGGTGGTTTGGAGTGGTGGACTCTAATCTGGAGAACCAGGTTTGATTCCCCACTCCTCCATATGAGTGGTGGATGCTAATCTGGTGAAAAGGGTTGGTTTCCTCACTTCTACACACAAAGCCAACTGGGTGACCTTAGACTAGTCACAGCTCTCTTAGAGCTCTCTCAGCCCCATCTACCTCACAGGGTGTCTGTTGTGGGGATAGGAAGGGAAGGTGATTGTAAGCTGGTTTGATTCTTCCTTAAGTGGTAGAGAAAGTCAGCATATAAAAACCAATTCTTCTTCTTCTAGCTTCAGGGGGCAAACAATGGAGCACAGCAATCACTCTCGTGCCTTTTTTGTGATCTCGCCTGACACTTAGGGTTGCCAACCTCCAGGTGGAATCTGGAGATCTCTTGCTATTACAACTGATCTCCAGCCAACAGAGATCAGAAAATGGAGAAAATGGCCACTTTGGCAATTGGACTCTATGGCATTGAAGTCCCTCCCCAAACCCCACCCTCCTTAGGCTCCGCCCCCATAATCTCCAGGTATTTCCCATCCCAAAGCTGGCAACCCTACTGATACTTCAGAATGACTATTTTGGGAAACTTATGGTGCAAACCCAAGCAGAAGTATGAGAGAAGAGCAGAACAACACTAGAATTGGCAGCAAGCAGCCCCAGCCCTTTGGGATGGGGTTAGCTGGGGAACAACCTCTTTGCAGAATTAGTGGCCTCAGAACAGAGGGGACCTTGGAGATGAATAGAAAAGCAAATAATCATCCGCGCCAGGATCAATGACCAACGGCCCATTTGAAGCAAATTATTAGTGAACCCCCCCCCCCACATACCCCCTTGTGGAGCTGAGCTAAGGATTTTGTAAGTAATGTGCATCTGAATGACAATCACATCCGGAAGAAGCAGAGTCTGCTCACTGTTCTGTTCCAAACAGATAAAGGAGTAAATTTGTCAAATAAATTATTCAGTATAAACAGTTCAACTGGCTTTTTGTAGTAAATAGCCTAGGGGGACTGGGGAAGGCATGAAAAACAGACAAGGCAAAAAACTTAATTTGAAAGACGCTTTGATGTCTGGGATCTCTAGCCAAAAAGGAAAGGAAAGCGGCTGATATGAATCTTTGCAAAATGAACATTAACTAAAAGCTCATAATAAATAGTATTCCAAATTACCATTATTTGGGCCAGTTAGAACAGAGTGATTATAAAGGGTCAGATCTGACAATCATTAGACCACTTCTCTCTCCGAATTTAAAATAATCAGGATGAAAATCTTTTCATTCTTTTATTCACAGAATAGAAAACTTTTTCTCCCCTTTTCCCATCTTGCATGAATTGCACATTCTGGGAAATAAGTTAGCCAAATGAGTTAAAAAGAAAGAGAATGTCCCCAGCATCCTCTGAGCCTCAAGTGTAGGTGTCCCCAACCTTTTGAAATTTTGCAAAATCATAGTAGCTGCCATCAAAAAATGGCTTTCAAGGGGGGCAGGACCAGTCATAAAACGGCCTCCATGTAGGATTGGTTCTTTGCTTCAAGAAAGAAATGCTTTTTGGTTTCAGTTTCAGAAGTAAGGAGATGGTTTCAGCTAGAACCTAAGACTCCAGTGTTATCCACAGTTAAAATATATGTATACACAGACACAGAAAAGAATAAGGCTCATGTATTTAACAAAGCTGATGATTTAGGGTTAAAGTAGGAAGTCATCCTCCAGGCTAAACAGAGATGGAGGAAATTATGTTTCCAGTTGAATTAACAATATGAATCCTAGCAGTAATTCTAGGTCTAGTTTAACCCCCTAAGCAGATCATGTGAGGGAGAGCACCTTGGTAGGGTTGCCAGGTCCCTCTTCTCCACCGGAGGGAGATTTTGGGGGTGGAGCCTGAGGAGGGTGGGGTTTGGGGATGGGAGGGACTTTAATGCCATAGAGTCCAATTGCCAAAGTGGCCATTTTCTCCAGTTGAACTGATCTCCATCAGCTGGAGATCAGCTGTAATAGCAGGAGATCTCCAGCTACTACCTGGAGGTTATGCAAAAAATACTCACGATACTAGTAACAACAAGTAGAGCAAAAAAGAACTAGCACGACTCAATCATGAAATTAAATAATAATAATTCATTAAGTGCTATTATATAAACCACCACAAGTGTACAATACTTACAAATTAAACACTATAAACATTATAAACGTGAGATAGAAACAAATGGAAAAAAGTCCAAAGTCCAAATGTCTTATCCTATTCAATCCTCTTCTGATCAAAACGTGAATACAAAGTCCGTGTAGGTCCAAGGATATTATAAAGACAACGGAGGAAACGCTATTCCGGATATCTTAGCGCTTTCACCAAAGCACGGCTTCATCAGCCTATAAAATTCATACAATCATTTTTATAATATTTTACATTTTTATAATTTTACAATTTTACAAACAATCAATGATAATTAATAATACTTATAAGGATAGACAATAATATTATGCAAAAGCTTACCTCTTAGTGTGATATAAGGCAAACCCATTGGGAGAAATATATTCCATATAATTTTAATTTTCTTTCTTTTTCATAGAACGTATTAGTTTCTTATAATGTGCTATTTTTGCAATTTTTAATTAATTTTTATGCTCCCAAAGAAAAGGGCTGCTAAACCTTCCGGTCTATAGTAGACTATGTGGGTAGATATAGAGCTAATGGGTCACATGCTGCTATACTTACTGATTACTTAAAGGCGCAGTGTCAAAAAAAGGGGGGGGGAAAGTCACTCAATTCATAGAAAACAGGACAAATCAAATTCATTGTTTGATTTGTCCTGTTTTCTATGAATTGAGTGACTTTCCCCCCCCCCTTTTTTTGACACTGCGCCTTTAAGTAATCAGTAAGTATAGCAGCATGTGACCCATTAGCTCTATATCTACCCACATAGTCTACTATAGACCGGAAGGTTTAGCAGCCCTTTTCTTTGGGAGCATAAAAATTAATTAAAAATTGCAAAAATAGCACATTATAAGAAACTAATACGTTCTATGAAAAAGAAAGAAAATTAAAATTATATGGAATATATTTCTCCCAATGGGTTTGCCTTATATCACACTAAGAGGTAAGCTTTTGCATAATATTATTGTCTATCCTTATAAGTATTATTAATTATCATTGATTGTTTGTAAAATTGTAAAATTATAAAAATGTAAAATATTATAAAAATGATTGTATGAATTTTATAGGCTGATGAAGCCGTGCTTTGGTGAAAGCGCTAAGATATCCGGAATAGCGTTTCCTCCGTTGTCTTTATAATATCCTTGGACCTACACGGACTTTGTATTCACGTTTTGATCAGAAGAGGATTGAATAGGATAAGACATTTGGACTTTGGACTTTTTTACATTTGTTTCTATCTCACGTTTATAATGTTTATAGTGTTTAATTTGTAAGTATTGTACACTTGTGGTGGTTTATATAATAGCACTTAATGAATTATTATTATTTAATTTCATGATTGAGTCGTGCTAGTTCTTTTTTGCACTACCTGGAGGTTGGCAACCCTACACCTTGGCCACTGTGTGTGTGTGTGTGTGTGTGTGTGAGAGAGAGAGAGAGAGAGAGAGAGAGGCAGTTTGGAATTTCCTGCATTGTGCAGGGGGTTGGACTAGATGACCCTGCTAGTCCCTTTCAACTCTATGATTCTATGATTCCTAACTGACTGATTTAGCAAGGGTTAGTTGAGCCCTTTCAAATGTGGGAAGCAGTGTACCTCCTGTCTTCTCAAGACTCAATGTTATCTGGGTCGGTTTTAGCCATTTAACCACAGCAGCCGGGGGACTTGTTCATAACCCACCCTGAGCCTGGCCTTGGCTGGGATAGAGGGCGGGATATAAATCCAAAAAACAAACAAAATAATAAATAAATGTAAAGGGGTCTAGAGAAGTTGTCTCACCCAGGACAGTCTGGAATTGTTCTGCAACCATGTTCTCAATCACCCTGCCCAGAAATGGAAAATTGGAGACTGGGTGATAATTGGCCACATGACTCTTTGTGAATGGATGGATAACTGCCTCTATTAGAGACCAAGGAAGGATACCCTGAGTCAGTGATTGATTTACGATGGCTATCAGGAGCGCATTAGTTTGCATCTTACAAGATTCCAGTAACCAGAATGGACAAAAACCAGGAGTTTCAGTAGTCACCTTCACAAATCCCAAAAACCTGCAACATCCATCACAGTAATCAGGTTAAAATGATCCATAAATGGGCCAGACAGTGCCCCAACTGCTTGAGCTATGTTACAACAGTTGTTTAAAAAGGAATGAACTTGAAAGGTTTGACCCGACCCTTTGAAGTAAAATCAGTGCTTTATTTAAAAAGAGGAATGGTTTTCCCAGTCTAGAGACATGCAGGGGCAATGAATCGTGCATGGCCATAACTGCATGTTTAGTTATCAAAACATATATATATATATTTAATTTCTGGGTTTGATAAACCCGAAGCCAAAAAATAACAATTTCTTTTTTTTGCACCGCCCTATCTCCCACTATTACAACTGATTTCTAGACAACAGAGTCCAATCCCTCTGGAGAAAATGGCTGCTTTGGCAGTTGGACACTATGGCATTGAAGTCCCTCCCCTCTCCAAACCCCATTCTCGTTAGGCTCCACCCCAAAATCTCCAGGTATTTCCTAACCTGGAGCTGGAAACCCTATTCCATGAAGACTCATGTGGAGAGTGAGAAGAACAATTGACACCCAGAGAGAGAAGTCAAGAGGGCAGTTTCCAGGTTAAGACAAAGAGATGGACATCCCATTTGAGGAAACAACACTTAGAATGATGTATTCCCCCCCACCCAATGTCGAGGCATGCTGAGATTGCTCACTCCAACCATATCAGCTAGAAGGAAAAGGTTTACTATGCTACCTGGGGAGGGGCTGTGACTCAGTGGTAGAGCATCTGCTTGGCATGCAGAAGGTCTCAGGTTCAATCCCCGGCATCTCCAGTTAAAAGGACTAAGCAAGTAGGTGATGTGAAAGACCTCTGCCTGAGTCCCAGGAGAGCCGCTGCCGGTCTGAGTAGACAATACTAATTCTGATGGACCAAGGGTCTGATTCAGGATAAGGCAGCTTCATGTGTGTTCATGTGTACCTGCATTTATATCCTGAGATTTCCACAGTTCCAAATATTACGGTATCTGGTGTCAGACAGCAAGTTTTTGGGGTTGTATCAGTGCAACAAAATTCAAGCTCTTGAAATATTTTCACCGAAATCTGAAACACCTTCTGGTTCCTGATTCACAGGCTGCGTCCTGAATGTGGCAACCCTCATCCACGTCTTTTGCAACCTCTCAGATTGATCATTACAATACACTCTGGGCACAGTTGTCCTGGGAGATATATCTTTTTATGATTGCTTTTAATCTACTGTTTTAGTTTGTTGTGTATTTTGGAAGCTTGGTTTTTGGAGGTTGCTCTGATGAAAGGGCAGATTATAAATTGCACAGACAAGTAAATGAACCTGGCTTTTCAGAACACCACTCTTGTAGCCTAAGCACAGATGTGACTTTTGAGAGCTATGCAATTTTAACATATATATTTCCTCTCCCCCACCACCTCAAAATGAATTCTTGCTGGCTTGCTGGTTTCCTCATTTCCCATAAACATGTCTATTGATCTGGCTAAAACTTTCAAGTTAAATGGCTGGTGTTTTTATCTTATTAAAATAAATGGAATATATATGGCCCAAAGAATATAATAAGGGTTTTGTTCTCTTTAATTTAAGTGGGCAAGCATTGTATGATGGCAGGCACTTAGTTGATCAAGCTTCTCTTTGTTTGCATATTCACTTTCACTTGCTTCTTTTTCTCCATTCTGATGGTTGCACTTAAGAAAAAAAAATCAGTGCATTTATTCTATCTTTAGAGGATCGAGTCTTTAGCCCTTGGTTTGTTGTTCTTACATTTTGTTTTAGCTGCCTCAGGTCCTAGTTTTCTGTAACAAAGTTTGATTCAGACATGTTTCAAATGAAAACCAAATAAATTGCAAGAGCCTGAAAACTTCATTTATCTCTTTTCATTCACTTTCTCATACATACATGTCCATACAGTTTTGCAAGTATAATGTTTTGCCTTGGAAAATGTTAATAATAATGTTCCTCCGACCATGTTTCTCTGACCATCCTTACTGAGTACCAGATCCACTGAGTACTTCTCAGTGTGATGTAGTGGAGAGCCAGCATGGTGTAGTGGTTAAGAACGGTGGATTCTAATCTGGAGAACTGGGTTAATTCCCCACTCCTCCACATAAGCAGCGGACTATAATCTGGTGAACCGGGTTGGTTTTCCCACTCCTACACATGAAGCCAGCTGTGTGGCCTTGTGCTAGTCACAGTTGTCTTTGAGCTCTCTCAGCCCCACCTACCTCACAAGGTGTCTGTTGTGGGGAAGAGGAAGGGAAGGAGATTATAAACTGGTTTGATTCTCCTTAAAAGGTAGAGAAAAATCAGCATATAAAAACCAACTCCTCCTCTTCTTAAAAAGCTATAAAAGGGAAGGTGGTGCCACCTATGGAATAACACTACTGATCTCAGTCAGCCGTTTATGTATCCCACATGTCCAGAGACAGAATTTGGCTACTTGGATGGTTATCTCCTGAGAAGAGTCTGTCAGGAGAAGGGAAACATAAAATTCTTCAGATCTTCCGGAAAAGGTTGACAGAATGGGGACAATATAGTGGGATCTAATATCATTGTAAAAATGCCAATGCAGAAAGACATGTTATTTGGTTTCCACTTTCCCTGATCTGCATGGACAAAGTAGTTGGGAAAAGAGGAATGCAGCGATATCTGCAATCCAGCTGGGCTGGAAGTGGTCTCCCTTCCAAGTACTGAACCTGTTATACCATGCCACCTTCCCTCCCAAGCAGGGTTGCCAGGTCCCTCTTTACCACTGGCAGGAGGTTTTTGGGGCAGAGCCTGAGATAAGTGAGGTGGGGTTTGGGGAAGGGAGGGACTTCAATGCCATAGAGTACAATTGCCAAAGCGGCCATTTCTTCCAGGTGAACTGATCGCTATCGGCTGGAGATTAGTTGTAATAGCAGGAGATCTCCAGCTACTATGTGGAGGTTGGCAACTCTACTCCCAGGACATCCATGCCTGGAGGAAATATATTAATTTCTGAGTGCCAAATGCTGGGGTAGGAGGTAGAAATGGGAGGGTTTGGCATATGTGCACCTCCTGGGGCATCCTGTTGACAACTCTGAGAAAAAGGATGCTGGAGAAGATGGACTGAGTGGTCTGATGCAGCTGGGTCCTTTTTTGTGTTCTTATTTGCAATCTGACAGTTCCAGCAACCCAGGAGACAAAGTACATGGGTTCACTGATAGAAGCAAAAACACTCTCACCCAACTTCAGAGGTAATTCTTTTCTCTAGCTTGCAGCTGAGCTAACTAACGGAGACAAAGCATCGTGATCACAAATCACAGGAGCAAAGTTATAGGAGGGCCAATCAGGTCACCGCATTTTCTCTTTTTTTGCAGACTGTTGATAAATCTGCCAGATGTTTTCCCTGCACAAAGCCACTTGGTAGAGGTAATAAATGGTTCTGGCGCTGGATGCATTCCTAAACCAGACAAAGAGTCTTGAAACTGCTGTAAACGCACTTACCGTAAGTTTACTTTATTATTGTCTGAACCAGACCCCTAAATGATACTGAAAAAAATTAGGCCTCATCTATACATGCAAGCAGAATGAGGTAAGAATGAAATCTTAAGAGACCTGGGGGTGGGTGTAGTGGCTATAGTGTGAGGGTAAGAGCACGTTTCAATCATGAACACATGAAATTGCCTTATACTGAATCAGGCCAGAGATCCTGTCTACTCAGACTGGCACTGGTTACACAAGAACATAAGAAAGGCCATGCTGGATTAGACCAAGGTCCATCAAGTCCAGCAGTCTGTTCACACAGTGGCCAACCAGGTGCCTCCAGGAAGCCCTCAAACAAGACAACTGCAGCAGCATTGTCCTGCCTGTGTCCCAAAGCACCTACTATAATAGGCATGCTCATCTGATCCTGATTTGGTTGGTTCTCCAGGGCCTCGGGTCTTTCACACCACCTACTTCCTGATCCTTTAATTGGAGATGCCGGGGATTGAACCTGGGACCTTCTGCATGCCAAGCACATGCTCTACCACTAAGCCATGGCCCCTCCCTCTACTATGGAAGCTCACTGAGTGCCCTTGGGCTGGTCTCTCTCTCAGCCGAACCTACTTTACAGGATAGTTATTGAAGAAAAGAGCAAGAGTCCAGCAGCACCTTAAAGACTAACAAAATTTCTGGCAGGGTATGAGCTTTCATGAGCCGCAGTTCAATTCTTCAGATACAGCTAGATAGAATGATAGATACAGCTAGTATGATAGAAGGATAGTTACTGTGAGGACAAAACCAAGGAGAATTATATTGATAGCCACTTTGGACCGCCACTGAGGAGAAAAGGGAACCAAAGGGACTAGTTTAGGAATAGGGTTGCCAACCTCCAGGTTTTAGCTGGAGCTCTCCTGCTATTACAACTGATCTCCAGCCAATAGAGATCAGTTCCCCTGGAAAAAATGGCCGCTTTGTCAATTGGACTCTCCCCAAACCCCACCCTCCCTGATCAGGCTGTGCCCCAAAATCTTCCCCTCCGGTGGTGAAGAGGAATCTGGCAACACTATTTAGGAAACTGGGATGAATATGAACTAAGAAAATTCTTTGTACTTTGGTTTCATTTTGGTTGAGGACTAAAATGAGCAAACTCTCAAGCCAAAAGCTTGGGTTTTTGACAATAATTGGAGCTGGTACTATATATGTTCTGAGGAGGGGGAGTTCCAGTGTCCATATTCTCAACCAGCAATGTATGTTCTTTCAATAAGATTCTAAGGCACTTTCCCGCCTTCACATTTTTTGAAACTATATAAGAACATAAGAAAGGCCCTGCTGGATCAGACCAAGGCCCATCAAGTCCAGCAGTCTGTTCACACAGTGGCCAACCAGGGGCCTGTAGGAAGCCACAAACAAGACGACTGCAGCAGCACCATCCTGCCTGTGTTCCACCGCACCCAAAATAATAGGCATGCGCCTCTGATAAACTACTACTAATACATAAATACCTTTTAAATACGAGACCACAGTAGAATTGGGGTGCCGGGGTGCTTGTTTCCATCAGCAATTCACAGATGATTAAAAATGCACAATGCAAGCTCTTCCTGTGGAGGTTTGGGAATTATGCAAACTTGCTCTGTTTGTAGCCAAGGTAGCATTTAAACTTTCAAACCAATTAAGGGTAATTATTGAATGAAACAGACTGAACGCAATACTTTTCTTTCACAATGTGGTGGTTAATTTTAAATTTGGTTTTAAATTAGTAGGTGACACCTACTAGCTGTCAATCATTGTACTGTTTATTGGAAGACTGTCAAGGGGGAGGAACTCTACTACTTGTTTTTTAAATGCACACGAAGTTAGAAGAAAACTTGCATCGAAAAGAGGAAGTGTAATATATTTTTTGCCCAGAAACTTAAAAAAAATAATATATTAAATATTACAATATTAAAAGTATTTTTGGCTAAGATAATAATGGGAAATAGACAGCTAACCATTTTTTTAAGTTTTAGAGCAAAAATCTAAAAGCATCAGTACAGTAGTAACATTATTACTTTTTAATAGAATGTTACAAAGCAGCGAACTTTGAAGTTTACCAAAACTCTTCTTTGTTAATCAAAGCCAGAACAGAAATATTTGGGGGTGGGCCGGTGGGGGCTACAGTTTGCAACTGTCTTTGGCTGCTTCCACATCAAGGATTCTCTGTTTTGCATTCATTGCTGCTGGGGGTGCAAAGTAGGGTTGCCAAAAACCTGCAGGGGGAAAAAACATGTCCTTATAACAAAAACTTAATGTGTGGAAAGGGGCAGGTGAAGATTTTTGGAGCATGAAGGTAAATAGCATCACCTGGAAAACTACATCCCATTAGAGAGAGCCAGCGTGGCGTAGTGGTTAAGAGCGGTGGCTTGGAGCGGTGGACTCTGATCTGGAGAATCATAGAATCATAGAGTTGGAAGGGACCACCAGGGCCATCAAGTCCAACCCCCTGCACAATGCAGGAAATTCACAACTACCTCCCTCCTCCACACCCCTAGTGACCAGAAGATGGCCAAGATGCCCTCCCTCTCATCATCTGCCTAAGGAGAACCGGGTTTGATTCCCCACTCCTCCACATGAGCGGCGAAGGCTAATCTGGTGAATTGGATTTGTTTCCCCACTCCTCCACATGACGCCAGCTGGGTGATCTTGGGCTAGTCACACTCCCTCAGCCCCACCTACCTCACAGGGTGTCTGTTGTGGGGAGCGGAAGAGAAGGTGTTTGTAAGCCGGTTTGATTCTTCCTTAAGTGGTGGAGAAAGTCGGCATATAAAAATCAACTCTACTTCTTCTTCTTCTAAGCCTTGATTTAGGGGGCAAGACATTTTTTTATCTCCAGATTGTTGGCAACCCTTAGTGCAAAGGTATGTGCATTGGCAGCAGAGCTCCCACACAGAAGTTTAGTCAGTGCTGGATTTACCTATAGGCTTTGCAGGCTGAAGCCTAGGGCCTCAAAATCTAGGGGGCCTCTGGCCCACCTGTGTAATATTTTTGACACTGTCATTGCCTTTCTTACACATGCTGTCATAACTCACTGTAGTCTCTAAGCAACCTTTCAGTTGTTCCTTGAACTCCATTTCAGAATTCCAGCTTATTCCACAAAATGTTCGCAAAGTTCAGTTATTGCAAACGTTTTTCACAGTGTTAATTTAAACATTTATGCTTCCCTCCCCCCCAATCACTACAGTATTTAACAATAACATCTTATGTCCTTTAGAGGAGGAATTGTGAATTGCAGAATTTTAAACACCTCTCATCATCCTCAGCTTCACTGAATTTTGCTTAAAACGCTCTTCCATCTTCCTCTAGCCTTGAGGGTGGGAGGTTGGGAGGGGTCTCACAAGTGGAATAGCCTAGGGCCTCTCTTCATCTAAATCCGGCACTTAGTTTACTGCTTACTTACTTTCCTTCTTCAGCCACCATTTCCCCTGCATTTCTCCCCCTGCTGCTCCAGGGAGCACTTTTGAGAGCCAACGTGGTGTAGTGGTTAAGAGCGGCAGATTCTAATCTGGAAAACCGGGTGTTATTCCCTGCTCCTGCCCATGAGTGGTGGACTCTAATCTGGAGAACCAGGTTAGATTCCCCACTCCTCCACATGCAGCTTGCTCGGTGACCTAGAGCTAATCACAGTTCTCTCAGAACTCTCTCAGCCTTACCTACCTCACAAGGTGCCTGTTGTGCATGGGGGGGAGGGGTAAGGTGATTGTAAGCTGCTTTGATACTCCCTTTGGTAGAGAAAAGCGGCATATAAAAACCAACTCTTCTCATTCTAATTCTTCTTGAAGGCCTTAAAATTTGTTAATTGCTATAGCACTACAATGCTGTAGTGTTATAGCTCTATAGAAATTACTGGTTTTTCAAGACCCCAAAAAGACCTTTGGTGATGCTGCAGGGGGAATGGCAGCTGTGAGAGCCTGACAACAGGAAAATGGTGCAGATGGGGGGGGGGACTTTTGCAGCGTAACAAAATGTGTGGCTTTATGTCCATATGGCATGATAGCATGCTTGAACTGTACTGTTCAAAAATGAGATCAGAACAAGGCAGGTTTGGGAAACAATGTAGAGAGGGTGGGGAAAGGGCCATTAGAGCACATCTAGAGAATGATACTCCAATACAGAGCACTGAAGTTCAGGAACCAAAACAGAAAAAAACCCATGTGGCTGCAGCCTTAACTAAATCAAGCAAAACTAGCAGCAATAACATTAACAGGTTGAATCAAAGGCCATTCAGACAGAGAGACGATGGCTGTTTTCAGCTTGAAATGGCAGCTCCATCAGTAATTTTTTTATAAATAAAAGAAACAGGGCTGTAGTAAAACAGAATTGTTCAGAGGGATGCTATTACGTAGGTGGCAAGGGCTGTAGTTTATAGAACAGTTCATTATGTCCCTTATAGAACTGTTCATTATGTCCATCCCCCCCTAATTTCTATAATCAATTGTTTCATTTTTATGTCATGTTTTATGTTGATTTATTTTCTAATTTAGTCATGTATTCTTACTACACCATCTATTACATGTCTTATTCAGTTCCCATTGTGTTGTTTTAATTTTTGAAATCCATCTTGAGTCTCAGCGCAAAAGGTGGACTATAAATATAATAAACCTAACAATCAATTTTGGAGACATATCCAAACCGATAGATTAACTAGAACACTCAGAACCCTTGTAAAGAAGAGAGCAGCAATATAGAATGGTATTTATATGACAACCAGTGTTATGTAGTAGTTAGTGTTAGACTTGGGCCAAAGAATCCTGGATTCAAATCCCCAGTCTACCATGTAGTGAGCTGGGTAACCTTAGGCCGATCATGATTTCTCAGCCTCACAGGGTTGTGTGAATAAAAAGGGGGTAAGGAAGACAAAGCAAGGCATCCTGAGCTCCTTGAAGGAAGAGAGGGATAAATAAAAAATTCATCAATAAAGTCTGTGACTAAATGAAGGTGTGTGGCACTAGATGAAAAGTAAAAGAAGCAGAACTTGGTAGTGATCCCTAGTGATTGTGTGGAAAGTTTCTCGCTTAGCAAAAGCCATTTGATTAGATTGGGGAAGAGAGTTCATTTTCCTCCAATTCTGTGACCCCCTTCCCGGATGGCTCAATTAGGTCTTCTCTAGAGCAGATAAAAATTGTACCCTGCAAATAGCTATGCTAGCACATTAGGGAAAAAAATAATTGCAGAAATAACTATAAGATATTATTTTTATTAGGAACAACTAACAATGCATTCCTAAGGAAAGTTACTCCAGTCTAAGCCCATTCATTCCAATGGGCTTAGACTGGAGTAACTCTCCTTAGGAATGCACTGTAAAAGTCATAAAGTAGCTGTCAAGCTTGCAGATTCGCCAGAACTCTTCTTTATGCTGCATTTTAAGCAAAACAAACAAACAAACAAACATATAAATACCAGAGAGACAGCGTCAAAAACAACATTGCTGGTTATAATGATCTAGAGTTTGTAAGAGTCTTATGGTGGAGGTAAGGTGACATTATACAGATTGAATTATTCTAGGCCAAGCTAGATGCAAAATACTCCCAAGAAGGTAAGCAGGCCCCTGATTCCTATTGGCCACGATAGTACTTTCGTGCCTACTTAGGTTACACACATAAGTGCCATCAAGTCACAACCAAATTATAGTTTCAAGGTAATTGAGAAGCAGAGGTGGATTGCCATTGTCTTCTTCTGCAAAGTCTTCCTTGGCCTTTTCCCATCCAAGTACCGAACCTGCTTTGCTTCTGAGATCTGATAAGATCAGGCTATACCATGCTGCCTTCCATCTCCCCAATTAGAGAAGGTCTTGGAAATTCATCCCTGAACAAGTTTCTGTTATGTAATACAGTCTGGAAAATGCAATCACAGGAGACTAACAGTGCTAATTACTTGGTATGTTTTATAAGCAAGCGTCATTTCATCAATTTTAAAAGGCGTTAGACGTTGATTACTTTTTCTAACTGGAGTCTTTTGTGTGTTGTTGGGTTTTTTTAATCCACAAGTGGCTTTGTCAAATTGCATGAGAAAAGGCAGAGCATGAAGAGATTAGTGTGGGTGTAAAACACAATGGGATGCATTTAGACATTTCAGAAGCTAAGTAGGGGGGACTGCTCACTTTGGGGGCAGTGCTTTTGATGCCATCCTCATGGGGAATGTAATGGGTTCTCTGGTCTCTGTTACACATATAAGAAAAGTATGGTGTGTCAGCCTATAAACAGGATATTTTCTATGGTAGACTTCAGCTTGTAGAACTCCCTGTAATGGTTAAAGTGTTGGACTAGGATCTGGGAAACTGTGATTTGAATCCCCACTCTGCCGGGGAGGCTTGCTGGGTGACCTTTGGCCAGCACACACATTCAGCCTAACCTACTTCACAGGAGATTGTGGAACTCCCTGCCCCACAGTAGCAGGAGATTGTGGAACTTCCTGCCCCAGGATGTGGTGATGGCTGCCAACTTGGAAGACTTTAAGAGGGAAGTGGACATGTTCATTGAGGAGAGGGCTATTCATGGCTACTAGTCAAAATGGATATTAGTCATGATGCATACCTATTCTCTCCAGGATCAGAGGAGCATGCCTGCTATAGTAGGAGTTGTGGAAAACAGGCAGGATGCTGCTGCTGCAGTTGTCTTGTTTGTGGGCTTCCTAGAGGCACCTGGTTGACCACTGTGTGAACAGACTGCTGGGCTTGATGGGCCTTCGTCTGATCCAGCATGGACTTTCTTAGGTTCTTATGGGTTGTTGTGAGGAGAAAACAGAGGAGAAGATAATGATGTAAGCCTCTCTGGATCACCACTGGGGAGAAAGGTGGGATATAAATAAAGTAAGTAAATAAAAATAAAATAAATAAAATATAAAACCTCACTTTGGCCGTCAAGAAATTAGTAAAATCTTTTTTATTATTATTCTGGGAGACCTTTTATGAGCTTTTCATGTGCCTAGTGTTTTGATGTTTTGGCTGACACACATACACAGAGATAGCATTGCTGCTGTTTCATATGATTTTTTTAAAGGTAAAGGTCCCCTGTGCAAGCAACGGGTCATTCCTGACCCATGGGGTGATGTCACATCCCAACATTTACTAGGCAGACTTTGTTTACGGGGTGGTTTGCCAGTGCCTTCCCCAGTCATCTTCCCTTTACCCCCAGCAAGCTGGGTACTCATTTTACCGACCTTGAAAGGATGGAAGGCTGAGTCAACCTTGAGCCGGCTACCTGAAACCAACTTCCATAGGGATTGAACTCGGGTCATGAGCAGAGCTTGGACTCCAGTACTGCAGCTTACCACTCTGCGCCACGGGGCTGTTTATTTTAACATCTCTTAATGTTTGCTGCTGGTTTATATGATTTTTAAAAATGCAATCATTTAAAAATCATTTAAAAATGCAATCATACTTCACTTTTCTCCTCAATGGGGATGCAAAGTGCCTTAGAATATCATTCTCCCTCTCCTCCATTACATACCTACAGCAACAACCTTAATTAGGGCTGCCCAGCAGGAGACTGGGTAGGGTTGCCAACCTCCAGGTACTACAATTCAAAAATGGTCCCTCGTGCTATAATAACAGAGTTGAAGGAAAATAACAAGCACTGATGGCTACTGAAACCATCAATAAGACTTTTTATAATTCAGTCATAACAATCAAACCTTATACAGTGAAACAGAAGCAAACAAAGTCCCGTGGTGAAAATAAATTCTGCCGGGTGAGGTCTCCCAGTTGCCAAGTTCCAGGTGAAGGCTGGAGATCCGTTCACTGGGGGGGCACTAGCGGCATGCCAGGCCGCAGATGAAAGGTACTGCAGGCAAAAGTAGTTGCAGATCGATGTTGGCTGTATGTAGCCGAAGAATTTTGAGCCAAAACTTGATTTTAAAGTATATTGTAACAAAAATTAGGGCTAAATTGCCCTTTACTTTGAGGAGAATTACCTTAGAATATTTTAAGCCCGAAATAGGATTCCGGTATTTTTCTATTTCGCTGATGCTTTGTCCATCGGGCTTAAGGTGGCTTGAGCAAGTATATTTGACTCAAATGCCAGTGAATAAGCCTTCCTCATGACAGATGTGATATTATTCACTGGCATTTGAGTCAAATATACTTGCTCAAGCCACCTTAAGTCCGATGGACAAAGCATCAGCGAAATAGAAAAATACCGGAATCCTATTTCGGGCTTAAAATATTCTAAGGAAATTCTGCTCAAAGTAAAGGGCAATTTAGCCCTAATTTTTGTTACAATATACTTTAAAATCAAGCTTTGGCTCAAAATTCTTCGGCTACATACAGCCAACATCGATCTGCAACTACTTTTGCCTGCAGTACCTTTCATCTGCGGCCTGGCATGCCGCTAGTGCCCCCCCAGTGAACGGATCTCCAGCCTTCACCTGGAACTTGGCAACTGGGAGACCTCACCCGGCGGAATTTATTTTCACCACGGGACTTTGTTTGCTTCTGTTTCACTGTTTCACTGATTTTTATGACTGAATTATAAAAAGTCTTACTGATGTGTCCAGTAGCCATCAGTGCTTGTTATTTTCCTTCAACCTCCAGGTACTAGCTGGAGATCTCCTGCTATTACAACTGATCTCCAGCCAATAGAGATCAGTTCCCCTGAAGAAAATGGCCACTTTGTCAATTGGACTCTCCCCAAACCCCACCCTCCCTGATCAGGCTCTGCCCCCAAATCCTCCCGCCGGTGGTGAAGAGGGACCTGGCAACCCTATGACTGGGGCAGGGACATGAGGGGTGGCCATCGACAACGACATGGGAAACCCTGGATGTGAGGTCACACTTCTCTAGCGATTGCCCAGAAATCTTTCTCCCGCCAGCCGTTGTAGTGCTGGTGATCAAGGTCTCCTGGGGGCGAAAGATTTGGGTCACCCAGTGAGCTTCCATGGCCAAGTAATGGTTGGAACCTGGGCCTTCCAGCCCCTTGTCCAATGCTTTAATCAGTACACCACACTGGTGTAATGGGTTTTATTATTTTGCTATTCATATTGCTGCCCTGATCTAGATAGCCCAGGCCAGCCTGATTTCATCGGATCTCAGAAGCTAAGCAGGGTCAGCCCTGGTTAGTATTTGGATGGGAGACCACCAAGGAATACCAGGGTTGCCACACAGATGCAGGCAATGACAAACCATCACTAAATGTCTCTTGACTTAGGGTGGCTATAAATCCAGGGGCGACTTTATTGAATTATTCTATACTGTTGTTAACTGCAGTCTTCTTCGAAAGATGTCTGCCAGCTAATTACGATCTGGCCTCAGCTTTATACAGTCTTTACACAGCACTGTTCCTTTTGTCAACTATTTCTCTTTAATTTTTTTTCTAGAATGTTCTCCCCCCCCCCACTAAAGTTTTCACCTTGTGGCAACCAAATTATCAATTCCTCAAAGGCTTATTTTCTATTTTTGCCAGTGATTGCTGTTTTTCTCTGTTTTGCCGGCATGCGTGCTTAAGAAAAGCGTTAAATGCTGTTCCTGTTCACGCTCACATCACCTCAAGGTGCTAGAAGTTATTTTTGAGTAGATCATAAATAGAAACATATTTGATTTATTATCACTTCCTCAAAAAATTCTAACACCACGACAAACATACGAAGCTCCTTAAGTGAAATCTACAACTTTGGGATCTTCATAAGCTTTTATGCCCCACATTGTGGGTGAAACAGTGGACTACTGGGTTTCTCACAGTTCAGTGTGATGGCCCCAGCAGGAATTAAAGTGGGCAGGCCTTGCCTTAGTGGTAGAGCATCTGCTTTGCATGCTAAAGATCCCATATTCAATCCCTGGCACTGCCAGTTAAAAGGACCATGTAGTGGGTTAGGTGGGAGGGAAGGCAGCATGGTATAGCCCGATCTCATCAGATCTTGGAAGTTAAGCAGGGTCAGCCCTGGTTAGTATTTACATGGGAGACCACCAAAGAATATGCAGAGGAAGGCACTGGCTAACCACCTCAGTTAGTCCCTTACCTTGAAAACCCCATAAGGGGTTGCCATAAGTCGGTTGCGACTTGATGACACTTTACACACACAGTAGGTTAAGTGAAAGACCTCTACTGGAGACTCTGGGAAGGCATTGAGGGTCTGAGAAGACAACATTGACCTTGGATGAATGGTCTGATTCAGTATACGGCAGCATCATGTGCTCACGTGTAAAAGTGGGTATCCCAGTTTCTGCCTCCAAATCCTTAGAAGAAAAGTTGGTTTTTATACCCCAATTTTCTCTAAGGAGTCTCAAACTGGCTTAAAATTGCCTTCCCTTCCTCTCCCCACAACAGACGACTTGTGAGGTATGTGGGGCTGAGAAAGTTTGCAGAGAACTGTGACTAGCCCGAGGACATGCGTAGGAGTGGGGAAACAAACCTGGTTCACCAGATTACAGTCCGTCGCTCATGTGGAGGAGTGGGGAATCAAACCCAGTTCTCCAGATTAGAGTCCACTGCTCCAAACCACTACATCACGCTGGCTAGGGAACTGAGCTGGCATTATGAGGTGGTATAGGACCCGGCATTGATATCACCTAAGGGCTGATTCATTATTACATGTCTTTCTTCATTGCCCCAAACAATCCCCACAGCCAGGGAGAAATTTTCTTGCAAAGTGGCTTCTAAAATGCTCACAGCTACCTCCAGCATTCATAACTAAGGTTATTTTTAAGTGGCTCTAGCAAAAATTGCACAGCTGATAAGGCTAAATTTAGTTTTGCTGTTATTTCTATTTCTTAAATTCTTTTAGTGTATGGCGTATGGTCTATTAAAACTTAATAAAGAAAGATATCACCTAATCGGCCAGCACAGACACCCCACAGCTTCTCATATGAAGCGGTGTGGATACAGAAAACTTAAATAGAGCACAAAATTGGTGGAGATGGGCCATAATAAGACAGCAGAAGGGGAGCAGTGATGGGCATACAACATGTTTGGAACAGATCCATTTAAAAAAGGTAGATTGGGAAGATGTCTTCCTTCTTCTCCTATATTAGCAAGGTGAGGAATGATGGAGAAAGACTATTGGGAGGTTCTTCAGGAACCTTGTGAGATGCTACATTTTTGCAGCAATGTCCAGGGGCACTGAGAATCATGGGTGACAGCTCCTCCCACCTAGGAAACTTCCTCCACCAAGTCATAAGAACATAAGAAAGGACATGCTTGATCAGAACAAGGCCCATCAAGTCCAGCAGTCTGTTCACACAGTGGCCAACCAGGTGTCTCTAGGAAGCCCACAAACAAGACGACTGCAGCAGCATTATCCTGCCTGTGTTCCACAGCACCTAATATAATAGGCCTGCTTCTCTGATCCTGGAGAGAATAGGTTTGCATCACGACTAGTATCCATGAATAGCCCTCTCCTCCATGAACAAGTCCACTCACCTGTTAAAGCCTTCTAAGTCGGCAGCCATCACCACATCCTGGGGCAGGGAGTTCCACAATTTAACTACGTGTTGTGTGAAGAAATAATTCCTTTAATCTGTTTTACTTTCTCACCCTCCAGCTTCAGCAGATGACCCCACCTTCTAGTATTATGAGATAGGGAGAAAAGCTTCTTCCTGTCCACTCTCAAATTCCTTTCAAAGTCAATTTCCTTTCACTAATTATATTGGTTAAAATCAGGAATTGCCAACATTGCCTTTAATAAGAGCTATTTTTGAATCTGGAAAATGGACCACCAAAAAACAAACAAACAAATAAGTGGGTTTTAGATCAAATCAAGCCTTGAAGCTACAATGACTAAACTAAGGCTATTGTACTTTGGTCGTATTATGAGAAGACAAGAGACACTGGAAAAGACAATAATGCTAGGAAAAGTTGAAGGCGGCCAGAAAAGAGGAAGACCCAACATGAGATTGATTGACTCTATAAAGGAAGCCATGGCCCTTAGTTTGCAAGACCTGAGCAAGGCTGTTAATGATAGGACATTGGAGGATATTTGGAGGACATTGATTCATATGGTCACAATGAGTCAGAAACATCTTGACAGCACTTAACACACACACACTTCTGAATAATGGAAAATACCCTGAGCTGCTAAAGAATTAAGGCTTGGGTGTTATGATATTGTTCCTTTTGCATTTTTCTCTGGCTGCTGAGGATGCTTTCTTCTGCTTTGGTTCTTGCTTCTTCTGCCACTTGTACTTCCATGTGTACAATATCATTTCCCCCCCGAGGAGCTTTACTCACACAAATGTGCTAGTGGCTGAGGGAGGGAGCTGCAGCAGTGAAAATATTCCCTGTTAATTGATTATGTCCCCCACCCCAAACTCTACAGCTAAAGGCAGCACTGGTTCCAATTCCTTTGGCACAGAGAGACTCATCACATCTATTGATCGAGACTTCCCCAGTATTACAAGAGCATTCTCTCTTGTGATCTTTTCCTGAGTCTTATAGGGACTGTGCAAGACACTCTTCAGCAGCCAGAGAGTTTACTGTCAGCTAATAAGCTACCTGTTAGAGACCCTTGGTTTAAATAGTATCCAAAAGCATGGGATGGGCTTGTGACTATACTGGGAACTACATTTCATTTCATAGGTTTCCTTATTTCAAAGCTGATAGGTAACATCACGTCGATGAAAAGGAGGAACTGAATAATCTAAACAGAAGGTCTTCAAAGGTTCACATCTTGCATTTTGGTTTCAAGAATTAGCAAGCTAATATCACGCGAAGTGATGGTATCGCTTTACTCTGCTCTGGTTGGACCTCACCGAGAGTATTGTGTTCAGTTTTGGGCACCGCAATTTAAGAAGGATGTAGACAAGCTGGAATGTGTCCAGAGGAGGGCAACAAAGATGGTGAGGGGTCTGGAGACCAAGTCCTATGAGGAAAGTTTGAAGGAGCTGGGTATGTTTAGCCTGAAGAGGAGAAGACTGAGAGGGGACATAACTATCTTCAAGTACATGAAGGGCTGTCTTATAGAGGATGGTGCCGAGTTGTTTTCTGTTGCCCGAGAAGGTCGGACCAGAACCAACAGGTTGAAATTAAATCAAAAAAGTTTCTGCCTAGACATTAGGAAGAATTTTCTAACAGTTAGAGCAGTTCCTCAGTGGAACAGGCTTCCTCCAGAGGTGGTAAACTTTCCTTCCCTGGAGGTTTCTAAGCAAAGGCTAGATGGCCATCTGTCAGCAATGCTGATTCTATGACCTTAGGCAGATCATGAGACACAGGGCATCTTGGTCATCTTCTGGGCTTGGGGTAGGGGTCACTGGGGGGTGGGGAGAGGTACTTGTGAATTTCCTGCATTGTGCAGGGGGTTGGACTAGATGACCCTGGTAGTCCCTTCTAACTCTATGGTTCTATGATTTTAACACTAAGAACCTGAAACTGATTTCCACCATGTAACCTGAAAAATGAAAATTCAAGAAACGAATGACTAAGATTCCCACATTTAAGGAAGTAAGATCAGATGAATGGTCCAGCAAGTCTAGCATCCTGTATCACACACTGGTGAACCAGTTGTCTCTAAAACAGGGGTCCCCAACATGGTACCTATGAGCACCATGGCGCCTGCTGACACTTTTCCTGGTATCTGGTGTTTTTAGAAAGTGGGGCTTTTGCCCAGAAGGGCTTCTGATTGGCCACTGGAGATCTGATCTGCTGTGCAAATTTTTTAAAAGATATTGCTTTGGCAGCAGCTGCCACCACTGCTGTGGATTCAAGAAAAAAAACTTACATGTTCATTTTCAGCATTGTAGTAGGATTTTATTATGGTGTTGCCATTCTAAAAATGCATAATACATGTTCATTCTAAAAAGCAGCTTGTTAAATAGATCTTCTGCCAGAAGTGGTGATGAGTTACTATTAGACTTATGCATGACCTCACTCTCTGACATTTTTTAGTTGGCTTCACCAACTAAAGAGTGGGTAAGGGAAGGTGATTGTCAGCCACTTTGAGACTCCTTAAAAGGAAGAGAAAAGTGAGGTAGAAAAAATAACTCTTCTTCTCTTGCGACAGTCTTTTTTTGTTGTTGTTGCCTTTGCCTTCTGTAGCAGCCATTTCGTGGGTGTGCCCACCACCTTGTATCTGAATACCGAAGGTGCCTGCAGGCTCGAAAATGCTGGGGACCGCTTCCCTAGAAGGTCTATGGCCAAATATCAAAGCCAAAGAGTCCCCCTTTTTCTGCCCCTCCAGCATTAGTATTAGAGTTGCCAACCTCCAGGTGCTATCTGGAGATCTCCTGCTATTACAACTGATCTCCAGTCGATAGAGATCAGTTCACCTAGAGAAAATGGCCGCTTTGGCAATTGGACTCTATGGCATTGATGTCCCTCCCCAACCCCCACCCTCCTCAGGCTCTGCCCCAAAAACCTCCCACCGATGGTGAAGAGGGCCTTGGCAACCCTAACTAGTATTCAGAGAGGAGGCTCTATTTCAGTATTATGGCTAATAGCTATTGATGGACCTCTCCCACATTAATCTGTCTAATCTTCCTTTAAAGCCATTTAAACTAGTATAAAGGTAAAGGTCCCCTGTGCAAGCACCGGGTCATTCCTGACCCATGGGGTGATGTCACATCCGGACGTTTACTAGGCAGGCTTTGTTCACGGGGTGGTTTGCCAGTGCCTTCCCCAGTCATCTTCCTTTTACCCCCAGCAAGCTGGGTACTCATTTTAGCGACCTCGGAAGGATGGAAGGCTAAGTCAACCTTGAGCCGGCTACCTGAAACCAACTTCCGTTGGGATCGAACTCAGGTCGTGAGCAGAGCTTGGACTGCAGTACTGCAGCTTACCACTCTGCTAGTAGCCATTGTTATATCCAGAGGCAGTGAATCCCACCAGGTTAATTACTCATTGAGTCAAGAAGTGCTTCTTTTTTGTTTGTCCTGAACTGCTGAGTACTCTATTTTGAATTCAGGTCAAGTCCAATTTGTTTTTGTTCACATTTGTTTTAACTTTAAGGACATGAAATGAGTCTCTCTCTCTCTCTCTCTCTCTCTCTCTCTCTCTCACACACACACACACACACACACACACAGAGAGATGTTTCCACATCCGTACAAGTACCTACATGTGTATTCTACCCTGTTTTGCATATCCCTTTGGAAAGGACAGCAAAATGAGATCTTTCTCCCTTCATGGATTCCTTTTAAAAAACTATTAGTTCTAATAGATGTACATTCAATTAAAAGCAATGACACAAAAAGTGGTGTTAATTTCTTCTGCTCCCAAACATTTTCTTCTTTCTGCTCTCTGACCTTTAGATAAAATTACCATAGAACTTGAGCATACAGTGGAGAGCATTTAAAATAATTATTTGCACAAAACCTCCTATTTACTTTCCCTTTAAAAAGTCTCAGGCATTCGGTGTTGCAATTAGGCAGACAAGTCATGTAGTCATAACCTGAAGACAAAAGAGAAGTAGAGCAAGCCGACCATTTAAAATCCAGCATCCAAAACCAAAGATGGTGTCTCTTTGGCATGTTGCAAAAATCTGTCTGAATTCATACTTGCACAAATTAGAAGGGTATATTAAATCAAAAGCGTTTTCATCATTAGGAAGAATTTTCTAACAGTTAGAGCGGCTCCTCAGTGGAACAGGCTTCCTCAGGAGGTGGTAAACTCTCCTTCCCTGGAGGTTTTTAAACAAATGCTAGATGGCCATCTGTCAGCAATGATGATTCTAAGGCAGTTCATGAGAGGGAGGGCATTTGGGGCATCTTCTAGGCATGGAGTAGGGGTCACTGGGGGTGTGGGGGGAGGTAGATGTGAATTTCCTGCATTGTGCAGGGGGTTGGACTAGATGACCCTGGTGGTCCCTTCCAGCTCTATGATTTTAAATGTGCATATATACAGCAGATATATATTTGCACTTTCCTTCAAAATCCTCTTTTCTGCAGACTCATGTGGCAAGGTATTCTTAACAGACACTTGAAATCTAATTGTGTAATTATCATGATATTCAGCAAGGAAACAGACACTATTTGATATTTGCTGTTGTGCATGTGCTCGTTTGTTATTCTGTAATTAATCAGCATTATTTAATAGTTGATATTAGTGAAAGGAATATGCGGATTTTGCCACAAACTTGTTTGGCAATCAAACTCAATGTGTTCAAAGGTGTCGATGAGGCATGAGCTGATTATCCGGTCTGTTTGGTTCATGCTGAAGAGCTGTGAATGCCTGACGAACAGGTTTGAATCAGGTTTTTGCAAAAGCGCGCATGCGCAAAAAATGCTGCTGATTAAAACTGATCGACAGCTCTTAGCATCACTCAGGACTGCTTAGACAAACACTAACAGGTGGGATTTTATTAAAACACAGCCTGAATTTATGAATGACTTTATTATTTGTGACTCCTTTAATTGTCTGTTTAAACAATTGCTGAGCTGAGCTATTACACAGCAAGCATGAGGAGGGGGGGTAGAATGCCATTGGGTTGTGTGAGGATGCACATGTGCGAAAAGTTAATTGTGCCATACTGCATGGTTAGGAAGGAATATATTAAAGCAACCTGCTGAACAGTCACAAATGGACTGGCAAACAGTTGAACTGATCGGCGATAAATGGGCTCCATGTTTGCAACCAGTGAACAGGATGCAAGCTGAACCGGTGGATGTTCAAACATCCCAGTATTAGCATTTTATCAGTTGTTTGGTGACACTTGTTTGTTTGATGTTTGTCCTGTTGTATCCCATTGGCTCATGGCAGCTTGTATTACTCACCTCCCCTCTACCAAATGACCCCAAAGGTTTTACAATCTAAACTATTTAATAGAAATCAAGGGAATGGAGTATAATCTCAGGTCTAGTGGGGATTGTGTCTCTGGAGCCCCGCTTAGGAGGTAGATGGGTCATTGCTACCAGATACTAGAAAACCCCTGCTCACCAGCAGCAGGAGGAGGAGGAGGAGAAGAAGAAGAATAAGACAAGAAGAGTTGGTTTTTATACTCCTCTTTTCTCTACCTTTAAGGAGTCTCAAAGCGGTTTACAATGGCCTTCCCTTCCTCTCCCTGGAACACACACACTATGAGGTAGGTGGGGATGAAAGAGTTCTTAGAGAACTGTGACTAGCCCAAGGTCACCCAGCAGGCTTCATGTGGAGGTATGGGGAAACAAATCCAGTTCACCACATTAGAATCTGCCGTTCATATGGAGGAGTGGGGAATCAAACCTGGTTCTCCAGATTAAAGTCCACCACTCTTAACCACTGCAGCACACTAGCACCAACTATCAACAGAACCTGCCAGAGAAGATGCTGAAGAGTAGAATGGGCTTGGTGACAGCCAGAGTTCAGTCCTGGGTGTTGTGGGAAATGGAGTCTCTTGAGTTCTGCTATTTGATATTTGATTTTTTTCTAATGCAAACACTACCATTCTGGAAGTGATGAATAGTTCAACCTACCACTTCCCCAATTTCTTGCACCTCTTCCTGACAATTATTCTTCTGATCTGCAGCAGCCACAATGCTGTTATCATCATCTGGATATTTCTCATGGCCAATACCTGTGAGCTGGTGAGTTTACTAATGCAGTTAAAGGACCTTTTTCTAAAACCTCGTTGCCACACAACCAATCTGCTCCCAGTTTTACATAAACCTACCACATTTTACACAATCAATGTTCATGTTGAAACAGTCATCTTTGTGAGCTCAGAAAATGAGGGCTCTGTGCGAATGGCCACGACTCACAAGGTTCCTGTCACCCTTTCTGATAAGGAAAGCTGAGATGCAGCACAGTACGGCACTGTGCATATTGAGCAGTGTGCTGGATGTGAAATTTCCCTTTTGCTCCATTCAGCTTCATCCAGTTAAAGTGAGCCATTTAATTTTTTAAATGTCTTTTAACAGCATGCAGGAAAATCATAAGGAAATGTGTATCCAAGGCAAGGTGTGGGAAGTGCCTTATTGCCATGGTTTAAGACAGCAGAAAAATTATTGACTGCATCCGTTACAGATGGCTTGTACTATTGAGTGATTATGTCCCAATGTCGGCAGCCATTATGATTATTGATTTTCCAATCATAACAAAGTTATCATACCTATGGACCGTTATAAATCAAATTAGTAGGACAACTGCATTCCCAAATGGGCAGAAAAGGTTAATTTTAGAGCTATAAATTACAGAGCATTACTAATTGTATTAGGAAAACCATGACAATAGCCGGCATGTTCTGACAAAATCTCTTTAACATTTTATAGAGAATTTCTGCAACCGAGTTGGAAACACAGTGCTAATAATTTAATTGTGTTCCCAGCGTATTAAATTTAAAATTGGTTCAGTGTGCTTTTTAAAATGCGCTTTATAAAAAATGCCATTGGTAATATAAACTTTTCACTGCTCCATTACAAACTGTAGTCATAGATATTCTAGACTTCTTTCAGAGGTAGAGAATTAAACTGCTATCAAAGTACAATAAGTGTTCTTGAGTTATAGCATCAGTTGCTGAGTTAATCTTCAAAGTAATAAACTGCTGTGGATATTTCTGCTGAAACAGAAGAAGAATGGAAATGGAGGGTGTTTTTTTGTTTTTTAAAGCAGAACAAAAGCATTGGTGGGAAATCATATAGTTTGGTGGTCATATAATATAGTACCCATGGAGAATTTAGATTTAGAGTGTGGTCAGGCTGACTTTTTCTGACGCATAAACATATGAAGTCACCTTATAGTGAACTGGACTGATGGCCCATATAGCCACATGATAAAATAGATTGTTCCTTAAAAATCCAATTGAATTAAGCAATTAGGAAATTGGTTCTTGTAGGTTATCCGGGCTGTGTAACCGTGGTCTTGGTATTTTCTTTCCTGACGTTTCGCCAGCAGCTGTGGCAGGCATCTTCGGAGGAGTAACACTGAAGGACAGTGTCTCTCAGTGTCAAGTGTGTAGGAAGAGTAATATATAGTCAGAAAGGGGTTGGGTTGAGCTGAATCATTGTCCTGCAAAAAGTATCAAAGGTAATGTCCTAATCATTGTCCTGTATGTATCAAGATAATGTGCTAATGAGGGTGTGGTATGTTAAAATGGAACCATTGTATCCTGAAGTGATCTGTTAATGTGTGAAATCCAAAGCTAATCTGCATGGCTATTGTTGACAAAATGAACTCTGACCATGAAAGCCTTCGACAATAATTAGGAAATTCTTTTAACGGTTGAGTCATCTAAACCAGTACCTTCATTTGTTACTTTTTTTGCAGTGATTCCTAATGGGTGCCCTACAGCTCCCTCTTGAGGTGAGTGACAAATCTCGGAGGGCATGAAGAATTGGTGGGTGGGGGGTAGAGGGCATTTGGGATTTTAGGCAGTCTCCTCTTCCCACTTACAAAAGCTTCCAAAAGCCAACGGATGAGAGTTGTGCTTCACTGCTCACTGAGACCACAGCTACCCATGAAGAAGAAGACAAAGAAGACGAACTGATCTATATCGGCTGGCGATCAATTGTAATAGCAGGTGATCTCCAGTACCCGGAGGTTGGCAATCCTAAATGGAACCCCCCAATGAATGCAGGAAATCCAAAGCTGTTTGGATATCTGGCTATTAAGCCTCTGCTCAAAGGCCTCCAAAAAGGGAGATCCCCCCTTGCCAGGTAAAATGTAAAAGTTCTTCCATCTTAATCCCTTATCGTTTGTTAAACGATAACTGATTGCTGTGAATTATAGAGCAACTTTTTTGTTTGCTAAAGAACCCAACTGTCTGTTTTAGCCAATTCTCACAATTTTTGCTTGCAAACATTGCAGATGGTTGCTGAAACACCGTCCAAATCTTGGTTTTGGAGTATTTTGGAAGTGGCTGGATTTTAATACAGTTCTTTGTCATGGAAGGTGCTGGGAGCCGCCTTCTGAAGGAAACACATACAACAAGGAGCATGCTTGGAACCACTGTACATGCACCAATGTTACAAACCGGGGGGAGAACTCTCAAAAAAACATGAGCTTTTTCTAAATGCGGGGCAAAAAGGTTGTAAATTCTGAGCCAGTTCCAAACACAGCTGAGGGGAGTTCACTGAGCACCGATGGCAATATAGAAAGCTTCCTCTGGCAATGTTCCTGTACATTTCATCCAGTTGCATACAAAACCACCTAGCTTCTCCTGTCAATGCATATCCTTGTTGGGGAAAATGGCACCAGCTGAATTTGTCTTCTTTTTTTTTTAATCCAGCAGATAGAGACACAGCTGTTATCCAGGGGAGGGGGAAGAAGCTATCCAACCCACTGGGCAAAACTGAGACACCAAGATAAAAAGTGATAATGCTTCACTGCACTGAAGTTTCCTCTTAGACCTCCCTTTAGTAATGAATAAGATACTCACGGACTTAGAATGAAGGGACCATCTTGAACTATGTCGTGATGCCAGAAGGAAATGCACACCCTTCTTCTGAAGACAAAGCCCCTCATCTTTTCCAGCGCTCTCAGATTATCTTGAATACTTAACCATTCCAACTCTTCAAAGACTTTTCTTCTTGGCCAGCCATAATGCCTTACACCTCAATGAATTAACTGGCAGATTTTTGAAAACCCCACTCAGAGAGTCTGCCCATGTGGAAAGGCAAAGACAGAAACACTAGGGTTGCTAGGTCCCTCTTCACCACCAGTGGGAGGTTTTTGGGGCGCAGCCTGAGGAGGGCAGAGTTTGGGGAGGGACTTCAATGCCATAGAGTCCAATTGCCAATGCGGCCATTGTTTCCAGGTGAACTGATCTCTATCAGCTGGAGATCAGTTGTAATAGCAGGAGATCTCCAGCTAGTACCTGGAGATTGGCAACCCTAACCTTGGCACCTACTGTCACCTTTCCTGGTGTCCACCAAGTGTTTTTAGAGAGTAGGCAGGACCAGGTGGGGCTTTTGAGCAGCAAAGCTTCTGATTGGCTGTGCAGATTAAAAAAAATGTTTCAGCAGCAGTTGCCACCACAGCACAAGGATCATCACTGTGTGACGGAAGGTAAGCAGCAGCCATTGTATGACTGGTCCTGTGTCAGCCATTTTGTCACTGTGCCCATCATGCTATGTCAGACTTTCAAAGGTGCCCACAGGTTCAAAAATCTGGCGACCCCTGGGTTAATCCAGGGAAGCATCAGTTATGCCAAAAATTCTGTTTTTGATAAGAACATAAGAAAGGCCCTGCTGGATCAGACCAAGGCCCATCAAGTCCAGCAGTCTGTTCACACCATGGCCAACCAGGTGCCTCTAGGAAGCCACAAACAGGATGACTGCAGCAGCACCATCCTGCCTGTGTTCCACCGCATCCAAAATAATAGGCATGCTCCTCTGATACCAGAGAGAATAGGTATACAGCATGACTAGTATCCATTCTAATTAATAGCCATGAATACCCCTTTCCTCCAGGAATATGTCCACTCCCCTCATAAAGCCCTCCAAGCTGGCAGCCATCGCCACATCCTGGGGCAGGGAGTTCCACAATTTAACTATGCGTTGTGTGAAAAAATACTTCCTTTTAACTCTTTTGAATCTCTCACCCTCCAGCTTTAGCAGATGACCCCGCGTTCTAGTATTATGGGAGAGGGAGAAAAACTTCTCCCTGTCCACTCTCTCCAAACCAGGCATAATTTTATAAACCTCTGTTTGTGTGTGTGTAAAGTGCCGTCAAGTCGCAGCCGACTTATGGCGACCCCTTTTGGGGTTTTCATGGCAAGAGACTAACAGAGGTGGCTTGCCAGTGCCTTCCTCTGCACAGCAACCCTGGTATTCCTTGGTGGTCTCCCATCCAAATACTAACCAGGGCTGACCCTGCTTAGCTTCTGAGATCTGATGAGATCAGGCTAGCCTGGGCCATCCAGGTCAGGGCGTTCTTGATTTTCAGGGGGGGGGGAATGCTCATTTCCAAAGTCATTCCATCCAGCACCAAGGGTCTTCTTTGGCACAGATAGACTCCCCTCCCACTCTACATTTGAGCCAGTTTGAGATTTATTCCTGGTATCCACGCTGCACTCGTTTTGGCTTGGCTCTAATTTCCATGATTTAGACTGGTTGCAAACTATTCATTAAGCAATCATGAAAATCAGTCATAAGAGCCCTTCCATTTGTACGACAAAGTGATTGAGAGGTGGAGACAATTGAACGAGTTCTCAAAATGGTCCTATATAAAACTGGCTCTTTGTTATTCTCGATACCTCCCTGCTGTGCGGCGCTGTCACCTCTCTTGTTCATATCACAGAGAAAGCCACAATTCACATTAAATCTGTTCCTCAATTAACTACGTGAGCACTATGTACAGTATATCTGATTGTGAATGTTTTAAAACAACCTATAGATTTTGCTGTTCCTATCAAATATAATAATATAGGTTTTTTTTCTGGCATCATCTCAGAGGCTATTTACTACCCACTTTGGTTATTTAGAAATGAAAGTACGCAAAAAATGTAGAACATTTTCTAATTGTATTCTCAACATAACCATTTTTGCCTCTTTGCATGCTTTGGTACTAACAGCATATGCCACATTTTGATGAGAAGGTCTCTCAAATGGAACACTTTGAAATTTTCTCCTCAGAAAGTCAAACACTACAAGTATCAGATGCTATTCAGCCTTGCTCATTCCTTCATACCCCTTGTCTACAACAGAGCACAGACTCCTTGGGCTCCTTGTGAGGTTTTTCCCTCCAAAACATTGGGGTGGGGTAGGGACTGGCCATTTAACTTACAGGGAACATTTTTTGTGGAGCTCTGCCCTACAGGACCTCTGGTTGCAAGGAACAAGCAGAATCTATCCCCAGCAACTCTGCCAGTGTCTCAGGAGCCACTTGGCACGGGGCCTTCCATGACAATGATAACTGATTGGATCCAGCTAGGTTTTCTTCTGGTGAAAAAGGGAGGAGAGGGTCCCCCTTGGCCACGCAAAAGGCTATGATAGGGATAGGGTTGCCAGGTCCCTCTTCGCCACCGGCGGGAGCCTGAGGAGGGCGGGGTTTGGGGAGTGGAGGGACATCAATGCCATAGAGTTCAATTGCCAAAGCGGCCATTTTTCTCCAGGTGATCTGATCTCTATCGGCTGGAAATCAGTTGTATTAGCAGGAGATCTCCTGCTACTACCTGGCAGTTGGCAACCCTTGAATCATGGGACACGCGTAGATAAAAACTATGTGAGACAGGGACTCTAGTAAGGAGGGGTATTGGGTGAGATAGAGATAGAGATTGGTCTGGATCCAACCCACCCAGTGACAGCTCAGCAATTGTTAGGGTTGCCAGCCTCCAGGTGGGGGCTAGAGTTCTCCTAGAATTACAACTGATCTCCAGGCCACATAGATCAGTTCCCCTGGAAGAAATTACAACTTTGAAGGGTGGAGTTCATGCCCCCCGAAGGGGTGATCCCCATCCTCCATAGGAAACTATTGCAAACTTCATAATAGTTTCCCATGGAGGATGGGGGTGACCTCCTCGGGGGCCTATAACATTGGTTCCCCTGTCCCAAACTTTACCAGACTTCGGCATTCATGCAAGGAGAGTCCCTTGCAGCTAGGCGGAGAATTTGATGACTCTACCTTGAAAAACGCTCCTCTCCCAGATCTCCTAAAAAAAATCCATAGGGAAAGGCCTAGAGAAAGCCAAAGCCCCAAAAAGCCGAATACCAGCTTGGGTTTTATTTCCTGTTTTAATATTAGGCCGAAAATAAACCCAAATGAAGCTAAAGTTTAGCTGATTTCAGAGCAGTAACTGAAGTAACGGCTAAATTTATGGACCAAAAAACGACAGCCTGTATTCCAATTACTAGTGAACAATATAAAACATTTCTAAACTAAGTAGATTTAGAATTGATCATGGCATGCAAAATGATTGGGTGAATGTGAGGAAGGGATTCACAGTAAATGCACAAATGCTAGATATTCATTGGCAGTGAAGAGCATGCAGTGTGGCCTTTATAGATTATCTTGGTGGGCTTTTGTGTTCATAATGTCTACAAATGTGCCATGCTGAGAAAGCATGCAGTACATATGATACTTGGTGAATTGGCCATTTTGACTGAGTCAGCATAAGCGTTTTATGTGTTGCTGTTATCAGTACCAAATTTGCAGTTGACGTGACGGCAGGCAATTTTGACAACAGTGTGTGTGTGTGTGTTTTAAATAAGTACACACCCCAGGAAAAATCAAGATTTAAGGAACAGCTACTGCTGAAGAAGATACTCATTAGCAACTATCCAGGCTACCTGTGGATCAGTTTCAGATGAAACCGTTAGTTCTTTGCTGTGACTGGTAATTAGGGATGCCAGCCTCCTAGGAGTGCCAGCTCCAGGTTGGGAACTATCTGGAGATTTTTGGGGTGGAGCCTGAAGAGGGTGGGATTTGGGGAGGGGAGGGACTTCAATGCAATAGAGTCCAATTGCCAAAGCAGCCATTTTCTCCAAGGGAACTGATCTCTATCGGTGGGAGATCAGTTGTAATAGCAGGAGATCTCCAGCCAGTACCTGGAGGTTGGCAACCCTACAGCCTCCAGGTAGAACCTGGGGATCTCCTGGAATTACAACTCATCTCCAGACTAGAGATCAGTTCCCCTAGAGAAAATGGATGCTTTGGAGGGTAGACTGTATGACATTGTATCCCACGGAGGTCCCTGTCCTCCCCAGGCTCCACCCCAAATCTCCAGGAGTTTTCCAGCCTGGAGCTGGCAAGCCTATCCCCTCAACCCCCACCAGTGGCTGGGGGGGGGGGGAACCTGGCAACCCTACTAGTAAAAGTGTGTGGAGCATGCCCAAAGGACAATGGCCACTCATAAACTTGTTATATCACAACGAGATCACCCAGTAGCTGCCATTCTGGTCTCTCTAGATAGTCATCCGCTTGAGCAAGTCCGAGTTTTTAATTACTCGGCTATCCTATTCCACTCATTTCTTTCTTGGAACTCCCATCTGCAGTGCCCCATGACTAGTTCCAGAACCTCACTGGCCTCTGTTCAAATATGTTTTAGTTTTTAGGGCAAGGCAACATATTTCTCTGGTAATCCAGGCATTTCAGGCCAAAATTCAGCTGTTTTAGGGTGCTCCTATTGGAGCTCTTAGTCCCAAATGGAAATAATCCACACATCTCTTTCACATGCAAGTTTGGGGGCCCATGCTATGCATCCTCCTTCACTGTCTGGTTAAAAAACTGGCTTAAAGTCGTGAGCTATTTTAGCTTGGTCGCTATGAAGTTCAAATTAAATCTGTCTTTTGCAAATACTCTACTCCCTCAGTTAGACCATCTTAGATTGGATCATTGTGTAAATTACTGGAGCCAGAAGGTAGATGCAAAAATTACAGCTCGGGAGATTTTCTACTCCCCAGATACTTGCTCTGGGATTTAATTGAGCTTTTGCTCTAATAAGAAACAGCCTTGACATGTAAGATTAGTTATCTCTCACATCTGATGTTAATTGTATTTATTTACCTCTTGCTTTGGGGTATTTAACCTTGGTCCCTTTCTCTTGCAGCAGATAACTTTACATTCTTGTAAACAACCATGACTCAGTATATATTATATACTTGGACTTTCAAAAGCCATTTGATAAGGTACTTCTTCAAAGATCCTGAGTAAGCTTGGTGGTCATGGGACAAGAGGATGGGCCTTTTAATGGTTTAAAAACTGGTTAAACGAAAGGAATAAGGGAATAGGAATAAAAACAGTACACTCAATTGGAAGAAGAAGAAGAAGAATTGCTTTTTATGTGCCTCAGAGGTGAAAAAGGCATACTGTGTGCTGGGGATTATATGGAAAGGGACTGAAAATAAGACAGCCACTATTACAATGCCCCTGTATGGTCTGGCGTCATTTGGAATACTGTGTGCAGTTCTGGTCACAGTATCTTAAAAAGGCCACTCCAGATTTGAAAAAAAGTACAGCAATTAATATGGTGTGATGGGGTTGGAGCACTTTTCCTGTGAGAAAAGGCTGAAAAGAAGAGTTGGTTATTGCACCCCAATTTTCTCTGCCTACAAGGTGTCTGAAACCGGCTTACAATCACCTTCTCTTTCTCTCCCCACAACAGACACCTTGAGAGGTAGGTGGGGCTAAGAGTGTTCAGAGAGAACTGTGACTAGCCCAAGGTCAACCAGCAGGCTTCATGTGTAGGAGTGGGGAAACCAACCTGGTTTACCAGATTAGAGCCTGCCGCTCATGTGGAGGAATCAAACCCATTTCTCCAGATTAGAGTCCACTGCTCTTAAACACTACACCACGCTGGCTGTCTATCTGCAGCAGATACGACTACGCAGCAGATACAACCACGTCTGTTGTTGAAATTCAAATCCAATTGCTTGCAAGTCAATCATAAAAAATGATCCCTGTGGAAAGGAGAAGATATGACTCATGCTTCATGCTCTGGCTACAAGGTTAATTACCAGAATACAGAACACAGAGAGAAAAAGATCACATGCAGACCTATTCAATTAACCTACACACCTGAACAGAAATGGTACACTGTAAGAATTATAATTGCAGATGAAAGCTATCGATTAAGGAATGAGTAGTCAATAACCCATATGAAACCCATTGTTAAAAAGAAGAAAAGGAGATGAAGAATAGTGAAAACTGGATTGCAATTTTTTTTTAAATCAGTGTAAGCAATTTACAGTGTTCACTTATGTATTGGCAATTAGATTAAAAGTAGCAAAAGGCCTGCCATTGTGATTGAGTTGTGATAGTGGAGACAGGCTATAATCTATATACTGCATTCCATCTCCACCTTGCGTAACAGCCCAGGTGTCAAGTTTTATCCGTATCATAATAATGTCAGCTTTAGTTTGCAATGCTTTATTTTGTAATGAGTAGCAAACATCCATAAGTATCTTGTACTGGATATCATTGAGATGAGTGCTACAATTAATTATTGCAACTGCTAACTCATGCAACAGTGACCTTGGTGCTTGCCTACTGTAACAAGCTGAGTGTGGGGCTGCCCTTGAAGGCAATTTGGAAACTACAGTTGGTACATAATGTGGCAGCCCATCTATTATCAGGGCACATGGATCAAATTACACTCATTTTGTGATCCTTGCGTTGGTTGCTTATTGGTTTCCAAGTCAAATTCAAGGTGCCAATAAACAGCTAGAGTTCAACTCCAGTAACACCTCGGAGACAAGCGAAATTTGGAGGGGTATAAGCTTTCGAGAGCCAAAGCTCCCTTCATCAGATACAAAGGTGCTGATGCTTATCTTTAAGCTCTTCATGACTCGAAGGCTCATGCATCTGAAGGACCACCCGCTTCTCCTGGTACAGACTGCATTTTCTATGAGGTAGCTTTGTGCAGGGCTACAATGGCTTTTAGTCACTCCTACCCATGCAAGACTAGATTAATTTATTTCCTATTACTATGTATGGGTGTGAAAGCTGGACGGTGAAGAAAGCTGATAGGAAGAAAACGGATTCCTTTGAAATGTGGTGTTGGAGGAGAGTGTTACAGATACCGTGGACTGCCAAAAAAACAAATCAGTGGGTTATAGATCAAATCAAGCCTGAACTGACCCTAGAAGCTAATATGACTAAACTGAGGCTGTCGTATTTTGAGACGACAAGAGTCACTGGAAAAGACAGTCATGTTAGGAAAAGTTGAGGGCAGCAGGAAAAAAGGAAGACCCAACAAGAGATGGACTGACTCAAGAAAGGAAGCCACAGCCCTCAATTTGCAAGACCTGAGCAAGGCTGTCAAAGATAGGACATTTTGGAGGACTTTCATTCATAGGGTCGCCATGAGTTGGAAGCGACTTGACGGCACTTAACACACGCTCACCCATGCAAGGATACATTATGCTCCTGCCTGTTTTTTTTCTGTGCAGTGCTGTAGAATAGCCTTCCAGAGGAAATACGATCTATGTCTCTCTTGCATTTTCAGAGAGCTTGTAAAACAATCAAAGAGCCTTTGGCTCCTCAAGATGATTGCTTTGTGGATAGCTTGAATTGCAAAGGTGTTTTTTTCCTCCTGACCATTGTTTTAATTTTGATAGTTTTTAGAATGATGTTTTTGGACTCCTGTTACCAGCCTTGGGTCTCATGTGAGAGAAAGGCAGTCTTGTGAATGTTTCGAATGAGGGGCCTTCCTGTTACCAGTCAGAGTTCAGCAGGGGTTCTCAGAAGGAAACCTGAGTTCTGACTTGCAGAGATCTGGGCCAGGCATCTGAGGAACAATCTGTTGGGTCTTGTGTGTGTGTGTGTGGGGGGGGGGGTGGTCCTTCTTTTATAGACAGAAGGACTGCAGGGTAGATGGGAGTTTAACCATTCTGACTTTGGATTGGGTCAAGTTTTTTTTTTTAAGTTTACATCTTACTGGCTGGTTTAAAGTTAACTGCTTGCAAACTTTGGTGGGGGAAATTGGGGGAAACACCTTGATTAGGCTATTGTGAGCCAAATCTTTATAGGCACAATGAGCCTGGTTGAAGGAACAGGATTAACAGACTTCAGTTAAGTTGCAGTGAGTGAGATCTGCCTGGACACAAAAACCTGGGTGAGATAACCTGATTAGCATACTGCAATTAGGTATGGGTGAACTAGATCTGCATAGATCTGGGTGAAGTTACATATCTCCTAAAACAGGTTGGAGGGCAAATTAATGACTTGAGTGCCATGACCCTGGTATTCCTTGGAGGTCTCCCATCCAAACACTAGCCAAGGTCAGGGCTGAGAGTGTGTGACTGGCCCAAGGTCACCCAGCAAGCTTCCATGGCATGAGTGGGGATTTGAACCTGAGTTTCCCAGGCCTTACACCATGCTGGCATGTTCATGCTGGGAGTGTGGAAAAACATCATCCACATTATTGGCACTTTTCCCCACAAGGCCAGCATGGTGTAGTGGTTAAGACTGGTGGTTTGGAGTGGTGGAGTCTGATCTGGAGAACCAGGTTTGATTCCCCACTCCTCCACATGAGCAGTGGAGGCTAATCTGGTGAATTGGATTTGTTTCCCCACTCCTACACACAAAACCAGCTGGGTGACCTTGGGCTAGTCACAGCTCTCTCAGCCCCACCTACCTCACAGGGTGTCTGTTGTGGGGAGGGAAGGGAAGGTGATTGTAAGCCGGTTTGATTCTACCTTAAGTGGTAGAGAAAGTCTGCATATAAAAACCAACTCTTCTTCTTCATATCATAATTTCCCTTTTTTTCTTGTTCTTTGCCCTCACCACCCTTCACCTCATTTGTTCGCAACAATGTTCAATCCACTCGAAAACTCAAGGTTTTGTCCTTGAAACTACATGTAAAATGATGTCCTAAATGAAACTGTTGGTGGGATCAGTTATGGTATTTTGGTAACAAAACCACACCCAAATAAATGGGCAGAGGGCAAAGAGGATGAAGGAAAGTGGCTCTCTGAAAAATTACCAGCAAAGAGATCAATAGTACCAAATAATATCAAAGCCATAGGAAGGTTGCTCAGCAAAATTCTGGCACTGCAATTTGTTCAGCTGTATCAAGTTAGAGAATATGTCACAAGTTTGGTTTTGTCTGAGTAGAGTCTGGCAAATTCACCTCATTTTTCACTGCAGGCAAAATTCAGCGGTAGCTATTTGATAGTGCCAAGTCCCTCCACCCTGCCACCCCCCACCCGCTGGAAAATTTTACGAATCAAATTCTTTGAGCTTCCCAGATGTTTAACATGAGCAGGACCATCCAGATTTGTCCTGACTTTCACTTCGGGTGAAAATTCGGCAACAGCTCTACGCCCGAGCTGTAGGCAGACATCTCTCCCCACTTCGGTCTTAACTCCAAAAATCCCTCTATAAGCTACTAAGTAACACCCTCCTCTAAAGTCTTGGTTTCCTGTCAGTTATACTAACTTTTCTCATTTTTTTTAAGACTCGCAGCTCAGTAGATTGAAAGTCTGAGTTGCATTCCCACTGCCTGAAGCGGAGGTTTCAAGAGAGAAGGAGAGAGTTATTATATCTCCCTCACTGTCAGTATGACTCAGTTGGAAGCAATATTGCTTTTAAGGTAGCAGTGTGTGGATTCCTATCTTACAACATAACTGACATTATAGTACACAATTCGGATTGCTTCTGAACAGGCAAAGAAAAGTTGGTTGATAATGAAAAATGCGTTGATGGTTCAACCATTATTTAAAGAAATAAAACTCTTCCTTCAAAAGGCCACAATCCACACAATCCTTTGTTGCTTAAAAGACCCTCTTTTTCATCCTGTTTTTGTTATCCATTTATTTGCTACAATTGAAACATGTCCAAATTGTTCTTCCTTTTATGAAGTTTACATATGGGTGTTTCCTGCAAACCTGGTAACAAAACCAGCACAAATATTGGGGGTAAATGTGAAGAGAAGTGAAGTGGATGAAAGGAAAGCAATGGAAATATGTCTGCAGCAGGGAAAGATTAACATCTAATTCGTGGAAGACATATTTCTAAGCATCATTTTAATTGAAAATGAATGGAAAATAAGTATGTAGCATACATTATTTACAGTGTTATCCTAAGCCAAGTTAAAGGTAAAGGTAGTCCCCTGTGCAAGCACCAGGCCATTACTGATCCATGGGGTGACGTCACATCCCGACATTTACGAGGCAGACTTTGTTTACAGGGTTGTTTGCCATTGCCTTTCCCAGTTATCTACACTTTACCCCCAGCAAGCTGGGTACTCATTTTACTGGAAAGATGGAAGTCTGAGTCAACCTTGAGCCGGCTACCTGAAACCGACTTCCGTCGGGATTGAACTCAGGTTGTGAGCAGAGCTTTTGACTGCAGTACTGAAGTTTTTTTTTATTGCTTACAAATGATTAATGCTTACAAATGATTAATGCACCTTTTGAGGACAGTTATCAAGCAATGCAATACAAACCACGTGTTGGCGGAAAGTGCTGTCAAGTCACAGCTGACTTACAGAGACCCCATAGGGTTTTCAAGGCAAGAAACGTTTGGAGGTAGTTTGCCGTTGCCTGGCTCCACATGGGCTGAGAGAGTTCTGAGAGAACTGTGACTGGCCCAAGGTCACCCAGCAGGCTTCACGTGGAGGAGTGGGCAATCAAACCCGGTTCTTCAGATTAGAGTCCGCCGCTCTTAACCATTAGATCACACTGGCTCTGTAATACAAAGCATACTGAAATGCAAATTTGTCACAAGGAAAGGTTGTGTAATGCCTTGGCACTCTGTAACACAAAATACAGGCATATGAATATAGGTCATACACTTTATCCCCAGCTGGGCGTGCACACATGGAGTTCCCATGCAATTGGGCTTCCCAAGATAAGAGCACCAAGCTCATCATGAGTGATGCTGTGGAATCCTCTGGGGAGGGGATTACTAGTCCTATCAAAACTTTTTTTGCTTCCCTTGAAATCACTTTTCAATTCTTTTTCAGATTTTTTTCAGATTTCACTTGGGGGGTGAATGAAGCTTGAGATAATATCTCCTTCCATATATTCTTCCATATCCTTTGGGATCTGTGCCTGGCTGTGTCATTCATTTATTTATTATTTATGTGTCACCTCTCCAGGGTAACTGCTCAAAACAAAACAATTACATTAAAAGAAATAAGAATCAAAGTGATCCCAGTAAGCATCAGACTATTCAATTAAGGTCATTTATGCATGGGAGTTTTACCTGAGGTTCGTTGCTGGCTGGGCCCACACTTGCCAGTTGGGAATCTCTGCACCCTGCTCTCTCCAAGCTCAAATCAAGTCCCACCCCTTTAAATGCTCCTTTGTAATTGGCTTACTTTGCAGTGCTCACTGTGAGAGAAGATTCCCCACCCCAAAACCCAACTGCAGCATAAAACAGCATTTTAAGGACAAAAAACAAAAAAAACAGGGCAATCTGAAAGAAAGGGGGGAATCCAAGCCTCGGTTTTAAAAAGCCTTTCTTTTGCTCAGAAAGAGCCCCCAGGAAGCAGGAAGCATTTGAATCCCCGCCTCTTTACACACTGCTTTGTGCTTTGCTTTCTGCATGGTGATATCAGCAGGGCTGAGCTCAGGGGAGAGGGAAGAGTCAGGTTAACAGAGGAATGGGAAGACTCAGTCATTGTGAGGGCCGGCAGCGAGTTCATTTCTAGTGGACGGAAAACACGTGCAGAACTCCAAGGAACAACCAAGTCAGACAGGTGGCGAACATGGGTTCAAGTACCCATGCATAAATGACCTAAGAAGCGATATAGTAAAGCCAATGGAAAGACAACATAAAGATTCAACCACAAAGACACAGAACATAAAAATGTGGTCCCAAAATTATCATACCCAGGCCAAGCAGAAAATATAAAACAATGTAAGCTATAAAAGCTGTAGTAAAATGTTAAAATAGTCAATTAACAAGTCACAAAGCAATCATTTAAACTCAGTTTAGCCTGATAAAAGTCTGCCTGGGTGGCAAACTGATATGGCCAGCTAAATTGAGATCATTAAGTACAGCTCTGTCCTGACAGGTTATCTAATTTCCTGCCCCTTTACAGTAATGATCAAAATGAATATTGTGACATATATTCTTTCAGCACAATCACAGGCAACCAGATGTGAACGACTGCAAAAGACTACATGTGACAGCATATTCCAAACTAACTCTGAGGGAGTTGGGCATGTTTAGTCTGGAGAAGAGGAGGTTGAGGGTGGACATGATTGCTCTCTAAGTATTTGAAGGGCTGTCACTTAGAGGAGGGCAGGGGGCGGTCCCTGTTGGCAGCAGAGGATTGGACTCGCAATAATGGGTTTAAATTGCGGGCGGAAAGGTACCGGTGAGATATTAGGATTTATTTATTTTTACCATAAGAGTTGTTTGACAGTACAATCGGCTTCCTAGGGAAGTGGTGAGCACCCCCTCACTGGCAGTCTTTAAGCAGAGGCTGGACAAGCACTTGTCAGGGATGCTCTTGGCTGTTCCTGCATTTAGCAGGAGGTTGAACTAGACGGCCTGTATGGCCTCTTCCAACTATATGATTCTTCTATGATTTTAACTCCTGCATTGGCTAGCCCCAAATTTGCAAAAATCCCCCTTGTTCACCAGTGGCCACTTCAAGGCTTTGCTGACAAAAGTCAGAAAGTGTTGATACCACACTTTCTCCTCAGTGTACTTGGATGTCATCCACATAGGCCCTGAAACACTCATCAGGTGGGCTGCTGAAGGAAGGAGGAGTGGGAAAAATCCGCATTATCCCTTGGTACGGTACAGAATCCAACACAGCAGAAACAACTATGGTTGTTTATGCATGGGAGTTTTACCTGAGGGTCATGGCTTGCTGGCCCCACACTTTCCTGTTGGGAATCTATGCACCAGCAGTCTCCAAGCTCGAATCATGTCCCTGCCCCTTTAAATGCTGCTTTGTAATTGGTAGGGTTGCCAACCTCCAGGTACTAGCTGGAGATCTCCTGCTATTACAACTGATCTCCGGCCGATAGAGATCAGTTCACCTGGAGAAAATGGCCGCTTTGGCAATTGGACTCTATGGCATTGAAGTCCCTCCCTTCTCCAAACCCCGCCCTCCTCAGGCTCCACCCCAAAACCTCCCACCGATGGCAAAGAGGGACCAGACAACTCCTGAAATTGCCCTACTTTGTAGAGCTTACTGCGAGAGAAATCCCCCCCCAAACCCAATTGCTGCATAAAAAATCACTTTAAGAAGAAAAAACAAAAAACGGAGCAATCTGAAAGGGAGGGGGGAATCCAAGCCTTATTTTTTAAAAGCCTTTCTTCTGTTCAGAAAGAGCTCCCAGGAAGCAGGAAGTATTTGAATCCTTGCCTCTTTACACCCTGCTTTGTAACTGACTGTAATAGAAACCAATCTTTTGTGTCCTGCACAGGGATATTGTCAAGTCCCGGGCAGGATAGGGAGGCTGGGTAGTCGGGCAGTCCAGGGTCTATAGGGTGCCAGTCAAAACAGGAGTTCAAACGCTATCAGAAGAAGAGTCCTTGATCAAGCCGAGGGTCAGAGCACGAGGAAGTCAAGTCCATCGGAGTCAGGGTCAGGAGCCAAAGTGGATGCAAAACAGCCCGGAAACTGAATCGTTGCTTACACGGAGAAACCTATCAACAGCCTGGGATTATATGGCCCTCCGGTGGTGCGCCTATTAGCCCCATCAATTACCTAGCCTGGCTCCTGTCAGTATTCAGGGCTTTGTGTCCATCTATATTCCCGTGCATTCTTGCGACGGGTAGCTAAGTCTTTGCGTAATCTTTCCCTAAGCCTATCTATCCGTGGCGGTGAATCTTCTGTACTTGCCGGCTGTGACTGACTCTCCTTATCGTTAATCATGGGAGGAGCGGAAACTTCAGACTCCAAGAGAGGCAAACTGCTAACTTCAGAGGAGACAGAGGGGCCCGCCTCTGCCTCTGTTACCAACTCAGCCGGGATCTCTGTCTGTTCAGTGACTAGATCCCTGCTGATCACGACAGATATCAAGGTGGCTGAGCTCATGGGAGAGGGAAGAATTGGGTTATCAGAGGAATGAGAAGCCCTGGGATCTGTGAAGGCTGGCAGCAAGGTCATCTCTAATGGATGGAAAACTCATGCGTAACTGCAAAAAACAACTAAGACAGACAGGGGGCAAATGTGAGTGAAAGTACCCATGCGTAAACTACTTATTGGACTGAATTCCTAATACAACTACTTTTAATTATAGTATCAAAGTGTCAAGCTCACACTTGTTTTTGTTGTTGTTTAAATAGGGCTGCCTGGCTAAGCCAGGTAACTTGTGGGAGGGTGGGGACATGTGCATGGGGGCAGCTAGGGTTGCCAACCCCCAGGTACTAGCTGGAGATCTCCTGCTACTACAACCGATCTCCAGGTGATAGAGATCAGTTCACCTGGAGAAAATGGCCACTTTGGCAATTGGATTCTATGGCATTGAAGTCCCTCCCCAAACCCTGCCCTCCTTAGGCTCTGCCCCCCAAACCTCCCACTGGTGGCGAAGAGGGACCTGGCAGCCCTAGAGGGAGCATTGCCAGCACAATGATGTCACTTCTGGGTTTTCCCTGGAATTGACATTAATGTACTGGTGATAGTGGTGAATGGGAACTTGGGGCAGGGGATCCCCAACTTTCACCGGGTACTTGACAGACATGGTTGTATACCCCTATAGTCTGCTGGTAAAGATATTGGTTGATGTTTTTTTTTTTTTTTTTACAAATGGCACCCCAACATTTTAATTGTTCAATGGAATTCTTTTGAAACAACATCTATTTTGTTTAATGCTGACAAGGCCTTTATAGTATATTTTAAGATGACTGTTTCAATAGTGAACACTGCATTTTTCATATTTAGGTATTTTTAGCACAAGAGAGTTGCACCAGCTTAATTAAAAAAATGGTACCAGTAATTAATTGAAATGTAATTATTTGAAATGTTATAATGTCATGCTAGAATTCTATACTGTTTCACATCCACCAGTTTCTAACTTCTGTCATAATTTCCAGCACAAACTATTAGCGTAGCTGACTAGCAGAGACACAGTTTATGGTCTGCCAGTCTGAATTTCTATAGCCCATCATAATCTTGCTTACACATGACTAAATAAGTATATTAGGTATGATATATTTCCTTGTGAATTTCAAATGAAAGCATAAATCTCTTTGAACTTTGAAATTGTATATTATAACATTTCAAAAATATATATTATTATAAAACCAATTTAAGAATATTATTAAGAAAAACCAATACACTTCCCATATACATTTATTCCATGTTTTGTTAGTCTATTGTCCCATTTGGGGCACTAAATGTTGGGAAAGTGGCATATTCATAGAAATAATAATAATGAAATAAATATCCTCATGGTCCAGGAGAATGTTGTGAGGAAACATTTTTTTAAAAAAATACATTAATTTAGATGGGATCTGGCAAGTTGATGGATAAATTCTTGGATTTCCGAGGCATATTTCCAGGATCATTGGAGAGATAGATTCCAAAGGGATAATTGCATGTGTTTAATCGGGCCACCACCAGATGTCTCCACTTCTTTAAGCATCAGCAAATGGGACTGTAGCTTGTGATATCTGCCTCATGACCCGTCATCTTCTTGGCTCAGAGCTTCTACAGTTAAAAGTATTTTTCCAGCTTTTTCTCATTGGCTCCTAATTGCTTTCAAAATGCTCAGACTACACTGCTTTGCCGAGCCTTACTTCTGTTGCCGAAAAGGTAATCCCATGATTACCAATGTAGGACTCACCTATACAATATAAATCCTATCACAAACTCTGCAAATACTGTATTACAAGAGCTGAAAGACAATGCAGTAACAACAAGGTAATACTTACAATTAACAGTGTAAAAACCAGCAACCTTTTATCAAAGGTCTCTCCTGAGCAGTTCCATTTAACACGTTCAGCTGCATTTGCCGTAAAAATACAATACAGAATGGCGAGCGTTTGCTTTGATGGAATCCTATTTAGATTAGCTTAGTTATGTTTTTCACACTGTTAACCACGGTTATCCTGTAGGCATAACTAGAAAGAATGCCCACTTCCTCCATCTGTCCCTAGTTAATTTCTTGTAAAGAGCATCTTGTTTTAAAGTATGGTGCTGATTTCGGCAATGGAAGTGACTGATGTCTTATGCTTCTCTCCCTCTTCAGCCTCCCCCCCCCCCATGCAGATTCAATTTGACTGGCTTATTTGTTTTACAAGCATGGTAAGGTATGGCAAATTAAGGAAGACGGAGTGATACACTGAGCTCTACGAAAATGCGCAATTTGGAAAACTAAGCTGAATTGTTTCAAATTGGGAGCAATTGCTTTGCGTAATAGGGGGGAATAATAAGATAAAACTGTGTTCATTCTTGAGATGCTATGGAAATAATAGAAGAGTCAACGAGTTTCTTCATTTCTCCAGTGCTGCAGAAGTAAAGGCAGATAAAATCGATCTCAGACCAGCACACATAGGACCAGTAGACAGGACCCCCTGTAACGTGCTCAAGGGTAGCTGATTCAAAGTGGTTCAGCCTGATAGATTTGCAATGATGCCTGATACAGGCAAGCCCTTGGGGTCTTGAGTCACGGTAGACTGAACTGTGAAGCAGCTTTTGTCACCTGCATTTAAAGGAGTACTTGATTTTGTCTTCAGAAAGGGAGCATAATTGTGCAAGTTTAATATACCCATCTTCTGAACCCCAGATGGAAGAGTGTTTTAAAAAATACAGTTGGGGTGATTTTGAATTTTTCATCCCTGTTTCATTTGGAGATCCTGGTTTTGATTTCACTTCTCTCTTTTAGTCTGGGCAGTGCCTTTCCTAACGTGCAGAACGGAATATATCTAGACTTCAATTTGGTGTGGTTTTAAATAGCTTCCAAGCATCATCTAGGGATTTGACTCTCTTGTGTTTCCTTTCCTTTTAACTATTCCCCACATTTTTGTAAAGTTCCCTGTTTTGAAGTCATATGTTACAGTTTTGAACTTCAGGAGTAAGTTTCTATAGACATGAATGCTGAACTTAATAGCATTGTGGTCACTGTTCCCAATTTATGCAACAACATGAAACACATGAATCTGCCTTATAATGAATCAGACCCTTGGTCCATCATAGTCAGTATTGTCTACTCAGACCGGCAGCAGCTCTCCAGGGTCTCAGGCAGAGGTCTTTCACATCACTTACTTGCCTAGTCCCTTCATCTGGAGATGCTGGGGATTGAACCTGGGACCTTTTGCATGTCCAGCAGATGGTCTACCACTGAGCCATGTCCCCATCTCTCATCAGATCTTCAGCCCCGCTCAGCACCAAGTTAAAGATCGCTACCCCTCTGGTTGGCTCTACGACCAACTGTTCCAGTGCAAAGTCATTTATGATGTCTACGAATCTCATTTCTACAGCATGACTTGAGCACATGTTTACCTGGTCAATGTGAGGGTACCAAGTTGCTATGCAGCGTGGTATATCACAGGGACAAAGAACACAGACAGTATGTCTGCTTCCAGCAAGAGCTAATAGATGCCTTCAGTATCTTCAATCCTGTCCTTCCCAATCTCATAATTTTTGAACACCCACTTAAGAGAGGCATTGTTGAGATATCAGACTTGCCAGAATACTGTGAACAGTTGCTGGAACTTTAGACATCATCAAAGAACTTTGGTTTGTCCATTAATTATAAGTCTGAAAAGCGCATATTCCATAATTCAAAATACATCTCTTGATTTCCTAGATATCAAAGGGAAAGATTCCATGGTCAACTCTCTTCAGTTCTTGCTCTGATGTGTATTTGTGGTTTCAGACTCCTTGCAACATCTGGCAACTTCAGAGATTATATTTGCCCAAGGCTGTTTGCTTGAAGATCCATCATGTCAAATAACAGAAGATACCCTAGAGCTTATCAAAGTCATAAATAGCACCCTTTCAATAAATAGAATTGTAATCCTAAAATTTTGGTCATGTCACAAGAAGAGAAGACCCACTGGAAAAGACAATAATACTAGGAAAAGTTGAAGGCGGCAGGAACAGAGGAAGACCCAACATGAGATGGATTGACTCTATACAGGAAGCCACGGCCTTCAGTTTGCAAGACCTGAGCAAGGTTGTTAATGATAGGATGTTTTGGAGGTCATTAATTCATAGGGTCGCAAGTCAAAAGCAACTTGATGGCACATAATACGATCCTAACATTCAAGTTTCTAGTGGTAAGTATATGGTCATTATATTTGACCAAGTTTTAGTAACCACATAACAGTAATACAAAAATCAGAAATGTGACGGGTGCACAGAAATGCTGGTTAAACAGTCTGCCTTTAGAGGTAAGATCTTGAAACATTAAATTTCAAAATCCAAAGCACAGGGGAGACTCTTTCAGAAGGTGATATCTTCACAGATATAGAAAGGTACCAAAATACAAGTTGACACAGTTACCTTTAGAACTGTACGATCTGGGGCCCCTGAGGAATTGTAGGAAAGGAGAACAATTTAGACATCCCTCCCCCATATCTACCTCTTAAGAATTAGCAAGATGACCCCCCTTCAAAAGACACCCAACTGGTTCCAGTGTTCCATCCTCTTGTAACAAATTCAGTTCTCATCAGGATATTTGGGGCTGTCTTATTTCTTTGATTGGATTTAGTGACATATTTATCCATATGCTTGGGAGTAATAACAAAAGAAGCACAACTCCTGTTGTGCTTCTTGTATTATCCATGCAGGGACTGGCTTATTCATGATTGCGGTGATAGTATATGCTCTACAGGGAACAGACATCCTATTTGTGAGGCCAGATGTACACATTTTAAAATGATCCTACACACACACACCTGTTCTCCTCACCTGAGAGTACCTGAAAGGCATTGGGGAAGCTTGTGTGTGTGTGTGTGTGTGTGTGACAGTGCTATTTCACTTATTCTTTCCCTTGGTGGTGTAGGGGTTAAGAGCGGTGGCTTGGAGCAGTGGACTCTAATCTGGAGAACCCCACTTCTCCACATGAGCGGCAGAGGCTAATCTGGTGAACTGGATTGGTTTCCCCACTCCTCCACATGAAGCCAGCTGGGTGACCTTGGGCTAGTCACACTCTCTCAGCCCCACTTACCTCACAAGGTGTCTGTTGTGGGGAGGGGAAGGGAAGGAGATTGTAAGCCTTCTTTAAGTGGTAGAGAAAGTTGGCATATAAAAAACCAGCTCTTCTTCTTTCTGCAGTACAAGGTAGCAAGCCACCACTCAAGCTTTGCCCTTTTCTTTTGCTGTCTGTGGTCTGAGGTGCAAATAGAAGCGACAGTTGTGAGTGTGAGCTGCCTCACACATACTGACAGAATATGCAAGTCTGTTCATATTAGCTATGACAGGTGGATTTAGATTCAGGGAATCTAAGTGTCAAGCTAAACTGATGTAATAACCTGGAAAGCCCCTAGAAGGCCTGAGACTGAGTTAATGAGTTGCACCTGTAGGGTGACTCAGCCTGAAGGTAATGAGTTGCACCTGGAGGGTGACTCAGCCTGTAACACTAATTGCTGCCTGGAGATGGCATCTGTATATAAGTATTTGACTCCATGAGTCTATGTCGGGAGATAGTGGTGGAAGAGTGTGTTTATAGCACTGTGAATAAACAACTGCATTTTCTACAAGCTCTACTGGTACTGGTGGTTATTCCTGGGCGTTGGCACAATCCGCCAGCTCCCACAACAAATCTTCCTCCCCTGCCTTCTAGCTCACTTTGGCACAGTCAGGAGTTTCTGGTCTAAGCAGTCAGGCACCCTGGGTGAGTTCTTTGAATGCAGTCTGAGATCTTCAGGAGAGGGGGGGGGGAAGGTCTTTATATACCAAAATACTATCTTGATTCACTAGGGCACAAAGAGCACTGTAAACAGTTATCTCAAAACACCACAGGATGTTACAGAAGTAAGAAAAGAAAAACACGAGGCTACATGGTACAAGCCACTGGTGTTTTCTTGGCATTCCCTCCCGTGGAATGGGCCCAGACCTGCTGAAACTCTGAAATAAACTGAGGCTGGTCCAAGGAGACTTTACTCTAGTTCTTCCCCATTCCCTGTTTCTCAGTTTGTGCAACTTCTCAGTGTGTCAGTCCTTTTAACCCTTCCTCTCTCAGCTGGGAGGATTTCACTTTGACCTATCCTGAAATTGGACTTGAGTCCCTGATGTGTGCTGTCTTGCACCTTGCTCCAATCCTAGCAAGGTGCACGCCCCCAAAATTGTATAGCTCAGTTCAGAATATCCAACTAGCTATCTATCTTGTCCTTTCCTGGCAGGTAGGCAAATGGTTATCTCCCTCCTATTTGTCTCCATAAAGGAAAACTCGTGTCTTCTCAGCCTGAAATCCAAGAATTTTATTCCTTCATTCCCAGGAAAGAATTCTTTTTGGAGTCAGGAAGCAATGTTCCTCCTAGCCAGTTTGGCCAGGGATCCTGGAGGGGTTTCCCCCCCCCCCCATCTTGAGGCATGGAGCAGGGGTCACTGGAGGTGTGTGTGAGCGTGGGGGGCGGGAAGTAGTTGTAAATTTCCTGCATTGTGCAGGGGGTTGGACTAGATGACCCTGGAGGTCCCTTCCAACTCTATGGTTCTATGTGACTGGCAATGGAGACTAAAGTACTTTGTAAGACTTTAGATGGGCTACCTGAGAGCATAAGCAACTACACTGACAGATCACATACTAGTATGAAGGCAGAACAGCATGGATAAAAGAAGAATGCCAATGCAAGGTTGCTGGGTTAAAACAAAGCACAGAGCAAGTGTTCTCAGCAAAAGGCAGGATGAATGGCTGGTTGAAACAGAACAAAAGCAAAGCATTGCAGAAACCTTTTATGTAGGACACAGATATAAAAGCTGAATGAAGTATCGGTGTCAGGATGGCCTAAACCTCCTTAATAAATGTACCACAAGAGCACCAGTAAGGTGTTGTAGCTAACAAGAAACTTTATCTGGCTTCCACAAATCAAGTGCGATTGACCTCAGCTAAGATCATCCTAGCAAAGACAGAATGTGAATGTTTTACCACCTCAAAAGTCTCGAGTTGCTGCAGCAGGATACTCGACAGCTCTTTCTCCCTGCAGCAGTGAAGGAATATAAGCAAAATATGTTGCTGGGAACAGAGGTGGCTTTCACAGGGCAGCAATTTTCCTCATCACTTTCATTGCTGCTGCGAATGCAGAAAACATTTGCAGCATCCATACAGTCCCCACATGGTAGTTTTTCTAGCACTTTCCTTCCTCAGCTTCACCACCTCAGGCACAGAAGAAGAAGAAGAAGGTTGGTTTTTATATTCCAACTTTCTCTGCCACTTAAGAGAGACCAGGAGGAGAGTTGGATTTTTATATGCTGACTTTCTCTATCACTTAAGGAAGTATCAAACCAGCTTACAATCACCTTCCCTTCCCCTCCCCACAACAGACACCCTGTGAGGTAGGTGGGGCTGAGAGAGTGTGACTAGCCCAAGGTCACCCAGCTGGCTTCGTGTGTAGGAGTGGGGAAACGATCCAGTTCACCAGATTAGCCTCCGTCCGCTGCTCATGTGGAGGAGTGAGGACTCAAACCCGGTTCTTCAGATCACAGCTTGCATTTCCACACACACACCCCGCATCAGAAGAGGTTGTGTGTGTGTTTTAAGGTAATTGACATAGCACTATAATGAGATGTCTCCCCACCCCCACCCCGTCAAGTCATATCTGACTTATGGCAACTCCTGGTGTGGTTTTCAAGGCAAGAGACGTTCAGAGGTGGTTTGTCATCGGATTCAATAGAGACCTGGGATTCCTGTCTCATTACCAATGCATATTTCTCCCTGCGTATCCCACCTAATCCAATTACACCTGCTATTGTCATTTACATGCTATTGTCATTTACATGCTATTGCCATTGGGTGTCTGAATTCACTCTTCTCTGCATGGTGTAGTGTCAGCGTAGTTCAGTGGTTAAGAGCAGTGGTTTGAAGCCGTGGACTCTGATCTGGAGAACCCGGTTTGATTCCCCACTCCTCTGTATGAGCGGCGGAGGCTAATCTGGTGAACTGGATTTGTTTCCCCACTCCTACACACGAAGCCAGCTGGGTGACCTTGGGCTAGTCACACTCTCTCAGCCCCACCTACCTCACAGGGTGTCTGTTGTGGGGAGGGGAAGGGAAGGTGATTGTAAGCTGGTTTGATACTTCCTTAAGTGATAGAGAAAGTCAGCATATAAAAATCCAACTCTCCTCCTCCTTCTCCACCACCACCACCACAATGGGGATCTAAAGCAGCTTACATTATTCTCCTCTCTCTGTTTTATTCTCTCATCAATAGGGTGGCCAGCTCCAGGTTGGGAAATACCTGGAGATTGTGAGGGTGGAGTCTGAGAAGGGTGGAATTTGGAGAGGGGAGAGAGTTCAATGTCCTAGAGTCCAATTACCAAAGGGGCCATTTTCTCCAGGGTCTTCCAGCAAGCTTCCATGACACAGTAGGGATTCAAACCTAGGCCTCCCAGATACTAGCCTGAAACTAATAACTACACCACACTGGCTTTTGTAGGGTGGCTAACTATTCAACGGCAGCAAGCAGCCCTTCCTGAGTGAGCCATTGAAGTCACACAGTATCAAGTTACCCGATGGTTGCTGCTGGGCCTGTCCCCAATGAAACCTCTTTCAAAGGCCAAAACAGCCCTGAAAACCCCCTCTTCCTGCTTTTTATTGACATCAACCAAGGCTTGAAGGCTGGCCTAACAGCAGCCACTGAGGGCATTCATTTTGGGAAGTTGTAAACCCCCAATGTACTTTTTTTTTTTTTTAAGATTCCAGATTTTTCTGCAAACTTGAGATGCTTTTCAGGTTTGCAGAAAGACCCATCTTGTTTGTCGTGGCTCCAGTCTCTGGATTTAAGTATCTACAGATTTGGCTATGTTGAGAATTAGAGGAAGAAAGTAGGCTAAGAAAGATATTAAAGCAAGGGGGCGAGTTATTTGACTTTAATTATACAATTTGGGACATTGTTGACAGCACATGCTGAACAATAATGAAGTCTAATAACAGCCTAGCTCATGTGCTGTAGCATGCATTACGGTTCTTGGCATCAATGCGGTTATATTTCTGGCAATGTGTAGAGCCAAGAGGTTATGGACAGTTAAATACCTATCATGAACCGAGCCATCTTCCCCGATAATGACAATAATAAGCTGCTTGCTACATAGGGGAAATGCAATGCTTGTGATAAAACTCAGATTTTTTCCCCCAGTCCTGTTTCCTGGATAGCCACCGAGCCAACCAGTACCCAGAGTTCTTTCTTTTCTCCGTTACATGTTGGAATCAAATACACTGCTAATTCTGTGATGTACCAATGAAACGAGGCACGAGAGAAGAACTCAGTTTTACTCCTGCCTTTTCTGTGATTCACAACTGCAAGGAAACTGCCTTTTGGCTGTACCTGAAGTGGTCTCACAAAGGGGGGAAATGCCGCTAGACACAACAAAAGGGAAATTGTGCAGGAAGCAGACTTTTTTGTGAAGTATCCCTAAGGGTTTTTTAAATAATTCTTTTAGAAATGCTTGACAAAATGATATACACGGTGAACAGTGTTGTAGACCACTTGGAGTGTTTATCTTCAGGTGGCCTTGAGTCTGTTTTATAGCCCCAAGACAAGAAAATGTAGGAAGTCAAAGAGAAGAAATATATAACTGAACCTATCTCAGTACAAACAATAATGTTTTTCCCCCCTCAAAATCCTGTAATGGTATTTCCTTAGCATGTTTATACATCAGTGTATGGTTAATTTAAAATGGGGAAGAAATCTCTGTCGATTCTCCTGAACCTCTCAGTGGCTTTCAGTACCATTAACCATGGTCACCCCTAATGTAAAAAATGTAGAGATCAAGTCTGTAGAACTCATGCAAAGCAACGGTTGCCTAATACACTTTGAAAGATTCTCTTTAAGAAGGCTTTTGGGGTTTTCAGTAAAGAGGGAAAGACTTCTTGTTCAATAAACAAGCAAATGTTGTAGCAAGAGTGGAAGTGACAAAATCATTATTCTGAAAAAGAGTTGTTGGTGGTGGCAAGTGCATATTAGATGGCTGTCATGCAAGCTGAGAATGTATAAGATCTCAGTAAGCAGACAGATGAGACCAGCTGGATGCCACACACAATGCCATGGTCCTGCCACCCGATGGAAACTTTCCATTTTAATACAGTCTATGTCACTTCAGTTTTTATTCTCAGCTCAGTGAGAGTGACAACAAACACAATGAAATCACTTCACTCCTTGTATTCCTGAGATTCTCATATAAAAATAGGATGCATGTTCAAAGCAAAATACATTTCAAGGTTGGCAAACCTGTCTTTGCATACCAATGTTTTCCATCCTGAGTTGAACTCAAGAAATCTGGTGCCAGGGTGAAGCCCTAGGAACAAGGTCCAGAGCCCAGTTTGGCCAAGGGTCCCTGGGGTGACACTCAGCACAGAACCAGGCAACTTTGGCAAAAGGGGCATTAAGCAAAATGGCAGACCTGAGCCATAAAAGGATGGAACCAATAGACAGTGTTATATTTATTTACAGTATACAGCTCTCTCAGATACTGGAAGTCTCTGCCACAAAGAAATGTGTCCCTTCATGCTACCAGGACAGAAGAGTCCAGTCTACAACAAAGTTGCAAATACAAAGCATGAACATACCTCAAATATGAGCACCCAATCTACACATCAAGACATTTGTATAATGTATTTAGAGCCCTGACCTGGATGGCCCAGGCTAATCCAACCTTGTCAGATCTCAGACATTAACCAGGTTTAGTACTTGGATAGTTAGTACTTGGATGGGAGACCACCACAGAAGTCCAGGGTTGCTACTCAAAGGCAGGCAATGGCAAACCACCTCTATTTATCTCTTGCCTTGAAAACCTTGTGGGGCCACCATAGGTTTGTTGTGACTTGATAGCCCTTTCCATCACCATGCCTTTAGAAGATGATCTTGGAAATAGTGACTATCCATGAGTACATTGCATCAAAACAAAAACTCATGAAAAGCAGAAGTGAGCTAGGTGTCCCACAGGGCTGCCACCACCTGCCTACTAAAGCAACCCCTCTGTCATGCATACTAAAGCAGTCCCCTCTGTCATGCATAGATCCACATACACACACCATTTCTCTCTCTCTCTTCCATACACCAATTCATCTAGCAATGCACCCTTCTCCTTCTTCTCTCACTCTCACCTGCATGCTCAAACCACATTCTCTCTCTCTCCTCTCCCATATTCTTTCTCTAATTGTTTCGAGACATTATAGTCATGCATACAGGGAGCCTACCAACCACGGGTAGTAGTAGGACTAGGAGTAGTAGCATTTATTGTATGTGGCCCAAGGCCATTACAATCAGTCACATAGACATAAATAGAGCATAAAACATGGATCATAAATAGCATTGTAAAAACAACTAAACCTAAAAGTGCTTATGAGCTTTTTAAAAATATATATATCAAAAAACATCTCATCCTACAAGTACAACTTTGGTCTGTATTTTCCTGGCTGCCAAGTCAAACCATGACATTCTATATGAGATGAAAGGTTCAGTGTCCAACAGAAGAAAATCAGCTTCTCTGTTTCTAAGGAAAAGTTTAAGGTAATAGGAGCATCTGCTATGTAGTCACCATGTTGTGTCAACAGGAGCAACACATATATTACCATCTAAATTTGAGTCCAGTAGCACCTTAGGAACCAACAAGATTTTCGGGGTACAAGCATTCAAGAGTCATAGTTTTCTTTGTCAGATAATATTTACCATGCATGTACAGCTTTGGTATGTGAGAAGTGACTTTCTGATTTTTCAGGGTTTTGTTCCTGTGTACCAAGATTGTATACTCATGGTAAATACATTACCCCTGTTCATGCAACATGGTGAGGATTGTGGGTAACATGTACATCCATTATGCCCAGTTGGTAGGTGACTAGTATGCATGACGGTAACATCTGAAGAGGTCTTCTCTCACATGAAAGGGGCCATGGCTCAGAGGCAGAGTATCTGCTTTGCACGCCGAATGTCCCAGGTTCAATCTCTGACATCTCCATTTGAATGGGCAAGGTTGCAGGTGGCATGAAAAACCTCTGCCTGAGACCCCGGATAGCCACTGTCAGTCTGAGTAGACCATACTAAATTTGATGGACCAATAGTCTCATTCAGACAGCCCACATGTCCACCCACATCTGACTTAGAGGCTGGCACTAGCCTCCTCTCCTGTCCCACCCTCTTCTCCAGGTGCCAGTCTGTTGGGATTACCAGCAGTCACAGTGCTGGGTAAGAAGGTGGGCACAGGGCTTCTGGACTCTCTTGCTGAGCTGGAATGCCACCACTTACTTCCTGCAACAACCCCACCAGAAGCTGTGTCTGCTGGCTGTTTCCACCTGGTCTAGTAGATTTGCTGCCATTTTGTTAACTATGCCTGCTCTCTGCTGCTTCCAAGTGTGGCTAGTACAAGCAGAATGGCAAGGCTACTGGGAAGAAGGGTGCCTTGGATGAGGGGTACAGTTCCTGAGAATTCATCCAGTTGGCAGGGAGTCACAACTAGAAATGTGTTTCCTATTGAAACCAGCAGCAATGACCATTTTGCTTGATATCCTGACTCAGGGCAAGAAGAAGGAGGAGAAGAAGAAGAAGGAGAAAGAGGAGAAGGAAGAGGAGAAGGAGGAGGAGTTGGTTTTATACCCTGCTTTTCTCTACCATAAGTAGTCTCAAAGTGGCTTACAATCACCTTCCCTTTCCCCCCTCCCTCACAACAGGCACCTTGTGAGGTAGGTGGGGCTGAGAGAGTTCAGAGAGAACTGTGACTAGCCCAAGGTCAGCAGGCTTCATGTTGAGGAGTGGGGAATCAGACATTTCTTTTGGTGGCAAATGACATCCTGAGAACAGTCCTTTGTTATAGTCATCAAAAATCTGATTTAAAGAGATGGTCACGGTGCAGGGAAATGAAGCCTCTACTCTGCTGTCATTTTGTTCTGCCCATATTTTGATTGCCTTGACTTGGATAGGCCAGGCTAGCCTGATCTTGTCGGACTTTGGAAGCTAAGGTGGTTAGTACTTGGATGGGAGACCACCATGGAAGTCCAGGGTTGCTATGCAGAGGAAGGCAATGGCAAACCACCTCTGAACACCTCTTGCCCTGAAAACCCTACGGGGTCACCAAAGGTTGCCTGCAACATTGAAAATGTTTAAATTTAGGAGAGCTGTCCATGCCATGGAGCTAAAGAGGTTTCCAGGTCCTACAGCTACTTCTATATATATTCTATAGAGAATTAGTAAAATTGAATTGTCTTCTCTTTATTTACAGCTGTTTACTATGGTGAGCCAAACTAGACAAAAGGGAAAGAAATCCATTATTGGATCTCCCAGACATTTGTATTGGTATAGAATCATAGAATCATAGAGTTGGAAGGTACCACTAGGGTCATCTAGTCCACCCCCTGCACAATGCAGGAAATTCCAAACTACCTCTCCCCCACACCCCCAGGGACCCCTGCTCCATGCCCAGAAGATGGCCAAGATGCCCTCCCTCTCATGATCTGCCTAAGGTAATAGAATCAGCATTGCTGACAGATGGCATTCTAGCCTCTGCTTAAAAACCTCCAGGGAAGGAGAGCTTACTACCTCTCGAGGAAGCCTGTTCCTGGTAAATTGGTGTTTTAGAGGGGCTTAATTTGTACTGAGGCCACAGCATGGCGAGAGAGCAGTTTAACTCTTTGTCCCATGCTATTTGCCCCATGGGAGAAAGATCAAGATGGTAGTATACTCCCCCAGTGGGGCCACAGTAGCTCCTAAGAATGGTGGCAGTGAAATTGAGAAACGTAGGTACAGGAGAAAGGGTTAGCCCCACTCCTTGCTTGTGCCATGCCCCTGATCCAAATCACCCCCCTCCAATTGGTGACATTTACCAATCAAAATGTTATGGAGATCTGGATCACTGAAAGAGAAAGAAAAGATGGAAAGAACACGTTCCGGTTTGAGGCACTTAATGCCTTCCATTGACCACTTTGCTGTACATGAATTTCATGCTTTTTGGAACATTCTTGACATAGGACTTCTAATGTGCCATGATATATTCCATAGCGTGTCTCATGAGAGGGAGGGGGGCGCTCGGTTGAAATGAAATCATGGAAAAGACAAGAAAATGAAACCCTCTTTCATTTCTCTTTGTGTGAATGAAATGTGATATAATAGTATTCAAATAAGTGCTTTCATTTGCCGTTCCATTGTTCAAGAAGCCTTCAGAGCATTTATCACTGAAAAGAAAGAGGGGGCAATTTCAGAAGAATCACAGATTCCCTTGGCAAAAATGACATTCCGTCATTAGAAAGTGTATCAAAAGTTTATTCCGGCAAGAACTTAACAATTGTTTGATGAATTAGAATGTGCCAAACATATTTAGAATTCTAATGTAACCTAACTTGTAGGCAATTAAACTTTTTTTCCCTTTCCACTCCACTGCCTTCAGAAGGAATGAAAAAGCCTTTTATAATATTCCATAAAGCATTTTGTGAAGTCGTCTTTTGCCCATAGAGAAATAAGTAAACATTTTTTCTTTTGCTGAGAACGTACAACTGGACTACGGTTGAGAGACCAGATCACAGTTTCATGACTAATTATACATGAGTTCATTAATTGAGTTTTCTATTAAATCCTTGGGGGGGGGGGCATTTCCATAATGGAAAGTGGAACGTCTTTTCAAACTTATGCTACTTGTACAGGTACAAGTCATTAAAAAATGCCAGCCAGGTTCATGAATATGCAAAAAAAGAAAAAAGAAAAGAAAAGAAAAAAAGAGCATTCACAAAACACCTATTCTTGAACAATTTTAATAGTTTTATCAAAAATTTTAGGACTTTAGGCTCTGCCGCTTCTGGCTGCCACAGATCTACCCCCTCCTTTCAGGAGTAGGCTGCCCTCTGCTTAAGATTGCATTTCAGAACCCTTACTTCTGGAACGGACCAAACATGTACCATGATGCAATGGTTCCTGTTTTGGTTCCATACAAGGCTCTGTCTCAGCTGCCACCCTTGTTTCAAGCCATAATGCTGACCAGGGCAAAATCCAGCAACACTTTCACATATCCAATGTGTTTTTCCAGCCAACGTAGCAAAAGCTAACCATTTTATTGCAGTCACATCTTACTAGTAAATAAATGATGACTAACACCCCGTAAACAAAGTCTGCCTAGGAAACGTCGGGATGTGACGTCACCCCATAGGTCAGGTATACCCGGTGCTTGCACAGGGTACCTTTACCTTTACCTTAACAAGAACATAACCCTGACATGGATGGCTAGGGTTGCCAGCTCTGGCTTGGGAAATACCTGAAGATTTTGGGGCGGAGCCTGAGGAGGGTGGGGTTTGGGGAGGGGAGGGACTTCAATGCCATAGAGTCCAATTGCCAAGGCTGCCATTTCCTCCAGGTGAACTGATCTCTATCAGCTGGAGATCAGCTGTAATAGCAGGAGATCTCCAGCAAGTACCTGGAGGTTAGGTAAAGTAATAGTACTTGGCTCTAGTATAAAACACAAATCAAACTTGTATAAATGAAAGTGTTAGACACACAATTTACTTGGCGTAACAACAACCAACACAAACTGTGAATAGTGCAAAACATAAACACAATATGTACATTCAACCAAACAGGTAAGATGGAACACGTTCTGATGGAGATACAAAATTGCTGTATTTTTCTGCAACTATCTCCATGTATTTAATAATATCATATGAAAACCTCAGTATCGGTCCTGAAGGACTTTATGACATGGAAACGTTGTCCGGATTAACAAACCCACTTTCACCACTATAAGGTGGCTTCTTCAGCCAATAGTTCAAGCTTGGTTTTTCAAAACTTCAAGCTTAATAATTCAAAATTTGGTTTGTCAAAAGTAAATGCATGAAGATGTTAGAGCGCCTCTGCGGCTGTTCATTCCTTCGTAGCTTCTCCTTGAGCATCAACCTGGAGGTTGGCATGACCCCACGCAGGTGTAGCAACCCTATGGATGGCTTAGGCTAGCCTGATCTTGTCAGATCTCAGAAACTAAGCAGGGTCAGCCTTAGTTACTTCTTGGATGGGAGACCACCAAAGAATACCAGGGTTGCTATGCAGAGGAAGGCAAATAGCAAACCACTTCTGTTAGTCTCTTGCCTTGAAAACCCTATGGAGTTGTCGTAAGTTGGCTGTGACTTGACAGCACTTTGCATACACAATAAGAACATCTACCACATGGATGGGTAACCCACCTTTATCAAAGTGTCAGAACACAGTTCCTAAAACCATTTCCCCCTTTTCATTTCATGTGCAACGCTGCACTAACTGCAAGCTTAGTACTTGCTACCCTTTCAGCCAATCTGAAGCCAAAGTCCAATACTTTAATTCTGCTATAATTACAGTCAAACTCTCTTCCTGATAATATTTGCAAAAAAAAAATGCAATTAAAAACCTATTCGTTTTTATGCTATTCCAGGATGATAAAGCTGTGTTGCCTGCATACAAAAAATGCTGAAATTAATTAATTCACCAAATCTAGGAGGAAAGAATAGATTCCTTGTTCAAAATATCACTTCATTAATATAAATAAAAAGCAACTGTGTAGCCAGTAACCCTGTCTGACCTGTCCATTAGTTAAAATAACTTACCGCTGTAGTGTATGCATTCCACTCCCTGGCCATGTCCTTTGCCTTTTAAGGTTGTTAAGAAGAATATAACGTGAACATAAATAAAGTTCCACCTAATTAGAGTTGCATAACCAATCTGCATTGTTACATTAATCCCAGAGACCTTTAGTTTTTAGGGTTGCCAGCCTCCAGGTGGAGCCTGGAGATCGCCTGGACTTTACAACTGCTCTCCAGTATATAGAGATCTGTTCCCATTGAGAAAATTGCTGGAGGATGAACTCTATGGCATGAGATTCTACTGGGATCCCTCTCCTCCCCAAACTCCAATGCCAAATGATCTCCAGGAATTTCATAACCCAGAGTTGGCAACTCTATGAAGTATTGGATTAGCTTTTTTAAAAGGGACAATTTAAGAACAGATTGCTATTGACACTGGCAGAAGAAGAAGAATAGTTGGTTTTACATGCCCACTTTATCACTTAAAGGAGACTCAAACCGGCTTACAATCACCTTTCCTTCCCCACAGCAGACACCCTGTGAGGTAGGTGGGGCTGAGAGAGCTCTTAATAGAACTGTGACTAGCCCAAGGTCACCTAGCTGGCTTCATGTGTAGGAGTGGGGAAACCAACCTGGTTCACCAGATTAGAGTCCACCACTCATGTGGAGGAGTGGGGAATCAAACCCGGTTCTCCCGATCAGAGTCCACCGCTCCAAACCACCACTCTTAACCACTACACCACGCTGGTCTACAGTTAATGGCATCTGAAACACTAGGAATCCAGGGCTTGGATCCAAAGCAGCGCAAGAGTTGTACTACATGAAGGCAACTTTGGTCTTTTATGCATGGCTGTTTCACTCGCCGTCACCCCTCCAACGACTTTGCGTCTTTGTTTGGATTATGTGTGCTGTTTCCAACCATCAGAGGTAGCTTCGCTTCCCCCCTGTGTTGCCCTGCGCTTTGCCTGCATTTTCAAATTTGAGATAAAACAGGCCCCTCAAAACGTAGGCAAAATGTGGGAAACGCAGGGAGAGAGCGAAGTGACCTCTGACAGTCGGAAGTGACATGCATAGTCCAAACAAAGACCCGAAGTCATTGGAGGGGTGACGGCGAGGGAAACAGCCATACATAAAAAATCCTTTGCCATCTCTCTACAAATGCCAAATACATTTTAAATGGGAATTAAAAAAAAAAAACTTCTTCAAATTACACAACCCAAAAATTGACCCCCCAAAAACTAGTCTTTTCTTTGGCACAAAATAGGGTTTTTGACTACAATGCTGGACTTTCAATATTTATTTAAGATCCTCCGACAGGTATCGTTGCCAGTTAAGGTCACGGCTGTTTGGTAAATTTACATTCAAATTCATGGGTTGAAAAACTGAGCTATTAAATCACAGTAATGACCTAAACCAGTGATCTCCGTGTATGTCTGTGGCGCACCCCTAATGATCACTGCCCTGTATTCTGGGTTTCATGTTTAGATCAGCAGGAATATTTGGTTTTAGGGGGCTTCCCATCTGGAACACCTTTCTGGCATTTCTTTTCCCCAATGCATTGCCTAACACTATGAGCCTAAAATCACTTTTGGGGGAGTAAGTCCAGCCCTGAGTAGGATTCAGAGTAGACCTGTTTGGGCAGTTCATGAGAGGGAGGGCATCTTGGCCATCTTCTGGGCATGGAGTAGGGGTCACTGGGCATGTGTGTGGGGGAGGTAGTTGTGAATTTCCTGCATTGTTCAGGGGGTTGGACTAGATGACCCTGGCGGTCCCTTCCAACTCTATGAATCTAGGATTCTAGGATTGCCTAGGATTTTCTATTGTGAAAGAATACCATCATTTTGGTTGCTTTTCTGTGGCACTGCATCTGCAGCAGTTTCCTCAGTTGTTTATCTATACAAATATTTTCCACCCTTCCTTCAAGAAGCACCTGCCTTCCATTCCAGCATATTTCCATCCTGCTGCCAGCATTTCTGCCTTAGCATTTGGAGTAATCTCTTTTTCCCTTGACTCTGCCTTTGTGCAGCAGCATTACATGTAGGTGACTGGCCGTGGATCAGATCAGTATGCAGAAGTAGCTCATATAACTGGAGGAGGCCCATCGAATAGCTTAGCAGTATTCCATATGGACCCCCTTCAAGTCACCGAGACCCAGACATATGGAAAGAAATCACATGATTGGCTTGACTCCGCAAGGTCTTATGAGACTCCTGGAATTCTGTAAAGGTTCTGTCAGTCATGCTGCTTTGCATATACAAGTTGCACATTTATATATATTTTTAAAAAGACAATGATATGGCATGGGAGTGCAGTTGCACTTCATAGCATGTGTAATTTGCCCGCGTAATTTGCAACTGCTGTTCTTGTTATCTGTGATTTTAAAATCAGGCCCAAGACCCTTCATCGCAGGAAAATGCCTGGGAGGAGCAGAATTGCCATTGCCAGGCCCCTCAGTGACCCCAGACACATCAACAGCCTCTCAAACTGAACTGCTTTCCATGGGAGTTCTTTGCTCTCTTGCCCAAAAACCGTTGTCACTCCTCTTCTGCAGCCAAAATTCCAGGGGGAAGGAAGCAGCCTACAGACAGCTCATGTTCATAAACTGAAAAAAAAGGAGTGCAGAGAGGAAAGGAAGCCCCATCCTCAGGAATTATAGCTGCCAGGGAATGAGCGACATGACTAGCCATATTCTTCGCGTAGCAACTTCTCTCTGGTTGGGGCACTGACAGCCACACAAGCAGAGCAAACCTGCTCTCTCTCCAGACATCCAGTACACTCTTCACTCAGGACTTGCTCTTCACACTAAGAATTGCTAATAGCTAGATAGATGATAGATAGATAGACAGACAGACAGACAGACAGACAGACAGATAGATAGATTCATTAGAATAATGTTGACAAGTATACTTTAAACCATGTTAGGTTGGTATCTATCACATATTATGATTTTCAATAACTTGTTTTGCTTTAGAAACATATATGCAATTCACAAGATTAAACGTTCTTATAAGATATTTGTTAGGTTTGTAGTTTTCTTTGAAAATAAAACCATAATCATGACAAAAACAATTTATTTCATTTCCAGAGCTCTGTTAGCTCCAATTAGAATTTCATTCATGAAATCTATTAGTTTTATAAGATTTTTTTCAGGTTTCTACATTCCTGAACAGAACAGCATGGATGGATGGATGGATGGATGGATGGATGGATGGATAGATTTGACAAAGGGCTCATATTTAGGCTTGTCATTTGCCCACCCTTGGCTCCAATCACTCATTGTCAAGAAACTAAGGAATGGAAGGGGGGAAAATGACCAAAATTGTCTTCATAGTGAGACTTTAGGTTTTTTCCTATGTCTTTATGGGCTTTTCCATAGACATTAGGGGAAATCCTACAGTGTCACATCCTTCCCAAACTCTACTCTCTCCAGGCATTGCCCTGAAAATCTCATTTGTCGAGGCAGTGCTGGCAACCCCATTTATAATTCATGTGGTAACCCCCAGTTCTCTACATGTATGAAAATTCTCACAAAACTGACAATACTGACTGGGACTCTGGGAGTTATTAATGAAGAGCAGAGATAATTCATGTACTTTTCTTCTAGCAGTCCATTCCTGAGCCTTTCGGCGGCCGGGGACAACATGGCCAAGGCACCGTCGCTGCACCTCCAATGAGGTTCCCCGGCCACCGAAAGGCTTACAAAAGCCTTTTTAAATTTGAAATGTAAAAAACGGGGCCTTTCCCCCCATTGAGAACAGCGAGGCTAATTGCTGGAGGCATTCCTGACCTGGAAGGGCTTTGGAAGCTGACTAATGTCACCTCCGCCGCAGGGATGCCCCCCATGCCGGCGCCACATGTCTCTTCTGGGATTTACGTCCCAGAGAGACTGCCCCACCGGGGGAGCGGCGTGCAGCTCCGTGGCACCCAGGCGCCGATGGAACTGCCCCCACCACCAGCATAAGGGCACTTTCACGGGCAGAGGGGTCATGCCACCTCCTGAGAAGTTTCAGCCCTTCACCTCAGGAATGGGCTCTAAGGAGCTCAGTGTAGCATATTTGAAACTGCCCTCCCTCATTTGTTCCTCACAGCAACTTAGGGTTGCCAGGTCCCTCTTTGCAACTGGCGGGAGGTTTTGGGGACAGAGCCTGAGGAGGGCGGTTTTTAGGGAGGGGAGGGACTTCAATGCCATAGAGTTCAATTGCCAAAGCAGCCATTTTCTCCAGGTGAACTGATCTCTATCAGCTGGAGATCAGTTGTAGTAGCGGGAGATCTCCAGCTACCACCTGGAGGTTGGCAAGCCTAGGATCCTATCCAAATGTATGTAAGTGATATTATTACTTTAAATATACCAGAAATGTGAGCACAATTCATGCAAAAATTAGGATAAATAAAATGGAGCAAAGGAACAAGGTTTATACAGATCAGAATAATTTTCTTTCAAAAAATGCAGTATGGTTATTGCTAAAGTATAAATATACCACACAAGCCTATATGTCTCTTTTCTTACAGTATACTATAAACTGTTCTTACATTGCGGGAAGGGATAAATTAACCAGAAGAAATAAATACACATTTAATAGTGCAGTAAGACACTCTGATTTGCAAGGTCTTTATAGCTGACATATAATATTGGAAAATATTTTGCCATTAATCCCCACCCCCCATAAAATATTAACAACATTGTGCAAACATTAACAAAAATTTACAAGACTTTTCATTTATGAATTAAAAATGTAGCAGCAGTTTCAGCTGCATGCTTCTCGAGGATTTTTCTTTCTTTCTTTCTTTCTTTCTTTCTTTCTTTCTTTCTTTCTTTCTTTCTTTCTTTCTTTCTTTCTTTCTTTCTTTCTTTCTTTCTTTCTTTCTTCTGGTACATGTGGGAATGGTTCATGGATGGAACGTTCCTTCTGTGCAGGATGAAGTTTACATAAGACCATAAGATTTGAGTCCAGATGTCCCTTAAAGACCAACAGGATTTCCAGGATATAGGCTAACAAGAGTCTCTTTGACACTTGAAATCTTATCCCCTGGAAATCCTGTTGGTCTTTACGGAGCTGCTGCACTTGAATCTTGCTCTTCTACTGCAGACCAACATGGCTACCCACCTGAAACTCTATCTTCATAGAACATAAGAAGTACCCAACTGCACCAGAGCAAAAGCTCCATCTAGTTCATTTTCCCAGGGTCAGCTGCAAACGGCCAGCAATGAATGCAATGCAGCGAATGCAAGGCTTTCCCCCGTTTTCTGACCTCCTTCAACAGATATTCACAGATCCACTGTATCTGGATGTGGATGTTCATTCTGCTTAGTTGTTACATCAAGAAACCTATCCTCCATTTGTTATTTTAAAGATATTTACAGCCCAATCCTAAAGGGGGTAGTGGTGGTGCAAAGGGACTCAGGGAGCTGACTGACACTTACGCCAGTGTATCTCTGCCCCTCGGCTGTGATGGCTGCTGGGCTGTGATGGCTCCTGGTAGCCTCTGATTGGTTCTGCCTGCTCTGTCCATTACTGGCCTGCCCCTTTGTCACAACACTTCCATGGGAGGCTACAGAGCAGTTGCTGGGGGTGCTGTTGTTGGAAGAAGAAGAAGAAGAAGAAGAAGAAGAAGAAGAAGAAGAAGAAGAAGAAGAAGAAGAAGAAGAAGAAGAAGAAGAAGAAGAAGAGTTGGTTTTTATAGGACGACTTTCTCTACCACTTAAGGAAGAATCAAACTGGCTTACCATCACCTTCCCTTCCTCTCCCCACAACAGACACCCTGTGAGGTAGGTGAGGCTGAGAGAGCTCAAAGAGAGCTGTGACTGGCTCAAGGTCACTCAGCTGGCCTCATGTGTTGGAGTGGGGAAACTAACCCAGTTCACCAGATTAGTGTCCGCCGCTCATGTGGAGGAGTGGGGAATCAAACCCGATTCTCTAGTTTAGAAGCCGCCGCTCTTAACCACTAAACCATGCTGGCTGTGGTCACGACCACTGAAAGCCAGCTACTGACTCTTTTTTCCCAGCTGGCTGCGGCCTAAAACATACCCTTTAGGGAGCGGAGTAATGGCGCCATAGTTACAACACGGCTGACCACTGTGGTGCAGGTATCCCTCAGGATTGCTCTGCCCAGCTACTACTTGCTATCACCTCATCTTGTGGCAGTGAATTCCATCGCTTTATTCAACATCGTATGATTTACCAGTGAAAGATATCAGGAAACTGGGACTGTTTCTGGGGCTGCTGTCTTTCAGCCAGATCCCTCAAAACCGTAATCCCTGTCCTACTGCATCATAGTTTGGCAGGATAAGTCTGGCAACTAGGGGGAACATGGGGTGGGGCTTGCCAGCATCACGATGACACTCCAGGTTGCACTTTCAGGTAGAATGGGCCACTCTAGGAATCTCCACAAACAATGGTAAAACCATAGGGTTTCTGGCAATTCCTAGAGCAACTTGCGGCAACATTCAGGTTTTCCCAGGAAATGATGTAGTCACATCAGTGACGCTGCCTTTATCTTACTCCCCCCTCCCACTGCTACTGGTCATAACAGCAGAAAATGGATTACAACTGATCTCCAACCAATATAGATCAGTTCACCTGGAGAAATTGGCAGCTTTGGCAATTGGACTCTATGGCATTGAAGTCCCTCCCCTCCCCAAACCCCACCCTCCTCAGGCTAGCCCCAAAAATCTCCCACTAGTGGTGAAGAGGGACCTGGCAGCCCTATGTTTTTGGCAGTCCTATGCACCTACAACATTAATTATATATCCTTAGCCATGATTGAGTGGCTTAAGTTCAGAGGTACTCCAAAATTCCTCTGATACATAGATTAAAAGTATAGTATGAAAGCAGAGAGGAGGAAAATAAAGGGTCAAACAGTGCAGGCTTGACAGAATCTACTGATTTCCCCCCACTCACCCACTCTTGGAAATTACACAAATCCTTTTCGTATCAGTTACAAACACTCAAAGGACAGACATCTGATAGGAGTGAATTGCTCCAGTTTTACTTGTTCTAAAAGCAACTGAAGCAAGTTCAAATCAAAAGCGATTACTTGGATTGTTATCTTGAAGCATCCGCATCGCACCAATATTTGTTTGCCTAGAGCTGAGTCTTCAGATACGCTTTGAGTGCTGTATAATTTAAGCCGCCGCAGAGGCAAGTTGCCTTTCGTGTAATCAGACGTTCCTGATTTAGTTAGATCTATAATAAAAGACGGTGAAGGAAAATAGAAAGTCTAGACACCGGGTTGCATCTGGCAGACAAAAACTGAGGAAAGGAAATAAGCGAGATACTGGTGGAAAGGGCCGTCAAGTTACAGCTGCCTTATGGAGACCCCAGAGGGTTTTCAAGGTTAGAGACAAGCAGAGATGGGTTGCCATTGCCTGCCTCTACATAATGACCCTGAACTTCCTTGGTGGTGTCTCATCTACGTACTCACCAGGGATGACCCTGCTTAGCTTCCCAGATCCGACGAGATTGGGCCAGCCTGGGCCATCCATAGGGTTGCCAACCTCCAGGTACTAGCTGGAGATCTTCTGCTAATACAACTGATCCCCATCCGATAGAGATCAGTTCACCTGGAGACACTGGCCACTTTGACAATTGGACTCTATGGCATTGGGGACTCCCCTCCCCAAACTTCGCCCTCCTCAGGCTCCACCCAAAAAACCTCCTGCCGGTAGTGAAGAGGGACCTGGCAACCCTAGCCATCCAGGTCAGGGCAAGCTAGATATTGGCTGAGAGTTAATAGTAATATGTAAGCTGAGGAGTCTGCAAGGAATCAAAAGAGCGGGAGAGGTTAGTTTGGAAATCCACCCACTCAAAACCTCCCCTATAAGTTCTCGGATATATCCCCCTGCCCTCTTTCTTTAATTGACTGTGCTTTCAACTCTTCCTGCTCTTTCAGCCTTTTCAGTCCACATCCACCTGTATTCCCCCCCTCTTTTTTTTCTGGTTAGGGTTGTTTAAACCCTTTCTGCTCGCCAGTAACATGAAGAGAGCCAAATTTTCTGGTTGAGCAGTTCAAACGTCTTTTGTAAGTTACTTTCTATGTATTGCATCACATTACTTACAATACAGTTGAGGTGCAACTGGCAGCATTTCACACACAACAAAAAACTATTGCAAAAGCACCCGCAAGGCATGCGGAAATAGAACTCCACCATCACATCTGCTGAGTAAAGCTATTCAGCATTCTCCTCGAGGAGAGATCTTAGGCTCCACTCATGAGTGATCGTGGCTTTCAAACACAGCAGGTTCTCCTGCCAAACATGTTCACCATGAAGTTTGCAGCATCCCTCAGTAATTTATAAATCTTTTTTTTTTGTTTCCATGGGGAATTTCCTGAATTAGAGAGAGACCCACCTTGACGGTTTTCAGATTTTTCTAATACTCAGATTACTTGGAACTATGCGTATATATGGTTGCCAACTGCCAGGAAAAAAAAATAATGCTCTGTCCCTTTAATAGAGGTGTCACGTGATGTTATTTACCAGGTGCTGTTATTTACTTTCAAGCCATGAAAAGTTTCAGCTGCCCATTTCCACACATTAAGCCTCTATTAAAGAGATAGGTCATGTTTCTCCAGGCCTGTTTGAATTCTTAGGAGTATACCAAATTTTCACTTTCCAGATAGCATGGAAGTACCTTAGCCACTGAGGAACACTTCATGTTCTTCATATTAAGGGAGAGATGTAAAATTGTCCTGTTTGTGGACTTTTTCTGTTACTCAGATTGTCTTGGCTTAGTGTCTGGGGACAGGAAGATGTTGTTTTTTTAATTAGGGAATATACTTCTAGAGAAGGTCTACTTCAGATGGTCAAAAACCAGAAACAGAGGACACATGAGTATCTTACACTTCCTGGGTAATTTGAAAAGGCGATTTTGTACAGCCCCTCCCATGGTGAAGTACATGATCTACCCACATATCTGGAATCTGTGCAAGTCACTGTAGGGTTGATGCATGATTTTCTACTTTGAACATCCAAGCAGAACTCAAAATAAGTAGGATGCATGAGATATTTAGGGTGATATGCATTACAGAAAAGACAGATTTGCCCCCCCCCCCCAAAAAAAAGAATCGCCATCTTTTTCTCTCCTGGTCCCCAACGGATGCAGCAACCCTTAAATAGAAGATGTGCTATACTGAGTCAGACCATCGGCCTATCAAGGTTACTATTGTCTACTCTGACTGGCAGCAGCTTTCCAGGGATTCAGCTGGAGGTCTTTCACATCACCTATTACCTGGTCATTAATCCTGGAAATGGCAAGGATTGAACTTGGGACCTTCTGTATGCAAAGCAGATGCTCTACCCCTGAGCCACAACTCCTTCCTGCTCCATACATTGTGACATTAACTTGTCATTTGTTTTTGCTGCTCCTGCTTTAGATCGATGATTGCCAATGGGAGGGAGGTGAAGAAATGGACAATGTGATGACAATACAAAACAGGTGTTACTACATATTATGCACAACAGAGCTTAACATGTTGTTGCAGTTTCTGGTGACATCCCCATGTTACCCATAATGCATACTTTTTGCCCTCAGTCATCCTTCACCAACACTTGTTCATAATAGCTGAAGCTACTCCTGGGTATGTTTATGTTTGTAGCTTAATATATGCACGATGCCAAATGTGTATGCTGGGATTCTGTTATAAAATATTGTGCCTGTTGTGAATTAATTCTCATGTATATATAAATGGGTAAGTTTTCAGGCAAATATTTCATTGCTGTTTTACAGTCTTCTTAATGCAATTCTTAATGCAACCACCAAGGCATATTTATAATTCTTTTCTAAAGGCATCTTTTGATAACTTTATGAAAAAATAAATAAATATGTAGTTGGCCCTCATTAGGGATTCCTTTTTTTTTTTTTTTTTTTTTTAGGACTCCTGTATGTAATCCTGCTATAATTCATGCAGAACTGGGTATAATAAAGATAATTTTCACAACATGATTTTGCTGGAATGACTGAAGATTGAAAATCCTTGCTTAAACAATGCCTCTTAATGGAAGGTAGATGCTAATGGAGAGAACGGTGTAATGAACTCATTGGCAAACAAATTCATTACATGCTGCAGGTGTGTAGAACAATTTGAAAGAAATTTTGGAAGATGTTATTTGTACCCCATCTGCTGGAAACACCATAAATGAAAATTTCACATCGGTGGAGAAGATTGTCCTACAAAGCACAATTAACCTTGTGAGTTACATGTTGGGAATTTCAGCTGGGTCCTAATATGCTCTGATACTTCCATTCAGTTTAGGGATAGGAGGATTTCCCTTGCTTATTTCTTTTTATCCCTGTTTCTAACAACCAAAAGCTGTGGCTCAGTGGTAGAGCATCTGCTTGGTGTGTAGAAGGTCCCAGGTTCAATCTCTGGCACCTCCAGTTAAAAGTACAAGGTAGAAGGTATTGGGGAAAACCTATACTTGAGAATGTGGAGAGGCACTGCCAGTCTGAGTAGACAATATATACCTTATGGACCAACGGTCTGGTTGAGAGTAAGGCGGTTTCATGTGTTCATGTGGCTCCTATGTGGATAGGTAAACTTGCACAATGAAGCTAGCCACAGTTCTTATCTCTCTCTCTCTCTCTCTCTCTCTCTCTCTGTGTGTGTGTGTGTGTGTGTGTGTGTGTGTGCGTGTGTAAAGTGCCATAAAGTTGCAGCTGACTTATGGCAACCCTGTAGGGTTATTATCTAGGGTTCTACAAGTCTGGGGGAACCCTAAACTGATTTAGACTCTTCCTTAATTTTCTTAGTTAGTGTCACATATTCAACCATCCATGCATACAAGTTTCCCCACATTCCTCTCTATTTCTGCAGCCCCTTCCAATCCCTGAAAAGTTAATTCCCGGGGCTGTGGGATCTGTGTGGAGGAACAGCAATGCAAGTCAGTGGGCTGGAGTGGGGAGGCAAGGGGATAAAATAAATCTGATTCCTAAGCACAACTACACTTCCAGAACAGGAAGAGTGATCACCCCCTTGTGAGCCAGCGTGGCTTAGTGGTTAAGAGTGGTGGTTTGGAGCAGTGGACTTTGATCTGGAGAACCGGGTTTGATTCCCCACTCCTCCACATGAGTGGTGGAGGCTAATCTGGTGAACTGGATTTATTTCCCCACTTCTCCACATGAAGTAGGGTTGCCAAGTCCCTCTTCGCAACCGGCGGGAGATTTGGGGGGCAGAGCCTGAAGAGGACGGGGTTTGGGGAGGGGAGGGACTTCAATGCCATAAAGTTCAATGGCCAAAGCGGCCATTTTTCTCCAGGTGATCTGATCTCTGTTGGCTGGAGATCAGTTGAATTAGCAGGAAATCTCCTGCTACTACCTGGCAGTTGGCAACCCTCACATGAAGCCAGCTGGGTGACCTTGGGCTAGTCACAGTTCTCTCAGCCCCACCTACCTCACAGGGTGCCTGTTGTGGGGAGGGGAAGGGAAGGTGATTGTAAGCTGGATTGATTCTTCCTTAAGTGGTAGAGAAAGTCACCATACAAAAACCAACTCTTCTTGTCTCTTCAGCCCACATGGCTATTCTTCCATGTAGGCCCCATGGCCCTGAGAAGGCCTTTTCTCACCGTCAAAAGGGGCTTTGTTTTCCTTGTACAGAGTGGTAGTATGCTGCCCATTATTCTGACTGATTGGTTTAAATAATTCTGTAAGTTGCCCTTGGGGACTGAAATGAAAGAATGGTGGGTTAGAAAGGCTTTAAATAAGTGAAATAAAGCACATAGTACATTGCCTTTCCCTCAGCACACACACTGGAAGGATATGTTCAAAAATATGGTCATTCATGTTCATTGTCCTAGTACTCAAGGTTCTTTAATATGCTACTTTAGTAGAAGGGATCCTACACACAACAAGGACAATACCAGTAGAAGCAATAAACAACACCCCCCATACAAACACTACACAACCAACTGTGTAGGCAAAACAGTATCTTTAATTTCCAATGTGTTACAAACATTGGTCTCTCTCAAGGGAAAAATTAATTTGCAAATAAGTAAGGGAGTTGGATCTGTTCTCCCATTCAATAGAGTAATCTTCTGTCTTATATATATTTCTTGGACTCTGACCAAGTTATGGCAGTATAACTGCTGTAATAGATAACTGAGCTAGTCATGGATTAAGACAGGGAATAAAAATTTTTTCATCTGCACCGTTAGAAACTGTTGCAAGTTCCCCCCCCCCCCCAACCACTTCTTTGCAAAGCTCTGCGTCTTTTTGGCTTCTGGATGCCTTACTGTATCAAGATCTCCCCCTAGGGTTGCCAACTGCCAGGTAGTGTAATGCCCAGATATAAGGGCTGGTATAAAATACTATGTACTCATATGCACACACATGGAAACTTTGGGGAAGTTGGCATCTGGGAGACATGAACCAACAAATCATGTTCTCTGTGCTTGGTACGGCCTTTCACCAGTAGAGAGCTCTGATTTACCTTCATCTTTAGGAATGTGGTTTCTAGTTACTAAGATCACAAGACCTAGAACTTGCTTAGAGACAGCCTTCGGCCAATATCTATAGGTTATTCCAGTTAGAGTGAAGTAGACACTTAATGTGCATTGATGCTTTTGTGTATCAATCTGCTTGTCAGCAGCCATGGGCCTGCCCCATGCGAATGCATAAATGATACTGACTTTCCTTTGTTTCTCTGGTGAGTAACTCTGCATCTTATTTGTGGGTTAGTTCACCCCAGGTCTGTGTTTAGCTAAATAAAGAACTGTTGCTCTTTTTAACCTCCTCCTAGTTGTCTTCATTGGACAACCAGGGCACTTCAGTAGTAGCAGGAGATCTCCTGCTATTACAACTGATCTCCAGCCGATAGAGATCAGATCACCTGGAGAAAAATGGTCGCTTTGGCAATTGAACTCTACGGCATTGAAGTCCCTCCCCTCCCCAAACCCCGCCCTCTTCAGGCTCCGCCCCCAAATCTCCCGCCGGTGGCGAAGAGGGACCTGGCCACCCTATCCCCCCCCCACCTTAGAAGGCAAACTTTGTCAGTGAGAGCTCCAACCCTAAAGCCTCAGAAACCCAAGGGAGACACAGGGAGAGATTATCTTTGTTTCTTCCTAAAATGAATCAAAATGTAAAGTAAACTCAGCCAATTCTCTTTCCTCACGCAGTGTAGAAGAAATATACAAGAAGCTTTTCACATACATACCATTATCGTAAAACAAAATTGTTGGGGCCTTGGAATTTTTATGATATCAAATGTACTTTCTTTTAAAAGAGCTTGGTATCTTCAGTTCATTCCCCCCTCCCAATTAAATACCGCTTTCTCCAGTTGTGTTTGTTTCACCCATTCCTAAAGAGGAGACAAGATTGTGGTCTCTAACATTGCCAGTTTGACATTTACCCAAGGATTAAAGTCCAGAACTCATTCTTTTAGTAAAAACCCTCCAAACTGCTGGAGATTAGACTTTACTTACAGCGAGGTCTGCTAACCGCATAAGATGGCGTACACGCACTTCAGATGCCTGGGAATTAGGCAGTTGAAAGGGCAACTTTGCTCCTGTAAATGTGTAGTAGATCACAGTATTATTAGTCTCTTTGGATTCATAGCTTAAACAACCGTCTCTCTTCTTGCACATCCGGTCATATAAGGATACTAATTTAGGGCTTATCTACGCATTAAAATGTGCTCATGTTCATTGGGGAACAACACAAGGACTTTGCATCAGACGTGCAATGGGAGTTTTCTGCCTCCCGCATGCCAACTCTTTCCTGCTCGCGACGAAAGCAGGCAGGGAAGAAGCAGATTTCTCTCCTCCCCTCTGCTGTTTTTTTTTTTTTGCATTTGCGAACCACCCAGCACAATCACTGTTAGCTAGGCTCCATTCCCACACCACCTTTTAAACTCAGCCGGGCTGGCGGTGGCGCGGGGCTTACCTGTGATTCTTGTGGCCCTCCCTCTTTCAAGCTGTAGATTGTAGTCTGGGTTCTGCATCATCCAATTTGTTGGAGCAAATTCCTTTTTCAAGAAGAGTGTCTTGGATTGCAAGGGTTGGACATGGTTCACCACAAAGATTGTTTGTTCTACAAGCAAGGAACAATGAACCGACCTCACAGGGTTGTTGCGAGGATAAAATGGAGGAGAGGAGAATGATGTAAGCTGCTGACCTGGATGGCCCAGGCTAGACTCATCTCGACAGATCTCAGAAGCTAAGCAGGGTCGACACTGGCAGGTACTTGGATGGGAGACCTTCAAGGAATACCAAGGTCGTGATGCGGAGGCAGGCAATGGCAAACCACCTATGAACGTCTCTTGCCTTGAAAACTGCACCAGGGGTTGCCATAATTCAGATGTGACTTGACATCATGAATAAACAAACAAATAAATAAATAAAACGGTATAATTGAACTCAGTTTCTGTTAATTGTTTACATATATGCTGGCCATTGGCCATAAGAAATAAACAACGAAAAGCAACAACAACAATTTTTTACATAGGAATTTTGCTAGATAAATCTTTGTTATATAGTTCTGTGTGTCAGAATGCTTTTGAATTCAAGAAATTGTGCATTACATGCATTTGTCTTGCCAGTTATGTTTCTGATTTAGCCCTGCAGAACCCATGCACGCATAAGCTAACCTGACACAATACCTATGCTGTGACCATAAATGGGAATGATGGAGATGTAGCCCATGCACATACAAGTCCTTTATGCATGGATACTTTCACTCACTTTCACCCCTAGACTGATTCGGTTGTTCTTTGGAGTTATGCATGAGTTTTCCATCCATTAGAAATGACCTCGCACCCAGCCCTTACAAATCCCAGGTCTTCCCGTTCCTGTTATAACCCGATGCTTCGATCTCCCCTGAGATCAGCCCAGGTGAAATCATCATGCATAAACCAAAGTGCAGGAGAGGGGAGCTGGGGGGGGTGACGTTTTTGTCTCAGTAGGCACTACAGCCAATTACAAAGCAGCATTTCAAGGGGCAGGGATTCAAATGCTTCCTGATTTGAGCTTGGTGACTTTGCTGGTGCATAGAAATTTTTGGATTCACAACTGAAAAGTCAAATGAGCATCCAACCTCAGGTAAAACTCCCATGCATAAATGACCACAGGTTGAATGTTCACAGTTTCTGAACCCATGTGCAACAAATGCACATAAGATGGAGTGGGGCCAGAGCATCTGGCTGCAAATATGGGTAGGATAGGTACACTTGCTCCTTTTCCTCTATGTGTGCATGAACTATACATCAATAGGTCCTGTATACAAGGTTTCTGTGCCCTTGGATCTGTGGTACAACAACCAAATCTTTATTTATTTAGAATATTTCAATGCCACTTCTGCAGCACCTTCTCGAGGTGGCTTACAATTAAAAATCCACAATATTAAAACTCAAGCCATTAAACCTAAGCAGCATAAAAGCTACCATAAAACAGAAGTGGACCATTTAAAAGCTGATAAGATAAAATCCCTAATTAAAAGCCTGGGTAAAAATATGTGTCTTTAGCCTAGCACCTAAAATAAAGCAAAGTAGGTGCTAGGCAAGCCTTAAGTGGGAGTGCGTTCCAAAAGTGAGGTGCCACAAGAGAAAATACCCTGTCTTTATTCACCACCTGCCTCTCTTCTGAAGGTGGAGGAACAGACAGGAGGGCTTGAGAGGCAGATCTTAACTGATGGGCTGGATAGTATGGGAGGAGGTGGTCCTTCAGGTACTAGGGTTGCCAACCTCCAGGTAGTAGCTGGAGATCTCCTGCTATTACAACTGATCTCCAGCCAATAGAGATCAGTTCACCTGGAGAAAATGGCCACTTTGGCAATTGGACTCTATGGCATTGAAGTCCTTCTCCTCCCCAAACCCTGCCCTCCTCAGGCTCTGCCCCAACGACCTCCCACTGGTGGCTAAGAGGTACGTGACAACCCTACTCCTGACTTATGTGGCTATTAGCCCATGTGAGTCTTGCAATAAATCTAGAAATAAATTTTCCCAGGATCTGAAAGGGCAGTTTGGGAGTCGGGAAAGATCTATCTTTGCATCAGTGGATTGTGGGATCCAACCCATAAACTTTAATCTCAACAGCATATCTACCTCTTCTTCCTGTTTGGATTGTTTTTAAGACTTGGTAAAAACTCTGAACCTTGGCACCTATTTGGTGTAAAGATGGGCCAGACATTTGAGTTGGATGAAGTCCCTATAAGGCAGTTATCTTTCCAGTCCACTCTCTCCTCCCTGCCCCTCCTCCCTCCCTTTCACTACCCTGGTCAAATGCAAGGTTAAAGGAATGCTGCTGCAGTCGTCTTGTTTGTGGACTTCCTAGAGGCACCTGGTTGGCCACTGTGTGAACAGACTGCTGGACTTGATGGACCTTGGTCTGATCCAGCATGGCCTTTCTTATTAGGGTTGCAAGGTGCCTGCTGGTGGTGGGCAAACCCCCAGTAAAGTGTTCCTCTGCCCGCTGACCAGCTGAGGGTCGGCAGGCAATCGTGCATATGCAGGCCCACGCACCAGCCGGGAAGCCTCTCCTCTCCGTCCCTGCCCAGGGCAAGCAGGCCGCCCTCTGTAGGCCCGCGCGCCAGCCGGGAACCTTCCCTCACCCTCCCTGGGGCGAGCGGGCCACCCTCTGCAGGCCCCCACGTGCGCAGGCACACATGCACGCACACAACAAAACAGAAACCTCCCACCAGAGGTAAGTGGGGATCTGGCAACCCTATTTCTTATGTTCATGTGATACATCATGAAAACTACCAAAATGACTGAAAAACTGGTAGAACTGTGAAGATAAAATGGAACATGTTTGGAAGCTTTTTAAACACCTAAGCTATTCTCAAATAACTTATAAAATCTAATTTTACATTTTATTTTGGAGACATTGAAATCTTTACCTATGATAATCTCTCCCACACAAAATTATAAAAGCAATATAGGATGATACAACAAAGAATCACAAAAGCAATGCTGGGTAATTCAAGAAACTCAAGGCACAGTTATTATTTTAAAATTTTATACCAACATTGAATGCACAGAAAGAAAATTCATTTTAAGAACTGTAGAGAGAACTGTATTCAGTGATTTAAAGAATCCAGTAAAATGATGAAACTGCATTACAATAGCCCAGGAAGTACCAAAATCACCCCCCCCACACACACACACACACGTTTGCAGACCCAGAACTGATAAAGTCCATGAGAAGCTAACAGCTTAATTACAATATACTTTTATCACACAGACCTTTTTAAAATTTGTTTTCTTTAGTCAGGTGAATAATCCTCCTTTTCAAAAGGAGAAGAAAGGATGGCGTGCATCTTACCTACTTAACCCTTGACCTAAATCTGCTGGTAAAAGTAGCCCCGCAAGCATGGTGCAGTAGTTAGAGTGCTGGCCTAGTTTCTGGGAGACCCAGGTTTGAATCCCCATTCTGCCAGGACAGTTTGCTGGATGATCTTGGGCCAGTTGCAGACTCTCAGCTTAACCCACTTCACAGCTTTGCTGGGAGGATAAAATGGAGGACTAATACAAGCTGCCTTGGGTTCCCACTGGGAAGAAAAGCAAGGTATAAATGAAGCAAACACATACCCCAGAAAAAATTATACACTGAAGCATCAGAAGCACAGGAGGCTTAATTCCTACAATTTATTCCACATCTAATTTTTGTCATTGGCCAGATAATGCGCCCCTTCAGTCAGCAATATTTTTTTTAATTATAACCAATGGGACTTATCTTTTTATTGCCACTCCTGCCTTCCTATTAGCTTTCATAGAATTTATTCCACTTCTATTAATTATAAATGTTCGTTGGAAATGTGTTAAGTAGGAAGTGTAGACCTGGCATTCTAGTAACGTCACAAGCCAATCTAGGTGATTTTCACTGGCACAAGCTGGGTGAGGTTCGGCTCAGAATCTTATGCCAAAGCCCTCACACATCTATTTAGAAGATGCCTAATGGCTGGCGCTCTTAATCAAGCACTGGTATAAGAACATAAGAAAAGCCATGCTGGATCAGACCAAGGCCCATCAAGTCCAGCAGTCTGTTCACACCGTGGCCAACCAGGTGCCTCTAGGAAGCCACTAACAAGATGACTGCAGCAGCACCATCCTGCCTGTGTTCTACTGGCATAAGAACATAAGAAAAGCCATGCTCAATAGGGTTGTCAACCTCCAGGTACTAGCTGGAGATCTCCTGCTATGTGAGCCCTTGGCCTAAATCAGAACCAAAACAAACCACATCGAGACAGCCAGGTCCAAAAGAAGCTGGTTTTTACTTGGTCTAAATAGGAGTACAGAGCATGAAGAAAAGCTGACAGCAATGAGCTCGCTGTCTAACACTCAGCAGTATAAAGGCTATGATATTTGCAAGTGATTACAGAACACAAACATAGCTGCTGTTCCCAGGACTTCAAACAGGCTTCGGTATGCAGGCTTGTCCTTGAGCTTAGTCAGTAGTCAGGTCAGCGATAGAAACGAAAGCAAAACAAAGTAACTGAGATACAGGCCTGACATCCTGCCCCCCTTAAGGCCCCCTTCCTCCTGGCAAGGGGGATGGCTTGTCCGGGTAGGTGGTGTGAAAGGCGTTTACTAAGCGGGGGGCGGAGACATTTTGTGCACGCACCCATTCGTCATAGGCAGGGGGGAAGTGTTTCCAGCGAATTAGGTATTGCAGAGATCCATGGTGTATACGTGAATCCAGGATCTTGGACACCTCGAAATGTTCCTCCCCTCCCGCCATCACTGGTTGTTCGGGAGGCGGCTCTGGATGCCAGTCCGAGGAGGCGACATGGGGTTTCAGGAGACTGACATGGAAGACGGGGTGGATACGCCTTAAGGTTTTGGGGAGAGTCAATTCCACGGCGACAGGGTTAATGATTCGGGCGATGGGAAATGGGCCAATGTACTTGGCACTGAGTTTGTGACAAGGATGGGTGGAGCGCAGATTTCTGGTGGAAAGATATACTAAGTCCCCGACTTGAAAGTCCTTACTGGGGGAGCGATGCTTATCAGCTTGCGCTTTGTACTTGCGTTTGGCTCGGTCCAGGTTGCTAATCAGCCAGGGCCAAGTAGTACGGAGGGCATGCGCCCATGAGGTGACATCAGGATCCCCCTCCCCCTCAGACCCTTCTATAGGGGCAATAGGACCGAAGTCCTGACCATACACAGCAAAGAAAGGGCTGAAGCCAGTAGATTGATGCACAGCATTATTGTAAGCATATTCTGCAAAAGGCAACAGTTCTATCCAGTCATCTTGGTGATAATTGACATAACAACGCAAATAGCATTCCAGTACAGCATTGACACGTTCAGTTTGCCCATCCGTTTGAGGATGGTAAGCACTAGACAACCCTTGCTACACCCCCACTAATTTGAGGAAAGGTTTCCAAAATTTAGCAATAAAACTACTTCCGCGGTCGCAGATTATCTTGCGCGGAAACGAATGTAGCCGGAAGACATGTGACAGGAAGAGACGGGCCAACTTGGGGGCGGAGGGAATACCCGCTAAGGGAACCAAATGTACATGTTTGGAAAATAAGTCAGTAACAACCCATAGTACAGTTTTGCCCCCGCTAAGGGGGAGATCCGTCATGAAATCCATGGCAATCACTTCCCAGGGTTTACTGGGGATTTCCAGCGGCTGCAGTAGTCCTGGGGGTTTGCCTTGAGAACGTTTGACTGTGGCACAGATAGGGCAGCTGCGAACGAAGGAGTCCACATCAGAACGCATCCCCCCCCCACCAAAACTGTCTGCGCAATAGGTGAAGAGTTTTCAGGAACCCAAAGTGTCCCGCTGTCTTAGCTCCATGGGCTAACTGTAGAACTTCTCTTTGAAGTATTTTAGGCACGTATAATTTTGAGTCTTTGTACCAACAACCACCTTGCTCGAGTATACCTTGGGGCAAGGTTTGGGCAGTGCGTTCGGCTAGGCACTGAGCCCGAAGGGAGTCCAGGAAGGTATTGGAGATGATCACCCCCTCTCCGTTTGTGGGAGAGGGAGAAGCAGGAGTTGATGGTGGTGGAGGGGGAGGAGAGGCTGGTTGCTGTGGAGCGCTGGATACAGTTGGCGCAAGGGGGACAGGCGAGGGAGCCTGCTGGTTAGGGCTGGATACCTTGTCAGCTACGGTATGGTTCCCCTGCTGGAGCCGGGTTTGGGCCCGGGTTTGCACGACCAGTAGGGGTAGGGCTTCCCTTTGCGCCGGAGTAAACAATGAGTCTGTCGGCCGATCCCGTTTTACTGGGTATTGAGGCAACCGGGATAGGGCATCTGCAAGCACGTTCTGTTTCCCAGGTACATGTTTGAGAACAAAACGGAATTGAGCAAAGAAGTCCGCCCAACGCTGTTGTTTTGCGGACAACTTATGGGTCCCCGTGAGGGCAGCTAGATTTTTGTGATCGGTCCAGACTTCAAAGGGGATCCCGGACCCCTCCAGGAATTGCCTCCACAGCATAAGGGCATGGTGGACGGCTGAAGCTTCCTTTTCCCAAATGGGCCAGTTTAATTGGGAAGGTGTAAACTTCTTCGAGAAGTAGGCACAGGGGTGAAGGAGACTGTCCGGTCCTCTCTGGAGTAGGCCCCCCCCATGGCTACGTCAGACGCATCGACCTGTACAATAAACATTTGGTTCGGATTTGGGTGCTGAAGGACCGGTTCAGAAGTGAAAAGCCGTTTGAGGGCTACAAAGGCGGATTGGCATTGATCAGTCCATAGTATTTTGGCAGAGGGCAACGTTGCAGAAACCCCTTTACCCTTTGTTTTCAGGAGGTCAGTGATTGGCAACGCCACTTGAGCGAAGTTGGGAATGAAACCGCGGTAGAAATTAGCAAAGCCCAGAAATTGCTGCACTTGCTTGCGGGTGGAGGGCGGAGTCCAGTCAAGTACCGATTGGACTTTAGCGGGGTCCATGCTAAGGCCACGATGAGAGATTATGTATCCCAAGAAAGTTATCTGCTTTCGGTGAAATTCGCACTTGGACAGTTTTGCATAGAGCTGGTGGTTACGGAGTCGTTGTAAAACTTCTCTGACCAGAGCAACATGTTCCTCCATGGTTTTCGAATAAATAAGGATGTCATCCAAATAAACCACCACCCCGCGGTACAGCAAATCATGTAGTATTTCATTGATGAGCTGCATGAAGACCCCCGAGGCCCCTTTTAGCCCGAAGGGCATCACGAGGAATTCAAACATTCCAAAACAGCTGGAGAAGGCAGTGAGGGGTTCGTCCCCCTCACGGATACGGACGCGGTAGTAAGCTTCTACTAGGTCCAATTTGGAGAATATACATCCCTCTTGTAACTGTCCCAAAATATCCGAAATCAATGGTATGGGGTAGGCGTTGGCTTGGGTGACTGCGTTGAGCTTTAGAAAGTCAATGCATAGACGCAGGTCGCCCTCCTTTTTTCGGACAAAGAACGCAGGAGCAGAGTTAGGAGCGTTTGATGGTCGGATGAACCCTCGAGCAAGATTTTTATCCAAAAAGTCCCGAAGCACAGTGCGCTCGGAAGCGCTCATAGGGTAAATCTTGCTTTTGGTCAGTGTGCAGTCCTTTACTACTTCAATTGCACAGTCTGTGGCACGGTGGGGTGGTAAGGCATCGCATTCTTTAATGTCAAAGACATCGGCAAGGTCTTGGTATACATCGGGCAGGGACGGTGGCGATGGGATATCAGAGGTCAATGCCGGAGCGGGTGGAGCCAGCAGCGCGACGTGCTGCCGGTGCTGTTCGCATTTGGAACTGGTAAAGGAGATAGTGTCCGTCTCCCAATCTATATAGGGATTATGACCCTTAATCCAATTAATTCCTAGGACCACCTCGAATCGGATAGGGGCTATGGTAAAGTCTATTTGCTCCCAATGAGAGCCAATACCCATCGCCACCCCTTTAGTGCGATGATCAACTGGGCCCCCCTTGAAATGGCTTCCATCCATCTGGGCAAATTGGACGGGAGCTGGTAGCGCCTCGGACTTGACTTTGAGAGCTGCGAATGTGGTTTCACTAATTAAAGTGCGACCGCAGCCGGAGTCAATAAGTGCCCTGACAGGCAGTTGGGGACCCCCTTTATAGCGTTGTAACACTGCGTCCACATACATCGTATTTTCTACTTCTTTCACCTTCATCGGTTTCGTAGGTTGTATAGGAGAAACTGCGGGGGTCTGCGGGGACGTTCCATTCACCGCAGGCTGTGACCGGTTATTTGACAGGTCAAGAGGCGAGTCCAGGTTTAGCGCTGGGGTATCCCGGAGGTGATCTCCGTCCGAAGATGGAAAATTTCCCCCCACTGGGGCACTTGTAATCCGAGACCCGGAGGGGTCTGTAGAAGTAGGAAGACCGGGAGAGTCTCTGAAATAAAATGCAGGGGGTGTGAACCGACCCGGCGTTGTACTGCGGGCGGCCGCGGTGCCCTCGCGTTGAGGCATTCCTCAGTTTTGTGACAGGTCAAGAAGTGAGTCCAGGGTTAACGCTGGGGTATCCCCGGGAAGATCCCTGTGCGAAGGTGAAGAATTGTCCCCCACTGGGGCACCTGTAATCCAGGACCCGGAGGGGTCTGCAGAAGTAGGAAGTGCAAAGGGTGTGGGCCGTCCCGGTGCTGTACTGCGGGTGGCCGTGGTGCCTCTGCGTTGAAGTCGTTCCCGAGCTCGGGGCGATGCATTCCCCCACTGGGAATTGTCCCTCACTGGGGCACTTGTAATCCAGGACCCGGAGGGGTCTGCAGAAGTAGGAAGTGCAGAGGGTGTGGGCCGTCCCGGTGCTGTACTGCGGGTGGCCGCGGTGCCTCTGCGTTGAAGTATTACGGGTGCTGGTGTAGATCCAAGGAACAGGGCCCCTGGCCTTCCTGGCGGTGGCAGGACGGGAGCTCCGAAGTCTCCTGGCGCCACAGGCACTGCTGGAGTTACTGGCAACATGGGCGCTCCGCCCAGAGGTGCCGCAGGTTGCTGCGGTTGAGCCTGATCAGGAGACCCTGGTTGTGGAGCTGGGGCCGAGTCATCCGGTTCGGCTTGTATCTGCTGCAAGCAGTCGTTGTCGTGAAGCCAAAAGTTCATCTGATCCTGCAAGCGGGCCACTCGGTCTACGTGTACCCGCTTGTGCTTTTGGAGCAAAAACATATCCTCGCCCGCATCACCTAAGCGACGGGGCTGGCTGATTCGGAGGTTTGCAGCCCAGAGAGTGTTCTCATAGTGCAAGTCCTCTTTGACCCCCTTACGATCCGCCAAAACTTTGTCTGCTTCGAGTTTGATGGTCAGGGCCATGGTAACTAGTGGCAGAGCCTCCTGCTCCCATGCCGGAATAGGTCCGGTTTGAACCGGAAGATCCAGTCGCGGCTGGATCCGAACCGCTAAGGTTGCTGCGCTGACACCAGAGGCGGGGGTTGACAGCTTATCAATCCCGGCCATTGAAGTGGTGGTCGAGGTCATTCCGTGGAAGAGTGCAACCATCCGTTACGCCAGTGTTTTTGGCCCGGCTGCGCACACCCGGGCCAGTCGAGCATCCTCCACTGGACAATTTGACGCCAGGAGGTCGTGGCGGGCGCTGGCCTCCGTGCTGCGCCCATACAAGTCCAGTCAGGCGGCTACGTTCCACTTCTGCCCGTTGAACGTTGTCTAGGGTGTCCTAAAAGGAAGGTATCAGGGATGAGACCCTTCCAGGGCTCCGGCGAGGAACCCGCTACCCGGGGAACAGATCCACCGAGACCGGGGGTGAACCACACGGGGCTCCAGCCACGGTAAACTCACTCGGAGAGCTCTGTCTTAGCTCCCATCCGAGTGGCAGGCGAACCCTCCTGGGCTCCAGCCTGACTGATAAAAAGGGTGATGAAAGATTGCTGTCAGAATGTGAACCCTTGGCCTAAATCAGAACCAAAACAAACCACATCGAGACAGCCAGGTCCAAAAGAAGCTTTTTTTTTTACTTGGTTTTTTTTGGTTTTTACTTGGTCTAAATAGGAGTACAGAGCATGAAGAAAAGCTGACAGCAATGAGCTCGCTGTCTAACACTCAGCAGTATAAAGGCTATGATATTTGCAAGTGATTACAGAACACAAACATAGCTGCTGTTCCCAGGACTTCAAACAGGCTTCGGTATGCAGGCTTGTCCTTGAGCTTAGTCAGTAGTCAGGTCAGCGATAGAAACGAAAGCAAAACAAAGTAACTGAGATACAGGCCTGACATGCTATTACAACTGATCTCCAGCTGATAGAGATCGGTTCATCTGGAGAAAATGGCCTCTCTGGCAATTGGACTATGGCATTGAAGTCCCTCCCCTCCTCAAACCCCGCCCTCCTCAGGCCCTACCCCAAAAACCTCCTATCAGTGGCAAAGAGGGACCTGGCAATCCTAATGCTGGCTCAGACCAAGGTCCATCAATTCCAGCAGTCTGTTCACACAGTGACCAACCAGGTGCCTCTAGGAAGCCCACAAACAAGATGACTGCAGCAGCATTGTTCTGTCTGTGTTCCGCAGCACTTAAGCAAGTTATACTGCCCCATTGCTCACCTAGGACACCTGAAAAAGTTAGTTCACGGGAAGAAAAACAGGGGAAAGCAGCATACACAGACTAAACAATGCCTTCCTTTTTCTCTGTGAAAGTTGGCTTGTATTTTTTCTCTCTCATTCTCTCACATACTCTGTTGCAATGAAAAAAAGAATAAGTCTCACAGCTGTCAGTGCAAAGCTTTAAATATCGGTTTTCTAACTTAAATGGATACATACCAGAACTGAAGAATCTCTGTGAATGATTGGAGTTAATTTCTTTGATGCCACCGGGTGCTCTGCGTACCAAGCCCGAAACACAGGAAAGAGGTTTTATTTATGCATTTGAAATGGAAACGACAAAATGCAAATCTGCCATTATATCAAAGTTTCTGAAGGAAGTTAAATTATTTTCATCTTGCTCCCCCCCCCCCAATTCAGCAGGCAAGGAACAAAAAAAAAATCTCTAGGCGAATAAAAAGGAGAAGTGAAAAATGCCGTTTAAAAGTGGTTAGAGCTTAGAAACATGGTGCTGTTGTCAAGTTGCTAATTTAACAACTGGAAAGAACAGAAAGGGCCCCCAGAAAGGAGACAATCCCGTTCCCATCCCGACCAAAATGGGTGATAAAATAAAAACTGCACTCTTCATTTTTCTGTTGCTTCACTGTAACTCAATAAAGTATTGTTATATATTCACTATAGGTCTTTGGTACTGCATCAATAATACATTGAAATCACGGAGAAAGCAATTCTAAGAAGGTCCATTCCGTCTCAGAATCCTACTCAAATCTATTTAATGGGACTTACTCCCAGGAAAGCATTTTTAGGATGGCATTTTGAGTCTTCTAAATGATAGATATTGAGATTGATGTTTGTTCACCACGGTCCTCAGAAAACAGCTGCAATCTTGAGTTTTATTAAAGAACATGGAAAGGGGAATTCTCAGCATTAAGGCTGGGGATCGGTTTGCCCTGGCCCCATATTTTCAAATGAAGCATGAGGGTTGTTGGGCAGCCCGGAGGGGAACCAGCCAATGGGGAGGTGTGGCTCACAAGCATATATTCCTGCCATACCTCCCTCAGCCAGCCAAGATGGAGCTGGGCAGCTTTCAGCACATCACAGGCAGGTAGGGTTGCCATCCCACCCCTGGGGGCAGTGGAGTCCCCACTCCAAGCTCCTTCCGCTTGGAGCCATTCAGCCATCCAGCAGGGGGACTTATTAGCTGTAAAGGGAGGCCAGCATTGACATGTCGACATCACTTCCGGAACTAGGGTTGCCAGGTCCCTCTTCGCTACCAGCAGGAGGCTTTGGGGGTTGAGCCAGAGGAGGGCAGGGTTTGGGGAGGGTGGACTTCAATGCCATTTTCTCCAGGTGAATTGATACAGCAGTGGCCTGCTTCTAGTGCATTCATTCCAGTCTAGTACACCTCTCAGGGGTGTACCAGGTACCCTAGTGCATCCTGGTGGGGTAACACACCAACTGTGTCCATTCCTGAGTCAATTGGATCTAGTCACAGTGATCCATGCCTTAGTTACATCCATACTGGACTACTCCCCAGGGAGATACACGTAGCCCTCTCATTGTTGATCTTCAGGAGGTAGCTGAAGACAGTTTTATCGAGGACTGCATTTGGTTAAGTTTAGTTGCACTCCTGAATAGTGATTTTAAATTTTGGCTTTATGTTTTCAGTGTATTTTACTTTATGGGTTTTATCTATATTTGTAAGCTGTCTTGAGCTCTGTAAGAATGAAAGGCAGCTAATAAATGTTTTTGCCCTGACCTGGATGGCCCAGGCTAGCCTGATCTCATCAGATCTCAGAAGCTAAGCAGGTCAGCCCTGGTTAGTATTTGGATGGGAGACCACCAAGGAATACCAGGGTTGCTGTGCAGAGGAAGGCACTGGCAAACCACCACTGTTAGTCTCCTGCCATGAAAACCCCAAAAGGGGGGTTTCAAGCTGCGACTTGAAGGCACTTCACACACACACAACAAATGTTTTAAACAAGCAAACAAAGAAAATAAGTAAAAAGAGATGGGCAGCCAGAATCTGCCCGTAATGCCTTATACATACTGATTTCAAGAAGGAGTTAATTGCTGAATCCGATCCGAGTTAATTCCCAAGAGAAACGAAGGCAGCCAAGGAGGTGCTTCCTATTCATTACACAGTTTTTTTCCCTGGATCCTTCCAGAGAGTTTTTATAATTAGGCTGATCATTCTTCCCATTTGTCTGTCCAGGGCAGAGAATTACCAACCCCCAGACCCAATTTCCAATCCCTGAAAAATTGAGGCATGACTGAAAAAAATGGTCTCCATAAAGTGATGTTCTAGAGACCAAAAACAGAAAGGGGAAGGAAAAAAAACTTCAACCCAGAAAATCCAGGTAACCATGAAGGTTGACAAAAAGCCTAATAACAAAACTTTAATATGTTACACATAGTAGAAACATTTCATTAAAGCCAAATATAGAGACTACAGAAGGCAGCCTAGATGAAGTTGGATTTTATATGCCAACTTTCTCTACCTTTTTCAAGGAGAATCAAACCGGCTTACAGTCTCCTCCCTTTCCTCTCTCCACAACAGACACCTTGTGAGATAGGTGGGGCTGAGAGAGTTCAGAGAGAACTGTGACTAGCCCAAGGTCACCCAGCAGGCTTCATGTGTAGGAGTGGGGAAACCAACCTGGCTCACCAGATTAGAGTCCACTGCTCATGTGACGGTAGGGTTGTGTGGTCCCTCTTTGCCACCGGCAGGAGGTTTTTGGGGTGGAGCTTGAGGAGGGTGGGGTTTGGGGAGGGGAGGGACTTCAATGCCATAGAGTCCAATTGCCAAAGCAGCCATTTTCTCCAGGGGAACTGATTTCTATTGGCTGGAGATCAGTTGTAATAGCAGATCTCCAGCTATTACCTGGAGATTGGCAACCCTATGTGAAGATGTGGGTACTCAAATTCAGTTCTCCAGATCAGAGTCCACTGCTCTTAAACACTACACCATGCTGGCCTACAGGGACTCCCCCCCTCCCAGCATTTAGCATGAGTGTCTTAGAGGTCCTCACAAGACAATATTATAATCAAAATAAGTTTTGGTGTGGATTTGATTGCCATGACAATCAGATCATTGCTGATATCAGTACAATACATTTATTCTCTTCCTGCTTGCTTCAGCTAATACGTACAAACTAAGTTAGGCCATTTATGCATGGGAGGTTTTGCCTTGGATCTGCCTCTCTCTAGATGCACATTTCCCCCATCCAAATTCTAAGAACTCTACATGGGGGCTTATTTTTGAGTTTTGAGAATTAAGAGGGGGGCAACATGCATCTAGAGAGTGGCAAATCCAATGCAAAACCTCCCATGCATAAATGGCCTTTGATGCACTTACAGCCCATTCCTGAGAATTGGGCCAAAACTCTTTAGGAGGTGGTGACCTCGCCACCAGCGTAAGTATGTGTAATCGCGCAATTACACATACTTACGCTGGCGGCAAGGCCAGTCCCGCCGGCGGCCAAGCACCGCGGGACTGCGCCTCCCCCCTCCGCCTTCGCGGCCTCTCCGTGGCACCGGCAACGGCGTGGAGAGGCCAAGCCGGCGCAGGGGGGCATTCTGGGTTAGGCGGCTTCCTATCCCCTTCCGGCCACTTCCGCCAGTGCTGGAAATGGCAGTGCTGCACCTGCTTTTTAGCAGGCGCAGCCTCGCTATTCCCTATGGGGCGAAAGGCCCCAGTTAAACAAACAAACAAACAAACAAACAAACAAACAAAGCCGCGAAACGACTTTTTTTGGTTTAACGGCGTACGGGGAGCGGCTTAGGAAGAGGTGCCGCTGTGCCTCTTCCCTGCCGTCCCCGTAAGCCTCCGCTCGGGAATGAGCTGTTGGAACATCCCATTTATCTGCACTGATTTTTGTTCTGGTTACCTGCTTATTTGGGGCCTGAGCAAAACCACACAATACTGTCTAGACTGTGGATGTCAATGCAAGAGAGGCAGTTTTTGTCATTATTGTCATTATTGATGATGACCATGAACTTCAGAAGCACTGATCATCTCTCTTTGAAAGTAGGTGTTCCACGCTGCTAAGATAATTAGACGAGGAATAGAGAATAAAACTGGTGATATCATACTGCCCTTCTACAAATCTATGGTGAGACCACACTTGGAATACTGTGTACAGTTCTGGTCACCACACCTAAAAAAGGATATTACAGAGCTTGAGAAGGTGCAGAAAAGAGCAACTAAAATAATTAGGGGACTAGAGCAACTGTCCTGTGGGGAGTGGTTAGGCTGCTTAGGGCTGTTTAGCTTGGAAAGAAGGTGGCTAAGGGGAGACATGATAGAGGTCTATAAAATTATGCATGGTTTGGAGAGAGTGGACAGGGAGAAGTTTTTCTCCCTCTCCCATAATACTAGAACACGGGGTCATCTGCTAAACCTGGCGGGCGAGAGATTCAAAACAGATAAACGGAAGTATTTTTTCACACAACGCATAGTTAAATTGTGGAACTTCCTGCCCCAGGATGTGGTGATGGCTGCCAGCCTGGACGGCTTTAAGAGGGGAGTGGACATGTTCATGGAGCATGCCTATTATTTTGGGTGCGGTGGAAGACAGGATGGTGCTGCTGCAGTCGTCTTGTTTGTGGCTTCCTGGGGGCACCTGGTTGGCCACTGTGTGAACAGACTGCTGGACTTGATGGACCATGGTCTGATCCAGCAGGGCCTTTCTTATGTTCTTATGTTGTGAATTATGTCCCCAATATGAATAATGGACCGAAATGACTGGGTGAACATCGTTTCAAAGAAAGGTTCCAACCTCCAATATGTTGTTTGTATTCTTTGAGGGGACAGAGGGTAAGAGGTACTTAGTCACTCCATTTTTCATTGTCAAAAAATATTTCAGCAAGGACTTTTCATGAGCGTAGAATTTGCAAAATGCATCTTCTTAAAACTGTGAATATAAGAATGCAACATAAGAATCCTGAAAGACCAGTTCTTCAAAGCATGGCTCACATCTGCAGAACAAACGTACGTGTGACAGCAGAAGGGTAGATAATGCAGATACCAAAAGCATATTAAAATGTGCTTGAACTGAAGTCATCTGCCAAATTTACAATTTTTTACATTCGAAGTCATAAAAGCAATAATAAGAGGGGTCAATCAGCCTGCATCTTCCAGGAGGTATTGGACAATGTCTGGGTTTCTCTGCATCTGAGGAAAGAAGTGTGGAATGAAAGGTAAGCTCATAACTGTTTTGCTTCTAGAGCTGAGATTGGCTGGCCAAGTAAATGAACAGCAGGATTCCCTTTTCTATGCTTTCTCTCCTGGTCCGCAAATATAGGTTATAGACTTGGCTAAGTGAAGCATTAACCAAAAACGGAGGAACTTTCCCTGTCTTGATGTGGAATGGCCTTTCTCAGCTTCTTTCAGAGGGCCCTCTGCCCTCTTGGCAAGAGCTGGCCCATTCCAATAACTTCTGTAATACCTCACCACTGTCCTAGGGCTGCCAGCTCTGGGATGGGAAATACCAGTAGATTTTGTGGGTGGAGTCTGAGGAGGGCAGGGTTTGGAGAGGGGAGGGACTTCAGTGGGGTATAATGCCATAGAGTTCACCTTCCAAAGCAGCCATTTTCTCCAGGGGAACTGATCTCCATTGCCTGGAGATCAGTAGTAATAGTGGGAGATGTCACTGACAGTCTTTAATCAGAGGATGTAATTGGATGGGAAACCACCAAGGAAGTCTAGGGTTTCTGCGCAGAGTAGGGTTGCCAGGTCCCTCTTCAGCACTGGCGGGAGGTTTTTTGGGCGGAGCCTGAGGAGGGCAGGGTGTGGAGAGGGGAGGGACTTCAATGCCATAGAATCCAATTGCCAAAGTGGTCATTTTCTCCAGGTGAACTGAATTTCATTGTAAAAAGCCCTAGAAACACAACCAAGTTAGTGCTTGCATGTTTAATAGTCATGCATGCTGCAGATTCAAAGAGAAAGCTATGAAAACTGAAAACAACTTCTTTTTCATAGCCACTGTGGCTGTGGCTCTATGAAAAAGCCTGTGCTTTGCATGAAGACGGTCCCAGGTTCAATCCCGGGCATCTCCAATTAAAAGGACCAGGCAATAGGTGATATGAAAGGCTTCTGCCTGGGACCCTGGAGAGCCACTGCCAGTCTGAATAGACAATAGTGACTTTGATGGCCCTCAGTCCGTATAGCCCTCAAACTTTAAATTTAAAACTATGCTGCTCAAGATCAATGGATCAAGGAGCTTCTAAGGGATAAAGGAAAGGAAAGGGCTTTGATTCAGTATGAGGCAGCTTCACTTAAGCTCCCCCCCCCACCATAACCCATCTTCTCAAGCCTTTCATTTACAGCGTCATTGGCTCTGAAAACCTGGGGGCCAGAAAGTTCCCCCTTTAAAAATCTCAAAGCTGAAATTCTTGAGAAAGCGGACAGTTGCCTGGATGGTGTATTTGAGCAACATGTCATTTGTGGTCTGTCACACAAGGGCCACCATCATACAAGGGCCATTTTCTGCCTGCCAATCCATTCTCCATTTCCTTCCCCCAATTCTACCCAAGACAAAGCACCATAAAGACAAAAAGCCACAAAAACCAAATGTCTCAGCCATTAGGACAATGAGGCAAATCAGGGCTGTGGAAAGATGCTCAGTCCCTCTAGCATTTTCTTATTGTACAATTGAATTTGCTTTACATAGAAGTACATTTCGTTTCTTGGCACATAATATGACAAAGAAACATAAATCAGAGCACAGATGACTTCCTAGTCTATGAGGGGCTGCACAGATCTCCTACAGTCAATGTTTTCTTTGTTTATACCCTGGTTCGGCGCTGAGTTATGCACCATGATTATCGTACGCTTGGCAACTCAGAAATATGTCTTTTTCGGGGGTAATTTATTTTTCTCTCAAATGAATAAGGCATACTTCAGGATGTGAAAAAAAATCTCACTGATGCATCTTGGAAGAATGCTACAAAACACTGCCATTCATCATTGCTCGTCTGCCTTAAGATGGGTTTCTCTTACATTAAGTGTTGCCAAGAGGGCTTATTGAGAATGTGGGGAAGAAACAAGAAATGGATTTGCTTGCCCTACACAGACGGAATTAATGCCCAAGCTGCCTTAATGGCAGAACTCATTTAAACATTTGGAACTTTTTATGATAGGCTTAATGTCGGAATTATGTGATGCTTATGCTAATGTTGCCCTTCTTACTCAAGCTGGACTAATTACTTTCAAAGATTATTCTTTTGTAATCGTGGAGGCCAGTTTTGTTCTCTGCTACCTTGGCAGAACTCCTTGAATAGATCCATGCCAATTTACTTGCCTGCCACTGTTTCAGTCTCGAGCTCAGGTGTATGTCCTCCACCCACATGTACACTTTGCCTTTACATAATTTAGATATATGCAGGGTACATTTCGAGGAGGGAAGGTGGCATGATATAGCCTGATTTCATCAGATCTTGGAAGCTAAGCAGGGTCAGCACTTGGAATGGAGACCGCCAAGGAAGACTATGCAGAAGAAGGCAATGGCAAACCACCTCTGCTTCTCACTTGCTTTGAAAGCCCCTTGCTGAGATTGATGTAACTCAGTTGAGACTCAAAAGCACTAGGAGTATTAACACCAAAAAAAATTGGGATTGTTGTGCATTTGGGTATTATATGTGAACATTTTCAGTATTTTTTTAAGCCAAATCCCCATACTGTATGGGCTCCCCCCCACCGGCATTTTTCAGGATTCTCTCTCTTTTTTTTTTTTTTTGCCCCATTATACTCTATGAGGAATCCTTCTGGGGCTCTGGGATGGGCTATTTTTAAGGTAGAGGCACCAAATTTGCACAAAGTTATAAATAACAATTGAGCCAGCATGGTTTAGTGGTTAAGAGTGGTGGATGCTAATCTGGTGAACCGGGTTGGTTTCCCCACTCCTCTACATGAAGCCAGCTGGGTGACCATGGGCCAGTCACAGCTCTCTTTGAGCTCTCTCAGCCCCACCTACCTCACAGGGTGTCTGATGTGGGGAGGGAAAGGGAAGGCGATTGTAAGCCTGTTTGATTTTTTTAAAATGGTAGAGAAAGTTGGCATATAAAACCCAGCTCTTCTTCTTCTTGTTCTTCTTCTTCTTCGTGTGACAAACAGACCGAACCCAAGAAGTGACAGCCAGCGTGGTGTAGTGGTTAGAGTCAAATGCTAACCACATTTCCATCCTGCCATGGAAGCTCACCAGGCCAGTCACTGTGTCTCAGCTTAACCTCATTGACAGGGTGGTTGTTGTAAGGATAAAAAAGAAGAGGGGAGAATGATATTGTAAGCTGCTTTGGGCCCCCATTGAGGAGAAAAATGGGGTATAAATCAGTAAATGTATATTCCATGACATGTCTCTGGTTTCTTATACTGGGTTATAACTTAGGACCTCTTCAATACCCTTGTGTAAAAGAGGGGGAAAATATTCCTTCTCACAAGAGGTTTTGGCTGGCTTTTTTGTTCCCTCTGTCATCTCCTTTTCTTATCATAAGGTATGTCTGAATGAAAACAGCACCTTTGTTTCTTTTAAGCTCACCTGCCCCGAGGCTTGTTCCCCACACAAAGTCATAATTCAGTCATTGCAGTGCCATCCATTCCACCGCAGCTAATTACAGTGTCACAAAGGAAAAGTTATGGATCGCGCAGTGGGAAGGCACTGATGCTATGTACATTCTCAAGTAACCCAAGCTGAAATTCTACCGTCCAGGTTCAACCACTTCCTAGGACTCGGTAGGAGACTCGATCGACTTGCAACTGCAGGCTAGGTCTTGCTTTCTTCCTCTTAAACGGGCAACAGCAATCATTCTCTTTGTTAAAACCTTCCTATTATCTCTTAATGGGAATGTGGTCTGCTTTTTCGTCGAGGACATTGGGAAAGCAATGAGCAAAGCAAAGTGAAAGGGATATTGGCAAGCATGAGGTTTGCACATACTTCCCTGGCTAAATTTGTAGCCTCACTCGAATTAACAGCGTCTCCATCTTGCAACAGAGGGCAATAAACATCTCTCTTTTGAAACACATTAGCTCTGTTTGTTGGTTGGTTTGTTTCCCCAAGTACAGCTGTGGACACTAAGTGCTTTTATGAACCTTGTTTAGGCTTGATTAAAAACCTTTTGTTCATCGATATCAAGTAGGTTTGCCAACTCTGGGTTGGAAAATTACTGGAGATTTGGAGGAGAAGCCTGGAGATGGTGGGTTTGGGGAGGGGAGGGACCTCGTAATAGAGTCCACCCTCCAGACCAGCACTTATCTTTGGGAGAATGAATCTCTGTAGTCTGGAGATCCAATGTAATTCTGGGGGATCTCCAGGTCCCACCTGGAGGTTGGTAGCTCTAATACTAAGGTTAGGCCAGCGTGGTTTGGAGCAGTGGACTCTGATCTGGAGAACCGGGTTTGATTCCCCACTCCTCCACATGAGCAGCGGAGGCTAATCTGGTGAACCGGGTTGGTTTCCCCACTCCTCAACATGAAGTCAGCTTGGTGACCTTGGGCTAGTTACAGTTCTCTTCGAGCTGTCCCAGCCCCATCTATCTCACAAGGTGTCTGTTGTGGGGAGGGGAAGGGAAGGTGATTATAAGCCAGTTTGATTCCTTCTTAAGTGGTAGAGAAAGTCGACTTATAAAAACCAACTCTTTTTCTTCTAAGCCAATGAGGGCATCCAGACAAGAATCCCCACCTTTGAATGTGTGGGGCAGTATTAGCAATGCTGGGGGAAGAAGCCAATCCCACACATGCAGAATTGCATCCTATTCAATGTACTACAATAACAGGCTATCAAAAAGCATCAGCTACCTATCGGCCTTCCAGTAGCAGAGTCTCAGGATATATCACTTACAGGTAGACAAGAAGGAGAAGCAAAAACAACAGAAGCATTCAACAAGCTTTGAAAAGTAGAAAGCACACAATACAGCTCCTCTTAGAGTTTGAATGGACCAAATGCCCTGTATCAGTGGATACATTAATTCAACTGCTCACACAATTCTCCAACAGGGGGCAGGGCTCTTGCACTTCAAACAGCTGCAAGACGGAAAGGAAATCAACAGGGGAAACTATTCTTTACAATGTTGCAGGAGTCAATTCAGTTTAATTTCTGCCTGTCGTGGTGCTATTAAATAAACCAAAAACCCTGACCTGGATGGCCCAGGCTAGCCTGATCTTGTCAGATCTCAGAAGCTAAGCAGGGCCAGCCCTGGTTAGTATTTGGATGGGAGACCACCAAGGAATGCCAGGGTTGCTGTGCAGGGGAAGGTACTGGCAAACCACCTCTCTGTTAGTCTCCTACCATGAAAACCCCAAAAGAGGTCGTCATAAGTCAGCTGTGACTTGATGGCATTTTAGAATCATAGAATCATACAGTTGGAAGGGACCACCAGGGCCATCAACCCCCTGCACAATGCAGGAAATTCATAACTACCTCCCCCCTCCACACCCCTAGTGACCAGAAGATGGCCAAGATGCCCTCCCTCTCATCATCTGCCTAAGGTCACAGAATCAGCATTGCTGACAGATGGCCATCTAACCTCTTCTTAAAAACCTCCAGGGAAGGAGAACTTACCACCTCCTGAGGAAGCCTGTTCCACTGAGGAACCACTCTAACTGTTAGAAAATTCTTCCTAATGTCTAGATGGAAACTCTTTTGATTTAATTTCAACCCATTGGTTCAGGTCTGACCTTCTTGAGCAACAGAAAACAACTCGGCACCCTCCTCTATATGACAGCTCTTCAAGTACTTGAACATGGTTATCATATCCCCTCTCAGTCTTCTCCTCTTCAGGCTAAACATACCCAGCTCCTTCAACCTTTTCTCATAGGACTTGGTCTCCAGACCCCTCACCATCTTTGTTGCCCTTCTCTGGACACGTTCCAGCTTGTCTACATCTTTCTTAAATTGTGGTGCCCACAATTTACACAAACTTTACACACACACGTAAATATCATTAAACCATTTATCTCACTTAGTCAATTACAAACATATATGGCTGGTAAAAATCCAAAGAAATTGACAAAAACATATAGGAAAAATTCCAAGAAGCACTTCTTCCTTAAAGCATACTGTTTGCAATCCAAAGTTCACTTCATAATGACTTCACAGTTCACAGTTTACTTCATAATGACTTCACAGCAATTCACAAGCTCTTGTAGGTCCTTCACATAAGCATGATTCCAGCTTCACACATAAATGTTAAGCAAAGCATAAATCTAGATGTTCCACCATTTCGAAATCAACCTTATATTCCAAATCGCATGTAGAGTGTGAAGGCACAGTATCTTCAGATACTGCACCTTCATACTCTACATGTGATTTGGAATATGCAGTGCAATTTAGCATGAATTAAACTATGAGAGGATAGGCTCACTAATGGCACACTGAAGAAGGTTGATTTCAAAATGTTGGAATGAAGTTATTTTCCTGTTTTCACCCAGTGAGATCACTAACTTAAACCTGAATATTGAAACTGGAAAAATACTTGGCACTCTCCTACAAGCAATGATAGAGGACACTGCATGCGCTCGCGACTATCAATAATACAACATTATATTATGGCTAAGAGGGAAACCATGTGCTCCAAACCAACACAAAACTGCTCTTTCCTGCCAGTGCAATGAACTTAGGCAGAAATCTTTTCCATATGATTCCTTGACACTTTCAAATATTTGAAAATCCTCAGTATGGGAAAAAGACTATCCTCACATGTTACGAGGGTACTTGGGTCAGCGGCCAAAAAATGGTATCCCATATATCTAGGGTTGCCAGCTCTGGGTTGGGAAATACCTGGAGATTTTTGGGCTGGAGCCTGAGGAGGGCGGGGTTTGGAGAGAGGGGGAATTTAATGCCATAGAGTCCAAATGCCAAAGCGGCCATTTTCTTCAGGGAAACTGATCTCTATCAGCTGGAGATAAGTTGTAATAGCAGGAGATCTTCACCTAGTACCTGGAGGTTGGCAACCCTAGTAGATATTGTTGTCACTAGGGTTGCCAGGTCCTTCTTGGCCACCGGGGTGGGGGTGGGGGATAGGGTTACGAGATCTTGGTTGGGAAACTCCTGGAGATTTGAGGAAAGAGCCTGGAGATTACAGGGACCTCAGTGCAATACCATGCCATGGAGACCACCCTCCAAAGCAGCCACTTTCTCCAGGGGAACTGATCTCTGTAGTCTGGAGATGAGCTGTAATTCCAGGGGATCCCCAGGTCCCATCTGGAGGCTGGCATCCCTAGTTGTCACCCACCTTGGGTCCTGTCAGGAGAAAGGCAGGGAATATAAATGTTCAAACTAATAAATAAAAAGGGACATCTGTCACAAAGTTACCGTTTTCCATAAGCAGCCCATATAATGAGTAGTTCTGCCTGAAATCATTGAATATATCAGAGCTGGTTTCCATGCAAGCTAGTCCCGCTGAAATCAGAGACAAAAATGTGGATCTTTCCTGCCAATAACTGTGAGTAGAGCCTCTGGTCAATTTATGTTCATTTTGCTCTACTAAGCACTATTTTTTTCCCAGATTTTCCCTTAATTGTAAGCAAATGAGCAAAAACCTTCTATTTGAAGTCAAATGGCCATCCTAATAAATGCAAGCCACTTTACTACAGACAGTTAGACTTTCTTGAAAGAAAATGGCATTGTCCTATGATTAACATTAATCTTTCATTCACATGAAAGTTCCCCAAGTGTCACTGTAGAATTGGCTGTATCTCATCCTTTATGAAACCATTTTACAGGAGAAATTCACAGATAATATTCAAAAGGCAATCGTGTACATTTATAGCTCATTTATATCAGTATCAAGCAAATTCCATGACAAGTTAAACACGGTAGCCTTTAATCATGGCAAACTTCAAGGTATTTCATCTAAATACATTAGAAGCCATTAAGGGGCAGGGGGAACCCTCTCAAAATGAGTTACTCAGACACAGCTCTTTATTTTTAAATTCGCAACTTTATTTGATGCCGATTTCTATCCAGTGAGTGAGAAGTGAGAAAAGAGACAAATAAAACGAATTAGAAGTTGGACTTGAGTTTAGGGGTAGACTTAGGGTTGCCAGCCTCCAGGTATTAGCTGAAGATCTCCTGCTATTGCAACTGATCTCCAGCTGATAGAGATCAGTTCCCCTGGAGAAAATGGCTGCTTTGGCAATTGGACTCTATGGCGTTGAAGTTCCTCCCCTCCCCAAACCCTGCCCTCCTCAGGTTCCAAAAACCTCCCCCTGGTGGCAAAGAGGGCCCTGACAACCCTAGGTAAACTTCACAGAAGCTGATTTTCATTTTCAAACAAGCATTACAGGAAGATATACTGGGGGCACTTTTCAGTAAACTGACAGTCTCATAAAAACAACAAAAGACTGGCCTCTACAGGATGAAAACAAAAAGAGAAAGTAAGCTTATGATAGAGATAATGCTAAAGAATGTCCATAAGCCGGTATAATAGAAATGAAAATGAACCCAGTTTGATTATCCCTTTCCCTGTTTCCCTTTTCCCATATCCTGTAACAAAAACAATAAAGATAAAAAAAATAAAAGGACTTAAGGTCACATAGAAGATTTCTTTTTTGGTCCCCCTCCCCCATTTTCTAACATCCGCTGTGCAGAAGAGTGCAGGAAAACTCAAAAGTTCATGCATTGTGTTGCGTTGCTTTAGTGGATCTTAATAAAAACACCAACTAAAAGCCACCCTGAGCCTGAGGAGACTGGACAGGGTATAAATATTTTAAATAAATAAAAGCTATTATATGGCTTTTGGATTTTTGCTATGCACTAACAGGGGTACCTACAATTGGAATATCGGGATTTAGCTGATAAAGAAAAGGATTCTTCAACTGGAGGAAAGAGAACCTCAGAAGACCTCCTGGATAATAGTATCCCAATTTGACCTTCATCAACTCTTTACTTAGTATATCAACTAAATTAACCTCACATACTGTTAATAGAAGGATTATCCCATTCTCATCTCAGCCTTTTAAGGAACCTGTGTACAGGTTGAGTATCCCTTATCCGGACTGCTTGGGACCAGAAGTGGTCCGTATTTTGGAATATTTGCATATACATAATGAGATATCTTGGGGATGGGATCCAAATCTAAATATGAAATTCATTTATGTTTTATATATGTTTTATATACACTTTATACACACAGCCTGAATGTAATATTAACCAATATTTTTAAAAGAATTGTGTGCATCAGAAAGCAAATTGGCATGCTGCTGAGGGCCTCTGAGTAATGCCTGCATGCCAGCTCAAAAAGTCTGGTTTTCAGGTCTGTCTGAATATTGGATGTCCAGATAAGGGATACTCAACCTGTATTCCTTTTGGTGTTAAGGAGACCTTTGATCAACTCCTGGTCTTTATATTTTTCAGTTTGATGGATTCCATTTTTTGTACCTTCTTCCTTTAACGACCATGGTTGCAAACAGATACTAATTCTATCCTTTGATTTTGATGTCATCAGAGAATCCTATACAGGATGCAAACAAGGGCCCAGAAAGATATTTTCCCCCATGCTTTTAGCATCCAGCCTGATTAAGAGTTCTATAGAACTTGGATGTCCGCACATTGTTCTGTGCTGTTTTGACTGGTTTTAATAAAATATATCTCATGGGCTTTGGTTGTTAGATTTCTGATTTTCTCATACCCTTTTCAAAAACTGTTATGGACCACAGAAAGACGGAGGTGCTTTGGACAGGATGTGTCTGTAATGAGACCATTATGAGCCATTCCCTTTGCTGTCAAACTTGGCTGTGTATGTCTGTAGGATCAATGTTCCTGTATTGTACCATGTTTGGTTTCTCTCAAAGGACCCCTGAAGATATTTAATGATGCAGTCAGCTGCAAAGGTCTTATATCAATATTATGTTATACCATTCAATATCAACAATGAGTAGCCATGTTAGTCTGTCTGTAGCAGTAGAAAAGAACAAGAGTCCAGTAGCACATTAAAGACTAACAAAATATCTTGTAGGGTATGAGTTTTCATGAGTCACAGCTCACTTCTTCAGATATAGCTAGATGTAGCTGAAGAAGTGAGCTGTGATTCACGAAAGCTCATACACTACCAGAAACTGTTAGTTTTTAAGGGGCTACTGAACTCCTGCTCTTTTTAATATCAAGATATGGTTTATGTTTGCTTGTTCTCCCTTTGATATGGAGATTAACATGATAGATTCCCTTTATGAAATACCAGGGATCCAAGAAAATTAATACATTTCTGACTTTTTTCTCAACAATTAATAGATTTTCTACATTCACCTCTTTCTCTAGGTTCTACCTTAGGGAAGATTAAAGAAGATCTAAACTTACATCTAAGACTTTACTTGACTTTGACCAGATTCGTTCTACAGGTAAATGAGATGTAAAAAGCTTAGATCCATTTTTATGTACCCTTTCAACTTTTGTCTGCTTGATTTATTGAAGTAGTCATATGTATATCTTTTCAGCACATTTTCCTTAGAAACAACACTTTACAAGAATCAGCAGCTATGCAAGGAGCTAACATTACATATATTTGTGCCCTTTGTACCATTTACTTCAAGATAATGAGAAAATTAAATATAGTTATTGAGCAAGCTGGGAGCTGGATTTAGAACAACTGTCCAATAAAGTATAAAAGTGTATATTTAGAAATGTTTCAAAAATATAAAAAAATGTATGGTTGTTTGGAGATGTGCTGGCCAATGGCCGTAACAATAAATGTATGTCGTTTGGATAATTTTAACTCATGGACAAAATTTCTGTGCTAAAACAAGAGCCACCAAAGAAAACACAAGCTCAGAATATTTTTGCATAGCGTTGGTCTCCCTTTATCACATTTTAGAGCAAGGATTTTCTACAGGGACTGGTGGAAGGTGGAGAGTTGGATTAGACTTGAGAAATGAGCATGGATGTATTAGGGGAAATTACTATATATGGAGAATAATTACCAGTGATTTAGTTATGTCATTTCTACCTTTATCATAAATAACAATAAAACATATAATGACCTAATAAATGAAAGAAATAAAAAAGCAAATTATGAGAGCTGACAAATATAGTTTAAAAAAATCCCTGTACTGCCAACCAGTTTCTGGCAAATTTAAGAGCGATGGAACAAACTCCTACAATACAAAGCTGATGAAAAGGCTAAAGTTGAGATCTTTTTTAAAGAGATCCTTTGGAGTGAAGGCAAAGGGCACAAATATATGTAATGTTAGCTCCATGCATAGCTGCTGATACTTATAAAGTGTTATTTCTAATGAAAATGTCCTGAAAAGAGAGGGATTAGACCTCTTCGATAAACCAAATAGGCAAAAGTTGAAAGGATGCCATTATTCTCTCCTGAGCATTAAAAAAAAATGATCTCAGTCTTTTAAATCTAGCCTTTTCTTGCAGGTGTAAGTCTAGGGTTGCTACGCAGAGGCAGGCAGTGGCAAACCACCTCTGTACATCTCTTGCCTAGAAAACCCTATTGGGTCGCCATAAGTCTGCTATGGCTTGATGGCAAGAACAACAACAGCGCATAAATACATGTGGAAGAAGCATTTAAATTGAGAGTATGTATGATGTAATGGATAGAGAATTGGAGTTGGACTCTGGGAGGAAGGGGACTGGAACTTAAATCCCTGCTTATCCGTGGAGGTCACTAGGTAACCTTGCGCAAATCCCACCTGCAGTCTAACAGTGCATTTCTAAGGAGAGTTACTCCAGTCTAAGCCCATTGAAATGAATGGGCTTAGACTGGAGTAACTCTCCATAGGAATGCACTGTAAGTCCATGGAGATAGATCACGATGGGTAGCCGTGTCAGTCTGGCTGTAGCAGTAGAAAAGAACAAGAGTCCAGTAGCATTTTAAAGACTTTAAGGTGCTACTGAACTCTTGTTCTTTTCTAAGTCCATGGAGTAACTCTGTATCATTTAGCTCTGTAAATGTGCAAGACGATGTGCAATTATGCCATTTATAGATACTAAAGATTTGCACATCTTAGGGAGATATCTTTACTTTTTACGAGGGCTTCTTTTGTGATGGTACTCACTGGTATTGAGTATCGGCACCTTTTTGGGGGGGGGGAGGGCTCTCCCAAGTCCTGATCCTCATGCACTGCCAGTGACGCTTAATTAATCCAACTGAGTATAATACACATACAATGAACCACAATGATTTATATGTGTATTATGAGAAAAACATATCTTATTTTGTGGATAACTGTCCTGTATATGTGATGCCAGCACATGGGAAAGTAGAAATATTAATGGATATAAAAGGAGAGGTCTGACACATCCCTGGCCCAATATAAAGGCTCATGACTAGGGATGTCAGCCTCCAGGTTGGACCTGGGGATCCCCTGAAATTACAGCTGAGTGTCAGACTACAGAGATCAATTCCCCTGGAGAAAATGGATGCTTTGGAGGGTGGACTCTATGGTATTGTACCCCAATGAGATCCCTGTCCTCCAAAGGTTCCATCCCCAAATCTCCAGGAGTTTCCCAACCTAGATCTGGTAACCCTACCCCATCATCCCCCGCTGGTGACCGGGGGGACCTAGCAACCCTAGTCATGACACTTGGGATGGCAGTAAGAAGAACATAATAACATAAGAAGGGCCCTGCTGGATCAGACCAGTGGTCCATCTAGTCTAGCATCCTGTCTCACATAATGGCCAACCAGTTCTTCTGGAGGTCCAGCATCAGGGCATAGAGGCTGAGGCCTTCCCCTGATGTAGCCTCCTGGCACTGAGATTCAGAGGCTGACTCCCTCTGAACATGGAGGTTCCCTTTAGTCATCATGGCTAGTAAACAGTGATAGACATATCCTCATAAGTGCATCAGTACTCTCATAAAAGAAGCATCAACATGATTCTGTAATGTCAGACGATCATCCCAAAAGCTATTTGCATGAACCCAATTTCAGAAAATGAGAATCACAATCTTTATGCACAGCCTACATATGTGAGAGCAATATGCACACATGCACACTGATGTTTCCATATTCAGTTCAATGGACTTTTCTCCTGCATTGATGGGAAATGTAGAGACCATTGTGGGTAGAATTGCTTTGTTTATGCATAACTGGATCGGGATAACTAACTGATCTAGCTGAGTGAGTATTGAGAACAAAGTCCTCAAGGCTTCAGTCTCCCTGGCTTTCAGTAACATGATTTGAAAAAACAAACAACCAATCCCAATTAAACAAAAGAATCCATGCCACTCTTTCAGCATAATGATACAGAACGCAAACGTTCCTCTAGTTAGCAGACGGCTACAAGAGTTCATTTTCTACTTTGTTCCTCAAAAGCTGCACAATGCCAATTCCGAAAGCACCCTAGAGAATCGTTATTGTCCTTAGACTGATTTTGGTCCTGAGAATATTTTCACCCCGGCAATGCAGATGGCAATTCTGCGGCCAACTTCCCCTCCCTCACATGTGTACTATGATGTTCCCAATATTGCATAGCCAAAGCTCAGACGGCATGAATTATTCAGCACAGCCAGAAAAACAGCTGCTGGTCTTATTTGTTCTCAATTTGGAAATGTAAAAAACTGTTTTGAAGGCTGGCCGGAACGACAAAGGGAGGAAGGGCAACCCATTGCTCAACAACATTTTACATGCTTCAAAATCGGCTGGGGTGTGTGTAAAAGGATGCCACAGATTTGAATCAGATTTGTCAGGAATAATGTTTTGATTGCATGAGTGGTGGAATACTGATATGTGTTGCCTATTCATTAATAACTCCTCATGTCTTCAGAGCCTTTTTTCTTGCTAGACTAAATGCTAATGCTTCTATGGTTACACAAGGTAGATACATGAACCAAACATATTTGGAAAGGACCTGCCTGTGTTCTTCTGGTTCTATTGATTCTCTAGCACACGGGCTCCTGGAATGTCATTTTTATGAGGATCTAACATCAGGTTATGTTATTCCTCTTCTAACAGATTGGACTAGTACTTCTGTGTCTGAGTTAATATCCTATTTATTAAGTGACAGAGATCCTAAGGTTACATTGGCAGTAGCAAAATTTATTTCAGTCCTTATATCCCTTAAACAATAGATTTTAGAATTATGCTGCTCAAGATTTATGAATCAAGGAGCTTCTAAGGGAGAAAGGAAAGATATGTATTGCTTAGGTTCAGGGTAGCATTATTAGAGGTCCTTTATGGGAGTCTAGGTAAATATTGCCAGGCTGGTCCATCTTGTTGGATCCCTGCTGCCAAGCAGCATTAGCCCTGGGTAGTACTTGGATGGGACCACCAAGGGATTCCAGGGTTGCTACGCAGAGGCAGGCAGTGGCAAACCACCTCTCTTTGTCGCTTGCTTTGAAAACCCTACAGGGTCTCCATAAGTCAGCTGTGACTTGACAGCCCTTTCTACCAGCAGATATTTATTGTATTGCATTGGTTTAAATAAATCTCCATTTGTGACCTCCCAAAAGGAATTCAGCCCTCTCGAGACAGGATGGAATTCCCTGTTTTCCCTGCCAGCATGGTACATAATCTGGGGAAGGATGGGGAGTAGGGCTGCCAACCTCCAGGTAGTTATTACCAAAGAACCACAGACACAATCTATTACAATGCAAAATTTCAATACCAAAGGTATTAAGCAATAATTGTATTCAATATATATTACAAAACACTATACAACTATGTAAACTATAACAATTGTAGACCAACTAGTGAAACCTTATTTCTTATCCCAGCAGGTATACAAGGTAAGTATCACAATGTTAATTCCTATCAAGTACAAACAACAATATAATTATCATGTCCCAATAGGACTAATCTTCTATATTTTCTTATTCCAGATTCCAGGTAGAAGAGGAAGACAGCCATTTCTGTTCTTCTTCAGTTCCTCCTCTGACACCTTATTTCTCCAGTCGGTATAGTTTTTTAATGTTGTACAGTTCCATTCTACAAACTCCCCATGGGTAGCAATAATAACCTTCTGCCTTCAAGAGGCTAGTGTGATTTCATAGATGCCTGGGTTCCTCAGTACTAGGGTTGCCAACCTCCAGGTAGTTATTCACAATTGAAGTAAGAGCATGTTACATCACACACAAGAATATTTCAAAATCAATATATTCACAACAAAATTCAAAACTGAAATAAAACATGTTACATCACACACAAGAAAAACCACCAAACTGAAATATCGCGCTATATTTCAGTTTGGTGGTTTTTCTTGTGTGTGATGTAACATGTTTTATTTCAGTTTTGAATTTTGTTGTGAATATATTGATTTTGAAATATTCTTGTGTGTGATGTAACATGCTCTTACTTCAATTGTGAATACATTGAGCCACGTGCTGTTTCTCTATATAGTTGCCACTATTTCAGCATAGGTTCTTTCCCTTCTTAGGTAACCTCCAGGTAGTAGCTGGAGATCTCCTGCTATTACAACTGATCTCCAGCCTATAGAGATCAGTTCAACTGGAGAAAATGGTCGCTTTGGCAATTGGATTCTATGGTGAAGAAGAAGAAGAAGCAGAGTTGGTTTTTATATGCCAACTTTCTCTACCACTTAAGGCAGAATCAAACCGGCTTACCCTTCCCACAACAGACACCCTGTGAGGTAGGTGAGGCTGATAGAGTGTGACTTGCCCAAGGTCACATAGATGTGTTCATGTGTAGGTGTGGGGAAACAAATCCAGTTCAACAGATTAGCCTCTGCTGCTCATGTGGAGGAGAGGGGAATCAAACCCGGGTCTCTAGATCAGACTACCGCTCCAAACACTGCTCTTAACCACTACACCATGCTGGCTCTCGTGAAGTCCCTCCATCCCCAAACCCCACCCTCCTCAGGCTCCGCCCCAAAAATCTCCTGCCAGTGGTGAAGAGGGACCTGGCAACCCTAATGGGGAGTACTGTGTGTCAAGAAGTTGAGCTCTCTCAATTTCTTGGATTGTATGATTTCTTTTGGTTCAGGCCTAAAGGCCTATGAATTCTGTGTTATTGGGATTTTAGACCAGCAAAATAAGCTTCCTTTTGAAAACTGCTTCTCGTTAAACCTTTCTCTCCCCTTTTTGGAATGCAAGACGGTGCATTGCCATAGTAACTAATCGGTCAGCCATTATGACAATGTCCAGGTGCAGGTAGTTCTGTAAGCTTCCTCACCTGAACACATCAATTAAGGAGTCAGCATTTCTGACCAAGCGATTAATTACCAGCTAATTGCTTTCGTTTTCTCAATTGGCTTCTATGAGCTCATCCCTTTGAGAAAGCAAATATAAGGACAGACCAGTCCTGAGCAAATCATGCGCGCTTTGGGGTACAGCAGGAGAGCTGTGCTGGCGGCATCAGAACCCATTTGATTTTGGCCCTTGAGGGGGAAGCTCTGGTCAAGCTGACCTTTTGGAGAAACCTTTGGACAACCTTTTGAAACTCTTGAATGCTGGAAGCATCTTTGGAAGTTGGTAACTATAAATCTGATGCAAGAAACCTTTGCCAATCCTTTTGAACCAAAAAGGCTTTTGAATGTATTAGTTAGCTATGCTAAATGTTTTTTTTTAATTTTATTGCCTATCACTTCATGAAACCTCTTTTCTTTCCTGTAAACCAGCATAAATCTTATAAATAAACTGTTAGCCTTTAAATGAATTTTGATTTTGGGATTCTAAGCCTAAATTCTAAGTGCCTTGTGTGAGTGTAAAAACCACCTACCAAAAACCTAAGACATTTTTGGAGTGTAATCTTTTCCCCAGCAAGGACTCTACCTTGCAGGGTAAGCGTTGCACTTAACTTTTGAAGTGAGTTGGGAGGGGATTGCCCTTATCCTTTCCCTGGAGCTCAACCTTTAGTAAAGGGCTGGTGGCAGCTACTCCTTGGACTGGGGGCGAAAGCCTGGAGTTCAAAGTTTTGTCTTTTTGGGAAACTTTTGACCAAACCAAAGCAGCCTCCAACTGGTGGAGACTGGTTGGAGCTCTTTGACACTGTGTAGGGCACCTTACATGACTGGTGGGTTGCATTTGGCTTACTGGGTCATAAGGCCTGGTTTAAATACAGGACTGGCTCCAGGTTTATTGCCAGCCCAAGTGCTCTCCTCCCAATGACACTTCTGCCAGGGCAGATGAGTTGTCTGCAAGCCCCTTGGGCATTTGCGGACCTTCGTAGAAGCAGGACAGGTACAGGGGGTATATTAAATGGTATATATCACTGAAGATGAGAGAACCTCCCCCTAGCAAGTGTACAGACCTCAAATAAAACCATACAAATCTCAAAAATTTTGGTGCCAAACTTTGATCTCAAAATCTGACCTTAAAATTTTGGAATTGGTCTGACATCAGATTTCAAAATTTCAACAGTCGAATTACTTAGAATAAAATGTACTAAAAGATTGACTGCTTCTGCACTGCCGTCATTCTGTCAAATCCTGATTTCTGCATGTTTGATATTGTCAGATGTAGACTACGACAAGTCCTTGTCAAATTTTGTTCAACATTCATCCCTTGATGTTAAAGACTGTGAAATACTGACTGCTGCTGCATGTAGCTCAATCACCCATTGCCAGATCAGAGACTATCAACTTCTAACTACTGCTGCATGCCAGAGGCCACATAGTTTCAATTGATAATTTCTGTTGCATGCTCCATTGATGACAAACACTGATGCAGAATGCCAAACCTTCGAGCATCCAGAAAATGTGTGGTGAATATCTGCCATCAATATTCACAAAGCAGAATTTTAAGAACTTCAGAGAATGGAAATTCATTGCAATTCTTAAAGGCTAGCTTTAGCAAGGGTTCCTGCTTCCAGCAGGTGGGTGGACCAGATATCTCATAATAGACATTCCAATTGTTTGTTCTCATGACTTTACTTTCATCCTGCTAGTTCCGTTGGGGTGCACTGAAGTCAGAAATGGCTTTTTTCCTTCTCTCACAACACAATCTTGCTTTCCTCTTCTTCTATTGATGCATTAGGGGCTGAGTATAGGAGACAAATCTATCAAAACGTTTGTTAAAGGTCGTGATAAGCAGATGTAATTTTACTCAGTTGTCGAGGCCTGTTTTATATTCGGAGTTTATTTTTTATGAATTGGGGAGGGTTAGGATATTGTAATCCACCCTGAGCCTTCAAAATAAGGCAGGATAAACACTCAAATAGATAAAGAGAAAATTAAATAGGCAATATATATTTAGATCTTTGGGATCTTAGTCTTTCATTTCACAAATATGAATTGAGAATAACTCCATTGGAAACTAATGTAAAACCAGTGTAATGAGAGAGGAGAAAAAGCTTGTCTGGTCTTTGAAAAAAAGATTGACAGCAAGACAAATTTAATGAATAAAGAGTAGATTATATTGGGAGTGAATAGTAGATATGGGAAAACTAAAGACGATTCAGAATGTATTCCAAAGTCATGAGCATAATCCTCAAAGGCATTCAACATCTCTTTGATACCAACCTCAAAGCAAGGAATTAGTACAATCTGGAATTAAGTCTGCCTATTTTTTTTCTGCCCACCAAATAGCACTCCAAATATTTAAATAATACCATGTTTCTTGGACAATGATACACTATCATAGACCATTAAAGGCCTCACTTTCTTCAGAGAGAAAGAGATCAATATTCTCAAACAAATCGCTCTTTAGTGCTTCTTTTGGGAAAGCTGAACGCCGTTTAATGTCCAGAGGTTGTAAACCGAATCTTTATTCAGACAAACTCTCTTAGGTATCATTTGGAACATGAGTGTATAATAAGGCTGCCAACCTCTAGGTTGTGGCTCGAAATCTCCTGGGAATTGTCTCCATGTGACAGAGTCTGAGATCAGTTCACCTGGAGAAAATGGCCACTTTGGAAGATGGACACTATGGCATTGTACCCTATCAAAGTCCCTCACCAAACCCCACCATCCTCAGGCTCCACCCCCAACATCAACCCAGAGCTGGAAAACTTACAGCGCATTCCTGAGCTGCGCTGGCGGCCAGGACGAAAGGCCTTTGGAGGCTGGCAAAGGCCTGCACCAGTGCAAAGACCCACAGCGCCGGCGTCCGTCTTAGGTCCTGTTATTCACATGTTCCACATTTAACGATGCAATGGCAAATGTCTTTCATATGTGAAAGAAGGGAGCTGTGGCTCACAAAGTTCCTACCCTGCCAGAAATGTTGTTAGTCTTTAAGGTGCTACTTAGGATTGCCAGGTCCCCCCTCTCCTCTGGCAGGAGGCTTTTGGGCAGAGGCTGAGGGAAACGCTCGTGTGCGCAGCGGCTCCAATGTGCATGCGCGTCACTTCTGGTTTACACCTGGAAGTGCTGCATCCCAAGGGCCCTTTTACCACTCAAACTCCCAGCAGCCGCCGGCTGGGCCTAGTGCTGCTGCGGCAGTGGCCCGGGGACCAGCATCTGGGCCTGCACGCCAGCACTGGGGCCACTCACACCGGCGTGCGCCTTCCGGGTGCTGGCGTTGTGGGCCCCTGCGCCGGCGGAGGCCTTCGTCTGCCTCCTAAGGGCTTTCAGCACGGCTGCTGGTGTGGCTCAGGAATGCTCTGTGAGTCTCTGGCTTGGACTCTATGAAATAATTCTATGCATGCTAGATAATCTCTGCCATGAAGCATGCATCCTCTTCTACTATGACTTCTTCTTTCACAAGGGCCTATTGAAAACCATTGATCTTGCAGAAACAGAGATTTTGGGGCAAGTAGGAGTGTGTTATGCAACAGAGACTATCTAGCATACACAGAACTTAGGATCCAAGCCTCTGTGAAGAACCACCTCACTAAATTAAGAGGCATTTGAGTGAAGAAAATGGCTTAATGGTGGTTGTATGAAGAGGCTTGATTAAGCCTTCAACTGCCATTTTTGCACAAAAGGATCATTATTTGCATTTCCTATGTAAGGAATATGTTAAGGTGGGGAGCAAAGCAGCAGCTCTTTGAAATACACAGTACAATGTCCTTGATGTCATTTTAAGAGCCAGTGTGGTATAGTGGTTCAGAGCGGTGGACTCTAATCTGGAAAACTGGGTTTGATTCCCCAGTCCTCCATATGAGCTGCAGACTCTAATCTAGTGAACTGGGTTGGTTTCCCAGTCCTATACATGAAGCCTGCTGGGTGACCATGGGCTAGTCACAGTTCTCTTAACTCTCTCAGCCTCACCTACTTCACAAGGTGTCTGCTGTAGGGAGAGGGAGAAGAGATTGTAAACCAGTTTGATTCTCCTTAAAAGATAAAGTCGTGTTATAAAAACCACATCTTCTTCTTCATCATGGGAATAATACACCGCATTACACACAGCTGAGATTCCACCCTCAAATATCTGGGAATTCCCGTACTTAGAGATGGTAACTGTACCACCAGGATACATATATTTTGGCGCAGTGACCTGGAGAGCTCTTTAAACAGGGTTCAATTTCTACTTGCTGAGAAACTGTTTCAAGGCACATGATTTTTTCAGCCCATACAGTATATTGGAAAGATTTTTAAAAAATATTTTTTTATTTATTTTCATTATTATATTGTAACAATCCAACATGTCAACAACTGTATGATATCCTTTAACATTTTAAAAATTTGAACATTAATATCGTTGATAGTGCTTAATAATAAAACTAACTATTGACCTCCCTTACATCCTCTTCCATCTACTAATAAATTGTTTGCTCTTTTGCATATCATTGCTAATCCCAGTATTATAATACACACCAGTTTTTTATCACTTCAGTCTTCATCAGAAAATCACCAAAAATACAATAAATTATAAAAAAGGATTAAATCAACGTATAACCTTTAAACATTCCCAGTTGAAATTCATTTTCACAGTAGTTCTTCCACGCCTCCCATTCCCCCCAAAACTGCACATTTTCTTTCTGATTTATCAGAGCTGTAAGTTTTGCCATTTCCGGCAATTCCAGCATTTTTTGTATCCAATCTTTTTTACTTGGTATTTCCGCCATCTTCCATTTAGCTGCATATATCAATCTTGCCGCAGTGGTGGCATATATCAGAAATGTTCTTTGAGTAAAGATATTGTCCGGTACCATACTCAATAACATCATCTCAGGTGTCTTAGATACATTACATTGTAAAATCAACCTTATTTCATTATATATCATGTCCCAAAAATGTTTAGCTTTTTCACATGTCCACCACATATGATGAAATGAACCTATATTGGAAAGATTTTGATGAGAGAAAGGACAAGAGGAACCTTTCAAGTGGATCAGAGCTGTGCTGGGTTCCAGTACCATGACACAGCCACAGGAGTATTTTCTGTTGAAAGTAATTACCGGTAGGCTATCTAGATGAATGGATGCAATAGTACAAATTCAGTTGCATAGAGAATAAGGCTCTGCTCATCATGGAGATGAGATGGGTCCATGATCATGAAGAGGAACAGCACGAAGTTCTTCTCCAGACCCATTGTGGAACAATGTATATCTTTTAACAAAGATAGACACAACCTTTTTTTAAATGTACTATTGCTTTTATATGTCATACTAATGATAGTAGTAATAATATAATTCTCTTTTTAGACAACTAGACACAAACACACTCACAGGACAAAGTGAGCCACTTTGAGTTCCCATGGGGGAGAAAAGCAGGGTATAAATGAAGTAAAACAAACATGGCAACTGTGGTACTTTCATGTTCCCTCAGCTAAGCTCTTTACCTCAAGGAGGAGGAAGAAGAGTTGGTTTTTATACCCCGCTTTTCTCTACTGCAAGGAGTCTCAAAGTGGCTTACAATCACCTTCTCTCCCCGCCCCTTCCAGGCAGTTGTAAGGCTGAGATAGGGTTGCCAGATCTCTCTGCACCACCAATGGGAGGTTTTGGGGGTACAGCATAAGGAGGGCAGGGTTTGGGGAGGGGAGGGACTTCAGTGCCATAGAGTCCAATTGCCAAAGTGGCCATTTTCTCCAGGCGAACTGATCTCTATTGGCTGGAGATGAGTTGTAATAGCAGGAGATCTCCAGCTAGTACCTGGTAGTTGGCAACCATAGGCTGAGAGAGTTGAGAGAACTGTAACTGGGCCAAGGTCACCCAGCAGGCTTCACGCGGAGAAGCAGAGAATCTAACCCTTTCTCCAGATTAGAGTCTGCCACTCTTAACCACTCTGCCATGCTGGCATTTGCACTTTGCACAGGAAGTCCTGCTGATCCTTGGATCTCATGCATGCCAGCTGCTTTCAGCAGAAGTAGATACTCAACTATGCCTCTTTGTGTGGCTTCTCTTTAAGTACACATTTTGCGTACAACCCCATACTATCAGTAACCAGGAAGCACAACACTGGCAGTGATAGATATTGCGTGGTCTGCAGTGCTCCCTTTCCCCATGCTTTTTGCAGTAAGTGTTGTGAAGGGAGAAAGAAACCCCAGCATAGACAAGTCCTAATTGTGATGCCTTAGAGGCAAGTTTGAAAAAAAAAAAAAGTAAGAACTAAAAATCCTTACAGATGAATCCACTCCCGGTAGGAGGTCTTAGTGAGGTTGGATCTTCTCGACTCCCTGTAGGGAACAGTTGTCTTATCTGCTGCCATGACCTTGGCTTACTTCCCAGGTGATAACACAACCCCCCTGTGGGCTAACTTTCCATTCTCACCTACACAGCAAAGCAGGAATATCATTTAAAGCCACAGAAGAGGGGGGAAAGGGGGGAGTTCCCTGCTAATAAAAAGCATCAGGGGATAAAACAAGACCAAAAGGGAGCAGCTGTGACTGACGGCCCCCAAAGAACAGCGGGGAAGTCATTGACTACAAATATCTTTCTTCACTCCCTGGAAATTCCCTGCCACTAGAGATCATTTTCTCACAGCAGGCAAAACTCTGCAAGCAAAACCAGAAGCTTCCCCCCTTCCGCAGCAAATCAAACCAAAGTTCTCTTTCTTTCTCTCTTCCTCTTTTTCTAGTTCAGTACCTCAACCAAGAAACAATCAGGGCTGTCGCTGGAAAGTTAATCCAGTTCATCAAATAAATCAGTTAATCCAATCCCATGGCAAGGTGTCAATTTGCAATGGTTTCATCATCGCTTTCTGATGAGGATCTAAGGTTAGAAGTTCACAAGCAGAGAGAACAGCACGATCTAGTTCTGTGAATGGCAAACTGGTATCTTCAAAGACCTTGGCTCATACATTAAGTCTTTTTTTTTTTAAATGAACTTTCAGGGTTTTTTTAAAGTACCCTTACAGTGTGAATATTTCAAACACATATTTCCAATTTCCAAATGTATGTATGATGTGTCACTGGCAACCAAGATCAGGTTAATTCATGCCATCGTATTCCCTGTTACTATGTATGGGTGTGAGAGCTGGACAATGAAGAAAGCTGATAGGAAGAAAGTAGATTCTTTTGAAATGTGGTGTTGGAGGAGTTACTCTGGACCACCCAAAAAACAGATCAGTGGGTTTTAGATCAAATCAAGCCTGAACTGACCCTAGAAGCTAAAATGACTAAACTGAGGCTGTCATACTTTGGACATATTATGAGAAGACAAAGAGTCACTGGAAAAGACAATCATGCTAGGAAAAGTTGAGGGCAGCAGGAAAAGAGAAGACCCAACAATGGATGGATTGACTCTATAAAGGAAGCCACAGCCCTCAATTTGCAAGATCTGAGCAAGGCTGTTAAGGATAGGACACTTTGGAGGACATTGAATCATAGGGTCGCCATGAGTCGGAAATGACTTGACGGCACTTAACACACACATGCATGAGCCAGTGTCAGGGACAGGAGGGTGGGGGACAGCTAGGGTTGCCAACCTCCAGGTACTAGCTGGAGATCCCTTGCTATTACAACTGATCTCCAGCTGATAGAGATCAGTTCACCTGGAGAAAATGGCTGCTTTGGCAATTGGACTCTATGGCATTGAAGCCCCTCCCCTCCCCAAACCCCGCCCTCTTCAGACTCTGCCCAAAAACCTCCTGCCAGTGGTGAAGAGGGACCTGGCAACTCTAGTGACAGCTAGGATGGGGAACCTGGAAACTGTGACAAGGTCAAGGGACAGCCCAAGGGTCAAAAGCCAGGGCCGTAGCTCAGTGGCAGAGCATGTGCTTGGCATGCAGAAGGTCTCATGAGACCCAGGAGAGCCGCTGCTGGTCTGAGTAGGAAATATTGACTTTGATGGACCAAGGGTCTGATTCAGTATAAGGCAGCTTCATGTGTTCATGTGTTCATCAGAAGTTAGACCAGGAGCTGGGGTCTCAAGGATGTCCAGAGATTTATAGGGTTGCCAACTCTGGTTTGAGAAATTCCTGGAGATTTGGGGGCAGTACCTGTGGAGGGATTTTTGTTTCTCCTAGACTATGGGATACTATGGAATACTCCATATGCTTTAGGGAATACCATAGAGTCCTCTCTCTGAAGCTGTCATTTTCTCCAGGGGATCTGATCTCTGTCGCCTGGAAATCAGTTGTAAATCTGGGAGCTCTCCAGCTACCACACCTGGAGGTTGGCAAACCTGTCATTCAGGGGCAGTATGAACCAATACATTATTCTTGACAGAAAAAGTAGAACCCACGGATATGCCAAATCTTTAACTAGGAACTGAGGTCATGAGGGAAGCAGCAGGAATGACTAGGACCATCAGTAAGGACTTTTGACCAAACAAGGGTATCCAACCTCCAGGTGGTAGCTGGAGAGCTCCCAGATTTACAACTGATTTCCAGGCGACAGAGATCAGTTCCCTTGTAGAAAGGGCAGTTTTGGAGGATGGGCCCTATGGCAATAGACTTTCCTGAGATCCCTCCCTGCTCCAAACCCTTACTCCCCAGGCTCCACCCCCAAAATCTCCAGGAATGGTTCAACCCAGAGGTGGCAACCCTAGACCAGGTAGGGATCTCTGGTCTTGGGGTTGGGTGTTATAGTACCTTCATGTTTCACAAGTTGCTCCCTTCTAGGCCTGTTTACTTCAATTGCTTCAGAAGGGTCTAATTGTATTTAGGATGGCACTGTCAGGAAGCCAAAGTTGGTTCGGAGTTTTTTAGAGCCTCTGGAACTGACTTGCCTACAGCCCCAGGAGCTCACCACAGGAGGCAGCATCCCTCCTAATCCCAGGATTGCCAGGATGAATCTTCCTAGATCCTGATATGTGGATATCCTTGGCAAAGAATCAGGATTGGCTGAAGTTCCCTATTGCATGTATACCCAAACCCAGGTTTGCTGCCATATAGAAAGGGAAAGCTCAGATAGCTTCCTGCAAAAGCATTATCTTCTGTACACTGGGATTAGGTCAGAAGTACAGCTCATTATTTGATTGATAACATGAATGTAGCTGATCACCCCACACACAAATTCTGGATCACCTGTTTCAGTTTAGATGCATCACCGTTGTGGGCTCTACACTTTCCTGAAATTCTAGGAGGAGCGCTACCCAGATCGGGTTCCTTTTTAATGAGAAAACACTAAGAGATGTACTAAAACTTGCAAATGTTAAAACAAAGCACAGGAAGAGGACAAAGAGGTGATTCTTTAGGGCAACAGAGCCCCTTGAACTGACTCACCTACAGCTCCTGGACATCAGATACTTGGAGAGAAAGAGAGATACTGGGGGGAGAGAGAGAGAGAGAGAGATTTGCTCCATTCCTTTAGCTTCAGGGTTATGCTTCACCTTGACCAAACTCTGACAGGTAAATCATTCAAACGCATAGATTCCCCGCCAATCTCAAAACAAAATCTGAAGGTTGTTTTTTATTTGGGATTTATCTATGATTACCTTGTAAAAGCTACATGCACACACAAACACAAAGAGAGAGCAGCAAAATAATGTTAATAGCAAAAAATTGGAAAATGTGAGCATTAAGAGCTGGCAAGTGAAGTCTAGCAAATACCTAAACTGCCTAGACAGAGAGAAATGTTGTGCTTCAAAGATGGAAGACAGAAAAAGCTGATATTTTTATTGGCTGGAAAATGTTTATTTCTGACAGCAGAAATCTAGTTGGCATTAGCAATATATCTAATTGTTACTTAATATTAATGTGTTACTTGTATGTGCAGCGTTTGTCTTGCCATTGTGGTACAGGGTGTTTAAAAAAAACACACACAAACCATATATTGCCTACTTATTAATTCTCACTGATAAAATAACAGCCAATCATACTGGGCTCTTATCCTTACAAAAGAATGAGTAGCCAGTAACCAAAGCATTCCTTTTCAGTTAAAAGAACTTTACACATTTGTCTGAATCTTATCAAACAGTACATGTATGATGAAAAAAATGCCTATGTGAAATGACCCTTTGAGAACAGGCTGGATCAATGCAACCTATCGGTGCTAATCAGGAGCTGATAGCCAGTGTGGTGTAGTTTTTAAGAGTGGTGGTCTGGAGCAGTGGACTCTAATCTGGAGAACCAGGTTGGTTTCCCCACTCCTCCACATGAAGCCAGCTGGGTGACCTTGGGCTAGTCACAGCTCTCTTAGAGCTCTCTCAGCCCCACCTACCTCACAAGGTATCTGTTGTGGGGAGGGGAAGGGAAGGTGATTGTAAGCCGGTTTGATTCTCCCTTAAGTGGTAGAGAAAGTTGACATATAAAAACCAACTCTTCTTCTCCTTCTCCTCTTCTTTTCCTTCTTCTTCTTCTTCATGTGGCCCTGGGGCAGGTGTGGGAACTGAATGTCATTGTCTGATGTCAATAATGAGAGCATTTTTCTATGCCTGCCTTTTTTTTTCCTAGCACAATTTCCTCCAGGATTCTTATTGAAAGAATAGGGAAATATTTGGACTCTGATCCAAAAATGTGGACAAAATCAGGTTGTTTTTTTTTAAATTGAGCCAGCATGGTGTCATGGTTAGAGTGTTGGAGTAGGGTCTGAGAAATCAGCCTTGAATCCCCACCCTGCCATGGAAACTCGTTGGGTGACATTGGGCCAGTCATGCATTCTCAGCCTAACCTACCACACAGGGTTGTTGTGTGGATCAAATGGAGGAGAGCAGAATAGTATAGGTCATTTAGGGTCACCACTGGGAAGAAAGGTGGGCTATAAATAAAGTTAAATAAATAAATACATAGATTCATCACACTTAGAGTCCGAGCACATGGGTATTATCCAAGTGAGGATTCAAACCCAGATCTCACCAGTCCAAGTCTAAGACTTTGTACTGTATACCACTTTATCTTTGACAAAATCTTTTCACAAGGCCAATTGTGGATTTGTAGATTCTTTACCAACAGAGGCCATTAGTGGGACAACAAACCATACATTTATTCCAAAGGCAAAGAAAAAATGTATTGGAGGAAGGTTTGGGGGCTTTGGGATTCATTGCAGCCATAATAAAACCTGGAAAACATCCAAGTGATGATATCACAACCTGTGTTGGGTCATCTATCGCAACCACATCAATGTTGTGGCATTTTCACAGTTTTTGCTCCAATAAGACCTAAGACAAAACACATATAAATGATAACTAGGGTTGCCACCTCCGGGTTGGGAAATACCTGGAGATTTTGGGGGTGGAGCCTGAGGAGGGCAGGGTTTGGAGAGGGAAGGGACATCAGTGCCATAGAGTCCAATTCCCAAAGCGGCCATTTTCGCCAGGGGAACTGATCTCTGTCACCTGGAGATCAGTTGTAACAGCAGGAGATCTCCGGTAACCCTAGGTTGGTAACCCTAATGATAAGTGCTTTCTCAACTAATCAGTATGGAACAACATAGCTGTTTTTTTTACCCACAAACACCATTTACTGTCCTCATTCCACTCATCAGCAAGCACTAAAACAGTGGGAAATGTGCATATTTATCACTCTGCTTGACAGGACACAAAGGTGTTTCGGAAAAAGAGAGCTCTCATATTGGGTGTGAATGCAGTCCGGACCAAGGAAGAAAGACTTTATAGAGCAATGACAAATGCTTTGGCCTCCTTTACAAATATTTGTTCTTGTGAGGGAGCTGCGTTCCTGCTATGCAATCCCATGTGACTACAGTATGTATGTGGATACCACTGACCCCATGGGCTGGTCCAGGACATTGCAACCCAATTACCATAGTTTCAGAAAGAAAGATGTACCTCAGGCAGTTGACCCCTCATGTGTGGTTTGTATGCACATACCACCACATCAGAACAAACCATGGTGATCCAGATGGGGCATGGAGTTCCCGTGGAATTACAACTGATCTAATACTTGTATTTATGTATTTTATATTTTTATATTTGGAATTTCTGCTTTTAATACTGATGGGATTTTAGTCACCTATTGATGATTCTATTCTTTTGTATGTGACTGGCTATGCACGTTATTAATAAATGGCATGACAACAACTCATCTCCAGACGACAGAGATCACTTCCCCTGCTTTAGAGGGTAGACTCTATGACATCATATTCCACTGAGGTCCCTTCCCCCTCCAGACCCCACCCTCCCCAGGCTGTGCCCCCAATATCTCCAAGAATTTCCCAACCTGCAGTCAGCAGCTTTGCACCATGAGGAAGTGGCATGAGCTTGGCTCTAGGTGCATTTGAGAAGACAGACTTAAGCCACCAGTTATGGCTGTTTATTCCCTTGCCTGCGTACAATGCCACGGATTTCAACCCTAAGGTTTTCCAGGGCTTTTACTTTCCTGGCTGTGCCTTAAAAAGGTAAAAGTAGAGGTCCCCTGTGCAAGCACCGGGTCATTCCTGACCCATGGGGTGATGTCACATCACGACGTTTACTAGGCAGACTTTGTTTACTGGGTGGTTTGCCAGTGCCTTCCCCAGTCATCTTCCCTTTACCCCCAGCAAGCCTTATTGACATATTTACAGAAAAAGCAACACCACCCTGCATTTGGTATAAGCCAGCATGTTGAGAGGTTGACAGTCATCCTGCAAATATAATGGCATCTCACATGCTTTTTTTGGGCTGCTCCTCTAAATTACCAACAACCACAACAACAACAACAAGCATGATTGGTTTTTGTTCAAAACCTTGGAAACAGCTCTATTTTTTTCCCCAGTTGTGTTCTGTCCAAGATTAAAGATGGGCAAGAATTGTCGTGCCGATAAGTTGCAATTTTGTTAGCAATGAAGCGGTGAAAGGAAAAAAAATATCTGAAATAGATGGTCTGTCCTCCATCTCCCACTGTACTATAATAAGTAGGTCTGGAGCAGAATGTGTATGTGTGTGAGGGGGAGCCGCAAACATCCAAGGGCCTATTGAAGCATGATAATAAGGCTTATGAAAAAAGTGATCCCTGCGAGGCCTCATTACAGGCATTCCTATGGCTAAGTAACAGCTTCGGAGGGCAAGAGAGGCATCTTTACAACAGCCTTGCCTAAACAAAGTGGAACATTTATGTCTAGCTCTGTCTTTTGTTCCTCTCTAATAGTATTAGAGCAAGCCTGGCTAATTGGTACATAATGCACTTTGTCATACACTTTTGTTGTGCCGCTGTTATTTTCGCCATCAATATAAAATCCTTCCTTAACGCCCAGGCATAACTGTCTCCAATTAAGTGTTGAAAAATGACATCCTTAGGACCGTGCACTGCAAAGTTGATCTCGTCTGTCGGAAGGATGTACCCTGTCCCATTTGCGAGCTTTCTTTCCCAAAGACTTTAAAAAATCAGCTTTGATGATTAAAACAAACAAGCAAACAAAAAAGATTTTGCTTTAAGGCAGAAGCATTTTGAACACGCGAACAAACCTGGAAGATACCTGGTTCATTATTTAAAGAAAGAAACCGAAAGAAGAACGATAACAGGAGTGAAGAATGGAGATCGGATTACTCATGTAGAAAAAGAGATACAGGAACAGTTTGCTCTCTTTTCGGAACTGTACAAAAAGGATTCAGCAACGGAAGAAAGAATAGAGGAGTTTATTAAAGAAATACACCCAGAGAAGTTTGCATCATGACACAGGGATATACGGAATCAAACTAGCACGATTCAAGAAATATCACAAGCTATAAAGAAACTGAAAAAAGATAAAGCACCAGGCCCAGGTGGACTTAACAGCAATATATTATAAGTGCTTGGAAGAAAATTTAATACTACCACTACAGAAAGTTATGAATGGAATAAGCAAATATTGCCGTCATCATGGCAAGAAGCTTACATAACATTGTTACATAAGGAAGGCAATAATCCACACTCACAGCGCATTCCTGAGATTCAGCATGGGGGAATGGCGGGGAAGAGGCGCATGCCGAAAAACAAAACAAAAAGGATATATATATATATATATATATAATTATTAATAATTCTCTTGATATATTGTATTGAAAAGGTGTTAAAAGGGGGAAACGTTGAAATATTTTATGGATAGATGATAATAATATGTGGATTCAATTTTCAATACTTGGGAAGTAATTTTAGAAATTTAGAATAGTATACCACTGTAAGTTTTTTAAACATCTATTCTTTTTTCATTACAATTCATCTTGTGTAACATCATTATCAGGTTTATCAAGTATTATATAGGGTATTTTATGATTTATGCTAAGATTATTAAGATAATCACTGTTCAATGTTCATTATAATATCAGTGTTTATACTGTTTATAACTGCTATTATTATTTATTGTTTATTATATCATTGTTTATTGTGTTATATGTATATTCTTTCTTTGTCTTTTGATATAATTGTAATTGTTCTTTTGATATGGTTTTTCATTTTTCTTCTTTTTTCTGTTCTGTTTATATCTATAAAAAATAAATCATTTAAAAAAGCAAACATAAAATCCCAACTCTTTTTGAGGGGGACCAAAAGCAACAACCTGAATTTCTCAGCACAGATATATTTGGTTGTATTGAAATGAGAAGCCACAAGAGGGAAGGGATGGATCATCTTTTGGACAGAACAAAATGACTTTATTGTGAGGGATGCAAGAGAAACACATTATGTTTCAACAAGAAAATTGTCAGTTTGCCAGCCCCCAAATCATTACATTTTATTGTTGCCATTATTATTGGTTCTCATTACTCACAGTTTTGGGGAAAATATAGCTGGTGTAAATCTGGGGAACTGGATTTGTTTCCCCACTCCTACACATGAAGCCAGCTGAGTGACCTTGGACAAGTCACACATTCTCTGCCCTACTTACCGCACAGGGTGTCTGTTGAGGGGAGGGGAAGGGAAGGTGAATGTAAGCCAGTTTGATTCTCCCGTAAGTGGTTGAGAAAGTTAGCATATAAAAACCAACTGTTCTTCTTCTTCTTCCAAAGCGGCCATTTACTCCAGGAGAACTGATCTCTGTCACCTGGAGATTAGTTGTAATAGCGGGAGATCTCCAGGCACCACCTGAGGTTATAAGCCACTTAGACCCATGCACAAAAGCTGGACATAAATATTTTCATTAACAAATAAAATATGACAAAGTGGGCCTTAACATCGGATAGATCTTGCAGTCGCCTCAACAGTGCTGAAGGTTGGTGGAATACTAAGCAGTAACTAACTGACAGTGAACAAAGGTGGTTTGCCCATTTCTGCCTATTAAACCTTTACTAAAGGGGAACAACATTTTTGTTCCTGGCCAGTTGAAAACCTTAGTTATAGAGCACCCTATTAGATTTGTGGAAATCGCTGATTTTCTCCGTTTATTTCTTTGAAGCCCCACCGGAAAATGTGAAAAAAGTTGCCATGATGCGTTTATAGTATTTCTGTTTACAACATAAACTACGGTAACCTCAAAGCTGCAACATTCTATAATTTATGGGGAAACTTATATAGGAATGCTGAAGACTAGTTCTCACACATGGAAATTAGGAATTGCCAGGATAATGGGGGAAGGACATATAGAGATCAAGAAGCGCAACTCAACAGGACATGAGAACACCCGATGAGATGAGATAACAGCTTCCTGTCTCCTTTTAAATATAATACTGTGATCACGTGCCAAATGTTACAATTTACACCTGCTGAGCTTCTGGCAAGACAAAGTTCTAAAGAATGTTCAGCACGCCAACTGTTTGCATCTTGGGAGGCTTTTTTAAAATATAGCCTTCAATGTTAAACTCCTCTGAAGAAGTAAAAGTAATTAGGAAGATTGTGGCCTGTTTCCTTTCTATCTTTTTAGAGAACTAAATAGAGCCCCTACTTAACCTACTGAAATGGGTTGATGGACATTGTTCTATGCCATCAACGTGGCCCCATTTGTGGATATTTAAATCCAGAGGTTGGGGCCATGGACAAAGAAGACAGATCTTTCTACAAAGCTGAGAAAAGCCCCAGATTAAAAAAAAAAATCTGAAATCAAAAGTTACACAGGGTAGGATAAAACCCTCCAAAATAATAGAAGCAACACCTGTAGCTTTAAGGAATTTGGTCAACACATGCTGAGGGCAATGGAGGATAAAGGTGGCTTATACTCTTTTGCTGTTTTGATACCCGAATCCAGTTAGCAGGTGGAAACTGGGGGCCAAATGGGGAACAATCATCCTACAGAGAAAAAATTAGAAAGAAAAACAAGGCCTCGACCACTTACCATAGTTCTGACCATAGAGTTCCTGGCATTTCCTAGAGCTACCCAAAGTGATGGCTCTAGTAATTGCCAGGAACTCTATGGCAATCTTCCCATAGAGTTTCTGGTGATAGTTAGAGTTACCCTTGCCACTTCCTGATGGCTCTGAGAATCTCCAGGAACTCTATGGTCAGAACTTCTGGTAAGTGGTTGAAGCCTTGTTTTTCTTTTTCTTTTTTCTCTGGGACTCTGCCCCCCCACCCCACAACCAACCACCAATTGTCAGGCACTGCTTAGCAATCCTATCTGCAACCCACAACTTCCCATCACTTCCATCCTTTGCAACTTCCTTAAGCATAGCCCCTTAGATTAAGTCTAGGGTTCCCAGTTGCCAGGTAATGGAGGGCAATCACCTGCCAATTCACCTTGCTGACCCTCAACTGATCAATGGGTGGAGGTAGGCCAGTGGAAGGGGGGAGCAATCTGCATATCCAATACAATGAAGGCACTTCCAGGTTGGCGCAGAAGTGCCAGCATCACGCTGGGGAAGTTGGGAATGTTTCGTCTGGAGAAGAGGAAGTTGAGGGGGGACATGATTGCTCTCTTTAAGTATTTGAAGGGCTGTCACTTAGAGGATGGCAGGGAGCTGTTGCTGTTGGCAGCAGAGGATAGAACTTGCAATAATGGATTTAAATTGCAAGCAGAGAGGTACCAGCTGGATATTAGGGGAATTTTTTTTTTACAGTAAGAGTTGTTTGACAGTTGAATCAGCTACCTGGGGAGGTGGTGAGCTCTCCCTCGCTGGCAGTCTTTCAGCAGAGGCTGGACAAGCACTTGTCAGGGATTCTCTAGGCTGATCCTGCATTAAGCAGGGAGTTGGACTAGATGGCCTGTATGGTCCCTTCCAACTATATGATTCTATGGAGGACTCTAACACAGTCTTTCCAAACTGGCTTACAATCACCTTCCCTCCCCACAACAGACACCCTGTGAGGTAGGTGAGGCTGAGAGAGCTCTAAGAGAACTGTGACTAGCCCAAGGTCACCCAGCTGGCTTCAGGTGTAGGAGTGGGGAAACCAACCTGGTTAACCAGATTAGCATCTGCTGCTCATGTGGAGGTGTGGGGAATCAAACCCGGTTCTCCAAATTAGAGTCCGCTGCTCCAAACCACCACTCTTAACCACTACATCACACTGGCTCTCACCATGGATGCTGCACAGACCTCTCCATTTCTGGTTGTGCAGTATTGTTGAATATCATGGGCTCTTTGGCCTAGCAGTATTTTTTTTTTAAATCTTCTACTCAACCTCAGACATTTCCTTGTTAAAATACAACAAACCCCACAAAAGTTAGTAATAGCTTCCCAGTATTTCATATAAGCCTTTAATATTGCTCTTTTTGTTCTCTAGGCATCTGGAGCTGCTTCAGTTTCCCCAAGGAGATTTTTTTTTTTACTATTCTTCTATAAAACTGAAATATCTGTTTACCAGTGGTATAGTAGTGCATTTAAGTGCATAAGTACATGAAGTTCAAAACCCAAAGCATTTTGAATTTTAAAAATAGTTTTATTCTTAGGATATAAGGTCATTTTGAATTCCACATGTAGCAAAAAGGGTATAATTCTATGTAGATCTCTGCCGAGGTTGCCAGCCCTAAATTGGGAAATACCTGAAGATTTTAATGATGCAACCTGAGGAGGTCGGGCTTTGGGGAGGGGAGGGACTTCACTGGGATATTATGCCATAGAATTCGCCTTCCAAAGCAGCCACTTTCTCCAGGGGACTGATCTCTGTCACCTGGAGATCAATTGTAATCCCAGGAGATTTCCAGCCACCACCTGGAAGTTCAGTATAGGAGTAGCTGTAACTAATGCCAACAGTTTTGAGGCTATATATTTACAGTATGTGGTAATATACCCACCAGCATCACATATTACCAACAACACATGTATTTATTTCTTTTACACATAGAATTTATGAACAAAGACACATTCTCAGCACTTCCTATAAAAGGTAAGTATAATAGTATTGCATCATAATCAATTTGTCCTTTATGATGTATTTCTTTTTCTTTTGCAGCAGCTGATTAGTTGAAGGAGAAAACGATCGTTTCAAGGCACAAGGGCCGATTCTTCTTCAGTTCTTCCTATATGATACAATAAATCAAGCTCTCTGATAATCATAAATATCTTACAAATTATTCTATATCAAAACTGCAATAAATAACAATTCAAACACAAACAGTATATACAATTTCCATCACGTACTTACAATAATACGTCCTATGCAATTTATTTCTCATCATCCAAAGTTTCAGGTTTCAATTGAATAACCATTTATGGATATGATGTACAATAAGTCCCCACACTGGGTAAGTAACAGGAATCAGTCCACTCTGGTAACGATCCCAATGGCGTTATTACAAAAGTGCAAGCTAGTTACCTAAATAGCTCTCCGGTGTTCGCTCCCTGATACAGCTGATGTACATTGCCTACGAGCCAGGTTCTTAAAGTGCCAGTACACATTTACAGAAAACAAGACAAATCGTTCTCCAAGTTTAAGCCATGAGGAGCCATGGTATTTAAAACATGTATAAAGTATGCTTCCTTGCGTCTAAGGATTCTTTCATTATCATTCCTGTTAAATCTATTGCCTTGCAGACGCCAAATTACAAAAAATCTTAGCTCATTCTCATTATGTTTCAATTTTAAAAAATGGTCGACAACCGGGGCTGTAGTTAGTCCTGCCCTAATTCTAGATTTGTGCTCTAGGATCCGTGTTTTTATTGGCCTTATGCTAGATCCAACATAAATCAATTGACAGGGGCAAATGAGGCAATAAATACAATATTTTGTATTGCAATTAGAAAATGAGCGTAATTTAAACTTGAAATCTGAGTCTGTTCTTTTGAACTCCTTCACCTCCCATGCCAAATTACAAGCGAGGCATTGATGACACTTGTAATGTCCCACAACAGATTGTCTTTTAGTTTCCCTGTATATGTCAGAATGAACCAGTCTATCTTTCAACGAGTTAGTTTTTTTAAAACCTATTTTAGGAGGTGCTGCACATCCGGGAATATCGGACAATAAATGCCAATGTTTCTTGACAATCCCTGCAATCTGTGCCGATAGATGACTATGCTGTAAAGCGAAGGCTAAAGGTTTCACCCCTTCTCCATCCTTGCAATTCCTGTAAATTATGGTATCCCGGTCCACATTATTTGCCTTCCATCTGGCTTTTTGGATGACTTTACTGGGATACCCCCTATCCTTCAAAGCAGTTTCTAGAGCTGCTGCATGCTGCTGATAGTCCGGTGGGCGGGTATTGTTGCGTTTAATGCGCAAAAATTGTCCGTAGGGTAAATTCTCTCTCATATGCCTGGGATGAAAGGATTGAAAATGTAAAAGAGCATTCCTGTCCGTATCTTTTCTATACAGAGTCACTGCCAGTTTATTATTGTCCTTATATACCATTGTGTCCAGATAGGGGATATGCTCCCTGTCCGATTTCCCAGTGAATTGGATACTAGCGCAGCTATTTAACCAATCTAAAAATGCATCAAATTTTATGTCAGGGGAAAATAAGAATAAAAGATCATCTATATACCGTCTGTACCCCCACACCTGCTTTTTAAAGGGGTGGTTGCCATAAATATATTTTCTCTCGAAGTCAATCATGAAAATATTGGCGACGGTCGGGGCAACGGGGGACCCCATCGCAATACCCCCAGTTTGCAAATACAATTGCTTATCAAATCTAAAGAAATTGTTGCCGAACACAATGTCAACAAGAGAAATTAAGAACTTTGTGGATGGTGTGGGATCTATTCGGGACTCTAGTAAGGATACAATAATATGCCGAGTATCATTTAAAGGAACATTCGTGTACAAAGACACGACATCTACGGTGGCCAGAATGCAGTCCCCTGGTAACTGAATGTTCTCAATGTACCTGATGAAATCGGTAGTGTCCTTTATAAAGGATTCAGTATCTACGGCAAATTGCCTAAGATGAAAATCTAAATATTGCGCAACCGGTTCCAGAACACTCTGTGATGCTGATACTATGGGTCTTCCAGGTGGAATCCGCCCAGGTTTATGTATTTTTGGTAACGTGTAAAGTACCGGCATTCTCGGATATTTATTGTTTAGGAATTCAGCTGTAATGTTGTCAATGTCACCCTCCTGTAAATTTGATGCATTTTTAGATTGGTTAAATAGCTGCGCTAGTATCCAATTCACTGGGAAATCGGACAGGGAGCATATCCCCTATCTGGACACAATGGTATATAAGGACAATAATAAACTGGCAGTGACTCTGTATAGAAAAGATACGGACAGGAATGCTCTTTTACATTTTCAATCCTTTCATCCCAGGCATATGAGAGAGAATTTACCCTACGGACAATTTTTGCGCATTAAACGCAACAATACCCGCCCACCGGACTATCAGCAGCATGCAGCAGCTCTAGAAACTGCTTTGAAGGATAGGGGGTATCCCAGTAAAGTCATCCAAAAAGCCAGATGGAAGGCAAATAATGTGGACCGGGATACCATAATTTACAGGAATTGCAAGGATGGAGAAGGGGTGAAACCTTTAGCCTTCGCTTTACAGCATAGTCATCTATCGGCACAGATTGCAGGGATTGTCAAGAAACATTGGCATTTATTGTCCGATATTCCCGGATGTGCAGCACCTCCTAAAATAGGTTTTAAAAAAACTAACTCGTTGAAAGATAGACTGGTTCATTCTGACATATACAGGGAAACTAAAAGACAATCTGTTGTGGGACATTACAAGTGTCATCAATGCCTCGCTTGTAATTTGGCATGGGAGGTGAAGGAGTTCAAAAGAACAGACTCAGATTTCAAGTTTAAATTACGCTCATTTTCTAATTGCAATACAAAATATTGTATTTATTGCCTCATTTGCCCCTGTCAATTGATTTATGTTGGATCTAGCATAAGGCCAATAAAAACACGGATCCTAGAGCACAAATCTAGAATTAGGGCAGGACTAACTACAGCCCCGGTTGTCGACCATTTTTTAAAATTGAAACATAATGAGAATGAGCTAAGATTTTTTGTAATTTGGCGTCTGCAAGGCAATAGATTTAACAGGAATGATAATGAAAGAATCCTTAGACGCAAGGAAGCATACTTTATACATGTTTTAAATACCATGGCTCCTCATGGCTTAAACTTGGAGAACGATTTGTCTTGTTTTCTGTAAATGTGTACTGGCACTTTAAGAACCTGGCTCGTAGGCAATGTACATCAGCTGTATCAGGGAGCGAACACCGGAGAGCTATTTAGGTAACTAGCTTGCACTTTTGTAATAACGCCATTGGGATCGTTACCAGAGTGGACTGATTCCTGTTACTTACCCAGTGTGGGGACTTATTGTACATCATATCCATAAATGGTTATTCAATTGAAACCTGAAACTTTGGATGATGAGAAATAAATTGCATAGGACGTATTATTGTAAGTACGTGATGGAAATTGTATATACTGTTTGTGTTTGAATTGTTATTTATTGCAGTTTTGATATAGAATAATTTGTAAGATATTTATGATTATCAGAGAGCTTGATTTATTGTATCATATAGGAAGAACTGAAGAAGAATCGGCCCTTGTGCCTTGAAACGATCGTTTTCTCCTTCAACTAATCAGCTGCTGCAAAAGAAAAAGAAATACATCATAAAGGACAAATTGATTATGATGCAATACTATTATACTTACCTTTTATAGGAAGTGCTGAGAATGTGTCTTTGTTCATAAATTCTATGTGTAAAAGAAATAAATACATGTGTTGTTGGTAATATGTGATGCTGGTGGGTATATTACCACATACTGTAAATATATAGCCTCAAAACTGTTGGCATTAGTTACAGCTACTCCTATACTGAATTTCTCATCTTAAGATAGGTGTATAGAGGTGTCTTATTTGTTTCCACCACCTGGAAGTTGGCAACCTTATCTCTGCCCCATTGGGATAAACAGCAAAAGAGTAAAAGCCGCCTTTATCCTCCATTGCCCTAAGCATGTGTTGACCAAGAACAAAAAGAAGAGGGCACTCTACCGCATACTGGAATAATCTTATCAAAATATTTTTTTCCCCCAGATAACTTTAGCTTCACACTTTAAAAAGGAAACACCTTCAGGACTGGGAAAAAGGAGTGATCGCTCCAGTGGCATGGGCCAAATTCTGCTGTATAGGTCATTGAATCTCATTTGAAGGTGAATGCCCCATTTTCTGTGCAAGTAAAGTTTGATTTAATTAATTAATCCAGATAGTGGGCTTTTAAGGATTTCATAAAATCTGATATTGAACTCTTTGGGTAGTTCAGTTCCTGCTAAAGTATTTATGGATACATAAAGAGGATTGTACAATTAACTATTTGGGAAAGAAGAAGAGCTCTGTTTTGCTATCTTGTGACTAAGGAACCAATACGTGTAACTACAAAATGCCCTCAGAATGCTGGTCAGGGTCCCGAAATTGAGTTTTTACCTTCAAAAATGGAAGCTACGGTTAGTGTGAAGCTGGCATTATACCAGGTCCCTCCTCTCCTCTAGTGGGAGGTTTTTTTGGCAGTGGTGAGGTATGATCGTGCGGGCGACCATGCCGACGTGATCGCATCACTTCCAGTTTACACCCAGAAGTGCCATATCACAAGGGGCCTTTTCCACTCAAACTGGGAGTTTACCACTCAAACTCCCAGTTATTCGCACATGCTGAATAATGCACTTTCAATGCACTTCCAATCCACTTTAATGATTCTTTGCAAGTGGATTTTGCCATTTCACACAGTAAAATCCAGCTGCAAAGTGCATTGAAAGTTAATTGAAAGTGCATTATTTGGCATGTGTGAAAGCGCAGTGCGCTGTTAGTAACAGGGTTGCCAACCTCTAGGTACTAGCTGGAGATCTGTTGTTATTAGAACTGATCTCTAGCCTATAGAGATCTGTTCCCCTGGAGAAAATGGCCTCTTTGGCAATTGGACTCTATGGCATTGAAGTCCCTCCCCAAACCCCTCCTTCCTCAGGCTCTTCTCCAAAAACCTCCCACTGGTGGTGAAGAGGGACCTGGCAACCCTAGTTAGTAACCATGGCTTCTATAGGGTAGGCCAAGGGTTTCCTGTTTCCTGTCTACTTTCCTAACTTGCTCAATTCCACCTATGTGCACAAGCTTGTTGAGTTGATGCCACCATGAAATCAATAGCCTCAGGAAGTAGAAGAAATCACAAAGTGGGAGGTTCCAAGCCAAGATTCCTGCTTCAATGGGGACTTCCTATGGACCTAAAGGTGATGTCTCCCTTTTGCATAAGTGAAGGGGAGGAAAGCCACTTTTTGCTTTATAGGGGAAAAGCATGTACCGTAGGCGCCAGGAAAGACATCACCCTCAAGCACCATATGGACATCACTGGCTTAGGCCCATCATAGACAATTACTCTATGACAGTGAGATACTGGTAGGACTGCCCCTCTCCAGATGGTGGCTGGAGATCCCCCGCTATTGCACTTGATCTCCAGGCAAAAGAGATCAGTTCACCTGGAAAAAAATGGCCATTTTGGAAGGTGTACTCAATGGCATTATACCTAATTGAGGTCCCTCCCCTCCTCAAACCCTGACCTCCTCAGGCTCCACTCCCAAAATCTCCAGGTAATTCCCAACCTGGAGCTGGCAACTCTGGACAACTCTTTTTTCCCCCTCCTTTTCTTTTCTTTCTCTGGAATGGATGCAGCCTCTTTAAAAGCCGGGAAGTTTTTCTTTGTCATTCACCATCAAAAGTGCTCATTGCCTGCCTCTAGAACTATAGCAAGGTGAAATCCATTATCAGGCAAAAGGATCCTACCCATTACTAACCTTCATATTTCCTGCACCAAGTTATTCCCATTCCTTTCTTAGTTTTGCTTTGTTCTACCTTGACGCAAAGAATTATTTTGTGCGGAATCCAGACGACAGATTTAGGAGAGAAGCTGAAGCACAGCTTAGAGCCTATCCCATTGTTGAAGCTAATACCTATGAACCTTTCCGTGTTTTCAACATTCAGGCTTTTGTGCCTTTTATCAAGGATTGGCTGCATCCCTGAATTGCTTGTTTCAGATTAACCAAGTCCATTTTGTTTAATAAAACCCCATTTTTCTTTTTTTTTTCTTTTTTAAATTCACTTTTAATAAGAAATGGTCTTTCTATATATATCACAATGAGACACTGATCTTGAATTACAAGAATTTAAGGGGATAGAAGAAGGGGGTTCCAATTATATAGGTACTATCTATTATTTCTACCATGAATCCTCCTGTAATGTTTTGATGCTGACAACAATAATTATTTTTTTTAAGAAGGAAAAGAGATTACTTCCATGTTTAACAGCTCTGCTCTCCTTTTGATCAGAATCCATGTAATTTCCTATTTGGAAAGTGGCTTTTTATTGTTCCTCATTGTGGAAGCATCTATATACTTTTTAAATGAAACTTCCAACGGTTCATTATGATTTTGTAGTGGTCTTTGCAGGCTTTCATCTTGAGGATTACTCCATTAACAGTGTGGCTGTCCAGTGCTATGCTTGGCATTATATAACAATATATTTCTGTGTCCCTATTGTTCCCTCAATGTATGGCTAACCTATTCAGCAATGCATATCTTTGCCTCACTACACGCTGAGCTATGTTCTACTTCTAAGGACCTTAAAAAATGTAAAAATACTTTGCTTCTCTCAAGTGGTAATATTTTTAGACACTTTCTCTGCAGATTTAATATTCTGCTACTCCTTCACGACTACCTTTTCACCCTGATTTCAGCTACGTTGGATGAAGAAATAAGACTTGTTTGAAGGCATTTGAAATCATTGTTTTGTTTTCCACAAAGAACGAAGAGCCACCTCACAGGTTAGCCAGTGGGAGCTGCATTGCACAAGGAGTTGGGGGGCGGGGGGTCAAACGCAAATAGAGACTGATTCCCTGTACTAGTACTCATCTTTCAGATGCTGGCTGAAAAAGAAGAATTGACAGTACAAAGGAAACTTTGTTAAAATGAAGGACTTTTTTAAAGCATAGCATATCTGCTTCAGTAGGGAGCAAAGGTGGCATGGTATAGCCCGATCTCATCAGATCTCAGAAGCTAAGCAGGGTCAATACTTGGATGAGAGACCGAAGGCCATGGCTTCCTTTATTGAATCAATCCATCTCATGTTCAGCCTTCCTCTTTTCCTACTTCCTTCAACTTTTCCGAGCATTATTGTCTTTTCCTGTGAACTACCATTTGGGATCTTAAAATCACCCAGGGCATTCCAGAAACCAGTGGGATCCATTAGTCATGGAATCATAAAGTTAGAATACAGGTCCAACACCCTGCTCAATGCAGGATCAGGCTGGGAACCAATTTTCTTTAAAAAATCAAACATGGTGTACAGACAAAATTTATAATTTAGAGACATTTCCTTATAGTTAGTGGTGTTAGGGAATGGGTACATTCTAGATAAGGTTGTCTGTCCCAGGTCAAGAATTACCTGGGGATTGGGAGGTGGAGTTGGGGGAGGGGAGTGGCCTCAGCTGATTATAATGCCATAGAGTCCACCATCCAAAGCAGTCATTTCCTCCAGAGGAACTGATCTCTGTAGTCTGGAGATCAGAGGTAGTAGTTCCAGGAGATCTCCAGTCCTCACCCAAAGGTTGGCAGCCCTAGTTCTACAACAAGACTTACAGGCTGCTTTACTTGGGGAGGGGAGGGACTTACAGGCTGCTGTACTTGTTTGAGTTGTTCTTCTCATTAAAGTTGTTTCTAAGCTATTCCTCATTTCTGATAGAACCAGAACTATTGCACATGATAACCTGTAGATCTTTGATTGTATGAGTATGAGTGTTCTGAGGACTCTTAGGGGTGGTTCATACAGCTGACATCAACATGGAGAGGGGATGAAGCCACTGCTGGGCTTGTAGTTTGGAAATTATCATGTAATGTCACTGTTTGTATCAACTGGAATCTTCATATATTGTCTTTCTAGGCAGTTTTCATGAAATTAACAATCTCACCTCCCCTTTTTGACCCTGCTGCAATTGTATCCATTACAGGGATATCCCTAGGGATAAATTAGTGTTCCCTGGTTTGCTTCTTTTATATCTGTTTACATTTTTGTCAGTTGGGGCTACCAAGCCCCTGGTTAGGGCAAGGTATCCCCCATCCCTGCTTCCATTGCCTGCCACCACTCTGAGTGGCTGCAGTAGAAAATACCCCTCTACAATGCCAGCTGTGGCATTATGTCATTTCTGGTAAAAAGACAGAAGTGACATAGGTAGCTCTAGGAATCACTGGAAACTCAGTGGTAAAACCATAGGGTTTCTGGTGATTCCTAGAGGCACCTATGCCAGTTATTTGGTTACTGGAAGTAATATGATGCCACAGCTGGTGTCATGGGCCCCATATCCTAGGGTTGCCAGGTCCTTCTTCACCACCAGCGGGAGGTTTGGGGCAGAGCCTGAGGAGGGTGGAGTTTGAGGAGGGGAGGGACTTCAATGCCATAGAGTCCAATTGCCAAAGCAGCCATTTTCTCCAGGGGGACTGCTCTCTATTGGCTGGAGATCAGTTGTAATAGCAGGAGTTCTCCAACTAGTACCTGGAGGTTGGCAACCCTACCATATCCCCACCTACAGTCCTCCTGCCTGTTGCCAGGCACTGCATGGCAACCCTGTTGCCTATGGTATCAGTTGTCTGCTTTTTATTCTTGGTCTGTAGTTTCATTGTATTGTGTTCCTGTAGTGTAGGATTTTTATATGCAATTTAATACATAATAGTTCAGCAGAAAGAGCATCAAAGGTATTTTACATTTTGCGGGAATATTTTGGTGCAAGGATACTGCAAATTGGCTCAAAAACAAAGGACAAAATCAGTTCACGCAAAGGAAAAGTGAATTTGGGACTGGGATTTTAAGGTCAATACGCTGGGAATGGCCGTATTAAAAATCATCCCCAGATTGTCATCCCTCATGTGTAAGTTACCACTGCAATCCTGAATGTGTTACATGTAGGGTTGCCAACCTCCAGATGGTTACAAAGAAATCTAACACAGATGGGCATGCAATGACCACAATTCAATGATATTTTGCCTTATATAATCTCATGTAAATCCTACAAAATCACATGCTATAAATCAGTTCATATCAAAGAATCTCAGCAAAATCCAAAATGATACTCTCTAAATGCAGGTTTTTTATTCCATAGGAGTTCATAGGTGTATTCAAAATAAATAGTTCAATTTCTCATTCCATGGGAATGCACTGACATATTCCAGAAGAAGGAAGACGGTTCTCTCGAGTTACTCTGTTTCGATGTACTTCATCAGTTCTGCTTCATAAAGCTCCCCTTCATACATAATAAACAAGCCATCACCATAAGCTCCTTTTGCCACTACAATTATCAATAACAAAATCATACATTACCTTAGTCTTTAACATTCATTTCTCAAAGTGCAGTGTACTGCATCCTCTACACTTGCTCTGTTCCCCTCAGGGATACTGGTTCACAACTACCGACACATCCAGGTGACAGAGACCAATTCACCTGGAGAAAATGGCCGCTTTGGAAGGTGGACTATGGCATTGAAGTCCCTCCCCTGAACAAACCCTGCCCTCCTCAGGCTCCACCCCCATATCTCCAGGTATTTCCCAACCTGGAGCTGGCAAACCTAGTTACAAGCTTGTAGGTAACTCCATGTGTTGCCAAGGGTGATTGTCTGGTAGTTACCATCTGTTTGAAGCTACCCTTTGTGTATTTCTACACTAAATCTGATGATGATGCATTTGCAACTTTACAGCATCCTGGAATCAGCAGAGGCTCTTGGCTAAAATATATTGCTATGCAAATATCCAGTAAGAGTCCTTGGGGGAATTCAGGTGAGTGAGCAGCTGGTAAGATTGCCAGAAGGCCAAGTGGAGGATGATATTTTTTTTCTTTTATAAGTTAAGAAAAAACAAATGTTGAATGCTCCTAATGGATGAGATTCAACATCTCCCAAGGATGGTGGATTTTGTCCAAAGACAACATGACCTCAACTAAACAACTATAAATGTGGAAACTGTGCTGACGAAGCCTTTCATATGATGGTTTTTATTTTCCAGTAAACCTTCCTGACATTATTAATTTCTTCTGGCTTATTTTTAACAGAACAGCAGCATTTACAATGAGGAAGGAGGGGGGGACCTCTTTTTTATCTTTTTAGTAGCACTAAACTTTATATGTTGAGCTCTGGGCTACAAAACACTGATTTCACGATACTTCACATAACGAAACAATAAAGATGTTTGAGAGGGACACAGTTTTAATTTAATGAAGAGGTTAGTTTTCCCCATGGATAGTTACCTGGTTTGCCTGCATATTGAATTAAAGGGGAGTATATGGGGGAAACGTTGGTGTATAAGGTTGAAATTAGGTTGGTAAACTGCTAATGGTATGTGATACTTTCCATTACCTTATAGGATAAGAGTTATACTCCTTACAAGTTTTTTCTATAATGAACTATCTTTTATATTTTTGTTTTAATTTAACCTAATTCAATGAAGTAATTTTAGCTATCACCATGTAAACAAAAGTTCATTTGTGTTTGGCAGCTGAAGCTCATTTTTGCATATACAGTACTGGGTAGTGGTTAAAGTGTCATACTAGGACTGGAGAACCAGGTTCAAATCCCCAGTCTAACATGGAAGCTTGTCTTGTTTGTGGGCTTCCTAGAGGCATCTGGTTGGCCTCAGTGTGAATGGACTGCTGGACTTGATGGACCTTGGTCTGATCCAGCATGGCTTTTCTTATGTTCTTGAGCCAGTCAAAGTCCCATGGCAGAATAGGGATTTGAATGTGGATCTCCTAGAAGATCCTAGTCCAACATTCTAACCACTATCCAACACTGCCTCTCTGTGCTTATGGAATGGACTGTTCAAGTAGGGGCTACTTTTTCTTGCTTCCAATGTAGGTGGCAGGGTAAGGCTGAATTGTTTAGACAGGCTTTTTCCTGATATGATTTTAATGGTGTTCAATTGTGTTGATGTTTTAGTATGTCAGGTTGCTAGTTGGCTTAAATTTGCTTGCTTTATTGTAAATCACTTTGACGAACAAGGAAAAGCGGCATAGACATTTAAAAAATAAGCAATTGTGCAGCCAGGTACATTTTGAGGTCTTGGCAGAAAGATCAACTGATACTGTATTTACACGAAGGAAGATGACCCTGAATGAAATACGAATCCCGTAAAAAGTTATACACAATTTTTGTATTACTATTTGACATAACTGTAACTTTTAAGTGAATGTAAAATGCCCCCTCGTTTTTTTAATGGCTTACACAGAGAATTCCTAATTATCCAAACGTATACCTTAATCTTTTTGAATAACATTCATATGATTAAACATCCAAATTTCTTAGGGTTGCCAACCTCCAGGTACTAGCTGGAGATCTCCTGGTATTGCAACTGATCTCCAGGCGATAGAGATCAGTTCACCTGGAGAAAATGGCCACTTTGGCAATTGGACTCTATGGCATTGAAGCACCTCTCCTCCCCAAACCCCACCCTCCTCAGGCTCTGCCCCAAAACCTCCCACCGGTGGCAAAGAGGAACCTGGAAACCCCAACATTTCTGTTCAGAAAGGAGTAGAAAGTCTCAGACTTCTACCTCTGAAAATATACATTTCCATCTGAAGCTAACTTCATAATGGGTCAAAATCTGGATTTTTTTTTTTTTTTTTTTGCCAGGGTAGTATTTCCATAACATCATGCAAATGTTTACCGCAGAGTCATATTTGTCTCTAACTAGCTCCCTTTTGTATCTTATTTCTCAGCTTTCTCAGCTTTCCATTGCACCTGTAAACCCCCCCCCCCCATTTCTATTTTGCACAGAACTGAATAGTCTCCAGAATCTCTTTCACACTGTGACTAGTTGTTTGGGCAATTTTTTTCCATCAGCGTTGCAGCATCAACAATCACACTATAATTGCCTGTGATCTTACGCTCCCAGTAATAGAATCTTCTCTGGCTTGGAGGTGGATAAAAGTGCCCATTAGACTCGGAAGGGCACAGACGCCAGCTCAGGATAACGGAAGGATATGGGAGAAGTCGAGAAAGCAGAAGGCACTCAGCCAGTGCAATATTGCCATCACCTGATGTGTATTCCCCTAAAGCGTTCAGCAGATTGTTACCTGCCTAAGCCTGCCGTCCAGATTAGCCTTCAAGATAATGTGTTTTGGACTGGTGTCTCATCAGGGCTGTACGGCATGTTACCTAGGTTTAATATCTTTTCGGAGACTAGCACATTCATTTCAGACAGATAAGTGAAAAAATCAGTACTCACATGACTACGGTTGCCAAGTAGAGCTTGAAAGCGGAGAGCTGGGGGTAGGGACACGGGGGGTCATGCGATATTGGCAGTGTCACCGATGTCACTACATCACTTCTACATAGGGTTGCCAGGTCCCTCTTCGCAACCGGTGGGAGATTTTGGGGTGGAGCCTGAAGAGGGCGGGGTTTTGGGAGGGGAGGGACTTCAATGCCATAGAGTTCAATTGCCAGAGCAGCCATTTTTCTCCAGGTGAACTGACCTCTATCGGCTGGAGATCAATTGAATTAGCAGGAGACCTCCTGCTACTACCTGGCAGTTGGCAACCCTACTTCTACATCACCACAACACTTCTAAGCCATAGAGCTTCCAGCGATTTCTAGAGCTACCCTCTGTTACTTCCGGCTTTTACCATAAGTGACGTAATTGTGTTTTGGTTTTTTTTTACTTGTTTTTCACCACCACTTGGAACAGCGGTGGGCAATGGAGCTTGCTGGCCGAAGGCCTCCTGCTACAATGGGAGTAGGGTTGCCAACCTCCAGGTACTAGCAGGAGATCTCCTGCTATTACAACTGATCTCCAGCCGACAGAGATCAGTTCCCCTGGAGAAAATGGCCGCTTTCACAATTGGACTCTATGGTATTGAAGTCCCTCCCCTCCCCAAACCCTGCTCTCCTCAGGCTCTGTCCCAAAAACCTCCTGTCGGTGGCGAAGAGGGGCCTGGCAACCCTACCTGGAAGTGACGGGGACGTTCTAGCACATCCCTCCAAAAGAAAAAAAAGAAAAAAAAGAAAACCATCAAGTTTTTGAAGGAATGTGCTACAGCATCCCCGTCACTTCTGGGGCATCCATTTTCTCCAGGGGAACTGATCTCTGTAGCCAGCATGGTGTAGTAGTTAAGAGCGGTGGTTTGGAGCAATGGAGTCTGATCTGGAGAACCGGGTTTGATTCCCTACTCCTCCACATGAGCGGCAGACTCTAATCTGGTGAACTGGATTTGTTTCCCCACTCCTCCACATGAAGCCAGCTGGGTGACCTTGGGCTAGTCAGAACTCTCTTAGAGCTCTCTCAGCCCCACCTACCTCACAGGGTGTCTGTTGTGGGGAGGGGAGGGGAAGGTGATTGTAAACTGGTTTGATTCTCCCTTAAGTGGCAGAGAAAGTCGGCATATAAAAACTAACTCTTCTTCTTCTAGCCTGGAGCTGTAATTCCAGGGGATCCCCAGGTCTCACCTGGAAGCTGGCATCCCTGTTATCCAGCCCCGTCACTCTTTTCTTGATCCCTGCTGAACACTTACAGATTACTTCCTCTCTTTTTCCTCTCTGTCATACTTACATCAGAAAATTTTCAAAGTATTGAGGGCACTCTAAGTGGCTTAATAATGCTCTGGCTCATTCCAATTTTCTAGTACACCCAGGTGGAGAAAATAGACGTCTCACCAAACGCAAACCAAAGTGGGGTCAAGTGAGGAGCAATCGCAATCTCAAATTTCGGTCTCTTTTGTCTCTCTGTGATTTTCCAGTGCCTGTGTGTCATTTTAAACAGAGGGATTTAAGGTGGGGGCCGGTGAATGCCTTTGTTGCACAGGCCCTGTGCTTACCCGATTGCTAACCACCCAAACTAATGCAAAGCTGCAGAACGGAGGGTAGATGAGAGGAAGAGAGAAAGGCAAAGGATTAAGATAGTTTTCACATTAGCAGAATCCATGTTATATTGCTCATTACAACTGGATTTAGGGCTGTGTACATGTGCAGAGAATTAAAAGTTGAGCTAATGTTATACAAATTGTTGTTTTGATAACCTTGTGTGTGTGCCAATTTTAAATGGAGAAAACAACATCTTTCACTACAATTGACACAGGGCCACACAGCATATAAGGTAACAAAAAATATTTAATAAAATAAAAAAATTATTAGATTTTATTTTATTAATGCAGGTATGAACATAGGAGTTAATGGTGAGTTTTAATAATAATAATGAAAAAACTTCCCCCTTTTCTCCCCTCCCACATTCACGTGGTTACTTTTCAGCACACCTTTTATGTATTTCTGGATGTGTTTGTGAAAATATGTATGAATGTATGTATGACAACTGACTACAATAAATTATAACAACAATGTGTATAATATTAGCTCAACTTTTAATTCTCTGTGTATTTTAGGTTGAGGTTTTTTCCCCCTTTTCATTTTTTTTCCTACTGTGTACATGCTCACCAGTTTTGTACATAAGTCACACAAAAAATCGTCCATTGGATGCTCCTCAGACAGGACATACAGAAGAAGTGTCTGTGGCTCCCTGTTAGCGCACCTGCTTGGCACGGAGAAGTTCCCCGTTTCCATCTTAAACATCTCCGATTAAATGAGCTCAGATAGCAGGTGCTTGGAAAGACGTTTCTCGGCGTGAGAGCTTGGAGAGCTGCCAGGGTCTCCTCCACGCTCACTTGGCAAACGGTAGCCCTAGCTCAAAATGAAGCGGCCCCACACAAGCTGGAGGAGAGCCGCTGCTAGGGAAGGAGGGAAAGAGGCACTGAGGCGGACAGAGCCGGCGTTCTCACTCCACATGAGATGAACATGCAGGCATCCCGGCATCCCTTGTTTTGTGTCAGGCTGATGCCACTGCAGAGTGATGGCCTTCCCTTTCAGCCTGCTCTAGGGTTGCCAGGTTCCACCTCACTACTGGTGGGAGCTTCATGGAGGTGGCTGGGGGCAGTGATCCGCATGCACAGTGCAATGACGTCACTTCTGGATTTACCTGAGAAGCTCTGGCATCACGCGGGATGCTCTAACACTGTCCTCCAAACCACAGAGTTTGGAAAGCATAGAGTTTTTTGGGGGGGAATGCTAGAGCATCCCCGTCGTGATGCCGGAACTTTCAGGGTAAACCCGGAAGTAATGTCTGTTGGAATATGCAAGGCTGTCATATTAGCTGTGGCAGGCAGAGTTAGATGTAGGGGATCTAACTGTCAACCTGGGCTGATGTCATGGCCTGGAAAGCCCCTAGGAGGCCTGATTACACTGGCCACAGCCAGTTGAGGCCAGAGGCTGAAGTGATGCGTTGCACCTGTAGGGTGACTCAGCCTGAAATACTAATTGATGCCTGGTGGTGGCATTATGTATATAAGTGTTAGACTCCATGAGTCTGTGTCGAGAGATATGGTGGATAGAGTGTGTATTTAGCACTGTAAATAAACAACTGCATTTCTATAAGCTCTAGTGGTTCTGGTGGTCATTCCTGGACGTTGGCACAATCCGCCAGCACTCGCGTCAATGTCATCGCACCGAGCGTGGATCGCTTCCCCCCTTCACTTGGCCTGCTTCTGCCTGCTGACCAGCTGATTGTTTTTTTTGGGGGGGGGGATTTTCTTTCACAGTGAGCACTGCGAGGTAAGCCAGTTACAAAGCAGCATTTAAAGGGGCAAGACTTGCTTTGAGCTTGGTGACTGCTGGTGCATACATTCCTAAGTGGAAAGTGTGGGTCCAGCCAGCAACAAACCTCAGGTAAAACTCCCATGCATAAATGACCATTGTTATAGCCCCCAGTGTAAAAACATCATAAGGCTGGGCTTCCCACCCCCATGCATGCAATGTGATTTTGTTAAAAAATGGAACCCACACCCCTTTTTAAACAAAGGAATAGGAACTTACTTATCTTTTTTTCCATATGGAAATGGTGTGCTGTGAGGCAAGGGTGGAGGCATTACCTTGCTGTGCACATTGTTGTTGTTGTTTTTAAATAAAAACTAAGACCCTGCCCAAAAGCTTGAGGATTCTGGGAATGACAGTAAATTAATCTCTGCCTGGGCATCCTGTCCATTTGAAGATGTTAATTTCTTCTAGAACACAGATGCTTTCTGCTTTCTGTTTAAAATTTGGAAGGGGGATTCCTTAGGTAAGAGATCCAGTTCCTGAGAATTTCATCTTACTGGAGGTGGGGGCAAGCATGAGATAGAAATGTGTTTTCCTATTAAAAATAATGGTAATTAATTAACCACTACACCACGCTGGCTCTCTGTCAGGCTAATCTCCTAGTATACCTTTCAATTTGGATATTAAAGAGTACAACCTGTGTTTTTAAAGCAACAAACAACCTAACTTTGAATTAGGTATTTTATTTTTTGCACATCGTTAGTGAACTCAGTTGTTTGATCCAAACTATAGTACTTCCCAGTTTGGTGCAACCGAACCCAAACTAAGAAGGGTATACCCATATTCATAAATATTTTTGCTTTATATAGAATGTCTGGGGTTGTTTTTTTTACCCATTTCATGTGTCTATATGCCCTGATTTCATCTACAACATATTCTTCATGTAAGGTTTATTATTTTCAAATTGTAAAGGTTCTGGACCAAAGAGACCTGCATATTCAGAATCTCCTGCTGTGGTCATTCATGTGTCAAGGTAGTTCATGGCCTGAGACAAGAACAGAGGGTTTTACCCCCTTTAATATGGAACACATCAAGAATAGAAATGAATCAAAGAGAAAATCGGAATGGAAAAAAGAAGAAGCAAAATGGTACAGACCAGATCAGAGATGGCACATAGAATAGTAGTATCTAATTCAGATCTGAGGTGAGACCAGATAGGAGTGAATTTTAAGACAGAAAAATGTAGGCAACAGAAGAGATATCTCAAGAATATCAGGAAACTCTGTGAGGTTGTAAATTAGTTCAATAGAAAGGGGAGTTTCGACTCCATTATAATGGAGAACAATGATCAGGAATGATGGTTATTTTGAAATCTTTGTGCTATCTCCAGACTATTCCCAGGGACAACGGTTTAAAAAGGCAAAAAAAAAAAAAAAAATCCCATAGAGACATTACAGGTTGAATTACTGTTCACCTACAAAGAGGCAGGTGGATTTGAACACTAAAAATACATCTTGTATTGATATTGAATGATGAGAAAACCAAAACAAACTATCAAAACAAACTTTTCCACCAAGAAGATTGCAAATCTGTCATCACACCATTAAGAATGACACCAAGGACTGGGGAGGAGGGATAAGATGGTAAAAGGGAAGGAGGATGTGTGAAAAGAAGGAATGCTACAGTAAGGAACGCAACAAAATTCAAGCAGTGCAGAGTTCACTTCCAACTACATTTCCCATAGTTCCTGGCTCACTGCAACATTCATACTCTTAGGTAAGGGGGTTCATGCCTCTGCAGGTTCAGCTTGTGTCGTAATTGCCAGTTGCAAACAAATCTCAGATTGACTGCTGATCGGAACATGTTGTTGCTGAACCTTTTGTTGGCATTCGCTGGAAGCGCACGTATATGTCTAGTATGGCAGCGCACACACGGGTATGTGCGAGAAAGCACAGGAGCATTGGGAGGGGAAAAACGGGAATAAATGAAGATGCCACGAGCAGAACCCCAAGCAAATTGCCTCTCTGATTCTTCCTGTACAAAATGATGTCTACAATGGAGAGGCTCAAAGATCTCATGCATGGTTTATTCCAGCTATCCTCAGTGAGTTCTGATTTGGATCAGAAGCAAGGGATCAGAAGTTATTTAGACTTTTGTGGGTAAGGTCTGAATCAGCACTTTGAAAGCAGTCTCTTTATATCCTGCCAACCAAGATGAATCATCAGAACTTTTGAAGATCTTACACTTTTTATGGGCAGCTGGTTTACTGCCAAGATTTGCTTAATATTTGTTCATGACACTCATATCAAATCATGAGATCCTCAATCTTGGTACTAGTTAGCAGCAGCTTTCCCAGTATGAAGGCAGAGGTCTTTCTTAGGTCTGCTGATTGAGATCAAATGGATTGAACTTGAGATCCTTTGCATGCAAAGTGTTTGAGTCTGCTGTCCCTCATTCCAGGAATTGATGATGCCACTTAGATTGCCATCTCTTTCTCTACTCTTACACATGCTCTGTAGTTTCATTACTAACGTTATACCATTCTCCTATATCCATTGGCAACCAGAACATATTAAAATGCTGTTGTTGGTACCCATGTCACAGCCACTATTTTCAGGAAGGGAGTCTGAAGAACTGAGTCAAACTGAAGTGACACGAGATGAAGACATATTGGAGAAATTAAAAACCAATAGGTCTCTAGTTCCTGATGGCATACACCCAACAGTTCTTAGGGAACTCAAATGTGGAGAGAAGCAAATAATACACCAATTTGTAAAAAAGGGTCAAGGGGGGACCAGAAAATTACAGGCCAGTCACCCTAACTGTCCCAGGCAAATAAGTAGAAAGCGTAATCAAAGATAGACTTATTAGGCACATAGAGGAACAAAGTCTGCTTGGAGAAAATCAGCATGGCTTCTGCAAAGGGAAGTCCTGCCTCACCAGCCTTTTGGAGTTCTTTGAGAAAGTGAACAAGCATGTAGACAACAGTGACCCAGTGGACATTATATACTTGGATTTTCAAAAGGCTTTTAACATGGTATCCCACCAAAGATTCCTGAATAAACTTAGCAGTCATGGGATAAGAGGATGGATTCTTTTATGGAATAAAAATGAGTTAAATGAAAGGAAGCAAAGAGCAGGAATAAATGGACACTTCTCACAAATGAAAGAAAGCAAAGAGCAGGGATAAATAGTTCTCGCAAATGGAGGGAAGTAAGCAGTGGGGTCCCCAAAGGATCAGTACTGGGGTCAGTACTATTTACTTTGTTCATAAATGATCTGGAGCTAGGAGTGATTAGTGTAGTGGCCAAGTTTGCAGATGACACAAAATTATTCAGGATGGTGAAGACCAAGAATGGCTGTGAAGGGATATTAGATCGATTCATGAAGGATAGGTCTATCAGTGGCTACTAGCCAGGATGACTAAAGAGAACCTCCAAGTTCAGACGCAGTGAGCCTCTGAATCCCAGTGACAGGAGGCAACACCAGGGGAAGACTTTGGCCTCTATGCTCTGTGGTTCGCCCTCCAGAGGAACTGGTTAGCCACTGTGTGAGACGGGATGCTGGACTGGAAGGACCACTGGTCTGATCCAGCAGGGCTCTTCTTATCACTTTTGCCCCTTATGATGTCACCCGGTAGGGTCACAATCCTAAAAGCACGTTCCCGGGAGTAAGCCCCAGGGAATAAAGTGAGTAGACCTGCTTACTGTTGCTCCCTGACAGTGCAATCCTAAACAGTCACACCCTTCTGAGTCCATTGTCTTCAATGGATTTAGAAGTAAGGCTGTCAAAAAAAAAATTCGGTACAGTTCGGATTCAGCCGAATTTGGCCCTTGTGGGTTCGGTACGTGCCGAAGTCCGAACTCCCCCACTTCAGATCCGTTCAATTCGGCGGGAATTCAAAGTTCGGAAACAAATTCGGCCGAATAAAGCCATTAAAAACACAATCGCGCCTTTCCGCGGCTCTGGGGGGGGCATTTTTGGGCTTAGAAGTCCCAAACTTTTGGCAGAGCTTCAAAGGACGTTTATTGAAAGACTCCCCAAGTTTTGTAAAGATTGGGTCGGGGGGCTGAGATATGGGCCCTGAAAGGGGTCCCCCCCACCCTTAATGTGCATCTCTCAGCAGAGCTTGCCGCCCACGCACAAAGCTCCCAGCCCCGACAACAGCTGACAAGTTTGAAAACAACACAACCTTGTTAAACAACACCTTTGCAACACACAACTGAAACCTCCCCCCTCAAACCAGGGAGCGAGAGACTCGAGGGGGAACACACACCCCAGGCAGAACCGACGAAAGCCCCCTTTGGCTTCCCCCCCACCCACAGAAACTGCTCCCTCCTCACACACACACAGACTCTGCTTTCCCCCCCCCACACACACACATACACAGGAGAAAAATTATAGATTAAAGCCCCCAAAGGGGTCTTACTGTGGCTGTCTTCTGTTCCATCAAGAGGGGCTGAAGAGAGGACTTGTAAATAATCCAAGATGATTCCAATTAGGCACGGAACGTTTTGCTCTGGAGAAGATGCACAGGATTGGATCCATTCATCCCAATAGGGGAAAGGGGAAAGGGGAAAGCCCATATCTCGGGACCCCCTGACCCAATGTTCACAAAACTTGGGGGGTATCTTAAGAACACTGGTCTGAAACTCCGCTCAAAGTTTGGGATCTGCACCCCCAAAAATGCGCCCCCTGCAGCCATGGAAAGAGAAAAGGGGGGGAGGCGATATTTCTGCCCCCACTGAACCCATCTTTACAAAACTTGGGTAGTATCTTAAGAATAATTCACTGAAGCTATGCTAAAAGTTTGGGGGTTATATCCCCAAAAAAGCGCCCCCTGCAGCCACATAAATGGAAAAAGGGGGGAGGGAAAAGGGGGAGAGCCCATATCTCGAGACCCCCTGACCCAATGTTTACAAAACTTGGGGGGTATCTTAAGAACACTGGTATGAAACTCCGCTCAAAGTTTGGGATCTGTACCCCCAAAAATGCGCCCTCTGCAGCCATGGAAAGAAAAAGGGGGAGCCCATATCTCAGGACCCCCTGAACCAATGTTTACAAAACTTGGGGGGTATCTTAAGAACACTGGTCTGAAACTCCAGTGAAAGTTTTGTGTCTGTACCCCAAAAAATACGCCTCCTGCAGCCACAGAAAGGAGCGAATGTGCACAAGCACCCCCCCCCACACACACACGAGGATTTCGCTCTCGCTCGCTCTCTTCCTGGCTGGGTCGCACATCAGCTGATTCCTCCAGTACTCAATCCTGACTGATTGGCCAGAAGAAGACCCAGCTTGCCCACCGATTGGCCGGGGGAGGAGAATGCTGCTTACTGACGGTTATGCTGCTTACTGACGGCCGAAATTGCCGAATTTATTCGCGAACTCCCGAACTCGCTGAATTCGGCCCCCCCGGTTGCCCGTCAGTTTTGAGTTCGGTTCCTCCTGAACTAAAAACCACCGAATCAGGGGAAATTCGGCTGATTTTCAGTTCGGGCCGAACCGAATTGACAGCCCTATTTAGAAGAGTATAACTTTGTTTAGGATTGCACTGATAACTAAGCTTTTAATGTTTTCATTCACATTTATCACAGTAGCTTGTACATAAACTAAATGTCTCTGTTTTCAGCACTGTTTGAGATTATATTGACTTTGTATACCTATTTTATTGTTTTTTATATAATTTTATTTTGAAAAATGGAAACAGAATATGCATTACAACAACTGCAATCAAGCAAATATTGGGAAGGAAAAGAAATGGGCAGTCTAGTACAACTTCAGAAATTTATGGGAGTGGGGCTTTAAGCTGAATAGGAGGTTAAGAGGAGTTGGGAGGTCGTAGTAAGCATTAATAACTGCATGCCATTATTTTTAGTGCAATCCCCAAATTCCTCTAGTCATCTGCCTTTCTTTATATCAGAAGTGCCAGTGATTCAAGTAAATTGCTTTTTAAAATCTCCTGACACCATACAAGACAACTATTTATTATTAGTGTTGAAGATATTCAGATAAAAATTTACTTACACCGAAATCATATGACCACAATGCCTAAGCCCTGTTCAGAGCAAAATCTCTCTGAAAAGGCAGGCTCTCCGATTTCCCTGAGAAAGGAGACTGTACCTTTTTTTAACTGCAAGTTCTGAAGGGCGAAAGTCGATCCCATCAATCTTTGATTTTCTTTAATAATTGATGGAATTTGGTGAATCAGCAGGTAATTGGTTCTTTCAGGCAAGTCATCTGATTTCTTCCTCTCTAGTTGCGTCAGTTTATATCCCTGCATTTAACTGGAAGACCCTTTAAAGAAGGCCTTTAAAAGCCCCCCTTACATAAAAATGATCTTTTAAAAAGCATCTCTGATGGATTGCTAGCAGATACAATAATATACTCTAACTTTCTTGATTTGTAATTTTCCTGGCATCCCTGACTTTTTCTGGCTTGCTTCTGTATTTCTTTTTTTGTGGGGGGTGGGGAATGAAACTGTCCTACAATCATTACCCTGTGCCATAAATTATCAGCTGCTCTAATGAAGTAGTAAACTAGACCTGCTAAGTGGTTTTGTATTAATGTGGATGGTTCCTGGGATACATTATTGTCAAGTTAGGCATTCCTGGCTAGCAACAGAGAACACAGTGCCTTAAAGAAGGCATTATTTCAACCCTAGTCTGACCCACAGATATCTAAGCTTGTTAACCTGGAGGGTTATCTTGAAATTCACTGGTTTGGGCTACAGTCCAACAGGTAGGATTGCCAGGTCCCTCTTTGCCACCAGTGGGAGGATTTGGGGCATAGCCTGAGGAGGGTGCAGTTTGGGGAAGGGAGGGACTTCAATGCCATAGAGTCCAATTGCTTAAAAGGCCATTTTCTCCAGGTGAACTGATCCCTATCGGCTGAAGATCAGTTGAAATAGCAGGAGATTGCTTAGCAGGAGATTGCTTTCAATAGCGGGAAAGTATCTCCTCCATAGAGATACATAGCGACATTCACAATAGATATTGTCGAAGGCTTTCACGGTCAGAGTTCATTGGTTCTTGTAGGTTATCCGGGCTGTGTAACCGTGGTCTTGGAATTTTCTTTCCTGGCGTTTCGCCAGCAACTGTGGCAGGCATCTTCAGAGTAGTAACACTGAAGGACAGTGTCTCTCAGTGTCAAGGGTCTAGGAAGAGTAATATATAGTCAGAAAGGGGTTGGGTTTGAGCTGAGTACTGTCCTGCAAAAGTATTGTCCTGTAAGTATCAAGATAATGTGCTAATGAGGGCATGGTATGTTAATATGGAACCATTGCATCCTGAAGTGATCTGTTAATGTGTGTAATCCAAAACTAGCTTTTTTGCACAGCCCTAGTCTGACTGAAATCTAGATAAACTATGTCTACAGCATTACCCTGATCCAGCAAGGTAGTAACTTTCTCAAAAAAGGAGATAATATTAGTCTGACATGACTTATTCTTGATAAACCCTTGCTGGCTATTAGAGATCAGATCCATCCTTTTTAAATGCTCAAGGACTTACTGTTTGATGATTTGTTCAAACCCTTTTCCTGGTATAGAAGTCAAGGCTTCCTCGGGCTGTGGTAAGCTCTCCTTCCCTGGAGGTTTTTAAGAAGAGGTTAGATGGCCATCTGTCAGCAATGCTGATTCTGTGACCTTAGGCAGATGATGAGAGGGAGGGCATCTTGGCCATCTTCTGGTCACTAGGTGTGGGTGGGAGGTAGTTGTGAATTTCCTGCATTGTGCAGGGGGTTGGACTTGATGACCCTGGTGGTCCCTTCCAGCTCTATGATTCTATGACTCGTTCATGTTTGCCTTTAAAGATCAGTGTTGTACAGAATTGTTTTAATTACCTTTTCGTCTCAGCTTTACATTTCTTCTCTACAGGGGTCTGGTTCCAATGTCAGTCCCCCTCCTTTCCCACCAACCCCCATCTACCACGCACAATATAAACAATTCCCTCCATGCCGAGCAGACATCTACCTTGTCAGCACTGAATGTGTTAGCAAAAGCAAGGTGAGGGGGAGGGGGATCCTGATTCTGCACTGCAGTGTACGGCAGCAGTCAAATAGTCCTCATAAAATATTTATTCACTGTCCCTCCCCCTCTGATTTACTCTTTTCCATTCTTCTGCCAGCTGCAACCAACTGTGGGGTCTTAATTGATCAGAATGTGATTGTGGGCTAGGTCGATCTGGACGTATGCCAAGCTATTGCAGCCAATGAGACTCTTGGCACTGAAATTGCATTGGCCACCACCACTACATCATTGTAGTCACCTTCCTCTCCCTACGGTCTTCAAAGTTGGGACTTTGTTTCCAAGCCCATAAAAAGAAGCCCATAAGAAGAGGCTTCCACTATCTTAATGCATCTTCTCATGTTACTTGAGCATAGGCTTAGTGCCACTAGTGCATGCCACAGTGGTGCTCTTGCACCACTGTGTTTACAACATACTTTGACAATCATGGTGTTAGCTTAGAGTTTGTTTGCACATAGCGCAAGGGTGGAAGGTGCCGCTTTAGGAATAAACTCCACAAGAGGCTTGTTGCTTTAGGGAAGAAACAAAAGTCCTTTATAGTTAAGGAAGTGACATCATCAGCTACCTAGGGAGGTAGTGAGCTCCCCCTCACTGGCAGTCTTTAAGCAGAGGCTGGATAATCACTTGTCAGGGATGCTCTAGGCTGATCCTGCATTGAGCAGGGGGTTGGACTAGATGGCCTTTGTAGACCCTTCTAACTCCAACTCTATAATTCTATCATGCACCAACAATGACCACAGCCTCCTCCAGCATGGTGTAGTGGTTAGGAGTGGTGGACTCTAAGCTGGAGAACCAGGTTTGATTCCCCACTCCTACACATGAGCAGCAGACTCTAATCTGGAGAGTCAGGTTTGATTTCCTACTCCTACACATGAGCAGTGGACTCTAAGCTGGAGAACCAGGTTGGTTTCCCCACCCATACACATGAAGCCTGCTGGGTGACCCTGGACCAGTCACAGTTTTCTCAGAACTCTCTCAGCCCCACCTTCCTCACAAGGAGTCAGTTGTGGGGAGAGGAAGGGAAGACGATTGTAAACTGGTTTGGGTCTCCTTAAAGGTAGAGAAAGTCAGGGTATATAAAAAAAACTTCTTCTCTGCAAAGTAAGTACCCCTCTCCACCCATCTCCTCTAGGCGCCAGGCACCAGATTTACCAGGGTAATCCTAACATGGGAAGAACCATGTTCCCAGCTTCTACTATGTGACACTTTCTGTCCAGTACTACTGGAGTGACGTCAGGAGTAGGGCTGTCCATTCGGTTCATCCTGAACTGAAAAACAGCTGAATTTCCCCCGATTCGGCAATTTTTAGTTTGGATGGAAATGAACACAAAAAAAGAGGGAAAACGGGGAGCCAAATTCAGTGAGTTCAGGGTGTTCGGTGAATAGATTCAGCAAATTCAGGGTTCGGCACAGCAGCATAATCATCAGTTAGTAAGCAGCATTCTCCCACTGCCAATTGGTGGCCAGGCAGGGTCTTCTTCTGGCCAATCAGTCGCGACTGAGCACATGAGCCCAGCTGCTGCACGGCCCGGAAAGAGAAAGAGAGTATCTGTTTGTGTGAGAGAGAAATCCCCGTGGGGGGGGGTGCGTGTGCACATTCGCTTGTTTCCGTGGCTGCAGGGGGTGCATTTTTGGGGTTAGAGATCTCAAACTTTCAGGGTAGCTTGAGGAGACACTTCTTGCAAGAACCCTCAACTTTTGTAAAGATTGGGTTAGGGGATCCCGAGATATGGGCCCCGAAAGGGGTCCCCCCTTAATGTGCATTTTTATTCCATTTACAGCACACATTCGAGCCATTTCATGGCTGCAGGGAGCGCATTTTGGGGGTACAGCCCCCAAACTTTCAGCGTAGCTTCAGAAGAGCTTTCTTGCAAGAACCCCCAAGTTTTGTAAAGATGGCATCAGGGGGGCGAAATATGGGGTCCCCCTTTTTCCCTATTGGGATGAATGGGATCAGCCGATCCTGTGTGCATCTCGAGAGCGGCAAATCCAAGGCAAAACCTCCCGTGCTTAAGTGGAATCATATTGGATTACCCACTCCTCCCAGTCCCTCCTGATGGAACAGAAGACATCCACAGTAAGACCCCTTTTGGGGCTTTAATCTGTAATTTTTTTCGTATGTATGTGGGGGGGAAGCAGAGTCTGTGGGGGGCAGTTTCTGTGGGGGGGGGGAAGCCAAAGGAGGCTTTCACCCATTTTGCTGAGGGGTGTGTGACTAGGGCTGTCAATTCGGTTCGGCCTAAACTGAAAAACAGCCGAATTTCCCCTGATTTGGCGGTTTTTAGTTCGGGACGAACCAAACTCAAAAATGGCGGGAAAACAGGGGAGCCAAATTCAGCGAGTTTGGGAGTTCATGAATAAATTCGGCAAATTCGGGGTGCAGCAGCATAACCGTCAGTAAGCAGCATTCTCCCCCGGGCAATTGGTGGCCAAGCTGGGCCTTCTTCTGGCCAATCAGTCAGGATTGAGTACTGGAGGAATCAGCTGCAGCGCGGCCTGGCCAGGGAGAGAAAGAAAGAGAAATCCTCGTGGGGGGGTGCGTGTGCACATTTGCTCCTTTCCGTGGCTGAAGGGGGCGCATTTTTGGAGGTAGAGACCCCAAACTTTCAGAGGAGCTTCAGACAAGCCTTCTTAAGAGATCCCCCAAGTTTTGTAAACATTGTGTCAGGGGGTCCCGAGATATGGGCTCCACCCCTTTTCCCTCCCCATTTCCATTTCCGTGGCTGCAGAGGGTGCTTTTTTGGGGGTGCAGCCCCCAAACTTTCAGCATAGCTTCAGACGAGCCTTCTTAAGAGACCCCCCAAGTTTTGTAAAGATGGGTTCAGTGGGGGCAGAAATATGGGCTCCCCCCTTTTCTCTTTCCGTGGCTGCAGGGGGTGCTTTTTTGGGGGTGCAGCCACCAAACCTTCAGCGTAGCTTCAGACGAGCCTTCTTAAGAGACCCCCCAAGTTTTGTAAACATTGGGTCAGGGGGTCCCGAGATATGGGCTTTCCCCTTTTCCCTATTGGGATGAATGGATCACCCGATCCTGTATGCATCTCCAGAGCGGCAAATCCAAGGCAAAACCTCCCGTGCTTAAATAGAATCGTATTGGATTACCCAGTCCTCCCAGCCCCTCCTGATGGAACAGAAGACAGCCACAGTAAGACCCCTTTGGGGGCTTTAATCTATAATTTTTCTCCTGTGTGTGTGGGGGGGGGGAAGCAGAGTCTGTGTGGGGGGGGAGGGAGCAGTTTCTGTGGGTGGGTGGGGAGAAGCCAAAGGGGGCTTTTGCCTGTTCTGCCTGGGGTGTGTGTGCCCCCTCGAGTCTCTCTCTCCCTGGTTTGAGGGGGGGCTTCAGTTGTGTGTCCTCAGGTTTTCCCTCATTCATAAGATCGGTTCGGTCTATTTTGATGATTGCTCAAAACTGGTTTTCAAATGGTGACTTAAAGAATGCATTTGCCTGGTCCCGAGTCCAATGCAAAAGGGGAAATTCCACCCCCTCCTGCTCATTATGCATAGCTAGCTGCCTCTGTCCCTTTCCATGGTTTGCAAACTCCCAGGTGTCAGATGTTGCTTTGCATGGTTGCAAACGTGTTGCTTTGCATGGTTGTGTTGCTTTGCAAACTTCTTCGCACCTGCCACGCCCTTGCTCCCTGCAGCTCAGCTGTTTGTTGGGGCTGGGAGCTTTGTGCGTGGGTGGCAAGCTCTGCTCAGAGATGCACATTAAGGGGGGGACCCCTTTCGGGGCCCATATCTCAGCCCCGCTGACCCAATCTTTACAAAACTTGGGGGGTCTTGCAAGAAGGGTCCTTTGAAACTCCGCTGAAAGTTTGGGACCTCTACCCCCAAAAATGCCCCCCCCGGAGCCGCCGAAAAGCGCGCTTGTGTTTTTAATGGCTTTATTTGGCCGAATTTCCACCCCCCCCGAACTTTGAATTCACGCTGAATTGCACGGACCCAAAGAGGGGGAGTTCGGACTTCAGCATATTCCGAATCTAGATGGGCCGAATCCGGCCGAATCCGAACTATACCGAATTTTTTGTATTTCAACAGCCCTAGGTGTGATCGCTCATCTCTTCGGGAGTGTGTGTACTCCTTTTAAAATTTTAAAGTTTAAAGTTGAGTCTGTGTGGCGGCTAGCAAGTCTCTCTCCACTCGGCACCCAGACCGCACCTCCTCCTTGGTGTTTTTCCCTGTTTTTGCCCCTAGCCTGCGTTTGAGTGCAACGGGGCAACTTGCGTGAGATCCCCTGCATCTTGGATTTTTTCCCCATTTGGGGGGTGCACCACGGCGCCGTATTGGTTGGAGAGGTGGGGGGTGGTGCTGGTGAGACTTGCTTGAGTTTGGTGGGGTCGTTTGCATAAGGGGGGAGCGTCCCTCCACCATGAGAAGAAGGAGCAGGGCAGAAAATACAAACTCTGGTTTGTTTTTTTTACACATTCTGTTTTGCTGCTCGCTCAAAAATGTTTTTGCAAAATCTGACTCTCACAATACATTTGCTCGTGTGTTGCTTTGCATTGCAGTGGTTAGCACGGGAGGTTTTGCCTTGGATTTGCCGCTCTCTAGATGCATAGGATTGCCTGATCCCATTCATCCCAATAGGGAAAGGGGGAAACCCCATATTTCGCCCCCCCGATCCCATCTTTACAAAACTTGGGGGTTCTTACAAGAAGACTTTTCTGAAGCTACGCTGAATGTTTGGGGGATGTACCCCCAAAAATGCGCCCCCTGCAGCCACAGAATGGCTCAAATGTGTGCGGTAACTGGAATAAAAATGCACATTTGGGGGACCCCTTTCGTAGCCCATATCTTGGGACCCCCTGACCCAATATTTACAAAACTTGAGGGTTCTTGCAAGAAGCGTCCCCCCAAGCTACCCTGAACGTTTGAGACCTCTAACCCCCAAAATGCTCCCTGGAGCCACGGAAAAGTGCCAATGTGCTTTAAGTGGCTTTATTCCTGTGGGCGATTTTTTGGGGGGATGACCCCTTCTGGGCCCCATATCTCGGGACCCCCTGACCCAATCTTTACAAAACTTGGTTTTTTTGCAAGAAGCGTACCCTCAAGCTACCCTGAAAGATTGGGACCTCTACCCCCAAAAATGCCCCCTGGAGCTGCGGAAAGGCTCGAATACGTTTTTAACGGCCGGATTTTTCCCCGAACTCGGAACTTGGTGCTGAATTCCACAGATCCGAATTGGGGGAGTTCGGACTTCGGCATTTCCCAAATTAAAACAGGCCGAATTTTGCCGAATCTGAATTTTACAGAATTATTTTTTTTCAACAGCCCTAGTCAGGAGGGCCTGCTGCACACTGCTAATGTAAGAGTGACAATGTGGTGTAGTAGTTAGAATTCCAGACTAGGATTTGGGAGGCCCAGGTTTGAATCCTCACTCTAAGCTCCCTAGGTGACCTTGAGCCAGTCATTCACTCTCAGTCTGACCTACCTCACAGAGTAGTTCTTGTGGGGATAAAATGGAGGTGTGGAGAACAGCATTCTAAGCTATTTCGAGTACCCATTGGGGAGCAACTATCTAAATAAATAGATACATACATCTATAAATAGCTAAATAAATAAAGTAGCACCTGACAGGGTCCTTAATCTTCTCTAGGCTCATATCCAATACACAAACTATATCAAATAGCCACCCTTTATATTGGATAAAAAACCATTTCTGGCATGAGAATTGGGCCACCATGAGTGTTTTTTAGGCCTAGAATGTTGGAGTGCCAATAATGGGCAGGTAGGCAATACAACGTCTCTGGCATGTGCCCCACTTCCACTTGGTTCCCCCACCAGTCTAGACTTACCTTAGAAACCTGTGATAGACTCACAAACCCACCTTAGGGTGTTGTGCTGACTCACCTGACCACCCCAGGGTAAAAGGAGGGAAAATCCATAATAGGCTAGAGGTCACCTGTGAACTTTACATATCTCTGTCTTAATGGAAACAGTTAATGCTTCATAATAAAATTCTGGATACAGTTCTTAAAGATTCTGCTAATGGAATAGGAAACTGCATATCCTGCTATCCAAGATTGCATTATGATGAAATCATATTTCATAAAGGCTTATAAAATCCCATCATTCTAGCAATCGTTAGGGTAGAAAATTAAAAGCAATTATACAATGAAAGGAAAAGCTATTAAAAGTGGACTTAATCATTGGGGGAGCACCATATTAAAATAAAGCATATCTGAATTGCAAAGACTTATTTTTCACCATCCTTATGTGTGCTGAACATGAACAATATTAATTATGTCAAAATGGAATATAAATATATTATCCCAAATATCACAAATCTCACTGAATCTGTCCAGAAAATGCTGGGTTTGGTACATTGATTGAAATTAATAGAAGTGACCCTTTTCTGACTTGCATTTCATCCTCGTAAATTCAACATTTTTGGAAAAAATAACCTCCGCAGGGGAGTTTGTTTTTGATTTCTTACATCAAACACAATATAACTCGCAATCTTTCTTTAAGTCCTTGTTGTGTCCTAAATAACAAACAGGGTAACATACTGTAATCTCTGGGTTCTTGGCAAAAGATGTGTCTGGATTTAGTTCCAAGCAATAATACAGCCTTCCTCTCACCCCTCCTCTCTGTTTCTCCAATATGAAGGATGCTCTAATACCAAAGACAAACTCAGATTGCACAAGGTAAGCATTTCAACTGGACCAGGATTGCCTCAAAAGAGACAGGAACTGCCACCTGACATTCTGAACAATAAGGCCGGCTGGAGAGAGTCTGACTTTCATCTCTTCATCTGCTCCACTATGCCGGAGTCAAACTTCGACACTTTACAACCAGGACGGTTTTTAAAACAAAGGCATTCCCAACCTGGGTAAAAGTGTGTTGTGGTGGTTAGTCTCAGACTAGGATCTGTGAAGGCTGGATTCAAATCCACACTGTTCCATCAAGCTTGCTGGGCAACCTTGGTCTGGTCTAAGGGAGTGCCTTCCCAAAATATCTGTATCACTTTCAAATCCATGTTTCAGTGATGGGTACAGGTATTTATTTATTTAAAACCTTTTTATGCCACCTGGAGAGCCAGCGTTGTGTAGTGGTTAAGAGCGGTGGACATTAATCTGGAGAACCGGGTTTGATTCCCCATTCCTCCACATGAAGCCATGTGGGTGACCTTAGGCTAGTCGCAGTTCTCTTTGGACTCTCTCAGCCTCACCTACCTCACAAGGTGTCTGTTGTGGGGAGAGGAAGGGAAGGAGATTGTAAACTGGTTTGATTCTCCTTAAAAAGGCTCCATGAGATGGAACGTGGCAAATATCAGTGGGACAGAGTGCCACAGTGAAATACCAATGTCTCTAGTATTTTCCACAGCTTATGATGGCAAGATTACTTCTGATGACTGGGTTTCTATTGAACAACAAACAAAATTACAGATACACATAAGTAATAATAATCCAAGATGTTCTACATCTTATCAGTGCAATAAATTGTCTCAAATGCCTTTTAATTTATCACTTTTCTTCCTGCTTTATATAACAAGTTGTTATCCCCCCCAGAAATGTGTCCTTGAGCTGTTTGTTATATACTGAAATGAAAGTATTTATAGTGAATGTTCCCTTTCCATTTTTTTTACACTTGATGTTCTGCCATGAATCCAGCAGTTTCATGTTATTAAAGAAAATCATAGGAGTAAGAGAAGGCATTGGCCCTCCTACTTTTTCCATCAATGCCATTAGCGGTGGAGGAAATTTCACCACTTGTTGCTAATAGCAAACTAACTTTGTCCACGAAAACTTCTCTCTTCTCAAATGTTTTTATTCCCTGAAAGAAAGAAGAGGTTAGATGGCCATCTGTCAGCAATGTTGATTCTGTGACCTTAGGCAGATGATGAGAGGGAGGGCATCTTGGCCATCTTCTGGTCACTAGGTGTGGTGGGAGGTAGTTGTGAATTTCCTGCATTGTGCAGGGGGTTGGACTTGATGACCCTGGTGGTCCCTTCCAACTCTATGATAGAAAGAAAGAAAGAAAGAAAGAAAGAAAGAAAGAAAGAAAGAAAGAAAGAAAGAAAGAAAGAAAGAAAGAAAGAAAGAAAGAAAGAAAGAAAACCAACTCTTTAAAAGTAAGGTTGGCCAGGTGATGGAAAATATCTAATTATCTCTTTATGCTTGTTTCTTCATTTGATGCAGTCATTAAAATGATATTTAAACACAAAAGCCGTAGTCAAGTGGCTGAAGACTATTAATGCAGCTGGAGCCTTTCAGTTTTTGGATATGGGATGGCATGCTTTTATCTGAAGCTAGAGGCTGATGGTCTGCATTGAAATGGGATGAAAAAAAAGTCAACCCAGAGCAATAGCTGAAAGTATCAGCGCATTCTTGAGCTCTAAGGGCAAAAGTCCTTAGGAGGCCAGGAAGGCACTGCACCAGCATCCGGGGGCCCAGCGCCAGGATCTGGACTACTTGCACTGGCGTTAGTGGCCCCAATGCCAGCAGGAAGGCCCAGATGCTGGTTGCCGGGTGCCCAGGGATGCCCCGGGATGCCAACGGGCCTTCCAGTGGCGTCCCAATGCTGTCAAAGGCTGCGCAGGTATCCTGGGAGGCGTTCCTGGGGCATTCCGGCACCAGGATGGGGGAGGAACTGCTGTTAGGTGGCCCAACAGCCCTTTAGAGTGGGGAACGCCCCCTTTTTGGGGGCGAGATACACCACCTTTTAGGTGATGTATCTCCTGTGCAACCCTATGAGGTTTGCATGGATTTTCCCCTCCTTTGGAGGCAGCGCAGCCACATTGCCTCCAAAAAACAGTGCAGGCATTCCTCTCAGGAATGCACCATATGTCATGAATCAGGCTACGTAGAATCATAGAATCATAGAGTTGGAAGGGACCACCAGCGTCATCTAGTCCAACCCCCTGCACAATGCAGGAAATTCACAACTACCTTCCCCTCACACCCCCAGTGACCCCTACTCCATGCCCAGAAGATGGCCAAGTTGCCCTCCCTCTCATGATCTGCCTAAGGTCATAGAATCAGCACTGCTGACAGATGGTGCCCAATCCTCCTGTACGAGAGGCAGTTCTGCCAGCCTCTCTGCATGCCACAGGGGTGGCGCAGGGCCCACTTGGAGGCTGGCATCCATGCCAATATCACCTAGAAGTGATATTATCATACTAGGGTGACATGCTAGGATTCCCAAACCTTGATGGTTTTACCATAGAGTTAAAGGGGGATCCTGCAATGTCACATCAACAAGGATGTCACTTAGGGTTGCCAACCTCCAGGTACTAGCTGGAGATCTCCTGCTATTACAACTGATCTCAAGCCAATAGAGATCAGTTCACCTGGAGAAAATGGCTGCTTTGGCAATTGGACTCTATGGCATTGAAGTCCCTCCCCTCCCCAAACCCTGCCCTCCTCAGGCTCCACCCCAAAAATCTCCCGCTGGTGGTGAAGAGGGACCTGGCAACCCTATGTGCATCAGAGAGATGCTGATTCCTCCCATACCCCCCCACTACACTGCTGTCCTCTATGGCATTGAAGTCTATGGCATTGAAGTCTATGACTCTATGGCATTGAAGTCCCTCCCCTCCCCAAACCCTGCCCTCCTCAGGCTCCGCCCCAAAAATCTCCTACTGGTGGCAAAGTGGGACCTGACAATCCTAAAGTCCCTTCTGGGTTTGCAGTGGAAGTGATGGTGTGCATCTAGGGTTGCCAACTGCCAGGTAGTAGCAGGAGATCTCCTGCTAATTCAACTGATCTCCAGCCGATAGAGATCAGATTACTTGCAGAAAAATGGCCACTTTGGCAATTGAACTCTATGGTATTGAAGTCCCTCCCCTCCCCAAACCCCGCCCTTCTCAGGCTCCGCCACAAAAATCTCCCGCTGGTGGTGAAGAGGGACCTGGCAACCCTATGTGCATCAGAGAGATGCTGATTCCTCCCATACCCCCCCCACTACACCGCTGTCCTACCAAGCAGCAGTAGGAAATGGGGGCTGCAGTCAGGAGAACCCTACTTCAAACTGTCTCTCACTGGTATTAACCAAATCAGCAGGCATGGTCACTTGCATCTTCTCCTGAGGAAATATGCATCCCACGTAGGGTCTTTTTTGTTTGGCTGCCAAGCCACAATTCAGCAGAATTCTTTTCTGGTGCAACATCACCTCCAGCAACCACCATACAACCATGAACGAGGCCCACAGCTTGTCCGGTACTTGGTGGGCTGGGGGCCCGCGTTCAGCTTGGTTGGGTAAAAAGATATGCGGGGCTACAGGGAACGCCATTCAGCGGCAAGCAAGTTTCATCTGTGATATCAGAGAAAACATCAGTCCTTGATAGTTCAGAAGATTCTGATATCGCTTGGGAGTTCCCCCCCTATCTTATTCTTTGAAGAAAATAAAAGTGTTGTTGTTGTTGTTTTTTCCCTTATAAGCACTTACACTGGAGGAAGAGAAAACTGTAATCATGAAGGCATTCTGCCCAATTGGAGAACAAAGACCTCGGCAAGAATTCATTCTAACGAGACGCCGCTTTGAGAGCAAAGACAATTTTATTTTCTTGCATGTTGGCAACCAATAATTGTGCATAACAATGACAGCCCCGCAGATCTTGCAGGGATGAATCAATCATCGCCTTTCAATAATACATCTCTCAACTACTTGTAAGAGTGTGAAACCAAATGACAAATATAAAAATGACTGCAACAAATACATATATGCTGGCCCATGCTAGCCTCTGTTTCCCACCACCCTCTCGTGCCTGTATCCAGCCCCAGCTGGCTGCCTCTTCTTCTTGAATCTCCCCGCTGCCATCCATTGGAACATCAGATGTGGGGACACTTAGCCTTCCATCATGATGGGATCCTGCTTCGCCTGAAGATTTCTCTCCTTATTCAGTTGATGCCCACCCCATTCCCTTCCCCAGAAGAGTAACCCCCCTTTCTTCTAATTGTCACTGACAGGGACATTAGAGAGACAGCAGGGAGCAGCCAGACACTCAGGTGCTATTCACACAGCCCAAATAATGCACTTTCAATCCACTTTCAATGCATTTTGAAGGTGGATTTTAATGTGTGAACTGGCAAAATCCACTTGCAAACGATAGTTAAGGAGCAGTGAAAGTGGATTGAAAGTGCATTATTTGGGCTGTGTGAATAGCACCTTATTCATCATCCCTGGATGCATTTCTTCTAAGAACCACACGGACATTTGTGTTGAGAGCCAGCGTGGTGTAGTGGTTAAGAGCAGTGTTTGGGGCAATGGACCATGCGTGGTATTTCAGGTTGAAACCTTGTGACTTGCCCAAAGTCATCCAATGAGCCTTTATGACAGACATGGGTCTTCCAGATCCTATTCTGCAACTCTAACCCCCACACCACAATGGTTTTTTGGGGGGTGGCTGCTGTTGAACAGAAGCAAGCAACCAGGCCTGGGTCAGTCATGTAAATCACATGTTAGCAAGTCTCTTGCTGCCAGGCCCGGCCCTTCAAACACCAAAACAGTCCTGGAAATGGCCTTGCCCCCCTCTCACTGCCTTTTACTGAGAGAAACCAAGGCTGACAACACTGCAGTGGTTGCCTAGCAATGGCCACTAACTGTGTTTGTTTCTTAAAGATATTATTTGGAGGGAGGGTTAAAGTCCCGCCCCCCTTTTTGGAGATGTCAGGTTTTTCTGCAAACCTGGGGCTGTTCTCTGGTTTGTGGAAAGATCTGTCTTGTCTGTTCATGGCTTTAATCTCTGTATTTAAGTATCCACAGATTTGGCCATGCTGAGAATTAAATGTATTTATACGAGTGTTCATGGAAGTAGATTTTCACCAGCTTCTCCTTATTTGTGCTCCACAGAAAAAGCAGGAACAGACTAAGGAGGCCATGGGAGATGCCAGTCTTATATCTAAACTGAGCGGACCGGAGGGAAGAGTTTTCCCTCCGGTCCTCTCGGTTTAGATATAAGACTGGCATCTCCTATGGCCTCCTCAGTCTGCCCGACAGGCCACACCCCTGCATAGGGTTGCCGACCTCCAGGTAATAGCAGAAGATCTCCTGCTATTACAGCTGATCTCCAGCTGGTAGAGATCAGTTCACCTGGAGAAAATGGCCACTTTGGCAATTGGACTCTATGGCATTGAAGTCCCTCCCCTGCCCAAACCCCGCTCTCCTCAGGCTCTGCCCCAAAAACCTCCCACCGATGGTGAAGAAGGACCTGGCAACCCTACCCCTGTAGGCCAGAGGCCCCCAATAGGCCCAATTTAAATACAGGGCACAATGCCCATTGGGTGGGCCCACTGCAAGCACCACGGCCAGCCTGAACCAGTCGGGCCAGCCCAGAGCTGCAATGGACACACCCGAGTGAGCTGCTCTGCCACTAACAGGCCTCCGCTTCCCTCCCCGCTCGTGACACCAACCACGGGCTCCAGGTAAGCCCCGGAACCCTTCCTTCTGAGTACTCAACAAGGATCCTTGCGATAGGGCTGTCAAAAAAAAAATTCGGTACAGTTCGGATTCGGCCGAATTTGACCCTTGTGGGGTCGGTACGTGCCGAAGTCCGAACTCCCCCGCTTCGGATCCCTGGTAATTCGGGGGGATCCGGAGTTCGGGGGGAAATTCGGCCAAAGCGCGCCTTCAGGGATTCCCTGAAGGCGCGCGGAGGCCCTTTAAACTGATCTGAGCCTCCCAGCTGGGAGGCGCAGATCAGTTTAAATGACAGCCGCGCCTCTCCAGCGGGCTCCGCTGGAGAGGCGCGGCTGTCATTTAAACTTATCTGCGCCTCCCGGCCGGGAGGCACAAATGAGTTTAAATGACAGCCCGCCTCCCTTCAGCGAGCTCCCCTGAAGGGGGGCGGGCTGTCATTTAAACTCATCTGTGCCTCCCGGCCGGGAGGCGCAGATGAGTTTAAATGACAGCCCGCCTCCCTTCAGGGGAGCCCGCTGAAGGGAGGCGGGCTGCCCTTTAAACTGATCTGCGCCACCCAGCTGGGGGCCGAATTGGCCGAATTTATTCGCGAACTCCCGAACTCGCTGAATTCGGCCCCCCGGTTGCCCGCCAGATTTGAGTTCGGATCCGTCCGAACTGAAAATCACCGAATCAGGGGAAATTCGGTTGATTTTCAGTTCGGACCGAACCAAATTGACAGCCCTACCTTGCGAAAGTATGCATGGCTTTGGTTTGAGCACACAAGAGTTTGCACATATTAGCAAAAAGTCTCTGCTTTGAAGATCTGTACAACCTTGAATGTCTGTGAGGCAGATAAAGAGTAGGTGATCAAAATGTTTTACAGACAGAATGAGTCATACAACTTGCATAAGCTCCCCACAGGAATCTGTGGCAGAGGTATGAACTTCAGCAGTGAATGCCTGAAAGTAGCTCTAGTGCCTTGACCTTAGGGCTGTCTTTTATCTCAAGAGTCTTGATTAAGAAAGAAGCTCCAGTCAACCCACATGAATAATGTGTTTAAATATATAATCAGGACACGGTGAAAAAAACCTGGAATGTAAGGTCTTGCCTAGCAGTTGTTGAAGTGATCTGTGCTAAATGTGCACAATGTGCATGCCAAGTTGTTTAGTAAGGGGCTAACAAGCACTCTAAGAGTGAAGATACAGCTTAATAGGGTAATGGATAGGGTTGCCAACTTTCAGGTAGTACCTGGAGATCTCCTGCTATTACAACTGATCTCCAGCTGATGGAGTTCAGATCACCTGGAGAAAATGGCCGCTTTGGCAATTGGACTCTATGGCATTGAAGTCCCTCCCCTCCCCAAACCCTGCCCTTTTCTGGCTCCACCCAAAAAACTGCCCTCCAGTGGCGAAGAGGGACCTGGCAACCCTAGTAATGGAGTGTATGGAACAGTTCTGTAAGTAGTGTTACTATACCATTAAGGCACTCTTTGTGTTTCTCTGCTAGGGTTGCCAGGTCCCCCTTCACCACTGGTGGGAGGTTTTTGGAGCGGAGCCTGAGGAGGGCGGGGTTTGGGGGAGGGGAGGGACTTAAATGCCATAGAGTCCAATTGCCAAAGCGGCCTTTTTCTCCAGGTGAACAGATCTCTGTCATCTGGAGATCAGGTGTAATAGCAGGAGATCACCAGCTAGTACCTGGAGGTTGGCAACCCTGTTCTCTGCTCTGGCCTAGCAGTTCTACCTTGGTGGTTGTAGTTAGCAGTGTGCTCTAGGCCTGGCTGTCTGTAAGTAACTTTGTAACCTCTTATTTTGGTTTCCAGTAGGATTGCCAGATCCCCCCTGGTAGGGCTGTTGAAAAAAAAAATTCGGTACAATTCGGATTTGGCGAAATTCGGGGTGTTTAAATTCGGGAAAGGCCAAGTCCGAACCCCTCCCCCCACTTCGGATCCATGGAATTCGGCATGAGATTCAAGTTCAGGGAAAAATCCGGCCGAATAAAGCCATTAAAAGCACATTCACGCCTTTCCGCGGCTCTGGGAAAGGCATTTTTTAAGGTGGAGGTCCCAAACTTTCAGGGTAGCTTGGAGGGACCCTCCTTGCAAGAACCCTCAAGTTTGGTTAAGATTGGACCAGGGGGTCCAGAGTTATGGGGCCCGGAAAGGGTCCCCCCCATCCACCCATAGGAAAGAACAGAAGCTGGCTGCTATTCATGCAATGGGCGGGGGGGACCCCTTCCGGGCCCCATAATTCCGGACCCCCTGACCCAATTCTCACCAAACTCGGGGGTTCTTGCAAGGAGAGTCCCCCCAAGCTCCCCTGAAAGTTTGGGACCCCCACCTGAAAAAATGCCCCCTCCAGAGCCGTGGGAAAAACCTCCCTATGCCTGCTGGTGCTGAGAGATTTCTCATGAAGCTTGTTTCCTATGCGGTTAACCACAGACGCCCAAAGTGTTAAGCCCTCATGGGAAGTAGGTTAATGAGAAATCTCCCAGCATAGGCAGGCATAGGGAGGTTTTTCCCACGGCTCTGGGTGAGGTAGGGTTGCCAGATCCAGGTTGGGAAACGCCTGGAGATTTGGGGAGGGAGGCTGGGAAGGTCAGGGACCTCACTGGGGTACAATGCCATAGAATCCACCCTCCAAAGTATCTCCAGGATAACTGATCATCTGTAGTCTGGAGATGAGCTGTAATTCCAGGGAATCCACAGAACCCTCCAGGAGGCTGGCATCCCTAGTCTCCAGAGAAGTCAGTTGAGGCCTCAGGATTGCCAAACTCCAGGTGGGGCCTGGAGATCTCCTGGAATTATAACTTATCTCCAGACTACAAAGATCAGTTCCCCTGAAGAAAATCTGCTTTGGAAGTAGTACCTGGAAGCTGGCAACCCTAAGGGCATAGCAATTCACCACAGCTAATAGCGACCCTGCCAGTAGGGTCACCGACCGCCTTGAGGGAAAAAAGTCCCATCTCTTTAACATAGGTACAAGGGAATGTTTAACTTTCAGTGATTACTAAGGTTGCCAGCTGCAGGTAGGGAAATACCAGGAGATTTTTGAGGTGGACCCTGAGGAAGTTGGGGTTTGGGGAGGGACTTCAATGCCATAGAGTCCAATTGCCAAAACGACCATTTTCTCCAGGGGGACTGATCTCTGTCGGCTGGAGTTCAGTTGTAATAGCAGGAGCTCTCCAGCTAGCACCTGGAGGTTGGCAACCCTAGTGATTACAAGGATCGTTGCACCTGTGATTGCTTTCCCTTTCTTTTATGCAGACAGTGGAGGATAGCCTCAACCCCATCCCAGTGTGAGTTTCTTGCCATAGATTCTGCCCTCCAAAGCTGCCATTTTTTTTCCAGGTGATCTCCGTGATCTGGAGATCAGCTGTAATTCCAGGAGAACTTTGAAGTTAGAAACCGTTCCGTTAGTGACAAAGCATGGATGTAACACACAGAAGATATTCCATCTCAAGACATCTGTTTCTTCTAGCCAGTAGTATTAGTGCAAACCTTGCATTTATTTTTAAGATGAAAAGTTAATTCTCTGATCCTAATGCCAAGGCAATTTCCCTTAGCATGAGTTATGAATGTTTGGTTCTTTCTTGAGAGATTTCTTCATCATTATTGGAAAGCAGTGGGAAAAAGAAAGGGGAAAAAATCTTTTGAAGTACTGTGGCCATCTTTGGGTACTTTGTGAATACTCGTGGCTTCTTTGATGTCCCCCTTTGTTCTTATATGACAGAGCAATACTAACTTCTATTGCTGTCCTCAGAGATTGATAGAGGAAGGGGCACCTCGTTTGGTGGCCTGTAGAATTGCACCCCATGGTCCAATTTGTTTGAAACTTGGGTGGTATTTAGTGGACACCCAGCACTAGTTCTGCTACAATTTTGGTGTCATTTGGTTGAAAAGCAGACATTTTAACCCCCTTGAAAATGTTCCCCATGGGCAATAATAGCAGAACTGTCATTCTTCTTCCCTTCCTCATTCCTCCCTGTGTGAAAGGAAACTATCAACAGATGACAACAAGGAAGGGTGGCAAATGCACACCTCTCAGAGGAATGTTAATTATTAAATTGTCAGTCAATCACTGTAAGAGCAGGAAAATGAAATGAATGCAGGCATATATATTTTTTTAAATGCTGGCTGCCAGTGCCATCCCCTCACCCACTAAAAAGAAATTAGTGGAGAAAAGTGTCCCTGTACCAAGAGACCCCTGCTTTGGGGGTCTGTAATACCAAACACCTTTGTTCAATCTGCTTGACACTTAGGGGGTCCTTAGATTATGTTCTGTGCAAATATGGTGGCATTATCTTTTTTAAAAAACAACAACCCTGCCCAGACCCTCAAATCAGTCCCCTACTGAAAATAATGGTCTTAAAACTTCAGAACCTGATTTGTGTCCCAAACGAGTATTGCCCTACCCCAAAAAACCAGCTATCTCAGTTTTAAAACCCTCCAAATCTCAGATCAAAAATTATAATGAATTTTTTCTCAGAGCATAGCCCTAGTAATTTTCTTGAGCCAGCATGGTGTAATGGTTAAGAGCAGTGGATTCTGATCTGGAGAACTGGGTTTGACTCCCCACTCCTCCACATGAGCGGTGGACTCTAATCTGGTGAATGGGTTGGTTTCCCCGCTCCTGCACATGAAGCCAGCTGGGTGACCTTGGGCTAGTCATGGTTCTCTCTGAACTCTCTCAGCCCCACCTGCCTCATAGAATCATAGAATCATAGAGTTGGAAGGGACCACCAGGGTCATCTAGTCCAATCCCCTGCACAATGCAGGAAATTCACACCTACCTCCCCCACACACACCCAGTGACCCCTACTCCATGCCCAGAAGATGGCCAAGATGCCCTCCCTCTCATTATCTGCCTAAGGTCATAGAATCAGCATTTCTGACAGATGACCATCTAGTCTCTTCTTTAAAACCTCCAGGGAAGGAGCACTTACCACCTCCCGAGGAAGTCTGTTCCACTGCGGAACCGCTCAAACTGTTAGAAAATTCTTCCTAATGTCTAGACGGCCTCACAAGGTGTCTGTTGTGGGGAAATGAAGGGAAGGAGATTGTAAGCTGGTCTGATTCTCCTTAAAAGGTAGAGAAAGTCAGTATATAAAATCCAACTTCTCCTCCTCCTCCTCCTTCTTTTTCCTTTTTGCCATCCCTGCTAGTGACATCCAATGATATGGCATGGGAACAGTGAATCTGGTATTGTGGAATCATGACACAAATAAGTGTGCCTAAATGTTACTGGAGAGGTTGGAGAATTCAACACAGCCCTGCCATTGACATTTCAACTACTTCTGCCCTGAGGCACCAGGTTAAAATGTATTACAGAATAAAATAGCCCTGAAAGTGTGAAACATGATGATGAAGTTTTATGGAATGATATTACTATTTCCAGCCCTCGAAAAAAAAATTACTGTCTAACAGAATGTCTAACAAAAAACCCCATAACAACCAACCAGCACAATACAGTTGGATAGATCTAGCAATCTGCTAGCGCAAGGATCACAGGTCTTCCCCACTTTTTCCTTTCCTCAGCAGCCGTTTGCACCCCAGGAAAGCTGATTTCTAGGGCTGCAGGACATGTGTGGAGTAATTGCCATGGACAGCAGTTAGGTGGGGGAAAGAGGTAGGGCTGTCAATTCGGTTCGGCCCGAACTGAAAATCAGCCGAATTTCCCTTGATTCGGCGGTTTTTAGTTCGGGAGGAACCGAACTCCAAACTGGCGTGCAACCGGGGGGGGGGCGAATTCAGCGAGTTCGGGAGTTCGCGAATAAATTCGGCCAATTCGGGGCCGTCAGTAAGCAGCATAACCTTCAGTAAGCAGCATTCTCCTCCCCCGGCCAATCGGTGGCCAAGCTGGGTCTTCTTCTGGCCAATCAGTCAGGATTGAGTACTGGAGGAATCAGCTGATGTGCGGCCGGCCGGGGAAAGAGAGAGAGAGAGGGAAATCCTCATGTGTGTGTGAGGGGGTGCTTGTGCACATTCGCTCCTTTCCATGGCTGCAGAGGGTGCATTTTTGGGTGTGCCGACCCCAAACTTTCAGCGGAGCATCAGACAAGGCTTCTTAAGATACCCTCCAAGTTTTGTAAACATTGGGTCAGGGCCCCCCGAGATATGGGCTCCACCCCTTTTTCCTCTCCCCCCTTTTCCATTTTTGTGGCTGCAGGGGGTGCTTTTTTGGGGGTTCAGCCCCCAAACTTTTATCATAGCTTCAGAGAATCCCTCTTAAGAGACCACCCAAGTTTTGTAAAGATGGGTTCAGTGGGGGCTGAAATATCGGCTCCCCCCTTTTCTCTTTCCGTGGCTGCAGGGGGCGCATTTTTGGGTGTGCCGACCCCAGACTTTCAGCGGAGCTTCAGTCAAGGCTTTTTAAGAGACCACCCAAGTTTTGTAAACATTGGGTCAGGGCCCCCCGAGATATGGGCTTTCCCCTTTTCCCTATTGGGATGAATGGATCACCCTCGAGAGATGCATACATATGGATCTTATATTGGATACAAATGGAATCATATTGGATTACCCAGCCTCCCAGCCCCTCCTGCTGGAACAGAAGACAGCCACAGTAAGACCGCTTTGGGGGCTTTAATCTATATTTTTTTCTTTTCTGTGTGTGTGGGGGGGGGAAAGCAGAGTCTGTGTGTGTGTGTGGGGAGGGAGCAGTTTCTGTGGGTGGGGGGGGAAGCCAAAGGGGGCTTTTGCCGGTTCTGCCTGGGGTGTGTGTTCCCCCTCCAGTCTCTCTCTCCCTGGTTTGAGGGGGGGCTTCATTTTTATTCTTCAGGTTTTTCCTCATTCATAAGATCAGTTAGGTTATTTTGATGCTTGCTCAAAACTGGTTTTCAAATGGTGACTTAAAGAATGCATCTGCCTGGTCCCAAGTCCAATGCAAAAGGAGAAATTCCACCCCCTCCTGCTCATTATGCATAGCTAGCTGCCTCTGTCCCTTTCCATGGTATGCAAACTCCCAGGTGTCAGGTGTTGCTTTGCACTGTTGCAAAGGTGTTGCATTGCGTGCTTGTGTTGCTTTGCAGTTGTATTGTTTTGCAAAATTCTTCACACCTGCCCCGCCCTTTGCATGTTTGCAAAGGTGTTGCTTTTCAGTTGTGTTGCTTTGCAAAGTTCTTAGCACCTGCCCCGCCCTTGCTCTCATCAGCTGTTTGTCGGGCCGGGAGCTTTGTGCGGGCGGCAAGCTCTGCTGAGAGATACACATTAAGGGTGGGGGGGACCCCTTTCAGGGCCCATATCTCAGCCCTCCCTGACCCAATCTTTACAAAACTTGGGGAGTCTTTCAATATACGTCCTTTGAAGCTCTGCTGAAAGTTTGGGACCTCTAAGCCCAAAAATGCCCCCCCCCAGAGCCGCGGAAAGGCGCGGTTGTGTTTTTAATGGCTTTATTCGGCCGAATTTTTTTCCCGAACTTTGAATTCCCGCCGAATTGAACGGATCCGAAGTGGAGGAGTTCGGACTTCGGCACGTACCGAACCCACAAGGGCCAAATTCGGCCGAATCCGAACTGTACCGAATTTTTTTTTTTTGACAGCCCTAGAAAGAGGAAACATCAGGAAAGGTAATTTCTCCCTCTTTCCCCTCCAAATAGCAGCTCCCTCTTTTCCCTCCACATCCACATGGCTATTATTCTATGCAGGTCCCATGACCCAAAGAATCAGCTTTACTATGATCTGATATGGCTGCTGGGGAGAAGAAGAAGAAGCTGGGTGACCTTGGGCTAGATCTCAGCCCCACCTACCTCACAGCATGTCTGTTGTAGGGAGGGGAAGGGAAGGTGATCGTAAGCTGGTTTGATTCTTCCTTAAATGGTAGAGAAAGTCGACATATAAAAACAAACTCTTCTTAAGAACATAAGAACATAAGAAAGGCCCTGCTGGATCAGACCAAGGCCCATCAAGTCCAGCAGTCTGTTCACACAGTGGCCAACCAGGTGCCTCTAGGAAGCCACAAACAAGATGACTGCAGCAGCACCATCCTGCCTGTGTTCCACCGCACCTAATATAATAGGCATGCTCCTCTGATACTAGAGAGAATAGGTATGCAGCATGACTAGTATCCATTTTAACTAATAGCCATGAATTCCCCTCTCCTCCATGAATATGTCCTCTCCCCTCTTAAAGCCTTCCAAGTTGGCAGCCATCACCACATCCTGGGGCAGGGAGTTCCACAATTTAACTATGCATTGTGTGAAAAAATACTTCCTTTTATCTGTTTTGAATCTGTCACCCTCCAGCTTCAACAGATGACCTCGCGTTCTAGTATTATGGGAGAAGGAGAAAAACTTCTCCCTGTCCACTCTCTCCAAACCATGCATAATTTTATAGACCTCTATCATGTCTCCCCTTAGTCGCCTTCTTTCCAAGCTAAACAGCCCTAAGCCTCTTAACCGCTCCCCATAGTGGGTCTTCTTCTTCTTCTTCTTCTTCTTCTTCTTCTTCTTCTTCTTCTTCTTCTTCTTCTTCTTCTTCTTCTTCTTCTTCTTTGCCTGTATCTGATGTTTACTCTGTTTACTCTCGAAAGTCCACAACCCGAAAATCTTGTTGGTCTCTAACGTGCTACTGTACTCGAATCTAGCTGTTCTGCTGCAGACCAACATGACTATCCTCTGAAATGTTACTCTTCTAAAAAGTAACATGTAGTTTGACCCTCTGAATTTACATTCAGCTGAAAAATCAGGCATCAATTTTACTATTAATTTTACTATTGGATTAGGGTGTTTTTAGGGCTGTTGACCTCCATGTGGGACCTCCTAGAGATCTCACGGAATTACAACAGATCTTCAGACTACAGAGATCAGCTCCCTGGAGAAAATGGCTGCACTGAAGGGTGGATTCCATGACCCCACTGAGGTGCCTTCCCTCCCCAAACCCTGCCCTCACCAGGGTCCACCCCCAAATATCCAGGAATTTCCCACCTCGGAGTTGGTAGACCTAGGTGTTTTGCTCAGGGGGGAAAAACAACACGGTAGCAATTTTGCCCTGAGCAATAAAACCACAAAAGGCACTCCAAATTTGAACAGAACCAGAGTATTCATGAAATTCAGTTCACAACCCTACTAAATATCCTCAGGATGAGTATGAGCATTGCTTCCTCTGAGTAACAGCAGCTCTCCAGTGCTCTGGACAGAGAGCAGTCTTTCCCCAAACCTGCTAGGCAGGAAAACTGATTGGGAATTCCAACTTTTGGTAATCTTTGACAAATCATTTCTAGTGATGGCAGTGTTAATTACAGAAAGGGCTCGACTTCAAGGTGACAGTTACAACCGCGGTCTCCCTGAGAGTGGGAGAACGATTTTTTAAAAATTAATTGCTAACAAAACGTCATCACATTTAACAAAATTACAGCACAAGGATATTGTTCTCAGTGGGAACTGGCCGTGTTAAAATTAAAAATGAAAGCCCCACTAAAAAGCTGTCATTGTGGCGCTTGGATGCCTAATTGCTGCTGCTTTTTTATTATTACTATTAATATGGATTCAGACTGTTACAAAGCACCCTTGCCAAACTAATTTTGGAAGCATATATTACAAAGAGCAGGTAATTCTAACAGCATCACTCTAATTACTCTCTTTCATTATTTCAGTAACAAACAATATAATTGTAATGGGCTTAGGTGCCTGATGAGTGGCCTAGAGGCAAACCTTGTGCTCACTGGTTTGAGCTTAACCTTCCCTTCCTGTCTCTTCCTCTCTGCCTCTCCCTCCTCCCTTCCCTGTCCAGACTCATTAAGATGCAAAAAAGGTGCTGAGAATAACAAAACGTGTATTTGTTTCCCTGCAACATCATCTATCAGGCCATGTCCTTGGAGAATTGGGCATAATTGGAAGCACACTTCAAAAGAAAAGGGTAGTGAGGCATATGCTTTCCTTATTCACTGAAGATGGAGAGTCTTGGAAGACACTGAGATGCCTAAATCAATAGGTGTTGACAAGATGTACATGAGCATGGATGTTGAGCAGTGAACGGCATTCTGGACAGTGTTAAGCCTTTTCTTAAGGGCTCAAACAAATCGGGAAGAGGGAAGGCAGCATGGTCTAGCCCGATCTCATCAGATCTCGGAACCTAAGCAGGGTCGGTACTTGGAAGGGAGACCACCAAGGAAGAATCTGCAGAGAAAGGCAATGGCAAGCCACCTTTGCTTCTCATTTGCCTTGAAAGCTTCTTGTCATAAGTAAGCTGTGAATTGATGGCACTTTACACACAAAACAAATCGGGCCAACTTTAGTACCAATTTCACATTTGCATGTAGAAAACTGCCTATCAAATTCTCAAACGTTTCCAGATTCAAAATTTGCAGGATTTAGTGAATTGATATATGTTTGCATCCTTATACTGTGTCAGACCATTGGTCCATCAAGCTCACTATTTATTCTGACTAGGCTAGGGTTGCCAACCTCCAGGTACTAGATGGAGATCTCCTGCTATTACAACTGATCTCCAGATGGCAGAGATCAGTTCACCTGGAGAAAATGGCTGCTTTGGCAATGGGACTCTATGGCATTGAAGTCCCTCCCCTCCCCAAACCCTGTCCTCCTCAGGCTCCACCCCAAAAGCCTCCCGCCGATGGTAAAGAGGGACCTGGCAACCCTAGACTAGGCCTGCCATTTGCCTGCCTGTTGTGGGCAAAAACCTACCATTGGCCCTGCAAAAATGTTGAGGAAATAGGTTGACGGTGACTAGGAATACATGAACACCGGCCAGCTCAGCTCTTACACTGTTTGCTGGCTTTGAACAGAAACCTGATTTTTTCAACCATCAGTTTGATAGTTCACCAGTCTATTCATGGCTGTTCAGCAGGATGTTTCACTGTATTACTTGTTGGAATTCATTAATTCATAGGGTTGCCATAGGTTGGAAGTGACTTGATAGCACTTAACAACAATGAAATTGACTTTTCACATGTGTGCATTCTCACGCAGCCTGTTTGAGTTCTACCACCACCACTGATTCTTGTTGTATAACTTCTCTGCTCAGCTGGCATTTGTTTAAATAAATAGATCACTCACAAATCCTGTAAATTAATCATCAATAAATGTTGTGTGTCAATAAAACCCTACCTATATGCATCTGTCTAAGTAGACCTTGGTGATGCTAACGGCTGCTGATTAGTTTGAATTGATAGTGTCTTTGTGCATGTGAAGTTTCAAGAAAACATGATGCAAACTGCTTTGGCAGGCATTCACAGCTGCTTGGCACAAACTGAATAGACCAGGTGATCAACTCAGATCTGATCACCACCTTCAAACATGGTAAATGCAACTTTCAAACACAGCATCCCTTATGGTGACATTCTAGGAATTTCCCCAATCTCTATGGTAAAGACATTGTAGGAATTCCTAGAGTATTCTCCAACTTTGTATCTGGAAGTATGGTCACATCCTCATGATGCTCTAGGAATTTCTCCAGTCTCTACCATAGAGATTGAGGAAGATCCTAAAGAATCATCAAGAATGTGACATCACATCCCCTGAAACTCAACTCTCCCATGGTACCCCCCACCATAATATCCAGGCATTTGCTGGGGCTGGCAATCCTAAATCTGACTGACAATGGCTCTGTAGGGTCACAGGCAGGGGAAGATCTTGTCCAACAGCTGCTCTTGAGATATATCTATATCTATATATTTATATCAGTTGTGAAGAACATGCTTTGCCTACAGAAGGACCCAGATCAAATTTCTGCTAGGTCCAGTTATATGCTGCTTCGACTGGCAGCATGGCCACAGAGGGCATTTATTTTCTTAAAGCTATAGGTGCTCCTTCTAATGTTTTGGAGTTTTTAACCTCCCAGTGTGTTTTGTTTTGGTTTTTTAGATTTCAGATTTTCTGCGAGCCTGGGGCTTTTCTCAGGTTTGTAGAAAGATCCATCTTGTCTGTTGATGGCTTCCATCTCTGAATTTAAGCATCCACAGATTTAGCCATGTTGAGAATGAGATATATTGAGATCTATGAGATATATTTATATTCAGCTGTATCTAGCGTATTTTAACTCTGATTTTAATTTGTTTTAATGATGTTTGTTGGGGAGTGTTGATTTTAACAGTTTTAAAATGTGATGTTATCATGTATGTTTTAAATTGTTAGCCACCTTGGTAGTCCTTGTAAGGGCAGAAAGGTGGGATATAAATTTAGTAAATAAATAAAATAAAAATATTTTGTTTTAATATTTAATGCAAGTTCTCTGCTTTTCAATGTTGGATCTGAAATATTCATTTGTACATATGTTGTATGTTTTTATATGTCATGTGTTTGTATAATATACATGTAGAACATAAAACTGGCTGATGGTTGAACAAATAACATTAAAAATGCAAACATTGCTTTGGGGAGGGGGAATCAGTAGTTGGAAATGATAAAGTGTACCAAAATAAAAACTCACAGATTGAGTTTGCAAAAGGAAAGAAGAAAATTAAAGTTTTGAGTGCTGAAACAGCGGGGATGAGAAATTCAAACCCGTCCTTAGTTTGTGAGGCAAAACACCCCTCTAATCCACTGGATCATTCTCTAGAGAACAGAGCAACCTAGAGCATAGAGAGGTTGACCATTTCTTCTTTTAGAACATGCTCAGGCAAATACAGATGACAGGGATGCTCAGTTCAGAATCTATGGCTGCAATCCTAAGGGGGGGGGGCTGAAACTCCATAGGAGGTGGTGGGACCCTGCGGCAGCGTAAGTACCCATTTACCCTGGGATAAAGGGCACTTCTGCCCTCACAGGTGACATCTACTCCTCTGGGATGTGACACAGCATACCTGGGGTGCCAGCACTGCCTCCTGGCAGTGTTCTAGCAGCTCAAGTCCCCATGCCAATATCCTGGGACGCATTCCTGGGGCATCCTTGGGGGCAGAGCTGCCTTTAGGCAACTTCCTAACCCCTTTCACCCCAGGAACACCATCTCATGCTGTGGCACTGCTACGCCATCTTTTTTGGTGGTCCAGCCTTGCTGAATTCAATCGGCTGATTTTAAGGGTTTTTTTTTTTTTTGCCACGTTTATTGTTCTTCTTTTGCTGATGGAAAGCTTTTGAGGAGACAGCATGGCTGCATTGCTCCTGGCCATGGAGGATCTACCCTCCCCCAGGATTGGGCTACCCATGTAGACAGCTTTATTTGAAAAATCTCTGATTGAAGAGGAGATGTCATTGGGTGGCAAAATGTTACATCTAACTCTCTTACCAAGCCTTCTTTGAAGAGCTGGAGAGACACCGCACAAGACAACAAGAATGAAGATTGTTGGTAACAGAAATTGTTTGCTGGTGCCTATTGAATCAAATCTCCTTACTCACAGAAAGACATTTCGGTGGTTCAAAATCATAATGGGTGCAGCTACCATGATCATTTTCCAAAGCATGTTTGGCAGCATTGAATATTTGACTGTAAGCTTTCTTGTGCTCTCTGGAATTTATACCCATCATATATTCTAGACCTCCTTTCCTGCCAACATGATAACAGCAATATGGCTTTGTCATCTGTTGATCACAGCCATGAAAAAGATCTTCTTTTCAGAGAACAATTCCATTGTCTGACAAAGGTTGGCAGGTTTCCGGGAGTTTACATCCTTGACATCCTGACATGTTTGTTTATTTTTTTATAGACCTCCAAGTTCTGGTTTTGTGTCTTGCTTGTTATCACCTATTTCCCCTAGTCTGGGTTGTGTGCAAATTCCAGGCTGTTGTGGGTGGGTGGTGTGTTCACACATTAAATAAACCATGAGCAGAAATTTATTTAAATGTGTCTTTATTGACAATATTTATATCTGACCTTTCTCCTTAGACTCAAGGCAGCTAACAAAGAAAAAAGTCGTGAACACATTAAAATAATATAATAACCCATCAACAAAATAACAGCGACACACAAGATAAAAACATAGCCAGATCTACCAAAACAGTTTATCCTATGCTGAATGCCCTCTGCAGTTAAATCACTTTACATTCCTTCCTGCAAGCAGAAAGTGAAGGAGCCTTTCCCACTCAATACAGTAAGCCATTCCAAAGGACTACAGCTTACTCAGAGAAAGCTTGAGAGCTGACTGTCACCTGGGGTTCCCAGGTGCCCACCAATACTCACCTAATTGGCAAGGGGAAGCAGGCTGACCAAAAGGGGGGAGAATGATCAGCGCACGTACTCAATGACATCGCTTCCAGTGCGATGCAGAAGTGCTGGCATCATGCCAGGGGGACGCTCTATCACTCTCCCCCAAACTCTATGGAAAACATAGAGTTTAGGGGGGCAGTCCTAGAGTGTCCACCCCAGTGTGATGCCGGCGCTTCTGCATCATGCTGGAAGTGACCTCATCGAGCACGTGCATGTGATGATTGCCGCCCCCTGTACCCATCCATCCCACATCTCCTGCCGGTTGCCACAAGATCTCCTACTGTTGCCAGATGGGCCATTCTAAGAGAAGGCTGTCTGAACATCTGGCATGTGGGAGTATATTGGGTGACGTGGTTTCATAATTATGAGGGCTGTAGCCCAGGCTGGCTTGATCTTGTCAGATCCCAGAAGCTTCGTGCAGCGATTCCTATGAACACTGCTCAGAAATGTGCAGAGGAAAGTACAAAATGGCCCTAGGGCACAAGTGAATAATTAAAATGGCTGTTGGAAACTTTGAGTCATATTGAGATGGGTGTCAGAGATGGAGAGAAAAGAGGAGAGCTGAGAGAGAGAGACAAATTAATACTCAATTGCAACTGAAGTATTTGAACATTGACCAAAAATTATGTATCCCTTTGCACATCCAAAGACTAATAAGTTTAGGGAGTTCATAAGTGAAATGTGTAGCTTGAGGTCCCTCCTAATTATTCATTGTTTGACCTTCCCATGCTTGTAATACTAATTTAAACAATTTTGCCTCAAGGCTTAGCAAAGTCTGCCCCTAGGTCTTCCTCTGACTTCACAAACAGTAGTCAGGGATGGATACTAATTTGACTTTTGAATATTCTTACACAGCCTTGTCTGTCTAATACCAGAATTGAATAGCAATGTTAGATTCCAGCACCAAAAAGAAGAAATCGCCTCAGGCTTCGCAGCACACTGTTGAACAGTTAATGCTGACAGAGATGAAGCCTCAGATTACAGCATGAACTGGGTATAGACACTGCTGTTTATGAATTATTACCATATTCCTCAGATCTCTGGGCTGCCTCAGAAATGCTTTCCAGCTGTTACAGTGAGGAGTGTGATGTAGTGTGTCAGAAAAGGAGAATATTGAGCAGCTCAACATTTCCAACACTGCCATAGTATCACTTGGGCTGTCTCGACCTACCTCACAGAGTTGTTGTGAGGGAAACTACAATAAAGCATTCTTCAAACCTACAAGTGGAATAATTGTAAATTGTAACGTACTATAAAGGCTTACCATACAATGTTGACTTAAGGTCAAACTAGGTGTGACAGATCATGGATCCCCATTATTTAAAAGCTAAATTAGAGCCCAGCAGAGCTCAGTTCAGATGGGGACCATAAGGGAAGAGTAAAGGGAGTTCCCTTCTGTACCCACACAATGTCTGTAATAAAATTCAGGCCCGTTTCGCTGGAGTGGATCCAATGATTCTCCAAGGAGCCTTCCTCTAGCCTAAGGAGGCTTCCTCTAACACAAGTGGCTCTTCATCTAATGGAAGGCTCCATAGGACAGCTATTCGTCCTCTAGAGGGGGGAAATGGATACCTGGCTTCATGTGTAGGAGTGGGGAAACCAACCTAGTTCACTAGATTAGTGTCCGCCGCTCACGTGGAGGAGCAGGGAATCAAACCCGGTTCTCCAGGTCAGAGTCCACCGCTCCAAACCACCACTCTTAGCTACTACACCATGCTGGCTCCCTGTCTTACCCATTTTACCTTCACAAAGACCTTGTTGGGTAAGTCAGGCTGAAAGGGAGGGACTGGCTCTAGAGGGAATCTGGCCAATGGCTATTTTGCTCACCCATTCTTGACCAGCTGCACCTGTCAGAACTCTTTTATATACCATGGTTAAAGGTCATCCTTTGTATCTCCTGCTTCTTTTATTTCTAGTCATCCTTTTGCACACATTATTACCCCAGACTCCACCCTATCCCTTCCAAATGCATCTATTTGAATTTATGATTCTCCCCTAGTACCTTTATAATTTTAAATAGTCTTCTTCAGAAACCAGCTTTCTTTTTAACTGGGAAAGCCATATTTTTCCAGTGTTCTCCATAACTTATGCCATTAAAGTCTTTTTATCACTGCCAGCTTTACACATTCATCATTCTTATATCCTCTCAAAGTGCCAGTGATCATTACGGGATACAGCATATCAGAGAAGGCCTAAGCTGCACTTCCTACAGCTGAGCTACCTGCACTATCATTTATATTCTTCGAGCAACCCTCAGAAATGCGAGAGTCTTGTGTGCTTCCTTCCATGAGCCTCTAAAATGAGCAGACAGCTTTGGGGATTTCCCTGTAATCACTCCCAAATCTCTTCCCTGGTCAGTATTCTACAAGACCTTTACAAGGAAGAGAGACTTCCTTTTCTCTATTGCTATTGTATTGCTGGGTTTTAGACCTGAGGTTTACATTGATGATCCGCAGCTGAAATACAACAGCAACATGAAGTTTCCTGTACCGTCTTGGCAATTCCCTGAGCTGGTAATGAATTGTTTTCCACAACAGTATGTGTGTGTGTGTGTGTGTGTGTGGAGAGCAAGAGAGACCCATTTAACAAAAAAAAAGGTCACTTTTGTTGAAGCACACATTTAAAATCAAATATTTATGCGAGCCATGATAAATATACTTCCATTTCATTTTCAGACTGGAATCAGATTCAGGATAGACATAATGAAGTCATTCTTCACACAACCCATAAATCAGGGGTCCTCCATCTTGAAACTGTGGGCGTGCTTGACATTTTTGAGAAAGGATAGTAGGCGCCACCACAAAATATTTTTATTTGGATATTTATAGCACACTTTTCTCCCCACTGGGGTCCCCAAGGGGCTTAAAATTTTGTTCTCTATTCCTCCATTACATTCTCACAACAACAATGTGGAGGCTAGGGTAAGAGAGAGAAAGAGAGAGAGTAACTGGCCCAGGGTAATCCAGCAAGTTTCCATAACAGAGTGGGGATTCAAACCTGGCAGCCCATTCCTGAGACTTCAGCAGCCGGGGACAGCGTGGCTGAGGTGCCACCACTATGCCCCCAAAGCCGTTCCCTGGCCTCCCAAAGGCTTTAAAAAGCCCTTTGAAGGCCTTTTATTTTTTAAATGGGGCATTTTGCCCCATTGAGAACAGCAAGGCTTCACCAGCAAAAAGCTGGCACAGCACCGCTGTTCTCCTCGTCAGCATACCCAGGGCGAAAGGGGACAGGAAGCTGCCTACTGGCAGCTCTGCCCCCTGGCATGCCCTGAGAATGCCTCCCAGGATGCCGACATGGGACTTTGCACCAGTGGGACACCGGAGGAATGCCCAGCCGTTGTCCCTGGATGGAGCTGCTGCAGCAGCGCCGGGTGGCTGGCGCCCTGCCGGCGTCCATGCCAACCTGGACGGCATAAATGGCACAGTCGCCAGCGGCAGTGCCACTTATGTCGATGCAGCCCCTTCCTGGCCTCCAAAGGACTTTCATCCTTTCAGGTCAGAATTGGGCTGTAAATCTCCCAACGCTACACTCTAACCTCTAAGACAGGAAGAAGAAATTACAAAACGATGGGAGACTTTTGGCCAAGCATCCTCCTCTGAGGGAGGCAGATGTTTCTAACTGTGTGCTTCCTGAAGTCCCAAAGGTGATGCCTCCTGAGGACATTACCACCCAGTGCAAGAGTTGCTCCTGACTACTAACTGTCCCCTATTGTTTTCGTCTTTCCTTGCTTTACACGTGCTCTTATGGAATGTCATTTCCCCGTCTACGCTCCCATCAGTGTCACTTTTAAAACTATGCCTTGACAAAAGTGGTTGTCTCGTTCCGCGGTCATGTCACCAAAGCGCTAATGATTACATTTCATACCTCCACCGTTGTATGAAAAGGTAAGGCGCATAGGTCAAGGCCACCTGTTGGAGCACGCTGACCCTGACAGAAAGCTTTGTTTCCACCAAGCAGGACTGAATGTCAGTTGCTGTTTCGATGGGAACTGACAGCATAGATTACGAGTCCCTTATTTCTTCCCTCCTCCATAAAAAAACTTTGAAAAGCGATGAGGAAAATCACTATAATGAACCAATGGCATGCCAAGGGAAACAACAGGGGGTATAATAAATCAAGACTCATAAAAGAAATTCTGTCTGATATTTGCGAATGGCCATATTTTGTTATTACTCGTACAAAATTGCACAGGGAAAGAACTCTTTCTCCAATTGAACAGAACTATCTCCCCAGTCAAAAAGGTTCAGAAGAAGGCGACAGATAGGTCAAACCTGGGGTTCATTTGGCTCAAGGTGCAAGGCAGGGTCTTAACAGTTGTGGTGCCCAGACTGTGGAATATGCTGAATAAAAAAGAGATCTTTGTAGCAACATACCCACATATTTTTTTGACACTCAATAAAGACATTTCGGTTTTGAAAGGCATTTGCCAATGGCTGTTATTTTCATCCTGCCGTTTAATAATTTGTTTTCCAGCGTCAAGTTTTACGGCTGTACTTAATGCTGTTACCTTTCATATTACTGATAGCTGGCTTTTCATAACTTCTTTTATTTGTATGGTTTTAAAAATCACAGAGGCTGGCATTGTACATTCTTGTAGTCTTGGACTGGCACCATCACTCCCTTCCCATGGGCCCATGGGTTGTTTTTTCCAGCTTCCAGCTTGTGAGGTAAACTAACAGCCCATTCCTGAAAATTTTGGCCAAAAGTCTTCAGGAGGAGGCGTGACCTCAACGCCAGCGTAAGTGCATGTAAAACCGTGATTACACGCACTTACGCTGGCGGGGAGGCCAGAGAGGCATAGAGAGGCAGCGCCGGCGCAGGGGGGCGTTCCGGGGGTGGGCCGGGGGGAGGAGCTGGTTAGGTGGCCTCCTATCCCATTTATGACAAACGGGGATTATTTTTAGCAGGCGCAGCCTCGCTGTTCCCTATGGGGCGAAAGGCCCCGGTAAAACAAAAACAAAAAAGCTACAAAACGGCTTTTTTGTTTTGTTTTATGGCGTATGGGAATCGGCTTAGGAAGAGGAGCCACTGCGCGTCTTCCCCACTGTCCCCGTATGCCGTCATTTCAGGAATGGGCTGTAAGATCCAGTTTGGTGCAGTAACTGGAATGCTAGACTTAGAATGCAGGAATCACTGTCCAAATGCTCACTCTGCCATGAAATTCACTGCGTGACGCTGGTCCCATCAATGCCTCTCAGCCTGTGAACTTACAGGCTGTTTTTTATGTCACCCTGGAGGAAGGAGGGGATACACATATCATACATGCTATCACTTCATGCCCATTCACAGCTTATCAGGTTGGGGTGTGGCTCTTGCGACAGCCCTTCTTTTGAATGGAACATAAGGCTACTTTTGGCCAAAGACTCATGGTTTATTCCTCACGTGGTGCAAACTGATTAATGAAGGAGCTGGGGCAGCTCTTTGATCCTTTGATCTGCACACTTGGGTTCCCCCACACACACACACACACACACAGGTTTATAGAAACATCCCCCTTTCTGCACCTGGCTCCATTGTGTGGACTTTTTGGTCCCGATTCTGGGGCCAAGTTCAAAGTTAAATATATGAACTAAGGGACCTGTTTTGACACACACACCCGCACCTTGCAGGTGTTTGGCTTCTTCATTCAAGCGGTGTTTGGCTTCTTCAGTTTTCAATTTGTTTCATTTTTAAGAATTTAATTCTGCTTGCTGCATTTGTTATTGCATCCATTTTCTTTTCTTGTATTGGTTTGCATTCCTTTGCTACTTCTCCCACCTCTGGCATGTATTTATTTATTATTTCCATTTGTTACCCCGCTCTTCCCGGCTGGGATCCCTGGCTGCTGTGTCTGGCAGGGGGTGCTGGGCAGGCAGGGAGCTACCCAGACAGCAAGCCAGCCGAATGGCAGGTGAGAAGAGAATATCTCTCTCCTTCTGCTCCCTGATGCCTTGGATGCTGTTTCAAGCATGTCCAAGGTAACCCTAGGAATATACAAAAGATTGTTGGGGTTTGTTTCTGGGTTTTCCTCTGTTGGCATGATAACTTTTTTGTTAGTTTGTGGAGGTTTTGGTGCTGGTGTTTCCAATATATTTGGTTTCTATATGACAATGATAATTTGGTGGGGGTTGGGGGAGAATTTATACATGATATGTCATTTGCATTTATTGGATGACCAGGGAGAATTCAGTGCCAGGAAACAGAAAATGGTGCAGAAATTAAGATGCATGGGTTCAGTTTGCCCAAGGGAGAAACAACAAGGAAACAAAGATTCTTGAGCTGAAAGAGTGGGGCTGTGAAATTTGGTAATATCCCTATTTTCTTCATCTATTTATCTTGCTGGAGCAATGTGGCTGTTATAGGATTGTGCTTTTTTAAAATCATTCATTTGAAAATGAATGCACATCCAGGGTTAATGTAGTGGTGTGAATCAAGGGAAAGGTAAGGTAAGAGTTGAATGCTACAGAGGAAAAAAATCCAAGCACCCAGGATACTGATTCTCCTTCAAATGTGCACTAGAGCCCTGACTTTGGGGCCAAACTGCACATTGTAACATACTTAAGTCTACCATAGAGAGTGGTAAAAGTGTTGGACTAAAATTTGGGAAACCCAGATTCAAAATCCTACTCTGCCATGGAAACTTGCTGGGTGACCTTGGGCCAGTCACACACTCTCCGCCTAGACCCTGGCAAGTATTTGGATGGGAGGCCTCCAAGGAATACCAAGGTTGTGATGCAGAGGCAGGCAATGGTAAACCACCTCTGAATGTCTCTTTCCTTGAAAACTCTACAAGGTCTCCATAAGTCAGCTGTGACTTGACGGCAAAATTAAAAAGCCTACTGTGGGGACACACAGCCATGCTTCCTTCCTTGCACCATTTTCTCAAGCCCAAACAGTATGCAGAGTGTTTGCCCCATTGGGAGGCTACACATACAAGGGGCCAGGGGAAGGAGCTTCCGACAAATTGGACTCTGGTGACAATGGTCATGTACTGAGACCTGACTAGATTTAACATTTGCCCGCTTTTTCAGGCAAACTCACTCAGATGCTCCCCCATCCCAGCAGGTGCTGGGTAGAAAAGGAAGGGTGTTGATATCACTTCTGGCTGGAACTTGGAAGTGACATCACTGACTTTCTAGGAATCATTCTGGTGAAATCCTAAAGTGTCACTGACATCACTTCTGGCTTCCACCCAGAAGTTACATTGATACGTCACCAACATCCTTTTTCCCATGCCCCAACCTTAAAATCTCCTAGGGGGTTACAAGCACGGGCCTAGCTACCCTTGACTTTTCAAACATAATTAAATTGTGCCCCAGTATGTGGTGATGGCTGCCAGCTTGGAAGGTTTTAAGAGGAGAGTGGACGTTTTCATAGAGGGCTGTCCGTGGCTACCAGTCAAAATGGATGCTAGTCATGATGCATACCTATTCTCTCCCGTATCAGAGGAGCACGTCCATTATATTAGGAGCTGTGAAACACAGGCAGGATGCTGCTGCAGTCATCTTGTTTGTGAGCTTCCTAGAGGCACCTGGTTGGCCGCTGTGTGAACAGACTGCTGGACTTGATGGGCCTTGATCTGATCCAGCATGGCTTTTCTTATGTTCTTAAACAGGCACCAGTTTTTAACAGAAATGGTTAACAGCAATTGAATATCATTGAGATGGCCTGGAAAAAGATAACCCCATGTTCATCCTGAGTATGGAGAAACTGTAAATGAACGATGACAAGTGGGACACGTACAAATGTTCAACTATGTCATTTGCAAAAAATCAAATAATCACTATTGAAAATATTATTTAACACTCCATCCATCTTATTGAAGCACGAGCCCAAGGCTGGGTTGCCAACCTCCAGGTACTAGCTGGAGATCTCCTGCTATTACAACTGATCTCCAGCCAATAGAGATGAGTTCCCCTGGAGAAAATGCAGCTTTGGCAATTGGACTCTATGGCATTGAAGTCCCTCCCCTCCCCAAACCCCGCCCTTCTCAGGCTCCACCCCCAAAACCTCCCGCCAGTGGTGAAGACGGACTTGGCAACCCTAGTGAGCCAGCCTCTCTGTAGCATCCTTTGGTAAGTGCCTTATTCTTTTTCTTCCTTATCACATGGTGCTGTGCTCTTCTCTTCCTTCAGTGCGATCGTGAAAGATTATATTCCATTTCGGAAAGCGTACGTTCCATTCATCATTATAGTGTGCATGAAACGAATTCACAGTGACAATACTTCAGAGGGTGGGAAGGAGGAACAACTTCAAGTGACTGCCGCCTCTGAACTGGATGTGCCGTCTTGTATTTGTTGTGCTTCTGTTGCCGAGATCTTTGGTGGTGACAACCAGACAGCGTATAGTGCTTTGAAGCTGTTAAGCAGTGACAGGGCTGATATTTATTGTTTTCGAGCCGCATCAATGTTGCTTTGATTGGGCTATTTGTTTTTAAAGCGGGTGTCATTTGGCTTTGGATTGGCTAGTGAATCATGGCTTTATTATTGGCCTGTGTATCCTTATGGAGCTGATAAAAATGTTTGGGTTGGTTACAAGTTTCAGGTACTTCCAAAGAGCCTTGCAGCACTGTTTTATGGGCTGTTTATAGTCATTCATTTTCCTACATGTCAAGGAAGCAGAAAGCTTCTGCACAGAGGATGGAATATATTTGTTGCCTAGGGGGAAAGGGCAAAGATCTATTTTCACCTTCTTCCTTTATACGCTCACTATATTATTAAGGCAGTATCCTAAACACACCCAGATGGATGCAACTTCAATGGCAAAAGAGATTGTATGCAGTTTTGAAAAGATGGTTGTAATCCAGGATTGCCATCCTCCAGGTGGAGTCTGGAATTATCCCCGAATTACAGCTGATGTCCAGGTAACAAAGATCAGTTCCCCTGGAGAAAATGGCAGCGCTGGAGGGTGGACTGTATGGTATTACACCTTTCTGAGGTTCCCCCTCTTCCAAATCCCACTCTCCCTCCAGGAATTTCCCAGTCTGGAGTTGGCAACCCTACCGTAATCCAACTGACCATGGGCTGGATTCTGTGAAACATGAACATAAGAAATTCATGGAAATATACCATGCCCCATTCTCCCTCCCACTTGAAGTTTTATGTGTCCCCCACCCGGGGCTACTCCAGGAGATTGAGGAACCCCACAGATACAACATGAGGCTACAGTCTGGGGGGAAATCAGCAGCATTGAGTTTCCATTTTTGCATATGTTTTTCCATGAACGGAGCCAGGGTTCATGCAAGGGGGAGAATTCCTGTGGATTTTGCCTTCTTGCTACAGTTTTCTATGCTGCATCCAGCACACAGTCCTCCAGGAGTTGCAAGGGGCTGCAGGGGAAATATGGGGAGGGAATAGGGTTGCCAACTGCCAGGTAGTAGCAGGAGATCTCCTGCTAATGCAACTGATCTCCAGCCGATAGGGATCAGATCACCTGGAGAAAAATGGCCTCTTTGTCAATTGAACTCTATGGCATTGAATTCCCTCCCCTCCCCAAACCCCGCCCTCCTCAGGCTCCGCCCCAAAAATCTCCCGCCGGTGGCAAAGAGGGACCTGGCAACCCTAGGAGAGAACCACCTTCCATTCAAAATTTGCATGGTCCATTCCATTTGCAAAGTAGCCAGGGCTAGCCAAATCATACAAGAAGCATCCCTTTGTATACATTATTCCCTATTCAGCTAGGCATTTGAGTGTGGAACCAAATATTTCTATTCATCCCTAGCTTGTTGTAGAGTTAATGCTATAGAGGGATGATAAGCACATGTACAGGATGGCGAAAGTCTCTTGGAAAAGCTACATCTCCGTTTATTCATAAATTAAAGAAGAAAACCCTTGATTCATTCAGGAAACTGGCAAATCTCTTACTTAAGTCAAGTCAGATGGGTGCTTGCAGGTTTCCCCTCCCAAAACCGGGCAAATAGTTATTGTGTGTGTAAAGTGCTGTCAAGGTGCAGCTGACTTATGGTGACCCCAGCAAGGGGCTTTCAAGGCAAGTGAGAAGCAGAGGTGGTTTGCCATTGCCTTCCTCTGCAGAGTCCTCCTTGGCGATCTCCCTTCTGTGTACCAATCCTGCTTAGCTTCTGAGATCTGACAAGATTGGACTATATGATGCTACCTTTCCCCCCAAAAGAGGTTATTCAAGGATAGTTAAATTGGGGGAAATGGCATGGCGGATGCATGATGTCATGCCTGAACTGTAGCCTATGCCTTGTGACACTGTTTTTTGACCATCTGGAGAAACTGCTTGAATGCACATTTAAACCTGGGTTCAAATCCCCATTCATCTTTGAGACTCATTGGATGACCTTGCACTACTCAGCAGGTTGGATCCAGCCCAGAATTTCTGCTTGACCTAGCGCTGTTGTGCAGATGAACAGATGAGTAAAAGACTGCAGTGGGCACTTGAACTAAGTAAAACGTATTGTATCCCCACTTGCACAAGATCTTGTGCAACCAATTTCCAGGCACTATAATATTTAGGGAGGAAAGTGTGAGGTATTGCACAAGATTATGTCCAAGCATAAGTGAGCGAAGTCCGTTTATGTTTCTGCTTGAGCATCCCTAGATCCAAGCCACTTTCTCTCAGCCTAACCTACCTCAAAAAATAAGAAGAGTTGGTATTTATGCCGCACTTTTCTCTACCTTTAAGGAGTCTAAAAGTGGCTTTCAATCACCTTCCCTTCCCCTCCTCACAAATACCTTGTGAGGTAGGTGAGGCTGAGAGAGTTCTGAGAGAACTGTGATTAGCCCAAGGTCACCCAGCAGGCTTCATGTGGAGGAGCGGGGAATCAAACCCAGTTCACCAGATTAGAATCCACAGTTTATGTGGAGGAGTGGGAAATCAAACCCGGTTTTCCAGATTAGAGTCCGCTGCTCATGTGGAGGAGTGGGGAATTAAATCTGGTTCTCCAGATTAGAGCCTGCCACTCATGGAGTGGAGAATCAAACCCAGTTCTCCATATTAGAGTCCACCACTCATATGGAGGGATGGGAAATGAAACCCGGTTCTCCAGATTAGATTCCACCACTCATGTGGAGGAGTGGGGAATCAAACCTGTTTCTCCAGATTAGATTCCGCTGCTCACGTGGAGGAGTGGGGAATCACATCTGGTTCTCCAGATTAGAGACCACTGCTCTTAACCACTACATCATGCTGGTAAATTATAAGAGTCAAAAGGGGAAAAGAGAACCCTAATCCTTTACTCTGAGCTCCTTGGAGAAAGGGTGTGAAACTGATATACCAGATACAATTTCAGAATCATTTTGGGATTTTGAATCTTTAAACCCGATGTCTAGGATGGGAAGAGAAAGAAGACCCCTGGAATCCATTAGCCAGAACGTTATATTTCTGACCAATCTTAGAGAAGTTTAGAATATCAACACACACACACACACACACACACACACACACACACACACACTCCAATCTGGCCTCATGCAATTGCATTTTAAATTAGTCCCTCCATATCATCTGAGATTTTTATTCCTGTGGCTTCTAGGCAGCTTGGACCGCTCTACTCCTTACGCAAATACTTCTTTCCAGACTTGTCAACTCAGGTGGCGTCAATGGACTCTCGCTACTAATTCACCTCTTCAGAACTTGAACTGACATATGCGGGTTGGTGTGCCACGTCAGATCTCACAGCAAGGACGTGGTTATCTAACCTGTAAAGGTCAGACTAGATAAATAGCTTCAGTGAAAAGGAAAATTTGATCATCTTTTATTTACACCAGGAAAGATCACATAAAAACCACATTTCGGAGGATAAAACATTAACAGCATTTTTACTACTGCCGTTTTGCATAGCTGAGTAGCCCAAATCCGTATCATCACTTTTTAGCGGGAGCTAGTGGTATATTTTCATTACCTAGCTGACAAGCCAGTTTTAAAAACAAACCGATGCAAATCAACGTGGTTAAAATGCAGGTAGTACAGTCTACTATATCCAAGGGTCAACCTTGATGGTCTAAACAGAAATGATGGAGGAATACCTATGAATGGATCTTTCCCATTAGTTTTCAAGGTCACATGAACACATGAAGCTGCCTTATACTGAATCAGACCCTTGGTCTATCAAAGTCAATATTGTCTACTCAGACTGGCAGCGGCTCTCCAGGGTCTCAGGCTGAGATCTTCACATCACCTACTTGCCTAGTCCCTTTAACTGGAGATGCCAGTGATTGAACCTGGGACCTTCTGCAGGCGAAGCAGATGCTCTACCACTGAGCCATGGTCCCTTCCTGATTACAGTTGATTACAGTCAGGCAGTACCCCAGCTCAGTCTGGGGTCATCATGGCACCAAAGGGATTTTAACCCTTTCATCCCTGTATGGTTTTCCTAGTCCCCATCCCTTGTATTTTATTTGCTCTTTAAAAGTGTTTGTCTTTTCCCTCTAAACGCCTAATAACAGTTTGAGGGAGGGGAAGGTTGAAAACCTCCAGGTACTAGCTGGAGATCTCTCACTATTACAACTGATCTCCGGCCAATAGAGATCAGTTCAATTAATCAAAACTCTTTATAAGCTTGTCGTTCTCCCAAGTATCTGGGACCCATAGTGAGGAGCAACAACAAAAATTGTAAAAAAATATATATAATTTTAAAAACAACATTAAAACAATAATTAAAATATTATTAATAGAAACGTTAAATAAGCCACAAAACAACATATCAATATGGAAATATAATTCTCCCTGAGTAGGGTTGCCAACCTCCAGGTGGTGCCTGGAGATCTGCTGCTATTACATCTGATCTCCAGGTGACTGAGATCAGTTCCCCTGGAGAAAAGGGCTGCTTTGGAAGGTGGACTCTATGGCATTACACCCCATTGAAGTCCCTCCTCTCCCCAAGCCCTGCTCTCCTCAGGCTCCACCTCCAAAATCTCCAGGTATTTCCCAACCAAGAGTTGGCAACCCTATCCCTGAGCAAATTGAAGCAGCCATATCATGTTGGAAACCGCCTACATGTGACTGTCTCAAGCAGTTAGAGTTGCCAGCTCCGAGTTGGGAAATACCTGCAGAATTTTGGGGTGGAGCTTGAGGACGTCAGGGTTTGGGGAGGGAAGGACTTCAATGCCAAGGTGGCCATTTTCTCCAGGTGAACTGATCTATATCGGCTGGAGATCAGTTGTAATAGTGGGAGATCTCCAGCTAGTACCTGGAGGTTGGCAAACCTACCAGCAACGCTCTGTGTGTTTTTGATTTATCTTAGACTTTCTGCCTAACTTCAGATTTGCTCTTTGTGATATGTCAAGTAGGCCTTGGCTCTTGGATGCCTATGACGTAATCTGTAGTATCAGTTCGGCGAAGCGTTTATTACTTTTCTAGAGACTTTCTGTGAGTCCAGTGAAGATCAAGATGAGTAAAATTATTACAGTCTGACAGCTGTAAAAGGTCACCAAGTTAAATTAATTCAGGGTTCCCCTCCCTCCTCCCAGTGCCTCATAATATATGAGGAAGAGATTAACAAGGGCTCTCGGACTCAATGCAAATGAACTCTTTTAAGGCCATGTACTTTTATGAACAGCCAGGTCACTGCTGTTACTGTCATTTGGATGAACAGGAAGCTGAAGGCTGGCCAGCCAGTGAAGTCTTAATTCCGTGTGACTAACCTCCAGGGCCTTTATTTCTGTGTGAAATTAGCTTATATTTAGGGTTGTTAATAGGGCTGTTGATTCGGTTTGGTCCGAACTGAAAAACAGCCGAATTTCCCGCAATTCGGCGGTTTTTCAGTTGGGACGAACCGAACACAAAAAGGGGGGGAAACCGGGGAGCCGAATTCGCCGAGTTCGGGGTGTTCCCGAATAAATTCGATGAATTCGGCCCCTTTAAAAAGATCTGCGCCTTCCAGCTGGAAGGCGCAGATCTGTTCCCCCCCCCCAGCGCCTCCAGGGAGCTTCCCTGGAGGCGTGCAGCGGGCCCTTTAAATAGATTTGCGCCTCCCGCCCGGGAGGCGCAAATCTATTTGAAGCCTCCCCCCCAGCCCTGCCGGGACTTGACAACCCCCCCACCCCCTTCCCCAGAGTCCCGGTGGACGGGGCGGGGGATCTGGAAACTCCCTGGCTGGAAACCCCAGCTGGGAGGCGCAGATCTGTTTAAAGGGCCCCCGAGCGCCTTCAGGGAATCCCCCTGAAGGCACGCGGGTGCCGAATTTCCCTCCGAACTCCGGATCCCCCTGAATATCCGGGGATCCAAAGCGGGGGAGTTCGGACTTCGGCACGGTCCGAATTAAAACGGGCCGAATTCAGCCGAATCCGAACTATACCGAATTTTTTTTTCAACAGCCCTAGTTGTTAACCTCCAGGTACTAGCTGAAGATCTGACCTCCAGCCGATAGAGATCAGTTCACCTGGAGAAAATTGCTGCTTTGGCAAATGGATTCTATGGCATTGACGTCCCTCCCCTCCCCAAACCCCACCCTCCTCAGGCTCCACCCCCAAAATTTCCAGGTATTTCCCAACTGGGAGCTGGCAACCCTACTTATATTTGATACATTAACAAGACAGTAATCTAAGGTTTCTTTCATACAGAGTGTAGTTTATTAGAGAACATAAAGGAAGGCTAATCAATTTTTGTTTTTCACAGAAAAAAGCATTATTTAAACTCTCAGAGCTACTGTGGCTCTTTACTAATGACTTTCTGTTCTACTGTAGTATATGACGTCGGTGGTGGTACCAAATGCTTACACACAACCCTCTGCATAATGATTAATCTCCATTCCTTAAGTGTGTTCATCAACACTGAAGTAGTTTCCCTTAGTCTGGTCCCATGCTGCTATGGTACCATCTAAAAAGAGAAACCTTGTAGGTCCTCCAAAGGAAATGAAGTCTGCCCTTGCCAGTGCTGCAGGTTCCAGAGACAGGCAATACTAACATAAGACAAATTGCATTATCTGGGTAACAAATCTATGACAGGGTTGCCAATCTCCAGGTGGGCCCTGGAGATTTTCCAGAATTACAACTGATCTCCAGATGATGGAGATGTATTCATCTGAAGAAAACGGCCACTTTGGAGGGTGGATTCTATGGCATTATACCCTGCAGAGGTCCATCTCCTCCCTTCACCAAACCACACCCTCCGTAGGCTCCACCCCCCAATCATAGAATCATAGAATTGAAAGGGGCCATACAAGCCATCTAGTCCAACCCCCTGCTCAATGCTAGATCAGCCTAGAGCACCCCTAACAAGTGTTCATCCAGCCACTGCGTAAAGACTGCTGGTGAGGGGGAGCTCATCACTTCCCTAGGAAACTGATTCCACTGTTGAACAACTCTTACTGTAACAGTTTTTTCCCTAATATCCAGCCAGTACCTTACTGCCCACAATTTAAACCCATTATTGCGAGTCCTATCCTCTGCTGCCAACAGGAACAGCTCCCTGCCCTCCTTTGAGTGATAGCTCTTCAAATACTTAAAAGAGGGCAATCATGTCCCCTCTCAACCTCCTTCTCTAGTCTACACATTCCCAAGTCCCTCAGCCTTTCCTCATTGGGCTTAGTCTCCAGGTATTTCCCAGCCAACGTTGGCTACTATAATCTATGAGCATTGTAGGGCCTGGTCACCGCAAAATTGTGTCTGTGAGAACTGAGTCATCTGACAGGTGAGTCACTGTGTCATGACATCTCTGATCTTTCTCAGTCTTCATATCCTGTTCTGGATTCAATGTCAGTGAAGCATTAGTCAATGTTTCCTAAATCTGGATTTCTCTGTCTCATAATTACATTTTTTTAACAATCATTTGGCTTCTCATTTCCAGTGCAGAACATTCACTGTTTCACATCACAGGGTTCATATGAATATTTATTTATTTACTTTAATTATACCCTGACTTTCACTCCAGTGGGGAACCAAAGCAGCTTACATCATTCTCCTCCCCTCTCCTCACAACAACTCTGTGTGTGGCATTAGCCCGAGTTGAAGATTTCCCTATTTATTGAATAAAATGAAATGCACGGTTCTACGTAGGTTGCCAACCTCCAGGTACTAGCTGGAGATCTCCTGCTATTACAAGTGATCGCCAGCCAATAGAGGTCAGTTCACCTGGTGAAAATGGCCGCTTTGGCAATTGAACTCTATGACATTGAAGTTCCTCCCCTCCCCAAACCCCACCCTCCCCAGGCCCCACCGCAAAAAAACTCCCGGCCAGTGGCAAAGAGGGACCGGGCAACCCTAGTTCTACACCTATATAGGCCTGGATCCTAAAAATGAATTCCATGCGTGCCAGGTAGCCTCTGCTAATGGTGCTGCCAACCTCCAAGTGGGGCCTGGAATTCTCCCAGCATTACACATTATCTCCAGATGATAGACATCAGTTCACTTGGAGAAAAATGGGTGCTTTAGAGGGTTAACTGGAACCGAAGAACTGTTGTTCTTCCTTGAGGTTCCTCCCCTCTCCAAACACCGCTCTTTCTAGGATCTACTGCCCAACTCTCCAGGAATTTTCTAACCTGTAGTTAGCAGCCCTATCTGCTACCGAGTGTGCTTTCTCTCGCGCCTGCACTTCCATTCACACAAGTCTCATTGAAAGCGGAAGTGGTTTTGCTTTGTAGTTAGATATTGCCATTAGTTCTTTTTAGTCAGTCTGGTGTAATTCCTTGCTGTGCTTATTAGCATATAGTCCCCTTTACTTAGATTATCCATTTATTTGCCCTAAACAGCTTCCCAATTAACCATTTGTATTCCCTTTTTTGGTTTAATAAATATTTTTTTAAAAAAATGAAAGTGGAAGTGCTAGCACAGGAGGAAGCACATTTGATGACAGATGCTATCTAATATAGAATCATAGAGTTGGAAGGGACCTCCAGGGTCATCTAGTCTAACCCCCTGCTCAATGCAGGAAATTCACAACTATACATCCCCAGTGACCCCAACTTCCTGCCCAGAAGATGGCAAAAAATCCCTCCAGGATCCCTGACCGTTCTGGCCTGGAGGAAAATTGCTTCCTGACCTCAAAGTGGCAATCAGCATTTTCCTGGGCATGTAAAAAAGGGCCGCAAGAGCCAAGCACTGACTCATCCCTTCCTGCCCTCTTTGTCATGATCTCCCTAAGTTCACAGAATCAGCATTGCTGTTCGATGGCCATCTAGCCCCTGCTTAAAAACCTCCAAAGAAGGAGAGCCCACCACCTCCCAAGGAAGCCTGAGGAACTGCTCTAATTGTCATGAGTTCCTCCTAACATGCATAGAACTTGTTCATAGGATCCAAGCTATCTGCTTTTTGAATACCTGACTGTTTTATATAAACATTCAAGTATTACAAGAGGGGGAAAAATACCTCTGTCTGAAATTGGTGTGCATCTATAAGACAGTAGACAGAAGTGTTTTTCTCCCTTTCTTTGCCTTTTCAAATGAAGCTGACATCTTGACAGGAAGCAGATGTCTGATATCATAAGGACACATATGGGAGTAGGCATTTGCCAGACCAAATCATCAACTTTTTCCCACCTAAAGGACAAAAGAGAAAAGAACAAGAATGAACAGACAGCTCAGACTCCTGTTGATGTTCAATATAGAGCATTATTCTAAATGATGTACCAAAAATGTACCAAGATGCTGCCTGGAGATGGAAGCTAATGAAAAAGTCCAACATCTGAAGTTCACTGACTTTTAAGTGTGTTTATTGCTGTCTTCCTCACAAATTGACTGGGAAGAAATCTGAAATCCCACACATTTTATCTACAAAGATATAATTTGGTATCCTGATACTATGATAATGGGTGGGTCTCATTATTATTATTCTCATTATTGTCTACTCTGACTGGCAGACGTTCTCCAGGCTGAGGTCTTTCACATCACCTACTATTTGATCCTTTTAACTGGCGATTCCACAACCGCAGTCCTTCCCCAAACGTTAAGGCCAACATCAGAAGTGCTTCTTCTATAGACTGAATTTTTAATGTTCCTTGTCTGTGGACTAGTGTTCTTGCCATGAATTTTGGAAAGGTGTGATATACATCTTTAAAGTAATAAATAAGAAAGGTGCCAAGGGGAAAACAATCCTCTGCTTGACGTGCTTTGCTTTATTTCAACAGCAGGTGAAAATGACGTGTATATTAAACTGTATATGCCATTCACAAAAGAAAACAAAAAGCAGTTGCTATAATTTTTTGTGTGTGATTGCCATTTCTAGGTGTTCCCCAGTTGCTGCCACAGAAAAGCCACACTATCGATGCCAGAGGCATGAACAGCATCAACACAGAGTGGCGTTTACAGCTGGAGCAACCTGGCCCCTTCATATTTTCTGCATTCCATTTGGAGTTTCCCTGCAAGATTATAGCCATTGTGTCAACATAAGCCAGCACACAAGACAAGCTAGTGATCAGAAGCAAATGACTGCTTCCAAAAACCCTTTCCATTTTTTTCGCTTCTGCAAAGGGAAAGCAATTCGTGCCTCACAAAGTCCTGCCAGTTATTACCATGTGTTAAATTATGATCTGCAAACACAAGCTGTTCCTAAACAAGAACAAAACTGCAAAAACAGATGGTTTCCTTTTAAGGTCGAGTGAAGTTTTCTGGAATGCCAACGTATGTTTTTTCCCCTCCCCAGCTGGCAGTTTCCACGTGTAAACAACCTGCTTTGTATCTTTTTCAAGTGACTTTTTTCAAGACTTGGTTTACTCCTCTTCTAGAAAGAACACATCACACCAGGAAGCTAAAATTGGTTCCCAACTCCTTATTTGCACTTCCTTTTTCCTTATTTGTGAATCCAGCTATAAATATTGAAGATACTTAATAGCTCTGCATCCCAAAATATGCTTTGGACAACCACATATCAAAGGAGAAGAAGAAGAAGAAGAAGAAGAAGAAGAAGAAGAAGAAGAAGAAGAAGAAGAGTTGGTTTTTATATGCCGATTTTCTCTACCACTTAAGGCAGAATCAAACCGGCTTACAATCACCTTCCCTTCCCCTCCCCACAACAGACACCCTTTGAGGTAGGTGAGGGTGAGAGAGTGTCTAGTCCAAGATCACCCAGCTGGCTTTGTGTGTAGGAGTGGCGAAACAAATCCAGTTCACCAGATTAGCTTCAATCGCTCGTGTGGAGGAGTGGGGAATCAAACCCGGTTATCCAGATCAGACTCCACCGTTCCAAACCACTGCTCTTAACCACTAAACAATGCTGGCTCATACAAACCCCCTTCAGAGGACTCTGACCTTCAAGTGGACTTACGCAGTTACCTGGTCCAAAGACCAGTTCTTGAGGGGTTCCCCCAAACCAATACACATTTGGGGGGAGGGAAACATGTGATTCACAACAAAGATATCCCATGTACAGTTCTGCTTTATTTTTTTATTACATTTGATAACAAAGCTACAATATCAACTTATTTTCCTCCTAGATCTAACATCTTAACATTTAGAACAAAACACTTTATTTATGCAGTTTATTCTTTCCATTTAAAGCTGAGCTACAATCGGGGATGCTTTGATGTTCACCGAACAGGTTTTCAAAAACAGAACTTTCCTTGTTCACAATACCCGTTCACTGTTGAGTCAAATGCATCCTACAATTGCCTTGAAGACTTGTTTGAAATGCAAAATGAACAATTTTTCAAGCAGTTTTCTGTCTGTGCAGTGGTGGCGATGTTCAGCATGGTAGATAGCCTAGAAGAAGCCGCTGTTGATGCATTCTCACAATTTAGCGGCTTGCTTGGATGGCTTACGCTTCAGGGTGATTGCCGCTCAGACTGTGCATGTTTTAAAAATCAGCTAAATTAGAGTGCATGTGTTGAACACATAAACACATGAAGCTGCCTTATACTGAATCAGACCCTTGGTCCATCAAAGTCAGTTTTGCTTACTCAGACTGGCAGTGGCTCTCCAGGGTCTCAGGCAGGGGTCTTTCACATCACCTCCCTGCCTAGTCCCTTTAACTGGAGATGCCAGGGATTGAACTTGGGACCTTCTGCATGCCAAGCAGATGCTCTACAAACTGACCCACAGCCCCTTCCCTAGTAGTGATTTTGCACCTGCATGCTTGGTGGCATTCATCATGCTGGCGCATGCTCAGAACTTATTGGACAGAACTACAGTTTCCAGCAAGCAGAACCAGCCAGCTTTGATATGCTTCCAGTGCTCTTATGCTCTAGGTTGCCTTCTAGCCTTTTTCCTACTAAAGATCTCAGACTGTGTTCAAAGATCTCACCCAGGGTGATCATGCTTGTCCATACTTAGATGGCAAACTCTTGACTGGGCTCAAGTTACTTAGCAGGCAGGGGAGGGGGTTGTGTTTGTGAAGCAGTGCACATGCACACCTGTAGCCTCTATCTGTGCCTCAAGACATGGATACTAGAAAGTGGGGGCATAGCGTGAGTGGCTGCATGGTACCCTGTACAGCAAGAAAAGAGCAAGCCCTGTCTCACACATGCAACCTTCCCCACCGCCTTTCAGATGCTCCAGGTGAGGAGAGGGAGGAAGAGTGGAGCAGAGGGTCAGTTTTTACACTGTCAGTTACAGACATGCCCCCTTGTCTTCTGAAATAAAATTCCAGATGTTTCCCAGCAAGTTCATCCTTCATTCTTCTTTCTCATGAACTGCTTCACTGTTGCTAGCAGGGAAATAGGGAGTGGAAAGGAATGAATTAAATTTGAAAAACCAGACACCGTGGATCCAGAACTAGACCAGATTATGGCATAAGTATTTGTTTACTTAAATTGTATTTTATTTAAGTTTTGTTTATTTGGGTATGTTTGTAAGCAGCTTTGGGTCGCCACTGGGGAGGAAAGCTAGGCTAAAAAAAAAATCACAATTAAGGAAATAATAAAATCCACCCAACCCAGGGATGCCAGCCTCCAGCTGAGACCTGGGGATCCCCCAGAATAACAGCTCATCTCCAGGCTACAGAGATCAGTTCCCATGGAGAAAATGGCTGCTTTGGAGGGTGGACTCTGTGGCATTGTACCCCACTGAGGTCCCTGTCCTCCCCAGTCTCCACCCCCCAAATCTCCAGGAGTTTTCCAACCTGGATCTAGCAACCCTAACCCATCCTGAGCCAACATTTAAAAATCCATTGTCACCATTTGGTGACCAATCTGCTAGTAGTAGTAGTAGAAGAAGAGTTGGTTTTTATATGCTGACTTTCTCTCCCACTTAAGGAAGAATCAAACCAGCTTACAATCACCTTCCGTTCCTCTCCCCACAATAGACACCTTGTGAGGTAGGTGAGGCTGAGAGAGTGTGACTAGCCCAAGGTCACCCGGCTGGCTTCATGTGTAGGAGTGGGGAAAGACAGCCAGTTCACCAGATTAGCCTCCACTGCTCATGTGGAGGAGTGGGGAATCAAACCCGGTTCTCCAGATCAGAGTCCACTGCTCCAAACCACCGCTCTTAACTACTACACCACGCTGGCACCACGTTAGTAGGAGTCAATGGCCTTTTCCAATCCATTTTAAACATATAAGAATGTCTCTGGATGCTAATTTTATACATAGGTTAACTCATAGGACATATATATATTTGCAGATCACTCATTTGTTGAAGCCAATAATTAAGAAGGAAGGGGGGGGAGAGACAAAAAATGCTATAACAATGCCACTTAGTAATCAAATATTAACGATCTCCTAAATGTTATTGTGCTGTTAAGCTGAGTTATTGTCAGGCACTGACAGAACAAACAGTTCTTCTTTGCTAGAGGAAATGGTATTAAATCAAATATTTGGCCATTTAGCCGTCATTTCAAAGACCTCTTAGTCACTCTGAATTTCTTTGACTAGAAAATGGTTAGCCATATTAGAAATGGGGGGGGGGGGGAATGCAAGAAATGAAAACAGAAGATGCCCTGCTCTGATAAAAAGTATTTTATGCTCTAGTTATATAATTATTGGAGTTAAAGATTCACAAATTACATTGTGCAATGTTGTTTAACTTGTGTACTAACCGTCCATTTGTGTAAAAGCATTATTAATTATCCCAAGTGAGTGACGGTTTTTGGCGTGGCACGTTCTGTCATTAAAAAAAAACCCTAAAATTATTTCATCCCACACACTCTGTGTTTCTTTAAATGGCCCAAATTAAATGGCTGCTTCTCACAAGGATGACAAAATCCCAGGTACTTCACTTCTTTTTGTTGTTGTTGTGTGGAAGAGTCAACCTTCGGCAGCTTGCTGAACTCAGATTGATAATAGCATGGATTTGTATTGTGTTAACTGTTGGTGCTTTCTTTTAAGAATACAGAAGAAGAAAAAATGAGACCAAATTGAAGGAGCAATCCTTTTATTTAACTATAGCAGGAGAACCCAAGAACTTTAAAATGTGCATCGCTATTTGCAATTGGGTGTGAGATGTACTGCCATTCCAATCTGGGTTTGTGTCTCACTCATAGTACTACCTGCATCTGTGTGCAAAAAAAAGAGGCAACTCCACGTTTATATTATTACAGCTGAGAAAATGGAAAGTCCTGGGCCAATTCCAGCCTGCAGGGGGTACCAAATCAAGTTCCCTCTTCAACGTCCCCCCTCCCATTTTTATCCTGCATCCAAAGGATGCGTAAAGAAAATGGCAAGATATCTTGCTGGCAGGTAGGGATGCATGAACACTCATCCATGTGGATGAAGAAATCTCCTTTGGAAGCCTGGTGGATGGCTGTTGGAGCCAGCTCTTTTAGTTGGAGGATATATCCCTCTGGATGGGACTGGGAGAGCCCCATCTTTAAAATAACACTATCTCAAAAAGGCCCCAACTATGGGGCCCTAAACACACAAATAACAGGTACTAACCAGATGTCTTCAGAACCTAACAGGCAGGATATAAGGTATAGTGTTGTAGTGCTTAGGTTGTTGGATTAGAACTGGGAAAACATGGGTTCAAATCCCTGCTTGCCATAAATCTTCCAGGGTGACCTCTCTGTTTTTAAGATATAGCCAATCCCTATTTCTAAACAGTGGCCACAAAAATGAGTTAACTATTGCCCACAAGTCACTAATGAACACTTTACTGTTAAAGGAATCGTATTTGTCTTTCCAGTCTTCTGAAGTGGTAAATTTTCAAATTGTCTTGGGAAAATTTATGGCATTTGTCAAAGGATGACGAAGTATGATCATTCTGAATAACTCTCATGCATATACAGGTGATCCAAGAGGATGAAAACAGAAATGAGAAAGTGGACTTCTCCAGCACTATTAGTCAAGTTAAAAATGCTTGGAAAACACAGTCTTGATTTATATATTTCTTTATCCACCTCAGTGAGGAATGTAGATGTTGTCAAAATATATTACTAGGTGGGATCCCATTGCAAAAACCCACATGTACAAGGAGGGGGCAGTTTCCTTGATTCCTCCCTCATGCTGCTCCCCCAGATGTAGCATTTGGGGTACATTCAGGGCTATAGTGGGAAGGCAGAGGCAGGGAAGTAGCTCTTCATCGCAAAGAATTTAGATGGGATTCAACCCACTGTCTCCTATGGTTACTTACTGCTTTTAATAATTTAGTAAAATTGAACACCATTTAATTCTGCACTATCCACAAATTGTTATGGATCCCCATTGTTCAAAAGCATCCTAGTGAGCCTAATTGCATTTGTACCACCTAAGACAGTAGCAAGATGGAGGGTTCCCCAGGAAATCGAGTCTACACGCCCTAAGCCTGAGGAACTATAATTTCTCCACTTACTGAGGTTTGATAATTTCTTCCCTTTCTTCTCTTTATTCTTTAATGAGAACTTGACTAGTAAATAATATCTCTTTATTAGGCAGAACCGAGGAGCTCTTATGAAGACAAGAAGATATGCTGCTCTGGAAGAAATAAAGACAGGGAGATCAGATACGATTACGTAATGGATAGATTATTGTACTCAGGACTCACAAAACCATGGTTTATATTTATTTATACTCATTGGCTGGCCAGTTCACTGTTTCTTATATAATTGGCTGCTGAGCAGTGAGTGGCCACAACAGGTCTGTGCAGGAGCAAAGAAACCAGGGATTCCACAGGGCAGTGTGACAATGTGCATGCACAAAATACTGGCAGTTGCACAACACAGTTTACTGTACTGTTTTAGTAGGTGAAAAGTAACCAATGAAGAAGGTTGAGCTGCTTGGAAGCAGCTGAACAGTCTGCTGAAAAGCTGTACTCAGTGTATGGCAGGTGAGCAAAACATGGGGGAATCAAATCCGGTTCGCCAGTTCAGAGTTCACCCCTCCAAACCACCACTCTTAACTACTACACCACACTGGCTCCACGCTGGCTCAGTGGCTAGGAGCATCATGGTGTTGAACACAACTCATTCCTAGAAGAAGAAAAAACCCTCTACCTCAGCCCTTTTGGCCAATGGCTACAAGAACATTAGTGGGCCCTGCACGAGTCTGTGGACCAAGATCAGCAGAAGGTCTGTGGTCCTTCCTGGCTAACAAATGTAAACAAATATGCAAAATAAAGTCTGCACCCTTACTATTGTAAAATTTATCTTTCAATAATAATAAGAATCCTTCTGCTGCTTTGCTTTTTGTCCCTTGTTTTACCCTTCCTCTTGGCCCTTAAGTTTGTGAACAACATTAATAGCATGCAAAAGCAAACTCCTAGACCTCATGAGTGGTATGGCAGAACAGGTCATGAGAGGGAGGGCATCTTGGCCATCTGCTGGGCATGGAGTAGGGGGTCACTGGGGGTGTGGGGGAAAGCAGTTGTGAATTTCTTGCATTGTGCAGGGGGTTGGGCTAGATGACCCTGGTGGTCCCTTCCATCTCTATGATTCTCTGTGCCATTAATACAATAGGAGTTTTGTCAAGCTTTTATGTCGTGCCCACTGTCAGGCACTGTGGGAGGGATAACTTGCTGAGAACCTTTGCTAAAGTGTAAAAGGAAAACCAGTTGTGTGGCTTGGCATGATCCGAATGCAAAATTATGGTGACAGCCATTTCCCGTGCAGTTCAATGAAATCACTTAAGGGTTAAATATGCTTTAGAAACTCACTCCCTGTCATCTTGAAGCCCAATGACAAATCCTCCACCTCTCCTTTTGGCCTTGCTTTTCAGCAGCGTAATTAAACTGACAAATTTTCCAGCATTTCCTTTTTTTCCTGGTTGACACAGATTTTTAATATTAATGCGTTGGCACAACGTGGCGCAACGCAGCATCCAGAGTGCTAATTTATTAGGGGGCCCTTGACAACACCTTGGCCCTGTGCTGCGATGATGATGATGATGAAGAAGAAGAAGAGGCATGATTTCAGAAAGCACCAAGAGCCCAGTGCTTCCCAATGTCTGTGGTGCGAAATTTTGTTCCGTTCAAAAGTGCTTTTGACATAACGACGACGAGGGAATGAAAAATGAATGACTGGCTGCCAAGTGCATATTTCTTGAAATAAGAATGGCAACTTGACTGCCTTTTACTCTTTCTCTTTTATTCATATTTCTCTCCCGTTTAGGAGACTAGATTGCTCTGAGAATTCAATCCTGTTGCTGTTCTTTAAAGAATTGTTCTCCCAAAATATATCAGTTAAAGTAAAGTTGCTGAAAGTTGTTATTCCGCTTGCTCTGAGAGCAGCCCACAGCAATGACAATAATCTAGAGGAATCGCGGTTTTAAATTGAGCTTCAGTAAGCTGCCTGCCTAAAGATTTAGGTCCCGGTGAAGTGAACCTTCTGGGCTTTTCTATAGCGTTGTTGACAAATGGCATTGAATGCTCTTGAAAACTCCACAGAGCGAAGAAGAAGGCTAAAAAGAAGAGGGGAGGAGGAAGAGTTGAAAGCTTACTCCAGTTTGGTCTTATCATCCTGAACGTAACTATCTAACAAGGCCAAAAACTGAAACCAAGAATGGGATCGTTAACCTGCAGAAAGAGCTTGAGAGAATTAAGAATGTGGAAATGACTGCCAATTTGACTCGCATTCTGTTCACCAGTTGTGAGTCAAAGCTGGGGTTGTGCATATCAATAAACCCAAACCAAAAATAAACCCCAAATTAGCCATTTTGGCAATATTCGGGTTTTGGTTTTACCGAATACCAAACCCTAGGAATAAAGCCGAAGCCAGATAGCTGATCGCCAAATCAGCTGAATAAGTATTCAGCTTTTTTCTGCTTTCCCCAGGCTTTTCCCTATGGGAATTTTTAAAATGAACTCTGCGAGAGGCATTTTTGGAGGTAGAGTTGCCCAATTGTTGGGATAGCTTCAAGGGACTCTCCTTGCAAGAACTCCAAAGTTTGATTTTATGGGGTCCCAAAGGGGTCACCCCCTTCCAAAGAGAAGCATTGTAAACTTTACCATGCTTCTCTATGGAGGAGGGGACGACCCCTTCGGGACCTCATAAAATCAGACCCCCTGACCCAATCTTCACCAAACTTTGGGGTTCATGCAAGGAGAGTCCCTTGAAGCTATCCTGATAATTGGGGAACTCTACCTTCAAAAATGCCCCCACAGGAGCTTCAATAGCTCCATAGACTATAACGGGCCCAATTTTTTCCCGGTAAACCCGGAAATAAAGCTGAAATACCCCTTTACCAGTATCGGTATTCAGCTTATTCCAGGTTTTCTGGAAAAAAATCAAGCCCAATAAACCCAAAATAAAATTTACTTTTTTTTTTTTTTTTTTTTTTGCACAACTCTAGCTAAGACTATGATTTAATCAGCCAGTCAGTGAACAGCTCAAACTCGTATAGCGGGTTACCTTTAGGGTTGCCAATTTTGGATTGGGAAATACCTGGAGATTTTGGGGGCGGAGCCTGATCAGGGCAGGGTTTGGAGAGGGGAGGGATTTCAATGCCATAGTGTCCAATTGCCAAAGGGGCCACTTTCTCCAGGGGAACTGATCTCTGTCACCTGGAGATCAGTTGAAATAGCAGGAGATCTCCAGCCACCAACTGGAGGTTGGCAACCCTAGCTACCTTCCGCTTGCTCAAACAGAACAGTTCAGTGCAATCAGCAGCATTTTCACCTATGTGTGTCCTCGCATAACCCAATGGGAGTCCTAGTCCGCACCTCCCTGTCACGGACCTGTCATCACTGTGCACCCGCAACCACAGAAGGAAATGAAATGCCACCAGTAGCTATCATATACCCTTGACCGAAGAACAGTACACTCCTTCTATCTAGGATAGTCGTCCTCTTCCACCAAGCATGCAGCTTCGGGAGGGACGCACAAGGAGCGGGAAGGAGGTAGGGGACACCCGCCTAGCCAGCCAGATCAGCCGAATCAACCCTGGTGATCAATGGGGTGACAGATGTCACAGCCAGATCGCCCTCACATCCGCCACCAGTAGCTACTACACTATCACAATGCCGCTCAGCAGCTTGCACTGGTTGAAGAGCAGTGGGGCGAAGACACCCAAGGCTCAACTCACAAATGATCACAGCTGGTGCAAAATGGCAGATTGTCATGACGTTTTGCAGCATCCCTAGTAACCACTGGAAATTTACTTATCAAAAGCTAACATACATTATGGCATTTTCAGAGGTAGCTGTGTTGGTTTGCAATAATAATAATAATAAGAGTTGGTCTTTATATGTCGAGTTACTCTACCACTTAAGGAAAAATCACACTGGCTTACAATCACCTTCCTTTCCCCTCAACAGACACCCTGTGAGGTAGGTGAGTCTAAGAGAGCTCTTAATAGAACTGTGACTAGCCCAAGGTCACCCAGCTGGCTTCATGTGTAGGAGTGGGGAAACAAATCCAGTTCACCAGATTAGCCTCCGCGGCTCATGTGGAGGAGTGGGGAATCAACATACAAAACAGTCCTACCAAAATCAAACCCGGTTCTCCAGATCAGAGTCCACCGCTCCAAACCCCCCCTCTTAACCACTACACTATGCTGGCTCTCTAAAACAGTCAGATCTATCCTGCAGACACACAGATATTCCTTCCCTTTCTCTGAGATATCCTTATTCTGCAGTGGTTCACAGGATCAGTCCAGAGCACAGCACAGAAAAGAAAAATGTACAGGGAATAAAAATGTTCACTTAGCTAGAGCTCTCCTTTCACCTTCTCAGCAGCAATTCTTACTGCTGAAGAGATGAGCCACTATGAGGTTAACTTTAAATTGAAAAGCCACTTATCTGATCAGCAGCGGCAATAGCTGCAGAGAAAAGCAAAATCTATGTTCTAGCTTTGTATGCAGTTCTCTTCTATGTATGCATATTCCTTCTCGGAATCCTGGCAGGGGCTATTTTTATTCCCGGCGTCTTGACACTCGGAAAAGAATTTCATTCCTTCTTGGCTCAATTCCGTCCTCGGCAGGTTCATCCAGAGAGTGCCATAACACCTGAGCATCTTCCAGCTAATTTGCCTTCTAATTATGCCCACAAAGTGCATCGCGATGCACTAAATGCTCTTCCCAGAGTGAAAGTTAAAAATTAGCTGTTGTCCTCTGGCTTGTTGGAGAGTTTGGGTTCCCCCCACGCCCCCAGCACAACACTTGAAGATTGCCTTTGCACTCTCCTCCCCTGTTCAATCAGTGTGGAACTTTATGAATTGATAAAGGCTATGAAAGTGGCGTCAGAGGTCAGGAAGGGTTTCCCTACTCATTCTGAAGTTAAAAATTGACTCTGTTAGTATGTGAAACAGCTTCAATTCAACAGCTTCTGAGATAGATTTAAAGATGAGCCAAAATCCCCGATAATATTTCTTTTTATATTCATATGGTTTGGGATCTTCGCTTTGATTTGTTGATTCATTTGCATTGTGCATGCCCGTGTTTGATTTGACTCACAACTCCTGCAATATTTATACATTCTATGTATGCCATTTATCTGTCTCGTTTTACCCATCTTATTTCTTTTATGTCTGTGTATTGATTGATTTGCTAGAAAAGATTCTAGTTTAAGAAAACACAAAAATGGTGCATATAAGGGAAAACAAAAAATCAGAATGGGGATTTGAAGATGAGGACAGCAGGGATAGAAATCTGAAATCACTCCTAGTTGAATCTAGTGCTTCTGTTCCATCAAGACAAGAACCTTCCATTGAAAGAAGACTCCTTCCATTGATGGGAGATTCTTTCCTCCAAACAAAAAGATAAAGACAAAGATAATGGTAATACAGCCATAAAGGTAAAGGTCCCCTGTGCAAGCACCGGGTCATTCCTGACCCATGGGGTGACGTCACATCCCGACAGTTCCAAGGCAGACTTTGTTTGCAGGGTGGTTAGCCAGTGCCTTCCCCAGTCATCTTCCCTTTACCCCCAGCAAGCTGGGTACTCATTTCACTGACCTCAGAAGGATGGAAGGCTGAGTAAACCTTGAGCCGGTTACCTGAAACTGACTTCCGTCGGGATCGAACTCAGGTCGTGAGCAGAGCTTTGGACTGCAGTACTGCAGCTTAACACTCTGTGCCATAGATAATGAAAAAGAATGAAGCAAGACAAAGAAGACAAAGACAAAGAGTTGGTTTTTATACTCCAATTTTCTCTACCTTTTTAAGGAGAATCAAACAAGCTTACAATTGCTTTCCCTTCCTGTCACCACAACAGATACCTTGTGAGGTAGGTGGGGCTGAGAGAGTTCGGAGAGAACTGTGAATAGCCCAAGGTCACCCAGCAGGCTTCAAGTGTAGAAGTGTAGAAGCCAACCTGGTTCACCAGATCAGAGTCCGCTGCTCATGTGGAGAAATGGGGAATCAAATCCGGTTCTCAGATTAGAGTCCACCTTAACCAGTACACCACCCTACCAGATAAGTGTGTGAGAAATTAGTTGTAATTAGGAACTTCTGTCTTAGCTAACTGAAGCTTCCAATAATTAATAGACAGTGAAGAGGAAGAGGAAGACAAATGAGATCAGGGAAAAATGACTGCATGCCCCTTTCCCCATCTTGGGGATCCCAATAAGGGGTTTTGGGAGAGGCTTTAGGAGTACATGCCCAGCTGGAAGGGCAGGGAGCCTCTTCCCAAGAGGCGGGGGTATACACCCAGTGGCTCATGTCCGGGTGACTATCCCGGTACCGCCATCCCTTGATACCCACAGCAAGACCGCTGTGGGTGGGTTCTTACGTCCTGGTCGGCTGACGTAACTGGTGCAGCCCCCATGCTGCACCAAGACTATTGCTGCTGTTGCCAATCAAGTTGTGGCTGCAAAATTTTCCATCAAAGTTCATCCAATTCAACAAGTTTCTAATCTATTAAAGTTTTCAATCAATGTTAAAGTTAATAAATCAAAGTTAATAAAGTTTTTGGGTTAATAATGTGGGTCGAGTGAAGTTTCTCCACAGTTGGCCCTGGGTTAGCAAGTCAAGACTGTGTTTATTTACAAGTTACCACATGAATTAAGTCATTTGTTAAGATTCATATGGCACTTTGGTGTGATTTTTTGAAATTTGACACAAAACGCTATTGTTATTTGGAAACTTAGTATGAACTTGGTCATGCATGATATACTTATAGTAATACGTTTGTTTAATTGGTAAGGACAATTGGTCCATGCACTTCACTACACGGTGACTATTTACTGTCATTATTTTTTAATTCAGTTAAGCAACTGGCTAGTGCTTGATACAACTTTTGTGGTGAGCAAAGTCCAACTTTTCTGGTTCACCAAGTGCCAGAGTCTTCCAGTGTAGTCTTCTTGCTGTCCTAGGGCTATTGGGCTAGAGTCAAAAGCATAGTTACTAAGTTAAACAGTGACACCATTGAAAATAACACATTAGAATGAAAGAACATTTTATTGGAGTAACATGGCCACAACTAAAAGTATTGGCAACGATGATAACAACGCATAGGCGAAGCATGGGAGGCTGGATAGGGACATCAGCCGGCCCCATGAGAACTGATATGAGCCCACGCTCCCAGCGATCCCGTTGGGAGCAGCAGAGGATGACAGTGTAGGGAAATTCACCTGGGGTTGTGCCATTTGGTGTTCCCCCGTCACTTGGGTAGAGGCCAATCCTGCCGACCCAAGACGACAACTCAACACCCGTGGCCTCGCCAAAACCCTCTTATTGGGGTCCCCCAGGTGGGGGAAAGGGGCCCGCAGGCTGCTTCCCCCTAGCAAAACCAATCCAGCCCCCATGCGTAATCCGCCATAGTTGTGACAAATGTATAACAAGACAAACTGCAACTTAGGGAGGGAGGGTCGGGACAAAGCCGGAGACTAAATGAGCTGGGGGCCGGGGAACCTCCCTTTTTATGCAGAGCAGGAGGACCTGAGTGAAAACTCCCCTCCTGCTCTGTAACTGTTTCCCGGCCCAGGCGACCCCGTCCTAAACCTGAATGGCTCCTTAGGAGCTTCCTGATTGGCTGGGGGCGAGATTGCTCCCCAGGGCCAATCAGAAGAGGGGAACCAGGAGCCTGGGGCTGGAGGAACCTCCGGGCTGTCTCAGCTGCCCTCGCCCCCGTCCGGGACACCAAGTCTGGCTCCAGGTAAGTCCTGGAATCGATTGCTTGCTTAAAGGAACAAACTGGAGATTACAGAAACCAGACTTAAGGCATCAGCTTGAAAATATAATAACAATATTGGCTTGCAGAAGGTCCCAGGTTCAATCCCCAGCATCTCCAGTTAAAGGGACTAGGCAAGTAGGTGATGTGAAAGACCCCTGCCTGAGACCCTGGAGAGTTGCTGCCGGTCTGAGTAGACAATACTGACTTTGATGGACTAAGGGTCTGATAAGGCAGCTTCATGTGTTCATGTGTTCAATATGTTAAATATGATTCCAATAATAATACCACATATATTAAATTTGCCCCCCCTTTCAATCAACATTTTACATATATAAATTTCAGTTGCCTTATACAAGGTGATGAGAGCCCAGAATTGTACATGGCTCCCAAGCAAACAGACTCTCCCTCTGTTTCCCTCTCCCTCTGTTTCTAGCCTCCAGTCTCAGGTTCCACCCCTACTGGGCTAACCTTATTAGTTCCTGGGGGCTACAGGAACATAGAGGGGCAAAGGCATACTAAAACTTTAAGGGTGTGTGTAAATGTTGTTAATTGTGTGGCAATTAAGGATTAAGTTTATTTTTTTTCCAAAAGAGGATATACTAAAGCATGCTTGAAATCAGTTGAAAATGTCCTGTCAGAAAAAGCAGATTAAAAATATAAAGAGATGACAAAACAAATATAAAGAGATGACAAAGCAGTGGTCTAGCGGTTTTTGTTTTGTTTGTTTTTTTTAAACTAGGGAAGCCATGAATTTTGCAACAATCCTGTTCCTCAGTTGAACATACTGTGCTGCTGGCTTCTGGTGCTGACGCTGGGCTGATTGCTACGTCCTCCCAGGGGCTCCTGGGGAGAATCCAAGTTTGCGTGTAATTTGGGGTGTTTTACCGCACCCCAATCCAGCCCTTGCAAGTGGGCTGAGAAGCAGGAATTCCCTGCAGCCATATATGCGGTTTGATCTCCTGAATACTCCGAGGAAGCTTTATTAAGTCCCCCGGAGTTTCAGACGTTTGATCCCGTGGGCACGAAGGGATTGAAATCGCCAGCGCGCAACTTCGGCTTTAGAATCTACCCTCCAGCACCTTATAAACATCATAAGGACTACATCAAGATTAAAACCTCACCTCCAGACGCCCAAGTGAGTAGATAACAATCCTTCGCTTTTCACTGGCGTTATCGAATAACAGGGGGTTGAAGAAAACATTCCTGGTAACCGTTTCTCTCCCTTAATTGAACTGGATGATTTTGCTGCATGAGATCCATCAGACAAAGCAGCAGGAGCCTTATCAAACTGATCAACTTAAACTAAAACAACGAGCTTGAATGATTGACGTAAGATCTGCCAATCCGACGCGTTCTTAAAGGAAGGGGAGGGAGGAACCTTTGAGAATTTGCTTGGGGTAAAAAAGGTCCTCCAGCCACGTTTTACAACAAAGAGGATTCCTTGACCGGAAGACTCTGTGCTTCCTTCAATATCCCTCTCTATCGTTCTACAAGCAAATCAACAGGAAGAAGGTCGTAGGACCGGAAATTCGTCTTACTCGTGTTACACCAAAACCATTCCTGAAGGTAACAACCATAGAGAAGAGACGATAGAAGGTCCGCGATGAGGCAACTCCTGGAATACTTCCTGGTTCTGCCGATCTAGAGCGTCTGGTAAAACTCGTTGGTATTTTCAACTTTAAAAAGTTATTTTAAGCTTAAATACTCACTTCTTCAACCCGAAAAAGATATTAAGCTGGTCAATGAAATATTCTCTATCAACTACATGTAATGGACTCCTGCTAGATGACCATCAATTTTTTAACTAAGTTACATATGTAAATGTCTGGAACCTCTCCCTGATCTGGCTAAATTCATAGCCCTGCCCTTATGAAATTAAAGGAAACTTAATACAGAATTTAACCATGGAAAAAAAAGTACAGGACATGCTTGCTAAACATTCTGAGGCGACAATTAAACAAGTAAAACAGATATCAACACAGATGGCTCAACTGATTTCAATGATGATGACTCTTGACCAATCATCACAGGTATGTAATCAGAAGTTGGACCTGGTTACAGAAGATATAAAAGTCATGAAAATTCAAATGATGGCCACAAATACAGACATACAAGTAATGGATTCTTCTGTCCAAAAAGTCATGGAAGAATACAAGGATACAAAGAAGAAGACAGAAGTCCAAGAAGGTAACCAGTTGGTGACAAAGAGATCAGACATACAAGAAATGGACTTTTCATCTAAAAAAGTCATGGAAGGACGTGTGGATATAAGGAAGAAGAGAGCAGGTCAAGGAACACAAATTGAAGCCATGATGGAAATGAAGCCCAGAAAGAATTATTTTTGGATACATACCCTGTCTGAGGAAATGAGAGAGCATAAAGAAATCCTGTTCCCATACCTGACTGACTTATTTCAGTTGCAGAAGGAAGTATTAGACCATGGTTAAAGGACTGATTTAAATATGATTGCTGGATTGGAAGGCTTTGACAGTGTGGATGGGTGGCATGGCTATTAACGATGTAGTGGAATTAAGATTTAGACATCATTTTGGGATTATGTTAACAAGTCCTCCTTTTATAGACTATCAATTGATATAAAAGTATACTGGAATATGTGATTATTACTTTAAGGAAAATGTCGGAATGTACTAAGGATATTGGTTTTTTCTCCTTTTTTTTATAAGGGGCGGACTTGTGATATGGATCTGGGATATGATTTACACTGAAATAAGATCGATTAAACAGGAAATATCCCTAAAATATTGGAGAGGATGTTGTTTAATATGATTAAATTTATGTTATACTGGCTGCAATTTTATGCAGCCAAATGGAAAGGGACAAAGGTTTCAGAATAAAGGGATTAAATCATTTAAATGTTAGAACTGGTGGAGTTGGAGAAACTAGGGAAAAGGGGAGAATTGAAGGAATCATTGTGATAATGTATAAGATCTGGGAAAAATGGAAGGTTACTTTTTACTCTGATCCAGAATGTAAAATTTTATATAACATGAAACTTTAGAATGAGATTAATACTAGGATCAGAATATGTTAACGAAGGATAATAACACTTTATTAAGAGGTAGATGGAGGTGATGGGGAAGTCAATTTATTTTTTATGTTTAATGGTAATCAAGACAACAATTAATGTAATTGTGATTGTGATATTATTTTTACATTGTTGTTAAAATTATGAAGAATTTATAGTTTTAAAAAACCAATAAAAATTTATTAAAAAAAGAAAAGAAAAGAACATACTGTGCTGGATGGGGACAACCAGACATCAGCTGATCACTTGGGTTGTTTATGCATGGGAGTTTTACCTGAGGTTTGTTGCTCGCTGGACCCACAGTTTCCTGCAGGGAGTCCATGCACCAGTAGTCTCCAAGCTCAAATCAGGAAGTATTTGGATCCCTGCCCCTTGCAATGCTGCTTCGTAATTGGCTGTAGTGAGAGAAAAGTTCCCTCCCCCCAAATCCAATTGCCACATAAAAAAGCATTTTAAGAACATAAAAACAAAAAAAAACAGAGCAATCTGAAAAGAAGGGGGGAGAGATCCAAGCCTTGGTTTTAAAAAGCCTTTCTTTTAGAAAGAGCTTTGAGGAAGCAGAAAGTATTTGAACCCCTACCTCTGGACATGCTGCTTTGTAACTGGCTATGAGCGAAACTAAGCTTGCATGTCCCGCACTTTGCCTTATGAATGGAGATTTCACCCGGGCTGAGCTCAGGGGAGAAGGAAGAATTGGGTTAACAGAGGAATGGGAAAGTCCAGGATGTATAAGGGCTGGCAGCCAGGTCATCTCTAATGGAGGAAAAAGTCATGCATAACCCCAAGGAACAACCAAGACAGATGGGGGGGGGGGGTGTGTACATGAGTGAAAGTACCCATGCATTAACGACCTTGGTCTGCTTGGTTTGTAGGGTTACCAACTGCCAGGTACTAGCTGGAGATCTCCTGCTATTAGAACTGATCTCCTGCCTACAGAGATCAGTTCACCTGGAGAAAATGGCCTCTTTGGCAATTGAACTCTATGGCATTGAAGTCCCACCCCTCCCCAAACCCCACCCTCAGGATCTGCCCCCAAAACTTCCCTCCGGTGGCAAAGAGGGACCTGGCAACCCTATTGGTTTGGGACCAAATGATGCCTGCGCACACCAAACAGGTTTGCATCATATTTTTTTGCAAAACTGCCCTAATGTGAAACTGTTACTGACCCAAACAGACCAACAGACATCATTAAGAATGACTTGGACAAGAAGAGGCAATGGTAAGCCACCTCTGTTTGTCTCTTGCTTGCATACCCTATGGGGACGCTGTAAGTAAGCTGGGACTTGATGACACTTTCCACCACCATCTTTCACTGTTACACAGATGTAGCATTTCTTGCTTTGTCATTTTAAATTGTTTGTGTAGCAAACAACTCAGGATCCTCTGATTTCTACGCTTGATGCATTGCTCAGTTTTATTGTCGCTGGCTCTCTATTTGGCTCGTCGCTGTTGTTGAGTGGGCAAAAATGGTATTCACATTACGACTGTGACTTTTTCTCTGAAAAAAGAGAGCGAGTCCTCAAAGACAGCAGTGCAATCAAATGCAATCATTTCAATTTCGAAGCAGCAAGCAAGCGTTTGAGTTATGGATCCCAATTAACCAGTAATTGGTCATAATGTATGCCCATTCTGAATGGACAGGGCAACAATATTGAAATGAATGGGCTGCTCTTTTTCAGGTTTCGACTGCTAGACATTCAAAGTGAAAAAACACTTTTCACCAGTAAGGTATACTTTATATTTTAATCCAGTATGACAGATGTTCCAAAATAAAGGAGTGCACAGAGAAAGGAAGGCTGGTACAGAGATAGTTAGTTTGTTTGGAATAACATATATCATCAAATGCTAGCTGGAATAAAACTGCAACTTTGGCCAAATACAGCAAGGCTGAAGAAACACTGAGTCTATAGCCCATTAAAGGTGACTTAATACACATTGAAATCAATGTGCATAGAGTGAGAACAGGCATAACTACCCCATCTAGGGTTGCCAACTCCGGGTTGGGAAATACCTGGAGATTTTGGGGGTAGAGCCTGAGGAGGGTGGGATCTGGAGAGGGGAGGGACTTAAATGCCATAGAGTCCAATTGCCAAAGCAGCAATTTTTTTCAATATTTTCTCCAGGGAAACTGACCTCTGTCAGCTGGAGATCAGCTGTAATAGCGGGAGATCCCAGCCACCACTTGGAGGCTGGCAACCCTAAATCCATCCCCCAACCATATGAATGATCAGGGCCAGTTCCAGATTTTGCGGGGCCTGGGAACATGACAGCCCTTCAAGTACTTGAAGATGGTTATCATATCACCTCTCAGTCATCTCCTCTCCAGGCTAAACTTACCCAGCACCTTCAACCTTTCCTCATAGGACTTGGTCTCCAGACCCCTCACCATCTTTGTTGCCCTCCTCTGGACAAGTTGCAGCTTGTCTACATCTTTCTTAAATTGCGGTGCCCAAAACTGAACACAATACTCGAGGTAAGGTCTAACCAGAGCAGAGTAAAGCAATACCATCACTTCGCGTGATCTGGACAATATACTTCATCATCACCACTATACTTCATCAGAGGAGGTCTCCGCAGGCTGACTCATGTCATCAAGGCTCACAACAATAAGACATGAGGGTGGGCATTTTCACACATTACTAGTTTAAGCAGTAACTATGTACTTCATTGGTTAACATCAATCCTATATCATATTACACCCTTCTAAGCCCATTGACTTCAGTGTGCTTTGAAGGGTGTAACTCTGCTTAGGACTGCAAAACCAATGCCCTGCATCTGAGATCTAAAGTTGGGAATGATATGTTCTAGATTAGGTACACTCCTTCATTTTGTGAAAATGAGAATGACTCCAGCATTCCTGGATACGAATGAGCATCCAATCCACTGATGTTCTAGGAAGAAGATACATTTTGTACAGAAAATCATACATTTGTTTTTTAGGTATACTGACCTTTAGCATTTCAACCTATAATGTGACATTTAAAACAGTTACCCCACTTGGAGTGTGGAGCCCTGAATTTTGCCAGTCTTGCTTTCCTAGAAAAAGAAGAAATATTAGCACAAATAAGACTTGTAGAAACCATATGGGTCCCAGTTCCATCACATTATATTTGAAGTATGGTGGAAATAGCCCTGACCTGGAAGGGCCAGGCTAGCCCAATCTCAAAAGCTAAGCAGGGTTGGCCCTGGTTAGTATTTGGATGGGAGACCACCAAGGAACTGCATGGTTGCTATGCAGAGGAAAGCAATGGCAAACCACCTCTCTTTGTCTCTTGCCTTGTAAACTCTGTGGGGTTGCCATAAGTCATCTGTGACTTGATGGCATTTTATGCACATGCACATGGTGGTAATGGGTGCACGTGCATTGCTCCTGAATGGATTGATGCCTAGCAAGCACTTGAACGAGACCTTTTGAATGAAAAGTCTTGAATGAGAAGTCCCTTTCCACTAGAACCTCATTGATAGCCCTGATATCTCTTAGAAGTTTCTGTTTGGTCTTGATTCGAGACTGGGAGTTCGGTGGGTGGTTTTATTGAAGCGTATCTCCACACCTTATGTTTGGCTTTGCTCCTAAAGCATTGTTAGTCATTCCAAATCCCCAAGAAGGACTGGGCTCAGAGCCGAGATGTATCTTCCAACAGTCTGAATGCAGAGATCAAGGCTACCTTCAAAGTAAAACAAAGTGCAGTCAGAGCGCAAGCTTTGAGGTGCTTTTATTTTACTCTGCTTTGCTGTAAATGTGACACTGGGTCTGCTATAAAGCATTTAATTAAGGAAAAAAACTTTCACTAAGGATCATAAAAAGACAAAGCTTTAGTGTAGTTGCATTCAGTTAAGCAGCTGCCCTGCCGAGAACGCTCAAAACACAAATATAAAAGCACCATCTAAGGACTGGCTTGATAAATATGTTTATGCATGCCATTAAAAGTAAAACACCATTGTGTCTTTTCATTCCAAGCCTATCTTCTTCATGCGTAAATGTAATCGTTTTCTTTAAAAGAGCGAATGTATTTATAGATAGCATGCTGTCATATATATTTTATCCTCTCTTTTTTTTAAAAAAGCCGAACTTCAATTCCAATTTTGTTCCATGGCTAGCAGTGATATAACAAAGGGAAGAGAAGTTAAATTAAATATTTGTCGAACCATTCTGCTGCAGATGGATGTTTCCCAACAAAATTAAGTTTCAACTTGAATCAAGAATTGTATATAATTTATTTGCATTCTGTATCTTCTGTGTCTCAGCCTCTATGTCAATTATTGATTTTTGTTCAATATTTCAATACAGCCGGTAGTTCTGAGAATACTGTGAACATCTCCCCTGCCCCATTCTCAAGCAGCCTGAAACATCTGTTTGAACCATATTTATTTTCTTAAGCTCTATGGAGTGAATGGTTTTCCCCAGTCATATATCACGAGAGTTGCTGAATCAGGGGATAAGTACAATTTCGGGCAATAATGCCTCCAGGGGCTACTTTCTGGAAACTTCTCTGCTGCGTTTGCCTATATTTATAAGAGCGCACATGTCTGTGCAAAACTAGAATGGGCATTGCCTCATGGGAATCAGTTCAGAGAGGTTCATGGTTAGTATAAATGGCCTTGCTCCACTCCTATTGGCACACAGCTGGAGATCTATAAGGAAGGGTGTATGTGCTCAGAAAAAAGAATTAACTTGGTGTGCATGACTGAAATCTGGCTGGATCATATTAGCCAGCCTGTTCTACTTTTATTAGCTCCATCCAGTCCTTTTTCTACCTCTGTTGTGCGTATGGAGAGGGGAGTAATTACAATCCTCTGTAAATCTTTCTTGTTCTACAGATAATACAGACAGTCAATATCCTTTATAGATTTATTTATTTGTATGTATGTATATACGACACCAATCAAATTGGTAATAGTTCAAAGCTCTTCACAAATGACCACACATAATGATAAACTAACAAAAACTAGAAGTTAAAAAACAGCTTACAAATGATAGGGGAAATCCCAGAGAAAGGGATTTCCCCTATCCCATAGAAAGGGAAATCCCAGAGAAATCCCAGAGAAAGGGAAATCCCAGAGAAAGGGATTTCTATCCCATCTCTTTCTATGAGATGGGAATGGGATTTCTTCCCACTCCCATCTCACTTCAGCATAAAGGTCTCCCCAAAACACTGCCCCGAGGAACAGTGAAGACCCAGGAACAGCACAAGAGTGAATATTCAATGGCAGGGGAAGATTCAGAAAACAAACAAACAAAATCTATTTGTGGAAATCTACTGCTGGATACAGCCACAGATGAAAACCTGGGTAGGTAGATTTAAAAGATCTTCTGAAATTAAAAGAAAGTTTATCCTTGAGTGTTTGCACCTTTTGTTGGGTAACATGTTCAAGTGGTGGCAGTCTATGTGATATAGAGAATGACTAAAGGTAAAGGTAAAGGTCCCCTGTGCAAGCACCAGGTCATTCCTGACCCATGGGGAGACGTCACATCCCGACGTTTTTCTAGGCAGACTTTGTTTGTGGGGTGGTTTGCCGTTGCCTTCCCCAGTCATCTTCCCTTTACCCCCAGCAAGCTGGGTCCTCATTTTACCGACCTCGGAAGGATGGAAGGCTGAGTCAACCTTGAGCCGGCGCGGCTACCTGAAACCGACTTCCATCGGGATCGAACTCAGGTCGTGAGCAGAGCTTTTGACTGCAGTACTGCAGCTTAACACTCTGCACCACTACCCGCACTTATAATAGAAAGAACATTAAAATGAAAATGTCCATACACATGCTGTGCACAGGAATGGATTGAGCAAGGAATACAAAGAAAAAGTGTAAACAAAAAATCCTCTGACCCTGTCTGTGACCTGCCCTAGCTGATCTTAATCTAAAGTGGGCTATTTAGCTTATTTGTTGCAGTAGTTACTTCCCCATTACCTTGGAATCTTGCTGCAGGCTGCCTGCCCTTTGTCTAGTCCACATGGTAATGACTGCAATCCAAAATGGCATATCCTGTGGCAGCTCCCTCCTGTAGGTTGCTCCCATATGGACTTTGCCAACAGTGTTTCCCATTCCCCTTGTGTCCAAGGAGTTTATCTCTTTTGTCTTCCCACTTACTGTGTAGGACAAATCTTCTCTTCCTCATGTAACCAGGAAGATATACTCTAGCCTCTCACATCACAAGTCTCTGTCACCTTCTACATATCAAAATGCAGCCAAGGTGTGATCTGGTCATTGTCTCTAGCTGGGAGAGCCATTTGCATGTGTAAAGCTTTGATTAATTGATAAATATATAAAGGTTTGATAGCTGATTTTTCACAGGGCAATTCTTGGAATGAGTGATGCTCTGATAGCAACTAACTTCCCTCTTTCTGCTTGGCTCCTGCCAACAACAACAAAAACACTTTTTAAGAAGAGTGAAGGAGGTTGCAAGGCTCTAGCCTTGAAGTATAGTGATGGGCATTCCTACAAATAAGGAATTCCACAATTTTGGTGCCATGACTGAGAAGGCCCCTTTTTTGGATGCCACCTGTCTAGCCTTGGATGTCAGGGGCACCCAAACTAGGACCTCTGAAGTTGACCATAATGATCAGGTAGGTTTGCAAAGGAGTAGGCGGTCCTTTAGGTAATTGAGCTGGTTTAGGTAATTTTTGAGCCTGGAAATTACACAATGATGGTCCTGTGGGATGGTCTTTGATGCTGAGTCCACCTTGCTTGGCTATGCTCAGGTTGTTGCGGCCTTCATACCAACCATGGGCTGAATTGGATCCAATGCATGAGAAAGGACTATGCACAGGATGGTGGGGAGAAACTGACATTTGAGACCCTCAAGCCACTGAACCAGTACCTATTGGTCAAAAGGTTAGGATAAAGTTCGCTTGTATGTCAATTCACTCAGTTTTTAAAGCAATTAATGACCACTCTGCTTCCAAATCTGACACTCTCTTTTTATTGCATATCCCTGTTATCTATGGCCATTTATGCTTGGTAATTAGCAGTGAGTTCCAGCCTGAACTGCCCCCATTTTTTTTTTTTAAGTTTTTTACAGTGAACCATCTTTCAGGAAGTGACTGTGAAGCCGGCACATACCTGCTTCACATTACTTAAGAGCCCCTTTTGTGTAAGCTCCGCCCTCACGGCGAAGAATCTCCTCAAAGAAACATGCAAAATCACAGCTGCCCATTAGCTAATGATTGCTAATAGCTATGCAAACAAAGAGCAGTCATGTGGGGGGGTTAAAAAAAGAGCTTTGAGCAAGCTTCCTTCAATTATTTAAAACTAAGACAGTCTTCTGAATTAATCCAAGAGTCACTGCCAAACTGCTACAGTGTAACTGCTCAATTACGACACAGGACTGAATTAGCATCCCAGTTATAAAGAGTTGAAAGAATAGTCATAACCTCTGCATAGGTTTGTAACAGGGGAAAAAATCTAAGACACGCTGAAATCAATCCTTCATTCTATATTGTTTACCAAAACTGTGTCTTTTGTTCTGAATTACAATGGGGAGTTCCTAGACACAACACAGAAAATGTCCCTGAATTGGCGCTCTCTGAAAAAGGTTCTTTTCCTGTAGCGTTTTTTGTACCTCCTGGCAGAAGAAAGGAATGTTTATGGCACCAAACAAGGGCTGCATTTCTGCGACCTTCACTGCAAGAGATTTTCTTTCATGAATTTTTGAAGCCTTTAGTAAATGAAGACTAATAAGTTTTCAAGATACCAGCTAATCCAAATGCCAAAATTATAATTAATCCTATTTATTTCAGTGGGATTTCATACTAATGAAGTATGCTTAGGGCTGCAAACTTTTAACAAACGCTTGACATTTTGCAAATTTCCAGGAGAGGGGTGACATATACATTGTTTATGGCAGAGTTGGGGTTTTGACATGGTTGTGTAACCTCCAGCTGAACATGAGAAATTGCAAAATGCAAGGTTTGCTTCCGAAACTTGAATCCTATTCTGTAAAATGCCACCTTGAATCCTATTCTGTAAAATGCCACAATGGATACAGGTCACCAGGATCTGAGGCAAAGGTTTTTCACATCACCTACACCTTGATCTTTTTTTAACTGGAGATGCCAGGGATTGAATCTGGGACCTTCTGCGTCAGAGACCAGCAGATGCTCTACCAGTGAATCATGGTCCTTGTCCATTCTTCTAATTAAATGACTGAGTGTTCCACAATCACTTTCTTTAATGATTCTGCTCAAATGACCAATAGAGGAGGCGGAGGAGGAGGAGGAGGAGAAGAAGAGTTGGCTTTTATATGCCAACTTTCTCTACCACTTAAGGGAGACTCAAACCGGCTTACCATCTCTTTCCCTTCCCCTCCCCACAACAGACACCCTGTGAGGCAGGTGGGGCTGAGAGAGCTGTGACTAGCCTAAGGTACCCAGCTGGCCTTATGTGTAGAAGTGGGAAACCAGCTTGGTTGACCACGTTAGCATCCGCAGCTCATGTGGAGGAGTGGGGAATCAAACCCGGTTCTCCAGCTTAGAGTCCACAGCTCCTAACCACTACACCATGCTGAAGGGGGCAGCTGTCTTTGTTGGTGCACAGATGTGAGGGCGATCTGGCTGTAACATCTGTCACCCCTTTGATCACCAGGGTTGATTTGGCTGGCTAGGCTACCCCTACCTCCCTCAACATTCCATGTGCTTCCCTCCCAAAGCTGTGCGCTCGGTGGAAGAGTCCACCGCTCCAAACCACCGCTCTTAACCACTACACCATGCTGGCTGTCTTTAGCAGGACCACACTAAAGGACAATGGCCAAAATATTTAATATCTAATGTAGTCCCCTTATCCTGTAAAATAGGCAATCATATACTATAAATTCACCATCTCCCACTGCCTTTATGTCAGCAGGGCAACCATGCAGCAGAAGGAAAGTGCCCTGAATGGCAAAGATTTTTCTTTTTCAGTCACATACCTCCGAAGCTAACACTCGACAGATGGAAGTTAAAAAAGAAACGTGCCGGCTGCTTGAGGCACATTTTCATTTGTCGCTCAGCTAAGTTTGTTTCACTTTTAATGGTTCACTTTGCTCAACCTGTGAATAAAATATTAACTTCTTAAAAATACTGCAGGAGCTTTAACTGGCGAATGGCCTCCGGAGACAGCGTTCCTCAAAATATCCCAAATTCACAGATGCTTAATCCGCGGGGATGTGCAAAACTTCTCTAAAGAATTGTTGCTAGTTTTATTGAAATGCTTCTTTCTCCCTTTGAAATTCCTTCGGTGGCCTGCCTGATTAGGAATTTCTAAATATGCTTTAAAATTTTGCTTCGGGCACAATGCCGATTGTTTTTGTAATTTCTAAAGTTTTGAAGCCATATTTCAGTTTTTCGATGTGCACACACACACAAAAAGGGAATACAATATAAATAAGTGGAGAACAACATAGTGGCAGCTGTATGGTGGTGGCTGTAAGACAATGGGAAGAGTTCCAGCTTTTGGCTACTCTTGGGGGGGGGGGGAAAGCTCTTCTACCTGCTGAGATCAATTTGTCTTTCTATATGGCAGAATTTGAAGCAGGTTCTCCCCAGGAGACTTCAGATTTCAGTGAAGATCATATAGTAACAGGCTTTTAAAAAACTGTACCAGTTTTTGACTTAGGGCTATAAAAGCTCAGGCCGGCCACTTGAACTTGTCCCAGAAAGATCAACACATGAAGTTGCCCATATACTGAGTTGGAGGGTCTGTCCATCAATTTCTGTAATGTCTACACTGACTGGCAGTTGTTCTCTGGGGTCTCAGGTAGAGATCTTTCTGATTACACACTACCTAATCCTTTTAATTTAAGATGCTGGGGTCTGATCCTGTAATCTTCTGTATGCAAAGAAGATGCTCTACTGTCAAGCCACTACCACGCCTACAGAAACCAGCACTGTGGTTTCAATATTGGTGAGATACAACCCCATCTGTGAATGCCACAATGTCTGGCTATGGCATTTTTGCAGTGTTGGGATATGTCACATCACATTTCATCACTGCTGCAAATTTACTAGTTAGGGTTGCCAGCCTCCAGGTGGTCCTGGAGAGAATGAAGGCTCAGTGCTGTATAGATGATGGAAAAGATCCAAACAGCACTACAAAGTAATATCAACACAAGATAAATTTATAAAGGTGCAGGTAAGTGCAAGGAGTGAACATATGTACAAAGATTAAGGGAAACCCAATCAGGATTTTTTTAAACAATTAGCATAAATAGTCCAGCAAGATATGCAATATGACAAAAGAAATTGTCCAATGGATCACATAAAAACAATATAGCTGTCCATGAAAGACTTTCCTGTATTTCTCGGTAGCTGGACACAAAATGTCAAAAAAGAGGACCACAGCGAGGAGGTGCCAGAGGAGGTGCCCGGACGTGTCGTCTAGATCATGCACACGTTTCGCACATGGCTTCATCAGCTACACATATCAGAAAAGTTTATAACAATCATATCAATTTCAAAGAGGGACCGAGCTTTGGAGACCTATACAGAAATCCTCTCGGTCCCTCTTTGAAATTGATATGATTGTTATAAACTTTTCTGATATGTGTAGCTGATGAAGCCATGTGCGAAACGTGTGCATGATCTAGACGACACGTCCGGGCACCTCCTCTGGCACCTCCTCGCTGTGGTCCTCTTTTTTGACATTTTGTGTCCAGCTACCGAGAAATACAGGAAAGTCTTTCATGGACAGCTATATTGTTTTTATGTGATCCATTGGACAATTTCTTTTGTCATATTGCATATCTTGCTGGACTATTTATGCTAATTGTTTAAAAAAATCCTGATTGGGTTTCCCTTAATCTTTGTACATATGTTCACTCCTTGCACTTACCTGCACCTTTATAAATTTATCTTGTGTTGATATTACTTTGTAGTGCTGTTTGGATCTTTTCCAGCCTCCAGGTGGTGGCTGGAGATCTCCCGCTATTACAACTGATCTCCAGCCGATAGAGATCAGTTCACCTGGAAAAAATGGCTACTTTGGCAATTGGACTCTATGGCATTGAAGTCCCTCCCCTCCCTAAACCCTGCCCTCCTCAGGCTCTGCCCCAAAAATCTCCAGGTATTTCCCATCCTGGAGCTGGCAACCCTATTACTAGTTGAGCTTGACACTCATTCAAGACTGAACATCACTATACATCTACCAACTATTATAAGATTCACACAAACATATGTTAAAGCTAGGGCTGTCGATTCGGTTTGTCCCAAACCGAAAAACTGCTGAATTTCCCCCGATTCAGCAGTTTCTGTTTCGGGACGAACCGAATTCAAAAAAGGTGGGAAATGGGGGGAGCTAAATTCCCCGACTTCAGGGTGTTCGGCAAATAAATTTGGCAAATTCAGTGTTCGGCTCTCCCCCCCCCCACGCACCTTCACAGGGCTTCGCTGAAGGCGCGCGGGGGGCGCCTTTAAACAGATATGCACCTTCCAGCTGGAAGGCGCAGATCTGTTTAAAGAGCCCCCTGAGCGCCTTCATGGAAGCCCCCTGAAGGCCAGCGGGGGGGGGGATTTTCCCCCGAACTCCGGATCTCACCCGAATTTCGGGGATCCGAAGCGGGGGAGTTCAGACTTCGGTACGGCCCGAATTTAAAAGGGCCGAATTTTGCCGAAGCCAAACTATACCGAATTTTTTTTTCAACAGTCCTAGTTAAAGCCCAAAAGTCCCAGATGAAATCAGGTGCTTCTAGACGATTTGCCACCAATTGCGGAATGCATGCCTGACTGTTCTGGGTGGGGTGGCTGTACATCAGAGCCTGTCCACATATTACATTATTATTAACTCCTGATTATTATTAACCTCTGATTACTCCTGATTACATGTAGGATTCACCATAAGTGATATCCATATGTACATTCTGCAGCAGGGAAAGAAAAGGCATGAATCTCTCTGAACTACCACTCCAAGCGATAGGATCCAACCAACATTCCAATACCTTGGATCTGCATCCACACTGACTAGGGTTACCAGGTAATTAGCAGGCCTGCCCGCAGCCCCTCAGCTGGCCAACAGGAGAAACAGGCCAGCTGAAGGGGGCAGTCTGCCCACACACGCTGTGGTTTACCTTGAAGTGTCCGGGATGGTCTAGCACATCTCTAAAAAAAACTTTTTTTAAAAAAAAACATAGAGCTTTTGGAGGAATGTGCTAGAGAGTCCCCTTCACTTCCAGGGTAAACCAGGAAGTTATGAGGATGCTCTAGCACATTCCTCCCCAAACTCTGTGATTTCCATAGAGTTTTTTGAGGGACATGCTAGAGCGACCCTGTCACTTTCAGGGTAAACCTGAAAGGGAGGTTTTTCCATGACCCCCCCCCCCACACACACACCAAAGCTCCTGTTAGTGGCAAGGGGGGACCTGGCAACCCTAACACTGACTCATTCTGCATAAAAATATGTTTAATATTCATGGTGTTACATAGTTTATATCCAGGCCAGCACAACATGCCATTCACCAAGATGAACACTGCCCACCACCAATGCATTTGGGCCTCCAAGTGGTGTAGTGGTTAAGAGTGGTTATGAGCAGTGGTTTGGAGCAGTGGGCTCTAATCTGGTGGACCACATTTGATTCCCCACTCCTCCACATGAGCAGGGGATGCTAATCTGGTGAACCGGGTTGGTCTCCCCACTGCTACACATGAAGCCAGCTGGGTGACCTTGGGCTAGTCACAGCTCTTATAGAGCTCTCTCAGCCCCACCTACCTCACAAGGTGTCTGTTGTGGGGAGGGGAAGGGAAGGTGATTGCTAGCCGGTTTGATTCTTCCTTAAGTGGTAGAAAAAGTTGGCATATGAAAACCAACTCTTCTTGTTTCATTCTTTTTCATTGTCTATGGCTGGTATCCCCATATCTTCTTTTTCTTCTGCTAGCAGTCCAGATATAGTGTTTGGTTTCTTTTTTCTTCTTCTCATGTCTCTTCAGTTGTCTTTGCACCTTTTGAACATTTCCAGAATTCCCTCTTATTTTCCACTGATACTGCTCATATCTGAAGAAGTGAGCTGTGACTCACGAAAGCTTAAACCCTGCCAGAAACTTTGATGGCCCTGTATCTTGGATGGCTGGTGGCAAGGCTAAAGGGGCCAGTAGCCACGGCAGCCACCAGAAGCATCTACAAAGAAACAGAGTGCAAGGTGAGAAAAAGAGGCCAGCCAATGGGTGGGCTGAGGGAGGTGGCCCTGTCCTAGAAGGGAAGGGCTACCTAGGACCTCCGTCCACAGCAGATTCCTCTATTCTTTCTCTGGGCTTCTCGGACAGCTTCAGCTCAGTTTAGGTTTCTTAGACAGAAACTTGTTGTTTTTAAGATGATCCCGAGGCTGCTGTTTCTCTAATAAGTATATTGTGCATAGGACTGCAGCCAGAACTTGATTCATGCTTACTTGGAAGTCATACCCCTTGAAGCCAATGGATTTTGCTCCTTGGTTAAGAGCACAACAATCTCCAGAACTCCCCCCCCCACCCGCACTTTGCTTGCAGCTGTAATCAAGAACCTCTCAGACCGTTTCATTTTTGCGAGCTGCCCAGCCAGCCTTCCAGTTGTCCATGGCCAACCTTGCTGGAATTCTGCATCACTGACACATAATGTTTCCCATCCATAACCACAAAAGTTTAGTTGTTTATCTTGTCCCTTTGCAATGCCTTTCATTCAAGTAGGCATTTCACACTTGTCCTTTCTTGAGCCTCCCAGCGATGATGCAGATCTCTCCATATGCATTTACTTGGCTAATGTGTGGAATTAGTCAAGCTTGTAATTCCAGGGTGTAAATTTATAAGTGTGTGTGTATGTGTGAAGAGCCATCAAGTTGCAGCTGACTTATGGTGACCCACTAGAGTTGCCAGGTCCCTCTTCACCAATGGCAAAGGTTTTTTGGGGTTAGAGGGCGGGGTTTGGGGAGGGGAGGGACTTCTATGCCATAGTGTCCAATTGTCAAAGCACCCACTTTCTCCAGGTGAACTGATCTCCATTGGCTGGAGATCAGTTGTAATAGCAGGAGATCTCCAGCTAGTACATGGAGGCTGGCAACCCTATGACCCACCAAGGGGCTTTGAATGCAAGTGAGAAGCAGAGGTGGTTTGCCATTGCCTTCCTCTGCAGAGTCTTCCTTGGTGGTCTCCCTAATTAGTGTACCAGTCCTGCTTAGCTTCTGAGATCTGAAAAGATTGGGCTATAGCATGCCACTTTTCCTCCCCTCTATCTGTCTGTCTGTCTGTCTGTCTGTCCGTCCATCCGCCATCCATCTACCCACCCACCCACCCATCCATCCATTCAAGTAAAAATCTGTGTTTATTCATGCAGACAGTAATGTAGACAAGCATGTGTTGGCATGGGCAGGGGGACATTTAAGTAACTTTTGGGGTTGCTAATAGCTAAACTACAGTATCTGTTTACCCCAGCAAAGAAGTCCATATTATGCTTTGTTTTTTATTCTGCTGGATAGCCCATCTCTTCAAAGCTGCATGGCCGTGACTACACACAGATACCATGTGGTACATACTTAGCAATCAGTGGAAGGATAGATAGATAGATAGATAGATAGATAGATAGATAGATAGATAGATAGATAGATAGATAGATAGATAGATAGATATGCTAACACGGGGCTCGCCGACTTAGAACCACTGCTGCCAAGTTATCCTTGTTATATGAAACAACCCAAAAGTCCCAGCTGGTTACACAGGAGTAGCCACACCAGTGGCACCATGACTACTGCGCGCAGTGTTTTCTTCTGTTCTCTTTGCTTTCAGACTCACAAGGCTGTGTGGCACAGCGCTGTTCCCCCACACATTATCTAGTCCCTCACAATGCAGAAATACATGAGGAATCAGCAAAGAGTGGGAAAAGATGCGAGATTTGTACCTCTAGGGCTAGGCGGTTAATGTTTAAATATATTCCAGAAAGATAAGACTTGACGCTCACTCAGAATTCTAATAAGTGTTTTTTATTTGGCAATGATTGATATGACTTTTTTTCTCCTCCCAAAATGTACTTTAAAAATAAATAAGAGAAAAGGGTGTGTTTCCTTCCCTTTTGCTGGAATTCAATTGATTTTTTGAAAAGGGTCCTTTTCCATTTGGTTGATTGCTTTCTATTCCCTGGCCAGAGTTCTGGACAGGTACATGGAAGAGGCACAGAAGGCAGCCGACAGGGAATGCTGGTGCCAATCAACCCTGCCCTCAGTCCAGCTCTCTTCGAAAGATCTTGCTGGAGATTAGCATGCTTTTAAAAGTTTAATGGAGCTGCCTGGGCTGGTAGCCAGAAGTGGTATATAGTGAGGGAGGATGAATACAGTGAAAGCTGTAGGGCTGCCAGGTTGCCATCAGCCCAAACCATGAGATTCATTGGACAGGGCCTAGTGATGTCATAGTTGGGGGTCTGGTGATGTCATGGGAGTTCAATCCGGTAAGGCTACATGGAATAACACTATTAATAGCAGTACTTCCACTCACTGCTAAGTATTAGGGTTGCCAGGTCTCTCTTCACCACCGGTGGGAGGTTTTGGGGTGGAGCATGATGAGGGCAGGGTTTGGGGAGGGGAGGGACTTCAATGCCATAGAGTCAATGGCCGAAGCGGCCATTTTCTCCAAGTGAAGTGATCTCTATCTGCTAAAGTTCAGTTGTAATAGCGGGAGATCGTCAGCTAATACCTGGAGGTTGGCAACCCTACTAAGTAAGCACCACATGGTATTTGTGTGTAGTCACAACAATGCAGCTTTGAAGAGATGGGCTATCCAGCAGTATAAAAAATGATTGCAAGCCGCTTTGACACTCCTTAAAGGTAGAGAAAAAGTAGAGCATAGAAACCTCCTCAACTCCTCCTCCTCCTCCTCCTCCTCCTCTTCTTCTTCTTCTTCTTCTTCTTCTTCTTCTTCTTCTTCATTGCCAAGGATAGCCTTTGACAGCAAGAGAACAGTGGGCTGGATCCAGCCACATTTTTCACTCAATCTTGCTCAATTTCCCTCATGAATACAGTTATAGCACTTGTCCCTTATGGCTGTTGTCTATTCAGATCAAATGCTTCCTAGCCATTAGACTACATAGTTATCCTGACCAATACTGCAACAAAGGTTGGATCTAGTCAGTGAGGACCTAGAAATGCAGCTTCTGGCCAGAGTGCTAAAGGAGAAGTTATGCTTTGTTCGGCAGTTCCTTGTAATAAAGCCTGAGTGAATGAGGTTAGGCCTCTTTTGTCTTAGAACGACCCATTAAAACATGGGGCACTTTCACGCATCCTGAATAATGCACTTTCAATCCAGTTTCAATGCACTTTTGCAGCTGGATTTTACTGTAAGAAATGGCAAAATCCACTTGCAAACGATCGTTAAAGTGATTTGAAAGTGGATTGAAAGTGCATTATTCAGCATGTGTGAAAGCGCCCATGGTGTCAGAAGTGGGAGAAAAGCCGAAGAAGCACAGCCACTTAAAGGAACAAGCAGCCATTTTGGGTGGTTGAAGGGGTTCCCTCCTCCCCTGTTCACCAGTGGAAAAGATGGTTGTTAGTATTCTTTAATTACAGAAGTCATATTCCACCTTTCTGTTCAACCAGGGCCACCGAGGCGGTGGCTAACAATCAAGGCAGAACATTATAAAATAATCATTAAACCAAGTGAAAAGCAAGAGTAAAATACATATTAAAGAGGAAAAAAAAGAGACCCAGCAATTAAAACAAGGCAGGAAGGAGGGGTCCTTGAGGGAATGCCAGATGGAAAAAAAAAAGTCTTCACCCGCTGCCAGAAGACAGTGATAGAAGGGGACAGACAAGTATCCCTGGGGTTGGTTCTAGCCTCTGAGTACATGCATGACCCTTGATAGTATGGGTGTTTGGAAGGATGTGGAGGGTGGGTTATTCTGACCCATTGTATGTTCCCCCCCCCAAAAAAAATAGGGCATTTCTATGATCACCTGTGCAAGCAGCAAGTCATTCCTGACCCATGGGGTGACATCACATCGTGACGTTTCCTAGGCAGACTGTGTTTACGGGGTGGCTTGCCAGTGCCATCCCCAGTCATCTTCCCTTTACCCCCAGCAAGCTGGGTACTCATTTTACCGACCACAGAAGGATGGAAGGCTGAGTCAACCTTGAGCCAGCTACCTGAAACCAACTTCCGTCAGGATTGAACTCAGGTCGTGAGCAGAGCTTGGACTGCAGTACTGCAGCTTACCACTCTGCGCCATGGGGCATCGGGGCACCCCTCCATTAGGCATAATAAAAGTCCACACATGTACATTCTTGGCAAAGGCAGGAAATGATGTTATATTTATCTTGTGAATGGTGACTATTATTCTGATACTTCTAGAGAGAACTCAGTTTTTCTTGCCTTCTTTTGCAGACATTCAGCAGTCCTTTGACAATCTTTTCCATCTTCTACATGCAACCGGAATAATACTGAGGATTTTCTCTCCAAGGCTTTCATTGTATACTTGCACACATTGTGCATTCTGTGAACACCAGGAAAGTAAGATGGATCTAAAGAATACTCGTCAAATTTCAATATCAATCTTTGTGTCTGATTTTCTGATCTCAGCGAGTTGCATCTCTGTGTTTTTTGTTTGTTCTGTTCTTTGAACAGAAACAAATTCAGGACACAACTCTTGGCAGAAATACCGCATGCAAAGTGTGGCTGCCCACCGCTGTATGGTAAGAGCTCCAGGCATGTCTGAAATGTCACAGTGGACCTGTATCTTGATGCCTCTCTCTACGGTAGGGTTGCCAACTTCCAGGTAGTTAGTATGGAGTCAGCTAGTTAATTTCAAGTCAATCACAGACACAAAATACTCCAGAACTTAACAATTTATCACATAGGTGCAAAAGTGCAGTGAAAGCCTTACAACTTACAACATACAATTCTATATACAATCCTATGTTCTCAATCCTATAAGGTAACAATCTCCACAATTTTCTCTTGAGTAATCTTCACAAAGGTAACTGGAGAGCAAAATTCAAAAAGTCCCTTGAGGGTAAGGTTTCAATAGTATTTCTAGAAGAATGAAGTGGGGAGATTTTTGGGATGGAGCCTGAGGAGGGAGAGGTTTAGGGAGGGGAGGGACTTCAATGCCATAGAATCCAATTGCCAAAGCAGCCATTTTCTCCAGGGGAACTGACCTCTATCGGCTGGAGATCACTTGTAATAGCAGGAGATCTCCAGCTAGAGCCTGGAGGTTGGCAACCCTACCTCCTAAACCGCCTCTATAAATTCACATGTCATTGCTCACCTACTGCTTAAAACAGAGCAGGATTCGGCCCATGATCACACAAAGGACACATATAGCTAGCCACCTCTGTTTTAGAACAGAGGGTTGCTCACAAAATTTCAGGAAAACCGTGTGTCTCTGATGACTTTATTAGCATCAGCCTACTAAAAGAATTGCATCTCACTTCAGAGGACACATTTTAAGATGTGGATCGCATATTTCTCGCAGAAGCGAAATAATTAAAAACTTCCCTCTCCTCTGCTTATTGTATTTATAATTAACAAAGTAAATGAACAAAAAAAAAACCCCGTCTTTTATCTTAACATCAAACGCTATTGCATTTCTCAGACAAATTGAGCATTCATCTTTCTCCGACGTGGCTTTTGAAGCGTTTGTACCTTTCTTTTCTCTTCCCCTCCCCTGGTGTTTATGAATACAGGTAAATTAAAAACGACTTGTAATGAAATATGTTTTTTTTAAAGGAATTGGGATGAAAGGAAAAATGCACTGTTTCCCAGTATCACAGTCAAACAATTCCCTTGAACTTCTTTGTATCTATCCAACAAACTTCCACCTATTTTAAAACTGTGCTTTATACCCTTCCTGTTCCACTGCAAAGGTAAATCGTCACTGTGTATCCTTCCTTTCATCTATGCAAAATGACGCAGAGAAGAAGTTCCAAGGAAAGCATGAGGTTTCCCACAGGTCTGAGGCCCACAGGGAATACTCTGCAAATAGAGGCTGGATAATGAAATCTTACAGCAAGCTCGCACAACTTCTGCTGTTAGAAACACAACCCCACTAAGTAGATACTGCATCCACTTCAGGCCCGATAAGCCTCCTGGAGCGCTGGCTGCCTGGAAGTTCAAAAAACTAGAGAGGTGTCAATTTATTTCTTCATTATTCATACCCTGCTTTTCTCCCCAATAGGGACCCAACAGTATTCTCCCCTCCCCTGTCTTATCCTCACAGCTGCACTGTTCATAACTAGGGTTGCCAGGTTCCCCCTCTCCTCCGGCGGGAGGTTTTTGGGACTGAGATGAGGGAAAGATCATGAGCGTGTGGCCACGCCAATGCGATCACATCACTTCTGGTTTACACCCGGAAGTGCCGCATCACAAGGGGCCTTTTACCACTCAAACTGGGAGTTTGAGTGGTAAAAGGCCCGTTGTGATGTGACGCTTACAGGTGTAAACCAGAAATGACGTCGTGCGGCTGGCATGCATTGCCAGCCGACCCTCAGCTGGCAGGGCTTTGCCTGCCACCACCTAGCACTTGCCAACCCTATTTATAGGGGAGTTAGATTAAAAGAAAGTGACTGACCCACAATCACCCAACAAGCTTCCTTGGCACACTGCTGGCATGACACTGTAACCACTACAACACCTTGGTCAAAATAATATGACTGGTAGACTGACTTCTTCCTGGTGGATGATGAAAAAGAAGAATGGGCTTTTATATGCTGATTTTCTCTACCTTTTAAGGAGAATCAAACCGGTTTACAGTCTCCTTCCCTTCCTCTACCCACGACAGACACCTTGTGAGGTAGGTGGGGCTGAGAGAGTTCAGAGAGAACTGTGACTAGCCCAAGGTCACCCAGCTGGCTTCATGTGCAGGAAAGGGGGCAGGGGAAATACGCTTCACCAGATAGGGTTGCCAACCTCCAGGTAGTAGCTGGAGATCTCCTGCGATGAAACTGATCTCCAGCCAATAGAGATCTCCTAACAGTCCAGATATAGTGTTTGGTTTCTTTTTTCTTCTTCTCATGTCTCTTCAGTTGTCTTTGCAGCTTTTGAACATTTCCAGAATTCCCTCTTATTTCCCTCTTATTTTCCACTGATACTGCTCATATCTAAGGGACAGTCATGGAGGCGATGGGACCTCAGATGAATCATCATGAAGGCCTCACGGTTGCCCAGTTCTGCTGTCCATTCTGTAACTGTATGTGGGGTTTCCAGCACTGAGCATGGAGTCTGGTGAGGATGAGATGTTACTTCTGGGTGACACTCCCCTAGTCATAGGGTTGCCAGGTCCCTCTTTGCCACTGGCAGGAGGTTTATGGGGCGGAGCCTGAGGAGGGCAGAGTTTGGGGAGGGGAGGGCTTCAATGCCATAGAGTCCAATTGCCAAAGCGGCCATTTTCTCCAGGGGAACTGATCTCTATTGCCTGGAGATCAGTTGTAATAACAGATCTCCAGCTAGTACCTGGAGGTTGACAACCCTACCTAGTCGCTATGGTCTTTTCCATAGGGGCTAGAGGAAAAGGCTAGAGCATTACTGTGGGGAGCCCATTGTTTTCTCCCACAGCTCCTCAGAGGCAGGAAATTGGGGCTGGAGCAGGTAATTCCCAACTCCTCCATCACTAGTTCCTGCTGTGCCCTGGTGAGGATACCACATCACCCCCTCCTTCAGAAATTCTCAGTAATGGGGGCTGCAATCCTCCCTGTTATTCCCTGTGTGGGCTGCTTCAAGAGGAGAGACACACTGTAATGGTTAATCTCAGAGCACAATGGGGAGAGCTAAACTGACGGTACAAATCTCCCTGTACATAGGAAGCTTACATGATCAGAGAAAACATGTCAGGGAAAAGTCTCCTAGCTTCACCATCTCACAGGCAGATTAGTTTCACCTCTACTACAAGGTATCAAACACAGTGATCCTTTCTCATAATCTATTCCTTCTAGGGTTGCCAACTCTAGGTTGGGAAATTCCTGGAAATCTGGTGGTGGAGCCTAGGGAAAGTGAGATTTGGGGATGGGGGGGACCTCTGTGAATCACTGAGTTGTACTTTGGACATATTAACTATCTGCGTTCCCTCGAATTTCTCTGTTTTTGTTTTGTTCTGAATGCCTGTGGTTTGTATTTCCTTCCTGACCTCAATTCTCTGCCTTGTCCTAAAAAACCTGCATGGTCTCTATCCCTTCTGAATGAGGACTGATTCCTAATGATTTGGGGAGATGTACTGCTATCCAAGGTAGTCTGTGAATCAACAAAAAAAAAAAAGGAGGGGGAAAAGTTTAATACAACCTGAAAGTTGAATAAAAACAAAACGGTTGAGCTGAACAACACTAAAATAACAAATATGTAAGTTTTAGTGTGTGTGTGTGTGTGTGTGTGTGTGTGTGTGTGTGTGTGTGTGTGTGTGTTAAGTGCCGTCAAGTCACTTCCGACTCATGGCGACCCTATGAATGAAAGTCTTCCAAAATGTCCTGTCTTTGACAGGCTTGCTCAGATCTTGCAAATTGAGGGCTGTGGCTTCCTTTATTGAGTCAATCCATCTCTTGTTGGGTCTTCCTCTTTTCCTGCTGCCCTCAACTGTTCCTAGCATGATTGTCTTTTCCAGTGACTCTTGTCATCTCATGACGTGACCAAAATACGATAGCCTCAGTTTAGTCATTTTAGCTTCTAGGATCAGTTCAGGCTTGATTTGGTCTATAACCCAGTTTTAATATATCAGTACTAAAACTTATATTTGTTGTTATGTTAGCAGTGTTCAATTCAACCCTTTTGTTTTGATGGGAGGGACCTCACCAGGCTGCAATTCCATATAGTCCACCCTCGGAAGCTGCCATTTGCTCCGGGGGAGGATGATCTCTGTAGTCTGGAGATGTACTTTCAGGAGTTCTCCACATGGAGATCAGCATCACTAATTCACCTGCATGTATTGTTTGAACTGAGCTGGAAAAGGTTTTGGAAAAGATAGTCAGCCCTGGCCTTAATGGCCCAGGGTAATCTGATCTTGTCAGATTTTAGAAACGAAGAAGGGCCAGCCCTGGTTAGTACTTGGATGGGAGACCACCAAGGAAATCCAGGGTTGCTATGCAGAGGCAGGCAATTGCAAACCACCTCTGTTTGTCTCTTGCCTTGAACACCCTATGGGTCATCGACAATTTGACTGCACTTTCCTCCATAACTCTCCTTAAAAGGAGATTTTCGGTCTGAATGTGGATTCCAGTTCTGGTGGCAAGGCCCAGTGGCTCAGATCCTGTGAACAAGTTCTTTGCATGCCGGATAGACTCTGCTGCGGAGTGTACTTTCACTTCTGCCAACTCTTTCATTTGCACAAGGTCCCCTTGAAAACCATTGATCTTAAGTAAACAAGGAAGAGGAACCACACTCCCTGGCAGAGACTATCAAGTGGACATGGAACTCATTCAGAAGATCCAACCCATAATCTGAAAACCATATTTTTTTTATAAATATTTTTATTGACTTTTAACAGTAAGTAAGGGTACAAAAAGAAAAAAAAGGAATGGGGGGGAAAAGAGCAAAGAAAACAAGCAGTAAATTATTCAGTTAATATTTAACCGTATAGCGCTTTGCGCTACCCTCTAGAGTTTTTATTAATACAGTTATTTTCTAATAAAGTGGATAAAAATTCCACCTTGAGTCCATTGTAATTCTTGGAGTCTTATTATTGTTTTTTTGTTGCCATATAGTCATAGAAAGGTTTCCATTTATCTCTGATTTGCTTTTGGTTATTCATTTGCAAGGATTCAGTCAGATGTGCCATCGTTATATATTCGTAAGATCTGAAAACCATAATTTGACAATTCAGATATGAAGAAGAGTTGGTTTTGATAACCCACTGTTCTCTACCATAAGGAATCTCAAAGCAGCTTACAATTGTCTCCCCACCACCACGACAGACACCTTGTGAGGTAGGTGGGGCTGAGAGAGTTCAGAGAGAACTGTGACTAGCCCAAAGTCACCCAGGAGGCTTCGTGTGGGGGAGTGGGGAAACCAACCCAGTTCTCCAGTTTAGACTCTGCTACTCATGTGGAGGAGTGGGGAATCAAACCCGGTTCTTCAGATTAGAGTCCACCACTTTTAACCACTGCACCACACTGGCTCCCAAAGGAAGGCAAATGATTTGTCATGAAAGAAAAGAAAGCCAAATATTGGGAGAGCGGAGAAAGGGTCACATGAGCCCAAGGCTTCCTCATGTCATACCAAAGCACAGTTGGGTACAAAGTGATTATTGCATGGTGCTTTTAAAAAAAAAAACCCTTCTCTCTCTTTTTTTGGCCATCTCATTTTGTTATCCACTCCCAGTCCTGGGGGTTTGAGGAGTTTGTCAGTATGAGAGCACTGATCATGAAATTGCCTTAGGCAGGGCCCAAACGTATGTTGCTCACACAGACTGCAAAAACGTCTTTCGCGCGAAGTTCAGCGAAGCTACCAACCTGAATGAGACAGACATGTAATAAAGATAGTAGGGTAGGGGAAGCCGGGCGTTTGTATCATTATCTCCTTGTTCTGATTTCAGCTTGCCTGATGGTGACAGCTCTAATTTCATATTCTCGGCCGTCAGTGACTGACAGACGGGATGAAACTGACGCAGTCACCTTCTTCTCTCTTTACAAGTGCCAATCCATTGACAGCCCGATTTTGTTCCTCCTTTACCAACATTCACCTCTGAGAGATCAGCAGAAGGCATATTATAGTAATCCATCTCACGCTAAACTGCGTGAATTAAATCTCTTCCGACAAATGGTCAAGGTGAAGAAGCAGCTACACAATTCTCCCGCAACGTTCCAAGCACGTTAATAGCTGACTTGTTAAATGCGCATCAAACTGCCTTCTACTGCGTCAGACCTTTGGCCCGCTGAAATATATAGTTGGGTAGATCTAACCATCCTTCAGGGGGTCTTCCTCCAGCTTAAGGAGGTTTCCTCTAACTTAAGTGGCTTTTCCTTCAACAGAAGAGAGCCAGAGTGATGTAGTAGTTAAGAGCGGTGTACTCTAACCTGGAGAACCTGGTTTGATTCCCCGCTCCTTCACATGAATGCTGGACTCTATTCTGGTGAACCAGATTGGTTTCCCCATTCCTACACATGAAGCCAGCAGGGTGACCTTGGGCTAGTCACAGTTCTCTTAGAGCTCTCTCAGGTAGAGAAAAGGGAAAGAAAATCAACATGTAAAAACCAACTCTACTCTTCTTCTTCTTCTTCAGAATGAAGGAAGGCTTCCAAGTTTAGGCAAAAGGAAAGATGGGATAGCAATATTTTAGTAAAGAAAGAAACTTTGCTCAGTGGAGTGGTAAGATCAGAGTAGGAGCCACCCCAGTAACTTTAATGGAAAAATCTGGAGAAGGAAAGAAAAAAGGGTATGAAAATGGGTTGATTCCTAATGAATATAAAATCAAATCAAATGTGGGTACAGGAATGGAACCAGGTGGTTTTCAAAATGTGGTCTCATCCCTTGATGAAACATCTGAGTAGTTTCCAAGGAGGAGGAGAAGGGGGCCACACCAAGACAAAACGAAGGCAAGGAAACAAATGTTGCAGAAGGAAACAAATTATTTAATCATTTTTGCAACTCCTACATGTTTCCATGCAGCTTCTTTAGGGGGAATCTTTCAGATTCCTTTTTTTAAATAATGTCCCCATGCATGCATTAAGGCAACATTACTAAAAAAGGATTCAAAAGATTCCCCCTGAAAAAAGCTGCTTGTGAAACGTGTAGGGGTTGCAAAAATTATTAAAGAATTTCTCTCCGCAACATTTGTTTCCTTGCCTTCATAATTTCCAAGGAGGCCAAAAGAAGTTCCTTAAAAATTCTCAGGTAAATTTTGCACAACTCCGATGCATTCAGGAATTTGGGTGTGTGCTGAGCATATGCACAATGCTGGCCACCATATGGCATTACAACCCTCATTGACGCAGATCTCAATCACATTTGCAACCTGTCCAAAAGATCCTTCAGTGAATCGACACTAATTTGAAGAAGTTTTGCTGTAGGCAGTTTCGACAGGCTTTTAACGAATTAACACAAGTTCTAGACTTGCTGGACAAACTTTCCAGCAAGTAATTAATGCTCAACATTTACAGACAGTTAGGTGAAGTTGACGTGTTTCTGGCGAGGGAGCGCATGAAAGGCACCAGTTTTTGAAATACGTTGACAGCCCTTAATCTTTAAACAAGAAAAGCTCCATTGAGGATGCAAAGCAGTAAATAAATTATTGAGTTCTCCTTGAACTCCTCAAAAGTTGGATTATTTCATATTCTGGCAATCAAAAAGAGTAGATTCTCAGACCGCTTTAACTTTCCCCCCCTTCATACATCCTTGTGTCCTTATTTACCTGTCTGAATTTTAACCTGCTATATCCCTCAAGACAAGAGTCACTGGAAAAGACAGTCATGCCGGGGAAATTAGAGGGCAGCAGGAAAAGAGGAAGACCCAACAAGAGATGGACTGACTCAATAAAGGAAGCCACAGCCCTCAATTTGCAAGATCTGAGCACAGCTGAGCACAAAGATAGGACATTTTGGAGGACATTGATTCATAGGGTCGCCATGAGTCGGAAGCGACTTGACAGCACTTAACACACACACACACACATTCCTCACAAGCCAGTGTGGTGTAGTGGTTAAGAGCAGCAGTTTGGAGTGGTGGATTCTAATGTGGAGAACTGGGCTTGATTCCCCATTCCTCTACATGAGTGGCGGACTGTAACCTGATGAACCAGGTTGGTTTCCCTGCCTACTCCACAAAAAGCAGGGCCTTGAGAAGTGCTCAGTCACATCTATGCATTGCTGGTGACATCCTTCCTTTCCACGGCTCAAAAGGATAGAATTTGTAGTACAATGACTAAGAACGTGAGTTGAGTTCTGCGAGGGTGCAGATTCAAATTTCATCTCAGCCACAAACTCACACCAGCTCAGAGCAGCCGAGAAAAAGAGACTAAGGAGAACACATTGTGGAGACCCTGACTACCCTGGGGGGCCATGGAACTGGGCAAGTGATGTCATTTGTTTTCATGTGATGTTGAGTTAGGTCTGATTGGACTCTAATCTGGTGAACCGGGTTGGTTTCTCCACTCCTTCCCGTGAAGCCAGCAGGGTGACCTTGGGCTAGTCACAGTTCTCTTAGAGCTCTCTCAGGTAGGGAAAAGGTAAAGAGTGAGTGGGAGCCCGGTGGCTGGCATTTGTGGTGGCTCTCACCAATCCGGCATCAAGGGCCTCAATTCATACTCCGTCTTGGCCCATCACCTGCAATATGGTCGTAATTCTGGCTCTCGTAAGGATTGCTAAGACAATTTATGTGATGGGCTTTGAACCCTGGGAATGCCGTATAAATACTGATGCTTCAGCAACTCATAGATTTGAGTCCTGTCAACCATAAGAGAGTGTGGCTTGGGTTTTTCCTCCATTTTATGGAACTTCTTTCATGCCTGGCTTGATGTGGTCCACAAAGTTTTGTTGGGACAGCTCAGTGTTTGGTCAGCATATAGAACCGGCCAAAGCAGGTATTTAAGAATGTAGTTGTTGTTGTTGTTTTTTGTTCTGGCAGTAAGAACATTAACTCTAAATAGTGCTTGAATGAATAGCTGTCCATTTTGTCCTAACATCCAGATCTGCTAAAAATATTACTGGCTCCACCCTGGTCAGTCTATTCAATACCATTTCAGCTGATACTCAGTTTTTGAGTCAGAGTTTGAAATCCAAGTTCTGTCTGTTGAAGCTGACATAGGTCATTTATGCATGGGAGGTTGGCAACCCTAATAGAGTACCAGACTGTCCCTTAGACTTGGGTGTCACCATGTGCATGTGTTGGGAAGCCTACACTTGCACTAAATCGTTTCCTGGTGACATTTTAGCACAATAGCAATTACTGATTTTTAAAAAGCTTTCCAGAAATAAACACCGGGAAAATGGCAGCTACTGGAGGAAAGTGCATGCAAAACTCCCATTTGGGTGCTTCATTGCCCGTGTGAATACCTCTGGATTCATGGAGGTGACAACAAAGATAGAAGAAGAAGGCTTGGTTTTTATATGCTGAATTTCTCTACCTTTTAAGGAAGAATCAAACCAGCTTACATTCGCCTTCCCTTCCTCTCCCCACAACAGACACTTTGTGAGGAAGGTGGGGCTGAGAGAGTTTGGAGGGAACTGTGACTATCCCAAGGTCACCCAGCTGGCTTCATGTGTAGGAGTGGGGAAACCAACCTGGTTCACCAGATTAGAGACCACTGCTCTTAACCATTGCACCACACTGGCTCTCAATATGGCAAATATGGCAAAACCTCACTATGGCCATTTATGCACGGTCAATTTTGATGCTCGCCCAAAGCTCTTTTTTTTAAATGCAACCTTTAAAATGCCTATTCACGGTCCCGATGCAAAAGGAGAAATTCCACCCGCCCACTCGCCTGCTCCTTCATTCCTTCCATTAGCAACCGCCATTTGCATAGCTAACGGGTGGCTGTGATTTTGCATGCTTCCTTGAGGGGATTCTTCAAGGCGGGGCGGAGCAAACACAAAAGGTCATGTTAAAGGGGCTCTTAAGAAATGCGAAGCAGGTATGCACCGGCTTTGCAGTCACTTCCTGAATGATGGTTCAGCGTGAAAAACTCAAAAAATATGCAGGGCACTTCAGCCTGGAACACACTGCTAATTACCAAGCATAAATTACCTATGTTAATGCAGCCAAACAATGGGTCATTGCTCTGATCCAGCACAGCTGTTCCCGTGTTCTTAAGTACCTAAAATACATGCATGCCATCTTCCAAGGTTGTCTTCAGTTTGCCAGTTGACCAGATTGGCTTTGTCTTCTTTTCTGCCTTTTAACACAGTTTTCACGGGCACAAATCATCAAGCGGAAACTTGTCACAACATGGAGATAAATATCAACAACAGCTTGGCTTGCAGGCATTCGCAAGTTGTAAGGACCCGTTTTCAGTGGCCAGCTGAACACTCAGCAACCCTAGGCCAGGGTCCAACACAAACACATTTCTTTTCAGGAGAAGACCTTGTTCAAATCCCACCTGAACCTCATCCCAAACTCTCCATTTCTCTCATCTCCCGATCCAGTCGTCTGTGCAAGCTGTAAGCCCGAGCAGAACGTGAGCCGTGCCATCCCAGAGGATAATAAGCAATCGGAGAAAGAGTGCCCAGAATCCCTTGCAAACCGACTGTGTCATATTTCCCATTTGCTCTTTAAAATCATCCGGAACTAATTTCCTTTCCCATTTTCGAGCGAGGTGAAAAGGGAAATGTTTATCTCCCTGGCTGCCCACAGCTCAGGCTCTCGCAAGCCTGCTTCTGTCCATAATCACTGGAATCCTCTGTTTTGCTTTGCAAGTAAACAGTGGCAGTGCAAAGTAGCATCTTCTCGGGATGGAGTACAGAAATGCAATCACCCTCTCCCAGATATGCCGAGAGATAAGAGGAGAGCAATGAATGGCATTAAGTCAAGAGTTATTTTTCATTTCCATTTGTATTTCTTTAGCTTTCTTCTCCCAGTGAAAAATGGAAAGAAACTTTCCACTTCACAATAGTTTCCCGGGGGGGGGGGAGAGAGAGAGCCACTTTGGAACAATCTGCGGGGATCGTGCGACTTGTTGACGTGCCTTAGAAATCACGCAATGGCACATTTCCCACCCCCACTCCATTACTGATTTAAGTGGATCTTGGGATTGGTATCGTGAAGGAGAGGCTGAGCCGAGGCGATACATTCTTTGCCATTTTGTCTTCCTGGAAAATGATGGAACGCACTCGGCCGAAGGTGAATGGGTCCATTTGAAAGAAAACTCCCCTTGATTTGAAGTATTACCTCTGCACAAATAAATCCTTTTTTGTTTTTCGAGAACAAACTCAGAGTATATATTTTGCTGGGTGACAAATTCTTCGGTTTCTCACAGGCTCAGAAGATGCAAAAGGAAAGCCTCTTTCTGATTGCAAACCTGAAGGCCCATGAAAGTTTTAAGACATTAGAGATTATTTAGTGAATTATTAAAAGCACTATTGTTTAACTGTCTTGCAAGCATTGCTTCAAGTTGTGGGAAGGAAAGACAGCCACTGCAGACTGTTAAAGGAATAAATCCTTGCATGGCATTACTGATCAAAAAGATCATCTTGTGATCCAGTCGCATACGCGTGCACAAATATTGTCGAAATGTTATCATGAATATTGGTGGTATTAAAATGACAATATTAGTATTGTGTGTATTGACTGCAGCTAAATTAGCCATTGCACCCTTAGGGACAAAAATAAATAAATCCTCCTACTATCTCTGAATGGTTGCACTGTGTTTGGAGAGTAGCTTTAATGACCAAATTATTATTTTTAATCTATGGAATCCAAAGAAATGGATGTATCTGGGTTGTGAAAAGATGGTCTTTGTTTATTGGATTTTGGAACACTAGAGTGAGTGATGGTATCTATTACGTATGGTTTCGGCCATTGTAAATTGAAATGGTACATTCTGGGAATTTCGTTTTGCAGTACAGGAAGTAAATAAAGAAAGCTGCCTTAATACAGAGTCACCATTAGGGTGGCCAGGGTTGGGAAACACCTGGAGATTTTGGGGAGCCTGAGGAGGGTGGGGTTTGTAGCAGGGAGGGTCTTTGATGCCATAGAGACCAATTGCCAAAGCGGCCATTTTCTCCAGGGGAACTGATCTCTGTCACCTGGAGATCAGTTCTAATAGCTGGCGATCTCCAGCCACCACCTGGAGGCTGGCAACCCTAGTCACCATTATTCTGTCAAGGTCCATACTGTCTGTTTCGACTGTCAACAGTTCTTCATGGTCTCAGTTAGAGATCTTTCATATCACCTTCTGTTCTTGTCACTGGAGATGCTAGAGAATAAACTTGGTACCTTCTACATTCAGAACAGGTGTACTGCCATTTACCATGGTTCCTTACTTTTCGTTTACTGAGCCAGGCATTGGTCTATTATATCAAGATCACAACTGCCTGCTCTGACCAGCAGTGGTTCTACGGAAGCTCAGGCAGAGGCTTCTCTCATTACCTATCACCGAACCCTTTTCACTGGAAATGCCAGGGATGAAACCTGGGTCTTTCGGCATGCAAAGCAGATGTTTTGCCACTGAGCCAGGGGACCTCATGCGTATTGCAGGTGTTGCATAAATAGATAACAGAACCAAAGGCAAGCATTCTTATCTAAGGGTAAATCCAGGAGCATACTAGGAAGCGCCGAGTGGGCCCTGCTAGGGTTGCCAGGTCTAGGCTGGGAAATTCTTGGAGATTTGGGGTTGGAGCCTGAGGAGGACAGAGACTTCAGTGGGGTACAATGCCATAGAGTCCACCCTCCAAATCATCCATTTTCTCCATGGGAATTGATATCAGAAGAAGAAGAGGAAGAGGAGGAGGAATTGGAGGATTTGGAATTGGTTTTTATACCCCACGTTTCTCTACCTTTAAGGAGAATCAAAGTGGCTTACAATTGCCTTCCCTTCTCCTCCATGCAACATACACCTTGTGAGGTAGGTGGGGCTGAGAAAGTTCAGAGAGAACTGTGACTAACCCAAGGTCACCCTGCAATAGGGTTGCCAACCGCCAGGTAGTAGCTGGAGATCTCCTGCTATTACAACTGATCTCCAGCCGAAAAAGATCAGTTTCCCTGGAGAAAATTGCCGCCTTGGCAATTGGACTCTCTGACATTGAAGTCCCTCCCCTCCCCAAATCCCGCCCTCCTTAGGCTCCACCCCAAAAACCTTCCGCCGGTGGCAAAGAGGGACCTGGGAACCCTACCCAGCAGGCTTCATGTGAAGGAGTGGGGAATCAAGCCCTGTTCTCCAGATTAGAGTCCGCTGCTCTTAACCACTTCACCATGCTGGCTGTAGTCTGGAGATGAGCTCTAATTCCAAGGTCCCACCTGGAGGCTTGCATCCCTGGTCCCTACTGTGCTGCAAGCCTGCACTGCCAAACCACTCAGCTCAGCGGGGATAGCAATGGGCATTAGCTCTCCCACTGCATCATCCCCCAAACTAGAAGCAGTGCAGGAGGAGAAAGTTGGTGAGCTGACACCAACAGCCATGGCTAGGGTTGCCAGCCTCCAGGCGGCATTTGGAGATCTCTCTCTATTACAACTGATCTCCAGGCAAGAGAGATCAATTTCCCTGGAGAAATTTGGCCCCTTTGGCAATTGGACTCTATGGCATTGAAGTCCCTCCCCTCTCCAAACCCCGCTCTCCTCAGGCTCCGCCCCCAAAATATCCAGGTATTTCCCATCCTGGAGCTGGCAACCCTAGCCATGGCCGATGAGGGGTCTGGGCCAACTAGAACCAGAGGCTCGGCAGTAGGGTTGCCAGCTCCAGGTTGGGAAATACCTGGAGATTTTTGGGGCGGAGCCTGAGGAGGGCAGGGTTTGGGGAGGGGAGGGGCTTAAATGCCACAGAGACCAATTGCCAAAGCAGCCATTTTCTCCAGGGGAACTGATCTCTATTGGCTGGAGATCAGTTGTAATAGCAGGAGATCTCCAGCTAGTACCTGGAGGTTAGCAACCCTACTAATGAGGGATGGGTTTGGGGAGGGGAGGGGAGGGGCTTCAATGCCACAGAGACTAATTGCCAAAGCAGCCATTTTCTCCAGGGGAACTGATCTCTATTGGCTGGAGATCAGTTGCAATAGCAGGAGATCTCCAGCTAGTACCTGGAGTTTGGCAACCCTGCTTGGCAGAGTTGCTGGGGCTTGGTTCTGCTTGCTCCTGGCCAGCAGTGCTCTCCAGGAATTTTCCCTGTAAGAAATTGCCCCTGGGTAAACCTTTTACTGTGCCTCAAGTACAACTGGGCAGAGGCCAAGTAAAATTACTTTTGGGCTCAGCCAGCTACATGGGCTACACACCAGCCTTTCCTGATATAAATTATATTATGCCTGTCTTTGTTCAATGGAACAGAAAGACAAATTGTGGTTAGCAATCGATACAGTGTCGGAGGCTGTTACATTTCCTTCCCATGGAAACAATGTAAATCTTGCTTTCCCCCATTTTACAATTACATGCCTGCAAATCTTTACAAAGTGTATTTCTGCCAGCATTGGTGGCGAAAGAATAGCAGAACGCTCCAGACTCTGCTGGTATTGGACTGATCTCCACTCGGGGAAGTCCCATAGCAGAAAAACTGAATAACTCTACAGAAGTCAGTGATCTCTGTCTAGAGACTATCAGTCACTCTCCCAGTAAACCACAATACCACACAATTAATTAATCAATTATGATAGTGGCAAATGGAGTCACTATTGGCGTGCTCTGAGCCAACTTGTCAAAGGAGCTGGTCTCAATACGGAGGCCAGCTCTGGGTTGGGAAATACCTGGAGATTTTCGGGGCAGAGCCTGAGGAGGGCAGGGTTTGGGGAGGGGAGGGACTGCAATGCCATAGAGTCCAATTGCCAAAGCAGCCATTTTCTCCAGGTGAACTGATCTCTATCGGCTGGAGATCAGTTGAAATAGCAGGGGATCTCCAGCTAGTACCTGGAGGTTAATACTGGAAAAAAATACTGATCCGACTTCGAACGGAGCAGCTTTACAAGCGGTTTTGAACGGTCTGAATTTTGTTGAGATTTGTAAATTTTATACCAAGGAGCTTTGTCTCGTGATAATTTGAACGGTGTGCTGATGAAGCCGCCGACGCGGCGGTGAAAACGTCAAGTTAATCTGGACTGCGTTTCACAACCTGATTTGACCATTCTTTTTGAGTGGATCATTCCCACCGTCTCTTCAAACTACTTACAAGAAGCCTTTTGGGACTTGGAAAATAATTTCTTAGAAGGCGTTTTCGAAGACTCCTTGGGAGCCACGTATTTATTGTTCTGTTGTTTAGTAGTCATTGTTGTTTGTTTGGTTTGCACTATTTCCACTGCACTAAAATTGTGTTTGTATTCTGCATATATGCGTTGTTTTGGTACTTATTTTTTCTCAACTTTTTTTCTCAAGTACCTGGAGGTTGGCAACCCTAAGTCTCCATCAGGTTGGCAACTGCAGCTTGGGAAATTCCTGGAGATTTGCAGGTGGTATCAGGGGAAAGGTAGAATTTGGGGAGAAAAGGGAGCTCAGTGAGAACATGATGATGGAGTCTACCCTCTAAAGATGCCATTTTCTCCAGGGGAACTGATTACTGTAGTCTGGACATTAGCTGCAATTCCAAGACAACTGCAGGCCCCACCTGGAGGTTAATAACCCTAGGTCTCAAAACTGATGCGACATTTTGAAAGTATAAAATGGATTCCTAAAATCAAACCCTTCCAAATCATGGTATCATCTGTTATTTCTGTGGGTATTTTTTTAGTAATCTTTTAAAAAATCTGGCTAAATACCCAAAGGAGCACTGTGGAAAATCAATGTCCCAGGAACAGCATAGATTATGCAGGGCTTTCAGAATAAAATGAATTAGAAAGCAGTTAATCATTGTGCAGTATCTGTTCTTTGCAAAGGTAAGCACGTTTTCCATTTGTAATCACATTTTCTACTTTGTTTCGGGTGAAAGTGATAATGTAGAGTTTTTTTCACGCGGAAAAAAAACCCAGGAAGGTTTTGGGAAGTATTCTCATTCAAGGCTCTTCTGTGGGTTCAGATTCAACTTCCACAGAATATGCAGGCAAAACCCCATGGAATATTTGGTATTCCTGGACCTTCCAGGAAGAATACGAGGGCACATGAAAATTCATAGAAAGCCCAAGACACCAACACTAGAAACAAATTATGTGTGGGTTTGTTGGGGGGGGGGGATTGTGTTGATCCATACATCCAGACCATAATACCTTTTGCAGCACTGTCCACAATGAAGACATATGATGCAAGTGTCTAGCAATGCAATCCTATACAAAGTTAACCCTTCTAAACTCAAGGGTGTAACTCTTCTTAGAACTGCACTGTAGGTTATCTAGGGTTAGGGTTGCCAGCTCCGAGTTGGGAAATACCTGGAGGTTTTTAGGGCAGAGCCTGTGGAGGGTGGGGTTTGTGAAGGGGAGGGACTTCAATGATATATATTACAGTTGCCAAAGTGGCTATTTCCTCCAGGTGAACTGATCTCTATCAGCTGGAAAGCAGTTGTAATAGCAGGAGATCTCCAGCTAGCATCTGAAGGTTGGCAACCCTATCTAGGGGGTTAAAGTACACTTTTTTATTAGTTGATTGAGCAGATGCAGCCAACAGATTCCAAACTGCTTGTCTACTGGTACCCCACATCTGTCCTGCTCTTTAACAATAGCAGTAGCTTGCTTCATTCAAAAAGGGGGCAACCATAAAACTACACCCCAGCTCAGTAGGCTGAGAACCAAGCCTTTGACTTTCCTAAAATGCCTCGTCAAATTGGATATTAAGTACAAAGATCATGTTTGGAGCCCAAAATGCTGCCTTTTGTGAAAGAGTCTGCAAAACAGCCTTGCATCATTTGCAGAGAGATAACAGTACAATAGGGAGGGAAGGTGTCGAGGTATAGTTCTCAGAAGTTAAGCTGGGTAAGGCTTGGTTGGGACATCTCCAAGGAAGACTCTGCAAAGGAAGGCAGTGGTAAACCATCTCTGCTTCTCACTTGCCTTGAAAACCCTTTGCTGGGGTGACCATGACTCAGTTGTGACTTGACATCACAAATGTAGAAGAAGAAGAGTTGGTTTGTATATGCTGACTTTCTTTACCACTTAAGGGTGACTCAAGCCGGCTTACAATCACCTTCTCTCCCCCCCCCCCACAACAGACACCCTGTGAGGTAGGTGGGGCTGGGAGAGCTCCAAGAGAGCTGTGACTGGCCCCAGGTCACCCAGCTGGCTTCGTGTGTAGGAGTGGGGAAACAAATGTAATAATATAAGATGAAATCTGACGAACACTTTCCTGGGAGTAACCCCTCGGAATAAAATGAAATTTACTTCTGAGTTGACCTGCCTAGGATTGTTCCCTTAAATGTGTGTATATTACAGCTTAACAAAACAGTTCATACCAATTTCCAATATTTTAAAGGTCAAAACGTCAAGCCCATACAAACCGTTATGATTTGGGATTAATTCAGAAAAATCTTGATGGGTCAGAAATGCTCTGTGACAGTTACAAAAGCTGAGCAATGAGGGTGTCCTGTGAACCTCCTCAGGCAGAAGTTGGGTGGGTTGTCACAGAGAATTCTGTGGATCTTATGGAGGATAGCCCCATTGGCCAACAAGAGGATCTTCCAACAAAGATAGTTCAGCTGAGCAAAATTGGAATTTGGGTTTACAGAGGGAGAGGTCCCGGGCTGTGACAAAATAGACTCTTGAAGAAAAGTATACAGCCTCTTGAATTACACAGAATTTTTCACCAGGCCATTCTTTAACTTTAAAGTCCCCTCTCCATGTGTCCTAATGACTGACAGTTCTTTCACAACATTTACTTCTACCCAACCTCAGTTCTGCAGAAGATAGCAGGGAGGCAGAAGAGAAGAGTAAGAGCTGGTTTTTATACCCTGGTTTTCTCTACCAAAAGGAGTCTCAAAGTGACTTCCCTTCCCCTCCCCACAAAAGACATCTTGTGAGGTAGACCTCAGAGAGAACTGTGCCTAGCCCAAGGTCACCCACCAGGTTTCATGTGGAGAAGTGGGGAATCAAACCCATTTCTCCAGATTAAAGTCCACCACTCTTAACCACAACTCCATGCTGGCTCTCTGTCAGATTGGAGCTTTCCAGAGTCTGATTTAGCAAGGAGACCCAGTGGGCTTTATCTCCTCCCCTTAGGTTGAGGAAGCCATTAGCTCTGTAGCAGCAAATGAGCAGCCTCAATGCAACAGACCAGAACCCCTGAGGATTTCCCTCTTTCTGTAGAACTCATAGGGATAAAATACACAGCTGGTGGTACATGGCTGTGAATGTGGGTCAGATGGGATGTGGGTGGGCCATGTGAAGGTCATAGGTTCCACAGTTTCTCTCCACTGCTTATGCTTTAGGCAATAAAACTGGGATGCAATCTCTATTCTTTGTTGCTCTTAACTATTCCTTTGCCAATTTGTGCTCATGTCAATCATGAAGAAGCGTACAGATAAACCACCTTACCATCTTCCTCTCCTATCAAACTCAACCCAACAGCCTGTGCTCCACAAGGACAGAGTGCTTAATAATTGAAGGATATTGACACCAAAATTAAGTTGCTAGAACAAGGGCATTTCCTGTCTATTTTAAAAGTTAATGCAGAGTGTTGTTCCTATAATCATAGTTGAAAACCCACATGGCAGGTTCAATAAGTCTGAACAGTGCATATAGTTCAAAGCAACCAAGGAAGTAGACCTCCAAAATGCAGGAATCTCGCACTTTCCAATTAGGTCCTTGCTAAACCATTTTTAAAATTGACACCCTATTCTATCCCCTGAATAATTAAATCGATTACATATTTTCCCATTCCAGATTAAATGGTGGTTATTGTATTATTATTATTATCATCATCATCAACAACAACAACAACGATAATAAAAACAATAATAATAGATGTCATCATCATGTTCATTTATATTCTGCCTTTTCAGGGAGACACAAGGCAGATTATCATGGATTTCCCTTAATCATTAGATGACCTTTTAAAATTGAACTAATTCTATAATAGACCAATGCCTGGCTCAGTAAACTAAAAGTAAGGAACCATGGTAAATGGATGTTCTGGATGTAGAAGGTACCAAGTTTATTCTCGAGCATCTCCAGTGACAAGAATAGAAGGTGATATGAAAGCTCTCTAACTGAGACCATGAAGAACTGTTGCCAGTCAGAATAGACAAGATGGACCTTGACAAAACAATGGTGACTAGGGCTGGAGGTGGTGGCTGGAGATAGCCCGCTATTACAACTGATCTCCAGGTGACAGAGATCAGTTCAACTGGAGCAAATGGCCTCTTTGGCAATTGGACTCTATGGCATTAAAGTCCCTCCCTTCCCCAAACCCTGCCCTCCTCAGGCTCCACCCAAAAACCTCCTGCCGGTGGCAAAGAGGGACCTGGAGAAGAGTCTTTTGTACATTGGTTGAATTATGATTCAATGCGCCAAATTAGATTGCGCATAAGCGAACATAGGTCCCGCATACGTGCGCGGAATTTAGAGGCTCCTCTTACTAGCCATTTTTTAGAGCAAAAACACTCCGAAAATGACCTAAGATTTTTTGCCCTTTGGACTTTCAAGGATCATCCTCATAATTCAACATGAGATGTGCTTTATTCATCTCTTTAACACGATAGCACCTTATGGATTGAATAATGAAACAGACCTATCATGTTTCCTGTAAATAGACCTGGTCCCTTTAAATCTTGGCAACTCATGCACAACAGAGCATCATGTGACCTTCACAGGAAATATATCTGTAAGACACTACACTTTGAGTTAAAACATTGCATTGCAGCCCGGTTTTGAAAGGGAGCATACATTAAAAAACAAAAATAAAAATAGCAAAACATATGGAAATAAGGATGGTTATTTAACCAATCCTTCAAGCAAATTCGCGACCTTCCCAAGAAATTTGGATAACTTCCACTGGGGTTTCTTTCTTTTCTTTGTTTGAGGTGAGAATTTGCAATGCAAGTTACACTTATAAATATACCATAGTTGATATTAGAGATAGCAAATGTTGTTTATTTGTTTATTTTATAATTTTAGGCTGATGAAGCTGTTTGTGGTGAAAACTCAAGAAATATACGGAAAAGCGTTTCCTTGTTGTCCTTGCCTGCGGTGGTGCTGCGGCAAGACCCATAACATTGAAAAGTGACTTTTACCTCACCTACCTGAAGTGGACTTTGCTTCACGTCTGACATTGGAAACAGCCAGTGTGCTTGTTTGTGCTATACATTGTTGAAATAGCCTGTATATAACTGTATAGTATTGTATATATATTCGTGTCACACTGTACTGTTTGTAGATGTTTTGCACTCATTTTGACTTTAAATACACTGTTTGATATTCTTGAATTTTGTGAGCCTGCCCTGTTTGGTTTTTACAATATTGTTTTAACAGTGGATTTGAGTCCTTTTGTTGAACTGCCAGGTAGTAGCAGGAGATCTCCTGCTAATTCAACTGATTTCCAGCTGATAGAGATCAGATCACCTGGAGAAAAATGGCCGCTTTGGCAATTGGACTCTATGGCATTGAAGTCCCTCCCCTCCCCAAACCCCGCCCTCTTCAGTCTCTGCCCCCAAAATCTCCCGCTGGTTGAAAACTGGCAAGCATAGCCATAGAGTCCAATTGCCCAAGTGGCCATTTTCTCCAGGCAAACTGATCTCTATCGGCTGGAGATCAGCTGTAATAGCAGGAGATCTCCAGCCACCACTTTAGGGTTGCCAGGTCCCTCTTCACCACCGGTGGGAGATTTTGGGGGCGGAGCCTAAGGAGGGCAGGGTTTGAGGAGGGGAGGGACTTCAATGCTATAGAGTTCAATTGCCAAAGCGGCCATTTTTCTCCAGGTGCACTGATCTCTATCGGCTGGAAATCAGTTGAATTAGCAGGAAATCTCCTGCTACTACCTGGCAGTTATGAAAAAAACAGACACCACTGTGCTGATACTGCACAGTTAGGAAATTAGTACAGGAGCGAACAACTATGTAATGAAGTGCAAAAATATCTATTTGTGAGCTACCCACATAACATACATCACAACAATCTGTAGTCAGTACATCAGTATCCAAAGTCTATATTTGCATAGCATGTCATTGCTTATTTCTTCCAAAGGTTATGCACAAGGCAATGTTCAGCTGGTATCTTCAAGAAGTAAAATCTACTCTGTTTTTACTTCTTGAAGATACCAGCTGAACATTGCCTTGTGCATAACCTTTGGAAGTAATAAGCAATGACATGCTATGCATATATAGACTTTGGATACTGATGTATTGTCTACAGATTGTTGTGATGTATGTTATGTGGGTAGCTCACAAATATATATTCTTGCACTTTGTTACATAGTTCGCTCCTGTACTAACTACCTGGCAGTTGACAACCCTACACCACCTGGAGGTTGGCAAACCTAGCTATGTTAGTTTTCACTGGTGAGTTTTCCCCCCCAACAAAATCCCAGTATTTGGAAATGTGTGTTAAAAAAAAAGCAGGAATGCACTACTTGATCGCATTCAGGAGCAACTCCACAAAAACCTCTTTGGTAGAAGAGCAGACCATTATTAGAGAAACAAGAATGTTGGTGACCGCAACACCAAGTGTTGCACATCTAATTTTTCTACAATATAATCATCATTATCTCGGGTACAGGCAGGCCTGAAGACAATCGTAGAAGAGCACTCTCTATTGATTTTTCCTAAATGAGGCCTGTTGCTGGGGAAGTGGAGAACAGCTCTTGTGGCATCCCAGGCTATTTGTTCTACTTTGAGACACTTTGCTCTCTAAAAAGCTCTGAAATTGTCAGTGATTGCTACAGTGCTGCTGTTGAATTGGGCAAAACTTTCCAGTCTGGGCTTCCCGGACTGGTTTCCTTTTCCTGCCCTAGACTCTGCCATGGTGGAGGGCGGCAGTTAGGGTTGCCAGCTCCTGGTTGGGAAATGCGTGGAGATTTTTGGGGTGGAGCCTGAGGAGGATGGGGTTTGGGGAGGGGAGGGGCTTCAATGCAATAGAGTCCAATTGCCAAAGCGACCATTTTCTCCAGCTGATTGGTTCTTGTAGGTTATCCGGGCTGTGTAACCGTGGTCTTGGAATTTTCTTTCCTGACGTTTCGCCAGCAACTGTGGCAGGCATCTTCAGAGGAGTAACACTGAAGGACAGTGTCTCTCAGTGTCAAGGGTGTAGGAAGAGTAATATATAGTCAGAAAGGGTTGGGTTTGAGCTGAGTATTGTCCTGCAAAAGTATTGTCCTGTTCTCCAGCTGAACTGATCTCTATCTGCTGGAGATCAGTTGTACTAGCAGCAGATCTCCAGCTAATACCTGGAGGTTAAGTAACCAAAATGATAAAGAACCTGTGCTGTAACAAACTAAGTTAATTAAAGGAACAGCATGAAAAGCTCAAAGAAGAAACAACTATTCAATAATACTTTTACTAACCACCTACTTAAAAAAGGTAAAGGTCCCCTGTGCAAGCACCGGGTCATTCCTGACGCATGGGGTGACGTCACATCCCGACGTTTCCTAGGCAGACTTTGTTTGCGGGGTGGTTTGCCAGTGCCTTCCCCAAACCACCTACTTAATAAATACACAATTATAGACATATACGTGCACAATTCATAAGCGTTATTACACAAATCCTATACATAGATAGTGCTATGCAAAATGTAATACTCAAAATCTAGTAATCCATGCTATTTTATATTCTAATAGCGAAGTCAGCCAATCTGGATACTGGATGCAGATTTATTTAGGTAATCAAAAATCTGATTTCAAGAGATGGTCATGGTGCAGGGCAACGAAGCCTTTACTCTGGGCGACCTTCAGTTTCAGAGCTTTTTTTTTGGGGGGGGGGTGATATCAGAGCCTGCCGAAGTCTCAACCATGGGGGTTGTCTGAAGGAGATTGCTCATCTGTGTGGGTGAGGCAGTCTCCTTTGGAAGCCTGGTAGTGTGAGCAGCTGTTCAAGCTGGTTCTTTTTAGTTGGAGGTTACATCCCTATGAACAGGACTTAGTGAGCCCCGTCTTTTTAAAAACCCTTATGCTTGATCCATATCAACCCATTGAATGGTTGATCAGACCAAGTTGTCTCCTATTACACGACCCTGACCTCAAAAGGGCGCCAAGTATGGGGCCCTAACAAAACCAGTCAAAAAAAGATAGAAAAATGAGAGAAAGCATGGAGCTGTGCCTCTGAGCAAAGGCAAATAGCCGAACCCAAAAAAGCTGAACAACCTATTTGGCTTCAGGGAGATCCCTAGGTTTTGGCATTCAGGTAAAACTGAAACTCAAATATTGCCGAAACACCTAATTTTGGGTTTATTTTTGGCTCGGGTTTATTGATATGCACAATATCGGGTTTATTGATATGCACAACCCTAGTAAAAAGTTATTTATGCCAAGTAACAGAGTTCTGGATGTGGAATTGTATAGTATAGCCCTATCTTGTCAGATCTCGGAAGCTAAGCTGGGTTGCTACTCGAAAGGGAGACCTCCAAGAAAGGCTCTACAGAGAAAAGCAATGGAAAACCACTTCTGCTTAATCACTTGCTTTGAAAAGCCCACCACTTTACACACACTCAAACATGCACACAACAGAGGTCAGGTTTACCCTGACTCCCAAAATGAGGGGAGAGAGCAAGGTAGGGTGGGAGAGAGAGATTACTGGAGGAGGGGTTTCCTGTGGAGGAGAACAGAAACTATTCTAAAATTGCTGTTAGTCTGTCTTTACCATTTACTATACGGAGTCAGGAGTGGCTGGGTAAAATGAAGCAGAGACCACCAGATCATACATCATAGAAACTCCACAGGGACAGGGACAAAAGAATAGGGTCCATCTTCGGTACATCTCCCCTCATATAGCAAAGCATCAGGCATGAGAATAATCAAAAGCCCTGTTCCAAGTCAACCCGCATTCATTCTGCATATATGTCTGTTAGGTTGCCAGCACCAGGTTGAGAAATACCTGGAGATTTTAGGGGCGGCGCCTGAGGAGGGTGGGGTTTGGGGAGGGACTTCAACAGATTATAATGTTATAGAGTCCACCTTCCAAAGTGGCCATTTTCTCCAAGTGAACCAATCTCTGTCACCCGGAGATCAGTTGTAATAGCGGGAGATCTCCAGCTACCACCTGAAAGTTGGCAACCCTAATGTCGGCACAACTGTTTGTAAAAAATAGCCAAAGCATGTACACTTCACAAATGAAACTGGGGATCAGTACCTGGATAAAGGTGTGGTTTAAATCACATGTTCAGTTATACATGCATTGAATGTAAAATGAGAATGACTCAACGCACATATAAAGGAAAATCAAGTGTTCACTGTACCGACCATATGTGCATTCACTGTAACATGAACAGAGAAAAGATTCAGGGGGAAAAAAAACCTGAAGTACATATACAATTAGGCGAAGACAAGACTCACATTATGAGAAGACAAGACTCACTGGAAAAGACAATAATGCTAGAAAAGTTGAAGGCAGCGGGGGGGGGGAGGCAGCTTCATGTATGTAGGGGAGGGGCTGTGGTAAAGCATCTGCTGGGCATGCAGAAGGTCCCAAGTTCAATCCCCGGCATTTCCCGTTAAAGGGACTAGACAAGTAGGTGATGTGAAAGACCTCTGCCTGAGACCCTGGAGAGCCGCTGCCGGTCTGAGTAGACAATACTGACTTTGATGGACCAAGAGTCTGATTCAGTAGAAGGCAGCTTCATGTGTTCATGTGAGAGGGAGGGGAGGAAGACCCAACATGAGATGGATTGACTCAATAAAGGAAGCCACTGCCTTCAGTTTGCAAGACCAGAGCAAGGTTGTCAGTGACAGGACCTTTTGGAGGTCATTAATTCAAAGGGTCACAGTAAGTTGGGATTTACTTGACAACCCTTAACGCGCGCTCGCACACACACACACACACACAATCTGGTAGAATATTCAGATCTCATAGACTTTCCCTCTGAAATGCTCTCACTAGTACCACTGCAACATTTGTCCAATATTTTATCATTATCTTTGTAATATATGGGGTGGTTTGTTAAGATTGTTTAAAATTATTCTGTTAGTAAACAAAGGAATATGTGGAGTGGTAGAGTTCTGGTTCATTCTAGCTCCTGGAGGGAGACAGGAAGAAGGAGAGAGTTCATTCTGACATTGTCCTAAAATGTCTGCCAGTCTGTCTTTATTTCTAATGACAATTCAGGCATTGTATAAAGCTCGTTTTTTTACATGTTTCCTGTATTTATCATAATTTCTCATGCCATTATGATGGAATGAAAAGTTGATCTCTGTTTAATGCTCAAAACAAATTAACTTCATGAAAACTGAATCTCAGCCTCTTCAACATGCATATAATGAAAAGACCTCCATGTGATAAAACTCTGAGGATCCTATGCCAGGAAGACAAGAGAGGAGGGGAGACCCCATTTCTAAACATTATATCCATAACCCCCATACCTTTTTCAAGGTTATGGATAAAGTGAATTTCCTGAGCTATAAAACTGTCCCAAGGTACGAGTTTTCTAAGTGTTTCAGAGAATCTGCTACATAACTTCCAATGACAGTCTCATCACCAGCCTGGGAAAATGCGACAGAAGATTATCAAGAGGGAAACCTTATAAAAGACGTATCCAGATTCCTTTCGGATTTAGTAAATGTGCTACCATTTCAAATCTATTCAACGTGAAAATAAAATTTGTCATATCAACCAAGGGAAATAACCAGTAATGAAATCAGCCTATTATGGACTCCAGAGAACTGCTTCGGAAAGCACTTTTATCTGCTTGCGCTTTCATAATTTCTTATTTGACTTTTATTGGTTTATCTATTGATTAAAAATGCAAGAATATGGACATATCTTAGAGTTAGTGTTATGGTACCGTTAACCTTTAAAGTGTCTCTGCAACTGTACAGAAAACAAGTGTGTTACGGGAGGGGCCCCTCGGCATTCAGAAAGAGATTGGTCTTATTTTTTTTCCTATTAATTTTTTTTGTTTAAACATATATCACACTTTTTCAGAGATACTCCCAAGGGGGCGTATAACGAACAGATTTAAATCACAATTAATAACAAGAATATTTTAAAAGGAGAATACAAACACCAACAAATAGACAACAGCGGATAGGAAACAGAGACAGGTGAACACATCTAAAGCACCATATCCAACATTCAGCTAATAAAACTGGGTTTATGTACAAGCAAATGAAGCTTTGTCTTAGGGCATCAGATAGGGTGTGCATTGGGATATACCCAAGCAGATAATAAAACTGAAATTAACTGTTTTGGGTTGGCTCGGAGGGTATCTAAAATAATGTAAAACATTCCCGAAATTCCTGGAGTAGTGAAAGTTTATCTCCTAGAATTTCAGGATGCCAGGAGCCAAGAGGGAGAAAAAGAAAGTTGGCCCCACCAAAAATAGGGTTGCCAACCTCCAGGTGGTGGCTGGAGATCTGCTATTACAGCTGGTCTCCAGCCGATAGAGATCAGTTTACCTGGAGATAGGGTTGCCAGGTCCCTCTTCAACACTGCCGGGAGGTTTTTGGGGTGGAACCTGAGAAGGGGGGGTTGGGGGAGGGGAGGGGCTTCAATGCCATTGAGTCCAATTGCCAAAGCGGCCCTTTTCTCCAGGTGAACTGCTCTCTATTGGCTGGAGATCAGTTGTAATAGCAAGAGGTCTTCTGCTATTACCTGGAGGTTAGTCAAAAATATGGCAATCACTATGGCTATTTATAACAAACCAATGATAACAAAAGCTTATAAGTTAAATGTCTAGTTTATCTTGTTATTGCTTCACAAGGATAGAAATTATACAATTATTATATAGCAAACAATAAACAAAACAGGCTTCCGGTAATTTTCCTGTTTCATATAATCTTTCATCAGTTGGTAAGTGTAGTTTAGAAACAATTATAGTTCATTAATCCTCTGTTTCTTCTTTTTTCAGATTCTTTACTGAAGAATTGCTGAGGACTATTATTGCCCAGTGGTGATCCCACGTTGTATCTTCTTAATGCTAAATAAAATATTTTACCAAAAAGCTATCATTGGAATTCATTATACATTATACATCGAAAATGCCACAAAACAAAATTAATTAAATTATACTTACAGACAACTTTTTATCACGTCTTACATCCTCAAATATATCAAACATATGATGAGTATTCTTATATCATGTTGGGATATGATAGAGGGAGAGGGTGCGATATTTATACAAGACGCTCCTATGCAGCGTTTACAATGAGAAATCACAAAAAGGCAGAGTAGTCGCACGCCGAATTCAATCCATTGGGGGCCATTGTATTAAACATTGTAATAAAGTGAGCCTCTCTTTGGTGGAGAATCCTGTCTATATTTTCCTTATGAAACCGTTTTTTCCGATATTGCCATAAGGCAAAAAACCTGAGGTCAGTGTCACTATGTTTTGCCTGTTTAAAGTGCGCCACGATCGGAGCCTCTAACACGGAATTGCGTATCCTCGATCGGTGCTCACCGATCCGTATTTTCAGGGATCGACTCGTCTTGCCTATGTACATAAATTTGCAAGAACATAGAACGGCGTAAATAACATTTTCTGAGGTGCAATTCGTACATGACTTAATTTCAAATGTAAAACCGGTTTTGACATAAGTAAAGCTCTTAACAGGGAGCGCATATGGACACATAGTGCAAGATCCACATCGATAGTGGCCAGTCCTATTAGTTACAATGGGCCGATCTATTCTATCGGTGTGCACAAGTTGGTCCTTAAGGGACATGGTTCTTCTATAACCTAATAGGGGTGGTTCGGAGCAATCAGGCAAAGAGGCAATAATGTGCCAATGTTTATGAATAATTTTCCGAATGCCACTCACCAAAGGAGTGTACTGAAATGATGAAGTCAATTTAGGAATAACTTTCTTAGAGTGAATGAACATTTGTTCCCGTGGTTGTGCATCTGCTCTTTTTTTGGCTGAATCAATTAAAGTCATAGGATACCCCCTTCTCATGAGAGCACTTTTTAATGAAGAGGCAGCAATATCAAAGTCCCTACTATTAGTTGAGTTTCTTTTTAATCTCAACATTTGACTATATGGCAAATTACATTTCAAATGCCCTGGATGATTAGAATTAAAGTGTAAAAGGGCCATTCGATCCATGGGTTTCTTATACGGGGATAGCCAAATCTTCCCATCAGGATTCTTATGTATATTGACATCCAAGAAATTAATACAATTACAATGATATTTACATTCAAATTTGAAATTGGAATCAGCATGGTTAAGTTTATCAACCATAATATCATAATTATCCTTACTATCTATACACATTACCAAATCATCCACAAATCTTGAATAAAAAGAAACATGTTGTTTAAAGAAAACATCTGAGAGTAAATACTTCTGTTCAAAAGCTACCATATAAATATTTGCCACCGAGGGGGCTACAGCCGAGCCCATAGCCACCCCCTTAATCTGTTTGTAGATTTGTTCCTTAAACCTAAAATAATTGTTCTCAAATAATAAATCAATTAAATTCATTAGAAAGTGGGTAGGTGGATGTTTGTCTTCTCGTGATTCCAACTTGGCTTCAATAATTGTTCTAACCTCAGGGAGAGGAATATTTGTATACAAGGAGACCACATCAAAGGTGGCTAAAATAGTGTCTCCAGGTACCACAGCACCTTCAATCTTCCTTATAAAATCCCCAGTATCTAAAATATATGATGGGGTATCTATGGCATAGGCATGTAGAAAATGTTCTAAATATTTCGAAATTGGGTCCAGAACTCCATTAATGCCTGATATGATTGGTCTCCCTGGGGGGTGATGTAATGTCTTATGGATCTTAGGCAGAATGTAAAATATAGACATTCTTGGATACTGATTGTAAAGATAGTCCGCCTCTTTTTTAGTAATATAATCTAAGGATAATGCGTCAAATATTACTGTTCTTACAATATTCAGTACACTTTTGGTGGGGTCCCTGGTTGTTTCCTCATAAAAATCTGTTTGCGCAAGCTGGCGAAGGCATTCGTTATCATAATCCTCAGCTGAGAGAATGACGATCGCCCCGCCCTTATCGGCGGGCTGAATTACAACGGAGGAGTCCTGAGTCAAAACTTCTAAAGCCTTTCGTTCCTCTAGTGTCAAATTATTTTGGCGAAAGAATTTTTTCTTTTCCAGACTTTGAATGTCTCGTAAGACACAATGGTGAAAAGTATCAATCAGCGGATTTTGAACGGGCGGGATGAATGCTGATTTGATTCTAAAATCCAAGCGGTCTGTTTCCCGTCCTTTAAAGAAATCTTTAAGCCTAATTAATCTAATTAATTTAAAAAGATCAATTCGTGTTTGTATGCTGGAATATTTAGGGCACGGGACATATCCTAAACCAAGGTTTAAAACCTTGTTCTCAACCTCTGTAAGTGGTCGACCAGATAAATTGACTACTAAGTTTTGACATTTCTCCTCCGTCTCCGGGGAAAATAACCCCCCCGCGTATAATAATTGGGGTAATTTCTGGGTCTTAAAAAATATTCCCGGCTTGATGCCCTACTAGATAAACTTGAAGACTCAGTATTATCCAATGAACTCTCATCACCTCCCCTATTGAAGCGCTCTCCCGTTTGAAGCCTACCTGGTGCCTACCTTACTCTCCTTTAGACACCAGGCCAAACCATTCCTTTTCTCCCAGGCTTTTACATGATGGATTCTGTCTTTCTAAGCTGTGTTTATGGTCTGCTTCTAGCCTAAGAAACATTGTACAAATATCATTTTAGGCTGTTCAGTTATTGTTTTTTGCAAGCTTTAAAGTCCTTGCTTGTTTTTAATGGCTTATTTGGTTCTGTGGTATGGTTTTTGATTGTGAGCGGCCTTCAGCAAATCTTTGGAGAGGTGATATATAAATATTGTATGTGAATAAATAATAGAGTGGGTCATTCCAGCCAGCTGAGTCCTGCTATAGGCTTGCAGTACTTCCCTCAAACTTAGCTCCTGTGGGTCAGAGCCTGGTACGGTTGCCAACCTCAGGTGGCACTTGGAGATCTCCTGGAATTATAACTGATCTGCAGGCAACAGAGACTGGTACCTCTAGAGGAAATAACTGCTTTGGAGGGTGGGTTCTATGGCATTATAACCTGTTGAGATCCCTCCCCTCTCCAAACCCATCCCTCCCTAGTAGGGTTGCTAACCTCCAGGTACTAGCTGGAGATCTCCTGCTATTACAACTGATCTCCAGCCCATAGATATCAGTTCACCTGGAGAAAATGGCCGCTTTGGCAATTGGAGTCTAGGGCATTAAAGACCCTCCCCTTCCCAAACCTCACCCTCCTCAGGCTCCACCCCAAAAACCTCCTGCTGGTGGCAAAGAGGGACCTGGCAACCCTACTCCCTAGGCTCCACCACTAAAATTGTCATGAATTTCCCCAACAAATAGGGTTGCCTGCTCCGGGTTGGGGGGTGGAGCCTGAGGAGGGCAGGGTGCGGAGAGGGGAAGGACTTCAATGCCATAGAGTCCAATTGCCAAAGCGGCCATTTTCTCCAGGGGAATTGACCTTTGTCGCCTGGAGATCAGCTGTAATAGCTGGAGATCTCCAGCTGCTACCTGGAGGCTGGCAATTCTACCAACAAAAAGTTGGCAACCCTAGTCAGAAGACTCGCAGAACCAGCTTTCAGCTGGGTACGGAAAGAGGGAATCATAAACCATGGCAGCCCACTAATGCTTGAGCTGAAGTGTTGTTCTCTTCTGCTCCAGGAATCAGACTTTGATTCCAGCCTAATAACAACTACAGCCTCGCAGCAGCTCTTCAATCTCTGTTCATCATTACCAACCCGTGAAAACCCGAGGGCTGTCTCTCCTCATTGATTGCCGAGAGACTTTCTTACACCAAAAACTTAAATTGTTTTAACAGTCATGCCTCCTCACCCAGAAAACTGGGAGCTGTGATTCTGTCATGAGACCCGGTTCCTTTTAGGCGACTCCTTTGCAGCTGTCTCTGTCCAAATTGCCTTTAAAAACCAACAGCCTTTCAGCCAAGTTAACTTTGTATATAAGGGCTTGATGTTGGGTGTGCATTTAGCGCCACTGTCTTTAGAGGTTTAGTTCTGAGATACAAATGGTAGTAATTTCCGTCATGTAAAAAAAGTGGACGAAGTTATCAGCGCATAACTTCACGCACTTATGGCAGGGCCTAGAACGATATTTGATGCAGTCAAACCGTTTACGTGTTCACCCAAATCGTTCTGCAAATCATCCTCGTTCAGATATACAATATATGGAGATTGGTTTTCTGGGTAGCTTCTGATGGGTGATTGTCACATCATCCATGAATATGATACTCTGATGAACTCCCAAACTGCATGATATCTTTTCTCCCTAACAATATACTTTGAATTCATCTCGGACGAAAGGGAAGAGTTGTTAGCGCATTAGGGATTGTTCAATATTCTCCATTGCTTAAGCAATGTTCAGTGTTTTGATTCTGAGGAGGGGGGATGAAGAACAAAGAGAATCAGTGATTCCCTTGTTGCGCAGCTGCATCTCATTTGCTTGGCCAAGAGGAAACTCAAGGTCTGTGTTTGCTCAGCAATTCGAATCATTCAGTTAGAAAGTGAAGTAAGGATTGGAAATGGAAGATAAGAAATGTGAAAGTCAGAGGTATGGTGCAAATAAAATGATTTGACAACAAGTAAAAAAGGAAGAAAACCGTATTTTAAAAATTGGTTGGGTTGGGGAAGGAACAGTTTGCTAGCAATTTGGCTACAAAGTCTTTGTTCCTGCCATATCTGCTTTAGGAGGGCAGGGAGGTACAATATGGGTGTGTCCTTTGACTTGAGGTTATACCTTAAAGAACTGACTCATAGGTTGGGATGATTTTGAATTTCTCCTCCATGCTCTTTTGACCCAACAATCTCCATTTCTGTTTTGGTTCTCCTTGGTGCAAATCACTCCAGTGATTATTCTTTTTTAAAAAAATATTTTTTTAATTTTTCTTTATTTAATATATCCATAAAAACAATATAATAATAATAATAAAGAGAAAAACAAATAGTATTTCTAATTTAACAATCAAATGACTTCCCCCTCTCCCTCTTCCATCTAAAATTAAATTGTATAATCTTTTGCTAACTGAACTAATCCCAATATTGTTTTAATTAATCTGTTCTTGTCATATCCAACATTATGAAATCAATACCTAATATAAAAATTAATACAAAGTATGAATAAGGGATTAGATCAATGAGTATCCTTTAAATGGTCCCGTTAAAAAAATAATTTTCACAGTACATTCTCCAAGCCTCCCATTACCCCAAAAATTGTTCATTATCATTCTGATTTATCAAAGCTGTAAGCTTCGCCATCTCAGTCAATTCCAGCATCTTTTTTATCCAGTCTTTTTTGTCTGGTATCTCAACTGTCTTCCATTTAGCTGCATATATCAATCGAGCAGCCGTGGTGGCATAAATCAAAAAAGTTCTATGAGTGAAAATGATGTACGGTATCATACTCAATAGCATCATTTCAGGTGTTTTAGGAATATTTTGTTGTAGAATCAACCTTATTTCATTATATATCATCTCCCAATTTTTTTTAGCTTTTTCACAAGTCCACCACATATGATGAAAAGATCCAGTTTCTTTATTGCATTTCCAGCAGTTTGGTGACATTGAAGCATACGACTTTGCTAATTTCTTCGGTGTTAAATACCATTTATACATCATTCTGTATACATTTTCTCTTAATAGTTGTGAAGATATAAGTTTCAGGTCTCTCATCCAAAGCCTTTCCCATTTTTGTAACATTATATCATGACCCAGCATTTGTGCCCAATTAATCATGGTAGGTTTTATTCGTTCTTGTTCACAATAAAGTTCTAACAATAATTTATACATCTTGGAAACGCCAGTGATTATTCTGAGGCCATTTTTTGTTTTCTTGCATTAAATTGTTTCCAAAATATTGTCGAAGGCTTTCACGGTCAGAGTTCATTGGTTCTTGTAGGTTATCCGGGCTGTGTAACCGTGGTCTTGGTATTTTCTTTCCTGACATTTCGCCAGCAGCTGTGGCAGGCATCTTCAGAGGAGTAACACTGAAAGACAGTGTCTCTCAGTGTCAAGTGTGTAGGAAGAGTAATATATAGTCAGAAAGAGGTTGGGTTTGAGCTGAATCATTGTCCTGCAAAAAGTATCAAAGGTAATGTGCTAATCATTGTCCTGTAAGTATCAAGATAATGTGCTAATGGTTGCATATTAACATACCACATCCTCATTAGCACATTATCTTGATACTTACAGGACAATGATTAGCACATTATCTTTGATACTTTTTGCAGGACAATGATTCAGCTCAAACCCAACCTCTTTCTGACTATATATTACTCTTCCGACACACTCACTGAGAGACACTGTCCTTCAGTGTTACTCCTCTGAAGATGCCTGCCACAGCTGCTGGCGAAACGTCAGGAAAGAAAATACCAAGACCACAGTCACACAGCCCGGATAACCTACAAGAACCAATAAATTGTTTCCATTTTTAAAATCTTATTTGTATCTGAGTAAATCAGCATTATATATTCTTTATATATTCTACCTACAAATTGATACCTTGCAGGTAAAAATTATGTGCATAAACTGTACAGCATGTATTTGCAACGCAAACCGATACCCAGAATTGAAGAAGAAAAACTGTTAACAAACATATCTGAAATGTTTCTGGCACATTTGCTCATCACAACTCAGAGGCTGGATGTGGAATATATGGAAGAAGAAGAAGAAGAGATGGTTTTTTGGTTCTTGTAGGTTATCCGGGCTGTGTGGTTTTTATTTGCCAATTTTCTCTACCACTTAAGGGAGAATCAAACTGGCTTACAATCACCTTCCCTTCCCCTCCCCACAACAGACACCCTGTGAGGTAGGTGGGGCTGAGAGAGCTGTGACTAGCCCAAGGTCACCCAGCTGGCTTCATGTATAGGAGTGGGAAAACCAACCCTGTTCACCAGAATAGCCTCCGCCACTCATGTGGAGGAGTGGGGAATCAAACCCATTCCTCCAGATTAGAGTCCACCACTCCAAACCACCACTCTTAACCACTAAACTATGCTGCAGAAGGGATGTAATATTTTTTAATCCTTTCAATGAAGAGGTAGTTATCAATGCCTGACCTTGATAGCCCAGGCCAGCTTGACTTCATCAGATCTCAGAAGCTAAGCAGAGTCCACCATGGTTAGTATTTGGATGGGAGACCAACATGGAAGTCCAGGGTCATGATGCAGAGGCAGGCAATGGCAAAACACCTGTGAATGTTTCTTGCCTTGAAAACAATACAGAGTCTCCAGTCTGCTGCAACTTGATGACACTTTTCACCCCAGTTATCAACGATCGTATTTAAGCCTAATTTACACAGGCAGGAGACTGAAGTGACAGAGTGGACTACACCAGTGCATATGGAAGGTTCCAGTTTTTAGAGTCTCTTTGCATGAAAGAAAAAAAAAACCCTCTAAGCAAGTAGAAAACTTCTCACAACAATAAAAAGATTACTATCCCCTATCTTTGCTTGTTGTATTGGTTTCCTATTTTCAGGGACCTTTGGTGGGGTGGTTCAAAGTGCTGTCAAGTCACAGCTGATTTTTTGCAGGAATCCAAGCCTTATTCTGTTCTAAAAAACCTCCAGACTAACAAAGACAACATTCAACAATAGCCATGCAGATTAGCTTTGGATTACACACATTAACAGATCACTTCAGGATACAATGGTTCCATATTAACATACCATACCCTCATTAGCACATTATCTTGATACTTACCGGACAATGATTAGCACATTACTTTTGCAGGACAATACTCAGCTCAAACCCAACCCCTTTCTGACTATATATTACTCTTCCTACACCCTTGACACTGAGAGACACTGTCCTTCAGTGTTACTCCTCTGAAGATGCCGGCCACAGTTGCTGGCGAAACGTCAGGAAAGAAAATTCCAACACCACGGTTACACAGCCCGGATAACCTACAAGAACCAATGAACTCTGACCGTGAAAGCCTTCGACAATATTTTTAACCTCAGATCCTTGAGCTGTGGTGGCAGAACAATACTTTTTTAAAAATCTTCACAGCCAATGACAACTCCAATAGTTAATCAGAAACCTTGCTGAAAAAAAGCCCATCTGGTCCCACCCACTTCCTAAAAACACTTGGCAGGTAGGGATGCCAGGTCCCTCTTTGCCACCAGAGGGAGATTTTGGGGGTGTATCCTGAGGAGGGGAGGGACTTCAATGCCATAGAGTCCAATTTCTAAAATAGCCATTTTCTCCAAGTGAACTGATCTGTATCAGCTGGAGATCAGTTGCAATAGCAGGAGATCTCCAGCTAGTACCTGGAGGTTGGCTGGCAACCCTATTGGCAGGTGCCAGAAAATGTACTGGTATACCATGGCACCCACTGGCACTACATTGGTAACCCCTGCTCCATAGGATTGCACTGTAAGCCTAGCAACATGATTACAGCAGGGTTTTGACATTGTACCTTTGCCACCTATAACAGTAAGAAAGTGGTATGTAAAATTTAAAAATTTAAAGCAACTTGCAAAAGTTATGCTTTGGCCATCTGAGGACTGGGCTGCAGCATTAATCACAACGTGTTTCCCCATTCCCCCTTTTTGTACTTCTGTACGTTAATTTTTGGAAATCATTGTTAAAAGCGCCCAAGAGGCCTACCAATCAAAGCTCTAAAATGGTGGCATATACAACGACAGAAGAATCAGAGCACACCAGAATGACATTCCCACACCACTGTGGGGATTTTTGGGGGGTTATCGCTGTATTGAAAGAGAAGTGGTGAGTTTGTACTTTGAAGAATGGCTTCAAAACATGACCTCTGTCATACTGTCAAAGAACCGCCTTTACAGCACTTTTTCAAAAGGTAGTCACAAGCTATCGCCGTTTCATCTCCACACAATCTCTCCATAGGTATGACCTGCTACTTCACATTGAACAACTTCACTTTGCATAAAACATGAGACGGACTTCAGAGTGTTGTAACATTAATTTTCACCCGCTTTCTGTAATACAGCAAACAACTAAAAGTGGGTCACGAAAGCATCTTCTTGCCACTTTGGATGTGACTTGATAAAGAGGCTTTAGAAGAAATAGACCTAGAGACATTTTCCCTGTATTTCTTTACTGTCGTCTTCCCTTTTTAAGAATGTCTCTGACTCCCTGTGACCCTTCTACCTTGTTTCCAGAAACCCCTTAAAAGTACTTGTGATGCTACTTCTACTGCAACTATTGCTTCACTAACTTTCCTATATCTTGGATGCTCTGGGTGAGTGAATCTTCCTTTGCTTTCCAAAGTAATATGGATTAGTTCATTGGCCAGTGAGTTTGTTTCTGATTGGTTCCCCAAGACACTGCCATTCTCACTGGAAACATATTTGGCAAAGAAGTTGAATGGCCTGATAATGGTTGCCAACCTCAGGTGGCTCCTGAAGATCTCCTGGAATTATAACTGCTCTCTAGGCAATAAAGATCAGTTCCCCTGGAGGAAATGGCTGCTTTGGAGGAAGGACTCCATGGAATTATATCTCACTGAGGCCCTTCCCCTCACCAAACCACACCCTCCCAAGGCTACACCCCCTAAATGTCCAGGAATTTCTCGACCCCGAGATGACAACTGTTAATCTATCAGACCTATCAATAAATTTGATCAGCCGTGGAATGTGAGTCTTATCTCATCCACAGACAGGTTGCCAGGTCCCTCTTTACTACCGGCGGGAGGTTTTTAGGGCAGAGCCTGAGGAGGGTGGGTTTGGAGAGGGGACGGACTTCATTGCCATAGAGTCCAATTGCCAAAGCGGCCGTTTTCTCCAGGTGAAAGTGATCTCTATCGGCTGAAGATCAGTTGTAATAGCAGGAGATCTCCAGCTACTACCTGGAGGTTGGCAACCCTATAGACAGAGTAGCTCTTAAGTGTCTCTCTTTACATCAAGACCCAGGTCCTTTACTGGGTCAGTGTGGGGAGATAACATCATAGAAAGAGGGGAAAAAGTAGAGTGCAAGTGGTGGGAAATTTGTGACGAGTCCAACTGGGCAATTTGATTGTTAGAAGATGATCTTGCACAGCCTATAAAAATGGGAATCTGAGCTTCTTCTTGGAAGAAGTTCCTTGCCTTGTGACCTGTTTAATTTTGAATAAGACATTCTAATGGATTCAAGCAACTGCTCTCTTTTAATTAGCAATGTAGAATCAATGGATGGTATTACCATATTATTTTAAGTTTTAAGTTAAAGATGCAAAGCAACTGTGCCTGCCTGTCCATCTGGTCTTCCCTGCCTATCCATCCCAGCTACCCTCTACCCACATAGTCTTCTCCCCCACACACTTTGGCTTTCCCTTGTCTGTCTAGTCTTCTCGCCCTTCACCCTTTTCACTAGGGTTGCCAACATCAGGTACTAGCTGGAGATCTCCTGCTATTACAACTGATCTCCAGCCGATAGAGATCACTTTCACCTGGAGAAAATGGCTGCTTTGGCAATTGGACTCTATGGCATTGAAGTCCCTCCCCTCCCCAAACCCCACCCTCCTCTGGCTCCACCCCAAAAATCTCAGGGTATTTCCCAACCCGGAGATGGGAACCCTGCTTTTCACCCTCCTCCTCCCACCTGTTTGCTGCTGCTGCTGTGGGGAAGATAATGAGACCCAAGCTGGAGATGGATGGAGCTTTGAGTGCTTGTGGTGGCCATTACCACCATGATTTTGTGTGGCATTTTGGGCTGCAATGTAATCCAAGATTCTGCTTGAACCCTGGGGACTTAAAAAAATGTCTATACATGCATAGGCATCATTAATGGCATTTGGAGGTTACCCCCCAATTGTGTGTGTGTGTAAAGTGCTATCAGGTCACAGCTGACGTATGGTGACCCTGTGAGGTTTTCAAGACAAGAGACTAACAGAGGTGGTTTGCCCTTGCCTTCCCCTGCATAGTGACCTTGGTACACCTTGGTGGTCTCCCATCTAAATACTAACCAGGGTTGACTCTGCTTAGCAGCCAAGATCTGATGGGATTGGGCTACCCTGGGCCATCCAGGTCACGGCACTGCCCTATTACATTTTTTAATTTAATTAAAAAAATGGGGTTTTTTAAAGCAAACCCAGAATTTTCCCCTGGTTTGCAGAACCCTAAATTGTAGCTATGGCTAGAACCCCTTTGCAGATTTTTTTTTTCATCCTCACTGGGGCTGACCATTGTCTTTTAGATATAAGGATACCAACGTCAATAATATCTTAGGCTAAACAAAAAGGAATGAATCAACATTTGATTGATTGATCAATCAATCAATCAAACAAACAAACAAATTTAGATAGTCTGGCAAGGCCTCTAAGATCATTACAGAAATTTACAATTTAATCCACTCATTCCAATAAAGCAAATAATAGTGCAAACCTATAGAAAGGTGTGTGTGTGTGTGTGTGTGTGTGTGTGTGTGTGTGTGTGTGTGTGTGTGTGTGTTAAGTGCCATCAAGTTGCTTCCGACTCATGGCAACCCTATGAATCAATGTCCTCCAAAGTGTCTTATCCATAACAGATCTTGCAAATTGAGGGCTGTGGCTTCCTTTATTGAGTCTATCCATCTCTTGTTGGGTCTTCCTCTTTTCCTGCTGCCTTCAACTTTTCCAAGCATGATTGTCTTTTCCAGTGACTCTTGTCTTCTCATAATGTGACCAAAGCTTGACAGCCTCCGTTTAGTCATTTTAGATTCTAGGGACAGTTCAGGCTTGATTTCATCTATAACCCACTGATTTGTTTTTTGGCGGTCCAGGGTATCCGTAACACTTTCCTCCAACACCACATTTCAAAGGAATCTACTTTCTTCCTATCAGCTTTCTTCATTGTCCAGCTCTCACACCCATATATAGTAATAGGGAATATGATGGCATGAATTAACCTGATCTTGGTTGCCAGTGGAAAGATATGGAAAGTTACTCCCAACCAAACCAATTTATTTCGATGGCCTTAGACTAGAATAACTCTGCATAAGATTACACTTTGTATCCATTATGGGGAAAAATAGGGTTTTCGTCAGTCCCGTTCATCCGACATTTCCCCCATTGATGCAGCTTTAGTATATTTTCTTTTTAATTGACTATTGCTCCTCCTCCCCCGCAAATAGCAGTTATGGAAGACAAAACAAACAAATTTAAGTCATAATGCTATATGGCCAATCTAAATTGAGTATATAAAGCCATCTCAAATGGCAAGTGAGGACAAGTTTAGCTGCCTTGGTGGCCCTGATTGGGTAGAAAGGCAGGATGTAAATGTTGTAAACAAATATAAAATATTGTCGAAGGCTTTCACGGTCAGAGTTCATTGGTTCTTGTAGGTTATCCGGGCTGTGTAACCGTGGTCTTGGAATTTTCTTTCCTGACGTTTCGCCAGCAACTGTGGCAGGCATCTTCAGAGTAGTAACACTGAAGGACAGAGTCTCTCAGTGTCAAGTGTGTAGGAAGAGTAATATATAGTCAGAAAGGGGTTGGGTTTGAGCTGAGTACTGTCCTGCAAAAGTAATGTGCTAATCATTGTCCTGTAAGTATCAAGATAATGTGCTAATGAGGGTATGGTATGTTAATATGGAACCATTGTATCCTGAAGTGATCTGTTAATGTGTGTAATCCAAAGCTAATCTGTATGGCTATTGTTGAATGTTGTCTTTGTCAGTCTGGAGGTTTTTCAGGGCAGGAAGCCAAGCCTTATTCATTCTTAAACTCTCCTCTTTTCTGTTAAAGTTGTGCTGATGTTTATGAATTTCAATGGCTTCTCTGTGCAATCTGACAAAATAGTTGGTAGAATTGTCCAGTCTTTCAGTGTCTTGGAAAGAAAATTCCAAGACCACGGTTACACAGCCCGGATAACCTACAAGAACCAAATATAAAATAAATAATTAAATTGGGGGAGTGAATAGTGTGGATTGAATCATCCATGAGCAGAAGGCACGTGGAGTTTCCTTGCATTCCTCTCCATTCCTGTAGCCCCTTCCAATCCCTGGAAACAACATTCCTGGAGTTGTAGGATCCATGAGGAGGAATAGCCATGCAGGTTGGTGGTAGGGTTACCAGCCTTTATGTAGGGCCTGGAGTTCTCCCAGAATTCCAACGAATCTCCAGACTACAGAGATCAGTACTCCCTGTGGGGGGGGGGGGAGGCAGCATCAGAGGGTGAACTCTATGACACTACATCGCCAGTGTGGTGTAGTGGTTAACAATGGTGGGTTGAGAGCGGTGGACTCTAATCTGCAGAACCAGGTTTGATCCCCCACTCCTCCACATGAGCGGCAGATGCTAATCTGGTCAACCGGGTTGGTTTCCCCGCTCCTCCACATGAAGCCAGCTGGGTGACCTTGGGCTAGTCACAGCTCTCTTAGAGCTCTCTCAGCCTCACCTACCTCACAGGGTGTCTGTTGTGGGGAGGGGAAGGGAAGGTTATTGTAAGCCAGTTTGATTCTTCCTTAAGTGGTAGAAAAAGTTGGTATATAAAAACCAACTCTTCTTCTTCTTCATAGGCATGCCTCCCCCAATCCAGTTGGTGAGCTGAAGAGAGGAGGGACAAACTAATCCCTTTCCTCAGCAAAGCTACACATACAGAAAAGGCCAGAGAAGCAGCCTCCCTTTATCCTTCCCCTGCCCCACCTGCATAACTATGCCTTCCACAACCACAGGAATTATCTTTCCAGGGGTATCTGCAGGAATAACAGAGATGCAGAAAAACTGTGTTCTGCACATGGAATGGCAGAATCCATGGTGTGAGTGGAAAGTGCATCAAGTCTCAGCTGACTCATGGTGATCCCGTGGGGTTTTCAAGGCAATAGATGTTTGGAGATGGTTTGCCACTACCTTGGAGGTCTCCCATCCAAATAGTAGTCATGGCCAACCCTCCTTAGCTTCAGAGATCATCTGATGAGATCGAGCTAGGCTGGATCCATGCCAACATGTAAATAAATGAGCTGATTTTTCATGATTTGTCCATCATCAAAAAGGGAAGGATTTTATTGAAATCTCTGAAAACGTTTGCAAAGAAGCAGAGCGGTTCTGCACTTTCTGATGCCACAGAAGGAGAATATGAAGTACACAGAAATAATAAAATAGCTAAACTGCCATAATCTCCAGAAGCTAATCAGTCCTGGTTCTTCTTGTTCCCTTCGGTATTCACACTCTTCATTGCTCTATCTTCTCAGCTAGCTTCCTATAGTGGAAGTCAGGTATGTAAAAAATAAAATTAAAAAATCTAATGAATGATTCCCTCCCCAGCTGCCTCTAACTCACTTATGCCTTCTTTTTTTGAGACAGTAACCATTTTACTGCTTTCATGCTGATGCTATCGGACATCAATATTGCCCTGTTTTTCTCTGCCACCAAGACAGTTCACAGGTGAAACAGAAACCGCTCAATAATTATGAAAATTTCAGAAGTATGCATTATGAGGATTCGGGCAATCAGGAAAAAAAAAGGGAACGAAGCTAGGAAGAGCTGGGTCTGTTTTCCATCATGACTTCTTAATGGAGAGTAGGAGGCAAATCGTTTCAGTAGGGCGAAGACAGGCTCAGAGCACTGAAAAAATGAAATATAGATTGGGCTGGGAATCAGGTTCCAACTTTGAAATTTGATTGCCCATGTGCCCGGCTGGAGCCTCTGGATCACAAATCATAAAACTAGTGGGAACAGATGAGAAGAGACTCTGCAGGCAGGAAATGTGGCGGCTTGGCTTTTCTGTCTAATGCCACATCCTTTTTTGCTCTGAGTCTGCTCAGACAATAACAATAATATTGTTTTCTATTATTGGGAAGGAAGGAAGGAAGGAAGGAAGGAAGGAAGGAAGGAAGGAAGAAAGAAAGAAAGAAAGAAAGAAAGAAAGAAAGAAAGAAAGAAAGAAAGAAAGAAAGAAAGAAAGAAAGAAAGAAAGAAAGAAAGAAAGAAAGAAAGAAAGAAAGAAAACTGTTGTCTGCCTACTGGTGTTTTTGACCCAGTTCTTCCTCATTTGTCTTCTTCAGTAGCATAACACCTGATTCTTGGCTTCTCAAAAAAAAAAAAAAAAAACAGATCAGAAGAGACAACCAGGGCCATGTCCGCACTTACCATTTGCGGCGCCGGCTTCCGCGGGCTTTCCTTGCATGTTCCCAGTGCAACTCACCCGAAGGATTCCAAGGACGTCTCCAGAGCGCAATTTCGCCACGTTAAGTGCATCCGCTTATACGGCGAATAAAAAAAATAAAACGTCCTCCACACCCGGTACCTTACAGTGGGAACATGCAAACTGTGTTCGATCCATTTCCTGCTGCCAGCCCACTTCCTGCTGCCAGCCAACCCCTGCACTCCCCCCACCTGTTATGGGGAATGCTGGGGTCTCCAACTTTTATTGGGGGAATTAGTCAGTTTGGAGACAAATTTAGAGCACTAACGAGAGGCTTTAGCGGGGTCTATTCCTATGTCTACGCAAGGTGAGCAAAACCAGTAACAAACAAATGGCTTAAGAGACTGAATGAAATCAAAACAGGATGCACTTTATTTAGGGGGAAAGGGGGTACAAATCACACACATGCAATTGCACGCAATATTCACACCCACACACAAGAGTTCTAAAAGAGATAGCAAGAAGGAGAGTCAACAGCTACCTGTCCTGCGAGGTTCCAAGGAGGGAAGCTGTTGAGGGGTGGGGGGCTATTACACGAACCAGCGTGTTATAGCCAAGAAGCCGTGCAGAGACACGGGGCGCTCTTTTTGGATCCGAAGGAGAAGGCACTGACATGTGCCAGGGTTCTTTGCTTTATAGTAAAATTCTGCCCTTGGGGTAGACTGACTCACAGGGCATGTGAGCAGTGGGGCACAAAGGTAACATTGCTTTAAAATTGGAGAAAGATTGAGAGTGAAAGAGGTGTGGGCCAGGGTGATTGGAGTATGAGGGGGATATTGATGACTGTCAATCACTCACTGATTGCGTTTTGACAGCTGGCAGGAACTGGGGGCAGAGTGGGGAATGAGAAGATGGGATTAGCCTGTCCTGAGAAGGAATGTAAGGCGTGGAAGGGGGAAACGCTACTGTTCTGAGTCTGAAGTCGTCAGGCAGAGCTTGATATGTCGGCCGTGCCTTTGATTATGCAAAGGTGTCCAGGTGGGCAGCTGTTCCAGGGGCAGCTCTCTGGCGGGGAGGCTCAGGAGCAGATTTTGAAGTTCTCTGTTCTGCTCTGCATTCAGTTCCAAGATGGAGTCCAGGTCCACTTCCCTTCTCCGGGCCCAGGTGCTGTGTGCCATTTGCAGGTCCCTGCTGGCTCCTTACAGCGATGTCCGGTGGGGTGCCTGGGATTCTCCTGTGTCTTGGAGTGCGGTGCTGTCTCTCTCCATGCCTCTCCTGCCATTCAGCAACAGTCCCAATGTACAGACACAAGAGTCCAAGGGTGTCCATATTACAGGGGGTATAGAAGGGTATCGTTACACACCTCCCTTACTCACGCTGGACCAATCGCCGTCCTTGCCCTACTGGGCATCCGTGGGAGCTTCAGGAAGTGATATAATGGCAGTAATTACTCCTCCCACTTATTTTTCTCCCACTACTTCATTAAGAAAGCATGGGGATGGAATGTGGGGACAGGAGGTAATTCACCAAGGAGGTGTAATGTTTCTGGGTTTCAAAGTAGAGACCACAACCAGGGCGGGGGGCGAAGAGGCAACTGGTAAGCCTAGGTACAACCTATTCTGTCATTCCCGGACTTTGCCAACCCACTATAGTCTTATTCTGCTGCATGGCTGGACCAAGTAACAAGGGCTGGGAATAGGGTTGCTAACCTCCAGGGGGTGGCTGGAGATCTCTTGCTATTACAACTAATCAGGTGACAGAAATCAGTTGCCCTGGACAAAATGGCCGCTTTGGCAATTGGATTCTATGGCACTGAAGTCCCTCCCCTCTCCAAATCCTGCTGTGAGGGTCTCTGTCTTTGTGTCTCTGCTTTCCATCACCTGCGGTATTATCAGTGAACTCGTAAAAGCAGTTCACACCTTCTGGTCTCAGGCGCCAGGCCTGATGGCCCATGTATCTTCCCCCCCGCTGTTTTCCTGCCAGTACTCCCTCAGGCCGGTGCGGCCTTGGAAGTGTGATAGCCGCACCAGACTTCCTGGGATCCGTCTGATGTTTTGTATTATGCCAAGCTTGTAACTTCCCATAACAATAAGTGTGAACCCCAGTGCCCCAGTGCCCTGGAGTCAATATATTCTGTAAACCCGTATAGCCCCTCACTTGCAACTTTCTACCTGTGCCTGTCTCATCTCCTGAAGGCTTCAATAAATCTATTGTTTCTGTATCAACGTCTGAGCAACTGATTTGGAGAAGCAAACTCAGAGAGGGGGATCTCTCACATTAAGTTGCAAGTCTTTGCCTCTCGGACTGCAGCTGTACCGCTTTGGACAGAATGTCAGCCGACGAGGATACCACCCCTATCCCCGATGCCCCCAAGGCTCCGGACGAGCCGGAGAAGCCGGACCCGAAGGAGGAGGGAGCCAAGCCAAAGAAACCGAAGGGTCGCGCCCCCGACCAAGATCGGGACGAACGTCCCCGGGGGCTTACTTATTGGCTGGACTCTCCCAAGGGCTGGTCGCTCTCGCGGACTGCGGCGAAGGATCGCCGGTTGGCCTTCCCCAGCACGGGACTCGAAGGGGACCCGGCCCGCAAAGAGGCCCTCATGGAGGAAGAACGAAAGCAGTGGCAGGAAGACCGCCGGGCTATGCAGGAGCAGATGGAGACCATGCAACGCGTAATGGGTGAGATGGCCACGGCCCTAGATGCGCTGAAGTTGCAACCTCCAGCCGGTGCTCCCCCAGACGGGGCGCCGGCAGTTCCGCCCGCAACCCCTGCCCCCCCGGCCCGTCGGGACCTGAAAGTCACGTATGACGGGTCGGGAGACCAATTGACCTTTTTTATGGTCCAAGTGGACATTTTTATGCGGGAACAAGGCCGAACCTTTGTTTCTGAGGAGTCCCGGGTGCAGTACGTGGCTTCCTTACTGCAGGGGGAGGCGGCTGCCTGGATGGTGTTGCAGTATGAACTCCGCTCGCCGGTACTGCGAACCCTGGACGAGTTCATGGTAGCACTCCGAAACCGTTTTGAGGACCCGACTCTGGGTGAGCGGGCTAAAGCCTCCCTGATGCAACTGCGCCAAGGGACTAAGTCGGTGGCGCAGTATGCAAGTGAGTTCCAGTCACTGGCTAGCCGAATTCTGGACTGGAGTGAAGCTACCTTGGTACAATGTTTCAGGGAGGGTCTCAACCCAGACCTCCAACATTGGGCCTTCATGCAAGGGAACCCCCCGGATGTGGAAGGTTGGGTTCGCCATGCTGCTGACATCGAGAATCGCAAGCAACTCCTGAACTTGTCCAAGCAACGGCTTGGGCGAGACCCCAGGCCCCGAGGTGACCGTGGCCGGGAACTCCGGCAAGGGGGTGGCGGGGGTCTCTCGGCCGCGGAACGCCGCAAGCGGTTCGAGGCCGGCGTCTGCCTGATCTGCGGGGGAAAGGGTCACTTTGCATCGCAATGCCCCTCTCGCTCAGGCCGTCCGACCCCCCCCCGCCAAACCCAGGCCGAGCCGACGAAACCGGCCGCCGACAGCCAGCCTCGCCGTAGAAGCGGACCACTGAGCCGGCGCTCCGGCGCACCCTCCGCTCTCCACGCGCGCCCCCAGGATGGGGCATCCGACTCTACGGTCCCATCGGGGTCCCGGATTACAAATACCGTCTTTGATTCGGACGGCTCCCCGGAGGCCACCACCCCGTCCCCCTCTTCCAGCGAGGAGGAAGAGTGGGAACAGCCGGCAAAAAACGCCGTCGGTCTGCTGTAGAGGGGGCTCCGCAGCAGACCGTCCCTATCGTTGTGCAAGGAGCTCCACCGATGGTAAGCGCCCAAGAGGACAATGTATTTGTGCGTGTTCATCTGTCCCTACCCAAAGGGGGTCCCCCGTTAGAGGTCCCCGCGTTGGTCGACTCGGGGTGTGCCCGCACCATGATAAATGAGGAAACTGCCAAGAAGTTGGGGGTCCGGCGCAAGCGGCTTCCGGGACCCCTCCGTTTTTCCCAAATGGACGGGAGTGACTTTAAACGGGGCCCTGTGACCCACAGAACTGCAGCCGTGATTATGTCCGTGGGGGAACATTGGGAACGGTTGTATTTCACCATCGCCCCTATTGTAACCCCTGTGGTGTTAGGGATGAACTGGTTAAGGGGACACAATCCCTCCATTGATTGGGTTAAACGGGTGCTTTCTTTCCCCGAAAACCCCTGTGGGTTGCATGACAAGGAACGGGTACTCAGAACTCCAGCCGCCGCACTGGTAGGGTCCCCCGCCCCAGTCTCTCCACAGTTACCCTCTGAGTACTCGCAGTTTACTGATGTTTTCGATGTTAGAGAGTGCGACGAACTGCCTCCCCACAGAGAAACGGACTGTGCCATCGAGATCGTAGGGGAAGGCAAACTGTCTAAGGGAAAGGTTTACCCCATGAGCCCCAGTGAAAAGACTGTATTGCGGGACTATCTGGATGTCAATCTGGCGAGGGGTTTCATACGCCCCTCCAAGGCTCCTTATTCAGCCCCAGCTTTCTTTGTAAAGAAAAAGACGGGAGATTTAAGACTGTGTATTGACTTTCGCAGACTGAACGCAGTCACCCAGTCTAATGCTTACCCCCTCCCTCTTATTCCTGACCTTCTAGCACAATTAAAGGAGGGCCGAATCTTCACCAAACTGGACTTGGTAGAAGCCTACCACCGCATTCGCATCAAAGAAGGAGACGAACCCAAAACGGCCTTTTCCAGTTGTTTTGGGATGTTTGAGTACCTGGTCATGCCGTTCGGACTTTCGGGGGCTCCGAGTGTCTTTATGCAATTAATTAATGAAGTTTTGCATGATTTACTGTTTCGGGGGGTGGTGGTATTTCTCGATGACATTCTTATTTACTCTGAGACCATGGAAGAACATGTGCGCCTAGTGCGAGAAGTGCTCCAGCGGCTGCGGGAGCACAAACTGTATGCTAAGGTGTCCAAGTGTGAATTCCACCAACCTTCTATTACATTTTTGGGGTATGTGATTTCCCACCAAGGGTTGGAAATGGACCCCGCCAAGGTCCAGGCGGTGCGGGACTGGGAAACCCCCACTACCCGCCGCCAACTTCAACAGTTTTTGGGGTTTGCCAACTTTTACCGGAATTTCATTCCCAACTTTGCCCAAGTTGCGCTTCCCCTCACTGCCCTGTTACGTACCAAGGACAGGGGGGCTAGCGCCGCACTCCCCTCAGCCCGTCTGCAATGGTCTCCCCAGTGCCAGCAAGCTTTTGAACGTTTAAAGCTACTTTTTTCATCCGAACCCGTTTTGGCTCACCCGGATTGCACCAAGCCCTTCGTGGTGCAGGTGGATGCCTCGGATGTAGCAATGGGCGGGGCCCTATTGCAGAGGGATGAGGGGGGACGGTTAAGGCCGTGCGCCTACTTCTCCAAGAAGTTTTCCCAGTCCGAAATCAACTGGGCCATTTGGGAGAAGGAGGCAGCAGCGGTCAAACATGCCCTTACCATATGGAGACACTTCTTGGAGGGGGCCGAACTGCCGTTCGAAGTGTGCACAGATCACAAGAATCTTGAGGCTCTCAAGGGAGCTAGAAAACTCAATGCCAAACAAATTCGGTGGGCCCAATTTTTTGCAAAATTCCGGTTCACCCTCAAACATGTCCCTGGCAAAGAAAATGCCCTAGCTGATGCTTTGTCACGACTTCCCCAGTATCGCAACGATTTCGATCGCCCCGTCGACTCCCTGTTCACTCCCGAACAGCGAGGGGAAGTCCCTGGCTTAGCCGTCACCACCCGATCCCAAGCCCGCCAACCGGAGACCCCCCCTACGCTCAAAGGTATCCCGGAAGTGTTCCAACAGCGACTCCGGGACGCCTCCTTGCAGGAGGAGGAGCACAATCTCCTCCCTCCTGGCTTGGAACGAACCAACACTTGGTGGGTGCAGGGGGGGAAACTATATGTCCCATCTTCCCTTCGCAAAGAAGTATTGGGACTTGTACATGGGGCCAGGCTGGCAGGTCATTTTGGTTTCGTAAAAACGCTTCACCTGGTTCGAAGGCAGTTTTGGTGGCCCGGTATGAGATCTGATGTGGAGTTGTATGTGCGCAGCTGCCCCACCTGCGCCACAGCCAAGAAACGGATGGGAAAACCCCCGGGGCTTCTCAAACCGCTTGAGAACCCCTCCCGTCCCTGGGAAGTCATCGCCATGGATTTTATCACCGACCTACCTCCAAGTCGGGGGAAAACGGTTCTCTGGGTTATCACAGACCTCTTTTCCAAACAGGTTCATTTCGTTCCATGTGCAGGTCTTCCTTCAGCCCAGGGCTTAGCTAAACTGTTCATCACGCACGTCCTCAGGCTACACTCGATCCCGAGGAAGGTCCTCTCCGACCGGGGGGTCCAGTTTGTTGCCAAATTCTGGCGGGCTTTCCTAAAGTTAATGGGAGTGGAGGAACAGGGCCTTTCTTCCGCCTATCACCCCCAAACGGATGGTCAAACAGAACGAGTAAATGCGGTAGTAGAATGTTATTTGCGCTGCTATGTAAATTTCCACCAGGATGACTGGGTTGACCTGCTGCCATTTGCCGAATATGCGTACAACAATGCGCCTCATTCCTCTACCGGCTTTAGTCCCTTCCAAGTTATATACGGGACGGATTTTGGCCCTTTCGGTTCTGCCCCCGTCTCGCCAGAGCTCCAGTCTACCCCTGATCTTCAGGAGTGGATTCAGGTGGTTAAATCCACCTGGCCATGGTTGCTCAAAAATCTGGAAAGGGCAAAAAGCAAGTACAAGGAACAAGCGGACAAACACCGGTCTCCGGGATGGGAACTCAAGGTGGGGGAGCAAGTCTATCTGTCCACCAAAAACCTCCGCTCTCTTCGCCCCTGCAAAAAACTGAGCGACCGTTATGTAGGACCTTTCCCCATTACCAGAGTAATCAACGAGGTTACCGTGGAACTGAGTCTCCCTAAGACACTCAAGGGGGTTCATCCAGTCTTCCATATAAGCCTCCTCAAACCTTATGTAGCAGCTCCCCAGTTCCACCCCCCTCCCGCTCATGAGATTCCTACCGTAGTAGGAGGGGACACCCATTTGGAAATATCCAAGGTTTTAGATTCCAAATGGAAGAAAGGGAAACTGTTTTACTTTGTTCGCTGGAAAAACCTTGGCTCCGCTCATGACGAATGGGTGGCCGCACCCCACATGGCAGCTCCTCGCTTGGTCCGAGAATTCCACCTTGCTTATCCCGATAAGCCTCATCCTCCCGGAGGGGGGCCTTAAGGGGGGCAGAATGTGAGGGTCTCTGTCTTTGTGTCTCTGCTTTCCATCACCTGCGGTATTATCAGTGAACTCGTAAAAGCAGTTCACACCTTCTGGTCTCAGGCGCCAGGCCTGATGGCCCATGTATCTTCCCCCCCGCTGTTTTCCTGCCAGTACTCCCTCAGGCCGGTGCGGCCTTGGAAGTGTGATAGCCGCACCAGACTTCCTGGGATCCGTCTGATGTTTTGTATTATGCCAAGCTTGTAACTTCCCATAACAATAAGTGTGAACCCCAGTGCCCCAGTGCCCTGGAGTCAATATATTCTGTAAACCCGTATAGCCCCTCACTTGCAACTTTCTACCTGTGCCTGTCTCATCTCCTGAAGGCTTCAATAAATCTATTGTTTCTGTATCAACGTCTGAGCAACTGATTTGGAGAAGCAAACTCAGAGAGGGGGATCTCTCACACCTGCCCTCCTTGGGCTCCACCCCCCAAATATTCAGGTATTTCCCAACCCAGAGCTGGCAGCCCTAGCTGGGAATGATCTTTTTCTGCCCGAGGCCTTGGTGCACTAGATAGGATTGCCAGCTCCGGGTTGGGAAATACCAGGAGATTGGGGGGGGGGGGGCGGAGCCTGAAGAGGGTGGGGTTGGAGAGGAACTGACTCCAATGCCATAGAGTCCAATTACCAAAGCAGCCATTTTCTCCAAGTGAACTAATCTCTATCGGCTGGAGATCCGTTGTAATAGCAGATCTCCAGCCACCACCTGGAGGTTGGTAACCCTAGCACTAGAAGCTGTCATAGTAGACAGCATTAAGCTAAATGAACTAATTCACAGTAAACCATGTATTTTATATTCATACATCTTTACTCCCAGAAAGGCTCTTCCTATAACAATAGGGGTTTCCTCTTCAGCCTACACATGTTTAGCATTTGTTCATAAAGTGCAAACATTGCTTTCTTTCATTGCTTAAAGTACAAAAGCAGTCATCCATTGCCCCAAGCATTTTTATGAGATACTAAAACACATAATCAAAACAGAAATTTAAGTAAGTCCAAAACCACAAAATATACAGCATTTTTACAGTAGGCCACGTAAAGTTATATCCCAATTTAGCAAAGCGCTTAAACATGGTCATAAGTTTAAGTATTAAAGGAGCCCCATATTCAGCTCTGTGGGAATTTACTGCTAGTTCTTTTTTGCATTAAATTTCCTCACAATATATATTTTATAGGAGCTGGGGTGCTTGCACTTTTATTCCTTGTAAATTAAAAAAAAAGTTTCATTTTAAAAGGTGGAAGGAGGGAAGGAAATAAACAAAAGAAGTTAAGGAATGATATTCCTAAAAATTCAAAATGGAACAGGTTTGTACGTCAAAGCAAATTTTAATTTCAATTTCAATAGAAACTTTGGAAAAAATGATTTTATTTGGAAAATGAAGTTGGATTTGGGTGGGAGACCACCATGAAATGCCAGGGTCGCAACACAGAGGCAGCCAATGGCAAACTACCCCGGAACTGTTGGAAAGTCTCTTGAGACTGAATTGAATGAGAGAAAATTCTATGGCTTCAGGAGGGAAGAGGTCTGATGTACTGAACTGACGCTTTCCATCCTCCGGAATCAGCCTCTCCCTTCTGATGTCTGTAATTCTTGAAGTGAATTGACATTGTCTCTTCACTGGTTTTCTCTCTCTAGCTGTTACAACTTTTTTTGAGTTATGCTGAGGTAAAAGTTATAGAAGCCTCCTAAGCCAAGATGTTTGTTATTTAATGGCTTTGTGAATAGTTGTTAAATACAGTTTTCTTAACCTTTAATGTGTGTGCTGTTTAGAAAGTCCTCCACGTTCACAGACACTGCTATTTAAGGAGGTGGAATATCCTGCATCTGGTGAGTGACTGGGATATTACACCGAAGAAGGATTGGGTTATTTTTCTTTTTCCCTCTAACATGAATCTCTTGCCTTGAAAACCCCATGGGGTCATCATAAGTCATCTGTGACTTGATGGTAAAGAAACAAAAGAATTAATGACCTCCAAATTGTCTCATCATTAACAGCCTTGCTCAAGTCTTGCAAACGGAAGGCTGTGGCTTCCTTTATTGAGTCCATCCATCTCGTGTTGGGTCTTCCTCTTTGCCTACTGCCAGTGTGGTTTACAAAAAGAAATTAATTTAGAAACCATAATAATTAATATATCCCACCATACGTGCTCCTGTTTCTATGGCTGATGAACATGGGCCTATATAGTTACTGACTGCTGCCACCACCAGATGGCAAGGGATAACGTCACCAGCCTTTGCTAGATTCCTCCATCAGAAGAACCACTCAAGTTGGAGGAAACCTCCTTAGCTGGAGGAAGGCATTAAAAATGTGGTGAGCAGAGTGGTAGGATATATGTCATTGCCTTGAAAAAAATGATAAAATTAACCATAAGGTACAACTCAAAAATCTAGCAGTTATCACAACAGTCTAACCTATTGGAGGAGGAGGGCACAGAAAGAACCAAAAAAATCACCCAATTGGATACCGAGGGCACCAACAACTTTAAATGGCAGGGCCAAGGGAAATGAAATGCGGAGGGTGACAGAAGATCTGTGATATATCTATGCATGGCATTATACAAGGTAAGAACAAATGCCAGAGGTGTAGTTGTGTTAGTTAGTTGCAGCAAAATCTCAATAGAGGTCTGTTCCTTATATTTATTTATTGAGCTATTTACACCTTTCATCCCAATGGGAACCCAAAGTTACTTACACATCATTCTTGCCTTCTCTGTTTATCTTCATAAACAACCCTACGAGATAAGGTAGGCTGATAATGGGTGACTAGCCCGAGATCACCCAGAGGCCTTCTATGACAGAGTGGGAACTTGAACCTTGGTCTTCCAGATCTTGCTGTGACCACTCTAACCACTATACCACCACCCAATGCTCACAGATCTCAGTGTACATAATAATAATTAATTTATTGCAGTCATAGACCTGACAATACCATAATAAATTTCCATGCTACATTTCAAAACCTAAAATCTTGCATATCAACAGTGTACATAGATGCATGTGGAAGTACAATATTTACTCAAATGCAAGACTACCCCCCCCAGGTATGCAGTCAAAAGAAGAAGAAGAATCCCTAGTCATAGGCACGGTTTTATGCTTGCCAGATTAAATGTCCTGCTGACAGCAGAACTGAGAGGATGATTTGATTCCATTCTCAGATCACTTCTGTGGTTGCATATCATGGGCAATAGAGATGATAGATCACCTGTCTCTATTCTGTGATCAATGAATTGCACCCAGGGCTACCTGGATTGCTCCTATTTTATCTAGAGATTGGCTTCCTGTTGAACCATGGGCGGTATCACTATTGCTAGCAGACTCTGACCCAGAAATAACTAGATGTGTTGCAAAATATCTGGCAATAGTATTTATTTTCTTATGTGCTAACTGGATGTATTATCTATTTTATTGTTTATATTTATAATATTATAATGTTAAGTCTTTTAACATTTTATCATGTCTTAACATTGTTTTATCCTTTATGTATTCTTCATGCTCAGGATATTTGGTCATATGAGCTTAATAGTAAAGGAAAGAAAGAATAAGAAAAAATAAATAAATCATCTTATGTTTGCATAAAAGTTACAGTTATGTCCAATAATGGACATTTGTGTGTGTGTGTATGTGTATGCGAAGAGCCCCGTGACACAGAGTGGTAAGCTTCAGTACTGCAGTCCAAGCTCTGTTCATGACCTGAGTTCAATCCCAATGGAAGTTGGTTTCAGGTAGCCGGCTCGAGGTCGACTCAGCCTTCCATCCTTCCAAGGTTGGTAAAATGAGTTCCCAGCTTGCTGGGGGTAAAGGGAAGATGACTGGGGAAGGCACTGGCAAACCACCCCGTAAACAGTCTGCCTTGGAAACGTCGGGATGTGACGTCACCCCATGGGTCAAAAATGACCCAGTGCTTGCACAGGGGACCTTTACCTTTTTATATGTGTATGCATGTGTATATATATATGTGTGTGTGTGTGTGTGTGTGTGTGTGTGTGTGTGCAGAGTTATTTCATGAAATGAGAACTCTGTGCATACCTCCCATATCCTCATCCATCTCCCCCCTCCCTTTTCTGCACTAATCAAATTATTTGAGATGCGTACCTGAAACCACTGGACAGTGTAAGGAAACAGAGTTCTGGCTGGATATGTGGAAGGTAGCTTAGACTTTCCATTCTGTTGGGGACGCAGTTTCAGCATATGACTCCCCCCTTCCCCCACTGCTGAGCATTCCTTTACTGTACAAATGCCTTCCCTTGGGGAGGCTTCATTTCAGCAGTTGAAATATCATTTCACCCCCAAGTGATTTCTTCTCTGCTGAACTTCACTTTTCCATACAAATGGCTTCCCTTTGGGGGGCTTCTACCTTGTCATGCCTGTCTCCCAGAAAGTGTGTGTATGTGTGTGTGTGTGTGGGGGGGGGGGTAAATCAGCTCCCCATGGTAGAATGAGGCAAATTCGCTTGACAAACACATTTGCAGTGAAGATTTCAACACTAGTGCTATAAATGCCTAAATCAATAAATCAATCAATACAAACAGACATCTATTACTAACTATGCTGGGAGGAACCCAGTTGGCCTTGCCTTTGTTACAGCACATCCTCTTTGGCCAAAAGAAGCCATTTATTCAGTGTGGAAGATGGCATTAGAAAGGTATCATGAGCCAGAGACAAACAATTTGACTTTATCATTGCATGCTTCTGAGCTGTACATCATCCCAGCTGGGCAATTTTTTAGCTCCTTATTAAAGAAAAAAAATATATAAGCCACTTTTCTGCCTCATTGGGGTGCTCAAGGTAGCTTATAAAATCAATAGCAAATTCATACGACTAATCTCCATGCAGTAAAACAATGTATGTATTAAGATCAGCCGTCAATCAAAATCCATTGGAATGAAACTTCATCTTAAAAAAATCAGGAGGTGGGCTAAAATACAGACAAAAGAATACACCAATATTCTGTTACGCTGGTATGAAATTACTTTATCCAGTGCCACGTGGGGCAAGAGACCACTGTTTTCATGTGATTCAACATCATAAATACATCCCAGTTGTTTGCATCAGCTGGATAATTAGAACACCTGGGTATTGACTAGACATTTCTAGAATCTTCCAGTGGCAATATGCTTTCCTTTAAACATGGGTGGAATGAGTAATGTTGTCATTTTTATAACTCTGGAAGGGGTGTTGCCATTCCCTGGATAATGTATGTGCAAACCTGTCTTTACCAAATGCTGAGTCTTTCTCAGCTTTCCATTCCCTTTTCCATTAGTTTAGGTCAGAAAAATAATACTTCATGGGTGTTTTTTTTTTTTTTTAAGATTACGAAGAAGTATTTTAAAACTACCTTGGCATCTTTTGACTGCCCAATGACTTTGCTACTGCCAGGGTGAGACCATGATCTAGCAGCTCAATAACTGGATATTATACAAATATATGTTCTCCTTGGCATTTAAATCAAATTCAGGTTTCACAATTTTTAATAATAAATAAAGAGAATTATATCTGCTGACTAGATATAAATTATGATTCTTTAATATTTAACGCAATGTAATAAAATGTGGGGAAATTCTTAATTGGGTTTTCACATGACTTAGTTAAAAGTCTACATTGTAATAGATAAGGAAGGATCAAGCGGCAGCTTTGAAACTTCCAAACTCCGATGGATGGGACCATTGTTTGTTTTATAAGATATAAAGGAAGCCGAAGAGGCTGAGCTAGATACTACTTAAAATATAGCCAAATAAATCTATTTTTTGTCGAAGGCTTTCACGGTCAGAGTTCATTGGTTCTTGTAGGTTATCCGGGCTGTGTGACCATGGTCTTGGTATTTTCTTTCCTGACGTTTTGCCAGCAGCTGTGGCAGGCATCTTCGGAGGAGTAACACTGAAGGACAGTGTCTCTCAGTGTCAAGTATCTCTCATTTGGCCAACCTGAGAAATCAGCAGTGGCTGAATATGGACTGACCCAAATAGGACACAGGGTCTTATTCCAAGACACTGAAATACTGGACAATTCTACCAACTATTTTGTCAGATTGCACAGAGAAGCCATTGAAATTCATAAACATCAGCACAACTTTAACAGAAGAGAGTTTAAGAATGAATAAGGCTTGGCTTCCTGTCCTTAAAAAAAACCCAGACTAACAAAGACTACAGTACACAATAGCCATGCGGATTAGCTTTGGATTCCACATGTTAACAGATCCCTTCAGGATACAATAGTTCCACATTAACATACCGTACCCTCATTAGCACATTATCTTGATACTTACAGTGCAATGATTAGCACATTACCTTTGCAGAACAATGACTCAGCTCAAACCCAACCCCCTTCTGACTATATATTACTCTTCCTACACACTTGACACTGAGAGACACTGTCCTTCAGTGTTACTCCTCTGAAGATGCCTGCCACAGCTGCTGGCGAAATGTCAGGAAAGAAAATACCAAGACCACGGTCAAACAGCCCGGATAACCAACAAGAACCAAATCTATTTTTATTATATTGTGCACAAATCTATGTTAAAAACACTGGGCCTAGAATGTAGGCTCCTAAAAAGCATGAACAAATATTGATAACACATACTCAGTTGATGTCAATACATAAAATGACCAAACATAGACCAAACGCGTTTCAGCCTCATATAGGCCTTCCTCAGTGGTCATACATAAAACAATTTTATAATACACATCCTGACATCTATATACACACTATACAAGGTAAAAGATATATAAAAGCTTTTGTGTGGCTTTATGTAGAAATATTTAGTCCGTGTATGTTAAAACATGGTTGCCAGCTCACACCTTGTATATGATACTAAGCTTCTCAGGATGTGTATAACATCAACAAGCGTGAAATAAAAATTGTTTTTTGTGTGACCTTTAAATATTTTGCAAATGCCAACAACAGCATTTTCCAGCCTATCCGAGTGATCAAGATAACCTGCAGGACAATATTTGAGTGGAGGTGCAAGAGAACCAGCGATGCCTAGTTAGGGACAAGTGCCTTTCCTTTGCTCGGCGCCTTTATTCCCCCCCCCACCCGAAAATTTGTTCCATGCTGTGTTCTGCTACTCCATTTTGGGATGTTTTATTGAGGTGCACAGCGACCCTACATATTAGTAAAGCAACACCCCCTCTCAACTCTTAATAAACCATGTTTACCGTCCTATCAGGATTGCTTCTTTTGCCAGTGTTTTCTTGATACACATTTGTCCATCAGCAACACAATGGAGGAAAAAACTCCAAACAAAATTCAGAAATCAGCAAACGACACAGTCGAGAATTCCTAGTTCATTGGCTCCGCTTTGGATCCTTTAGTCCACTTTCAAGTGCACTTCATTTGGTGGAGGAAAGAATGTGATGTCTGAAGATTGTCGCCCTCTCACTGTAGATCCTCACTTGGTCCCTTATGTTGTTCACATGAGCTTTAATGGTCAAAATCAGCACTTTGAACTGACCCCAGAACCAAATTGGAAACCAGTGCAATTGTTTGCTATGGGGCATCCAAATGAGAACTTGCATTTTTTACCATCTGTATTTTCTGAATCATGTTCAAGGGCAACCCCATGCATAGTTATGTCCTTGTAATCGAGCATGGCTGTTCTTAAGGATGCCTTTTATCAGGTTGCATTGGGGGCGGGGGCTCCCAGCAACGCTTCCTGTCCCCTGCCCTTGCTCTATGGAGTGCCTGGAAAGATGAGGGGAATAGTGTTGAAATATCATGATGCTCTTGGAATTTTGAAATCTCTATGCTAAAAACTATAGAGATTTGAAAATCCCTAGATCATTATGATATCCAGTAATCTCTCCCCAGCATGCAAAAGCTCCTTGTGATCTCCAGCTGAGGGCTTGCAACCCAAGATGTTATCAAGGTGCACGTTACTGTGGTCAAGTCAGGATTTTTCAAGAATGGCCATAGCCAGTGAAGCAGGTCCAGTTGGTAAAAGGTACCCCAAAAAGCCTTGGACAATGCTTTGTCCATGGACAATGTGGCATATTGATGTAGCCCCACACTGCATAGTTCAGGGGAGAGTAGCCCTTCCCCAAAGCAGTTTTACTCTCTGTCCATAGCACTTCCATTTTGCCTGGATTCAGTTTATTCACCCTCAGCCAGCAGTCCATCTATCACTTCACTGGATTTGAATGGAAAGGAGAGAGAGAGAGCTGTCTGTGATCAGCATATTGATGGCATTGTGCCCCAGATCTCCAGATGATCTCCAAGTGTCTTCATATAGATGGTAAGCATGAGGACAAGAGGCATGACAGGAAGGGAGAGGGAAGGAGCCATGCTTGCTCAGAAGAAGTGGTTATTGCAGGAATTCCCCAGTCATAACCAAAATTTCTTGCTTCCATCTCCTGAATCAACCTGCTGATCCTCCCTCCAATTCTATTTCTGGGTGATAAGCATAAATCTTTAAATCACAGGGGGCAAGGGAGGGATGAATTGGTGGAAATGGCCACCTCCTCTTCTGCAAAGAGAAATATTATTCCATCAGAAGAGCTGCATGGCTGGATAAAGGCGTGAACGCAATGACAATGCAAGCCCCGACACCATCACCATTAATTCAAGAGAATTCATTTTAATATATGTTTATTTAAATTCACTCATTATCCTATTAGGAAGCAAGACCATCATTAGGGACTTTTGTGGGAGGCATGGTAGCTTCCAATTTAACAATTTCTGGCACAAGGAATACACAGAGTTTCCAAAGTATTTTCTTTGAAAGCCATCTGTTGTGGTAGTGCTAGCTTGACTCTTAATTTAGCTACAATTTGAGGAGCGGTATCTCTCCCCCCCCCTCTCTGTGTGTCTCTCTTAGTGCTGTCACTTCCAGTAAAAACCAGGATAGATATGTAAGTAAGTCTTGATTAAAACAGTAACAAAAGAAATCCATCCTTATTCAGGATAGTCAGATTTTTAGCTCTTCCAAATCTCAAGGGTTCCACGCAGACAAATAAGTACATTCAGCCATGGTTAAATCTATGCGGTCCAAGTCAAAGCTCCCTTCGTCAGACACAGTAGAATAGAAGTGGAGGTCTATTCTACTGTGTCTGACGAAAGGAGCTCTGACTCTCGAAAGCTTACACCGTGAAACTATTCTTAGAGCGAAAATGCATGGTCGCTTTAGCATCCTTTATTCCCTGTTTCAGCCAGGATTCATCCAGGATCGAACGCATGCGTTTCACCAAACGTGCATTCGATCCTGGCTGAAACCTGGCTGAAACAGGGAATAAAGGAGGCTAAAGCGACCATGCGTTTTCGCCCTTAGTCTCTAAGGTGCTACTGGACTTAAATCTAACTGTTCTACTGCAGACTAAAATGGCCACCCTCTGAAACTACCAACCTATACAGTCACTTTCACCCTAGCCAACTCTGTTAGATAGTTCTCTTACTGCTGACATCAGTGGGGAGAACCGGGGATCTACTTTACTACTAAGTCTATTCAAGTACCTCTAAGATACAATTTGGTTGATCTGGATAGTCCTAGGCTAGCCTGATCTCGTCAGATCTCAGAAGCTAAGCAGAGTTGGTCCTGGCTAATATTTGGATGGGAGACCTCCAAGAAATACAAGGGTTGTGACATGGAGGCAGGCAATGGCAAACCACCTCTGAAGGTCTCTTGCCTTGAAAACCCCACCAGGGGTCGCTATGTCAGATGTGACTTGATGGCAAATAGACAGACAGACAGACAGACAGACAGACAGACAGACAGACAGACAGACAGACAGATAGATAGATAGATAGATAGATAGAATTGATGAAGCAGTTGTCCTTATCATAATATATCTCCCTCTAAAATCTACATGGACCAATTGTTGTATTGTCCTTGTGAACTTTTTGGGTTCCCGCTTTTCCACTGCTGATGTTTCCAATTTGTCTGTTTCTTCTGTGACCTTTTATGACATTACTATACGACTGATTACTATACAACTGTTGCAAAGCTAGGCATCAATTTTAACTGTAATATATCATATAAAAAAAATTCAGTATAATCAGGAAAAAAGAGGGGAATTGTAGTGTTGTCCCAAGCGGGACAGAAACTGGGTTTAAAAAAAAATGAAACTAAGATGTTATTCACCAAAATGAACACCCGTTTTATCCCTGCAGCAGACAACATTCTTTCCTTATCTAATTTAGCTTCAGAGCATCCTACTGAAGACATTATTAGATAAGGAGTTACTTGACTTTCCCCAGGCTAGCCAACAAATCCATTGCTAGAGAAGGATTGGAATCCAGGTCGCTTAGGTCAAAGTCTGTATGCTGCAATGGGAAATAATATTACTGTTCACTAGGGCTGTCAAAAAAAAAAAATTCGGTACAGTTCGGATTCGGCCGAATTTGACCCTTGTGGGGTCGGTACGTGCCGAAGTCCGAACTCCCCCGCTTCGGATCCCCGGTAATTCGGGGGGATCCGGAGTTCGGGGGGAAATTCGGCCGAAGCGTGCCTTCAGGGATTCCCTGAAGGCGCGCGGGGGCCCTTTAAACTGATCTGAGCCTCCCAGCTGGGAGGCGCAGATCAGTTTAAAGGGCAGCCCGCAGATGAGTTTCAATGACAGCCCGCCTCCCTTCTGCGGGCTACCCTGAAGGGGGGGGCTGTCATTGAAACTCATCTGCGCCTCCCGCCCGGGAGGCGCAGATGAGTTTCAATGACAGCCCGCCTCCCTTCTGCGGGCTACCCTGAAGGGGGGGGCTGTCATTGAAACTCATCTGCGCCTCCCGCCCGGGAGGCGCAGATGAGTTTCAATGACAGCCCGCCTCCCTTCTGCGGGCTACCCTGAAGGGGGGGGCTGTCATTGAAACTCATCTGCGCCTCCCGCCCGGGAGGCGCAGATGAGTTTCAATGACAGCCCGCCTCCCTTCTGCGGGCTACCCTGAAGGGGGGGGGCTGTCATTGAAACTCATCTGCGCCTCCCGCCCGGGAGGCGCAGATGAGTTTCAATGACAGCCCGCCTCCCTTCTGAGGGCTACCCTGAAGGGGGGGGCTGTCATTGAAACTCATCTGCGCCTCCCGCCCGGGAGGCGCAGATGAGTTTCAATGACAGCCCGCCTCCCTTCTGCGGGCTACCCTGAAGGGGGGGGGCTGTCATTGAAACTCATCTGCGCCTCCCGCCCGGGAGGCGCAGATGAGTTTCAATGACAGCCCGCCTCCCTTCAGCGGGCTACCCTGAAGGGGGGGGCTGTCATTGAAACTCATCTGCGCCTCCCGCCCGGGAGGCGCAGATGAGTTTCAATGACAGCCCGCCTCCCTTCAGGGGAGCCCGCTGAAGGGAGGCGGGCTGCCCTTTAAACTGATCTGAGCCTCCCAGCTGGGAGGCGCAGATCAGTTTAAAGGGCAGCCCGCGCCTTTCAGCGGGCTGCCCTGAAGGGGGGGCCGAATTGGCCGAATTTATTCGCGAACTCGCTGAATTCGGCCCCCCCGGTTGCCCGCCAGATTTGAGTTTGGATCCGTCCGAACTGAAAATCACCGAATCAGGGGAAATTTGGTTGATTTTCAGTTCGGACCGAACCGAATTGACAGCCCTACTGTTCACATAATCACAGGGAAATATTTTGTACTCATTACGTCTGCATATAAGCAGCATGGTATAGAGCTAAAAAAGTCCAATGGATAACACACCAGCTTACTTGAGATAATAAAGTTGGGAGGATAAAATGGAGGAGGGGAGAATATGTGCTCCACCCTGAGCTCCTTGGAGGAAGGGGAGTAATAAATGGTGGGTACACCTGGGTTCAAATCATTCCTCTTCTGTGAAGTGTCATGGCCAACCTACATCTCTGTATGTGTGTTTGGTGGGAGAGTTTGTATCAATCAGGAGTCAGGACTAGGGTTGCCAGCCAAGAGCAAGGGCTGGCAACTCCCAGGGGCTCTGGGGATCAGGACAACTTGTTGTGTGGTGTCATGCAGTAAAACTGTAGAGTTTGGGGGATTGCCTTGATATGTGATGTCATGTCTATCGGCTGGAGATCAGTTGTAATAGCAGGAGATCTCCAGCTAGTACCTGGAGGTTGACAGCCCTATACTGGGGGAAGGAAGGTTGGAAAGGTGAAGATGAGGGTAGCAGAAAAAGACAGGTTGCCTGGTGGATGGGAAGGAGGGAAGTAAGCAGGAAAAGAGAAGAGGTAAATGGCGGCTTTCAGGGAAGGGAACGAGAAATAGGGGAGGGGAATATCGCCCACTTTTTTAACCCTAAATTACAATTCTATGAAGACAACTGAGTGTGTCACTGAACTAGGGTTGCCAGGTCCCTCTTTGCAACCGGCGGGAGATTTTGGGGGCGGGGCCTGAGGAGGGCGGGGTTTGAGGAGGGGAGGGACTTCAATGCCATAGAGGTCAATTGCCAAAGCGGCCATTTTTCTCCAGGTGAACTGATCTCTATCGGCTGGAGATCAGTTGAATTAGCAGGAGATCTCCTGCTACTACCTGGCAGTTGGCAACCCTAGACTGAACACAGGTCCAAAATACAAGTTAGAACTACCACATGATCTCCTCAGGGACTGACATCAGGACATCAGCTGCGAGTTCCCCATGGGAGTTCAGTTCAGAAATGCTGCTGGATAAGGGCTGTGGCATGGGATGAGAGGGTCTCCTGCCTTCCTCCGCACTACTTTCCCAAGCTGAAATGGCTGTGGGGGCGTTATTTGTCCTGGAGGAGGGCCTGCACATGCACAGTCACATGGTAGATGTAACATGCTGTTTGGCCCATAGTTCAACTTACATCTGTGCAAACATCCAAAGGATTGGGCTCTCATTTGGTGAAAAAATACTTTTCCTTTAAGAGGATTCTGATGGTCAGCAAGTCTGCTCATCTTGTCATGTCCAGCAACCTGCATTTTTCCCACACTAGGTCTAGGGTTGTCAGGTCCCTCCTGGTCACTGGCCGGTGATGGGGGATAGGGTTGCTAGATCCTGATTGGGAAACCCTGGAGATTTGGGGATGGAGCCTGGGGAGAACAGGGACCTCGGTAAGGTACAATGCCACAGACTCCACCCTCCAAAGCATCTATTTTCTCCAGGGGAACTGATCTCTGTAGTCTGAGATGAGCTGTAATTCCGGGGGATCTCCTGGAGGCTGGCATCCCTAACCGTGTCTTCTGCAGAATCATCAGAAGAGGGAAAACTGGGGCTGGAGAAGAATAGGAGAAACTGTCAATCTTCTTCCTGCAATGGAGTTTGTAAGGAAACAGAATGTCCTACTGAATTACAGTGAGCAGATATATTCATGAACATTTTTTCTCCTGATTTTTTTTCTAAATAGATGAGCTTCCATTTGAGACCACACATGGTGTCAAATCATTTCCTTTTTTCCCCCCCTTCATGAAAAATGAAAGGAAATGAAAATCAAAGGATTAGATCTGCAGCTTAGCTGTTCACTGGAGGTTTTGCCGGCTGCCGACAGCCCTCTGTAGGCCTTCAGAACAGACTGTCATCTTTCCCTGGCACATATCGCTGTGAAGCCAGAATTTCCTTCTGTTTGTTTTCAAAACTGGATACATTTTGCAGTTTGCTTTACTGTTGTAAGTAAAGATGTGAAAGTAGGTAAGTTGCACAGTTTTCTTTGTGAGTCAGTGACAAAAGAAAGCAAGGATATGCTAGCTAAAAAAATTCAGCTCTACATAGAAGTGTTTGGTATCAACTAAAACAGCCACTTATAAAGAATTCACCAGCTCCTCAGGGGAATTTGACTGCCTTCCCTGTTAGCAACTGAGAATGAGTGAAGGAGCAAACTGAAACTCCTGATGTGGTGTAACAGAGTTTGGTCCTCCATAAAGCTAGAATGGCATGCTTCCTGGATAGGATTGCCAGGTCTCTCCTGGCAACTGGCGGGAGATGTTGGGAGGTGGGTACAGGGGGCGGTGATCGATGGCCATGCACGATGATGTCACTTCCAGTGTGATGCAAAAGTGTCGGCGTTGCACCGGGGGACATTCTAGCACTTGCCCCCAAATTCTATGGTTTCCATAGAGTTTTGGGGAGAGTGAGAGAGAGCCCCCCACCCCGGTGTGATGCCAGTGCTTCTGCATCATGCTGGAAATGACATTATTGTGCATGGATGCCAAACGTTCCCACCCCTTTCAGCCCACCTGCTCCCACCCACCAAACAGGTGAGTGTTGGCAGGCAGTGGCAGAAATCGGCGGGAGATGGCCTGCCATTAGTGGGCACCGGGGAATCCTATGCCTGGTGGACTGCTGTTAGTTTGAGCATGACTGTGCTAAATGAAATAATGGACTGACTTAGTATCCTTGTCCACATGTTACAGGGAATTCATGCACATTCTGCATGCACATACACACCTCTGTTTGTAAGAAAGAGCCAATGTGTGTTTACTTTGCAATTGAAACCAGGGACCAGTTCCTGGATAAATGTGAGGGTTGTATGACATGATCAGCTGTATATGCATTGGCCATAACATGAGAAGTACTCAACAAACTCCCCCACACAAAAAATCAAGTGTACACTCTACACACAAGTCCTGTTCACAAGTCACAGCAAACACATTTTCATTATATGTGCATTTAAAAAAATATTTTTTATTAATTTTATAACTTAAAACAAGACAAAAATAAAAAGGTACAAATACCTACAATATACATAATAAAACTTCGTTATATAATTATAAGTGCATTGAGTGATTGTCATTTTTAGTTCAATGCATGTACAGCTGTACTTATGATGGAAACCTCACACATATCCAGGCATTTGTCCTAGGGTTGCCAAGTCTCTCTTCGCTCCCAGTGGGAGGTTTTTGGGGCAGAGCCTGAGGAGGGCAGGGTTTGGGGAGGGGAGGGACTTCGATGCCATAGAGTCCACTGGCCAAAGTGGCCATTTCCTCCAGGTGAACTGATCTCTATCGGCTGGAGACCAGTTGTAATAGCAGGAGATCTTCAGCTAGTACCTGGAAGTTGGCAACCCTAATTTGTCCCCTGTTTCATTTGTAAAATGAATGTCCATTGTATTCATGTACATGCAAACAGTATGTGTGTTCACTGTAACTTGTGAACAGGGCTTATATAAGACAGCTTCACGTGTCCACTTAGGTTTGAATGAGACAGCAGATTTCTCCCAAAGATGGTAGGCTTTCAAAAGCTGGAAAATGGGAGTATCCAAGGGTGCTAAAATGTCTTGGGCGGTAAACTGCTATTTCATTCCCCTGTAGGTGAGGCAGTGATTGTACTGCATGTGACATTAATTAATCCAGAGTCTCGTTTGGAGAACCATTTTGAGACTCTTTGTCACCTGGGAGGTGGTACTGGGGCAAAAAACATTTTTAAGTTGCAGTGGAGGTAGATCGTTACCTGCTGATACAGCTTTAATCATTTGAAAAAAATTAAAAGACCTGATGGGAGGGTCATACAATTGTATCAACTTTGGAACAAAGAAAAGTTCATATCAGAAATGATTTCAAGGGATAAAGATGGAATTCTCGCAGAAATCTGTGGATTGACTGTTCTTCGCTACTGAACATTTTGGGGAAAGACTACAGCAATTACATACACCAGTTTTTCTGCCAACAGTGGTCCTAATTCAATGGCACTGCAGTAGAAGAAGACACTGTGCTCGATGTAATGCAGAGTTAAGCAAACATTGATGTCATTGTGACATTGATATTGTATTTTTATGTAGCTAGATTCATGTCCATGTGTTTCATAGATTACAGCAAAACTTTTGACTGTGTGGATCATGAAAATGGCTGGTTTTAAAGGAAATGGGTGTGCCACTATATCTGATCGTTTTGATGCGCAACCTGTACTCTGGACAAGAGGCCACAGTTAGAACAGAATATGGAGAAACGGAATGGTTTCCAATTGGCAAAGGTGTCAGATAAGGATGTATTTTATCTCCCTATCTGGATTAGATTTAGATGAAGGCGGAGTGAAAATTGGAGGGAGGAACATTAATAATTTGAGATAGGCTGATGACACTACATTATTGGCAGAAAATAGTGAAGATTTCAACGACTACTGCTGAAAGTTAAAAGAGAAATTGCCAAAGCAGGACTACAGCTGAACATCAAGAAAACAAAAGTAATGATTACGGGAGAATTACACAACTTTAAGGTTGACAATGAGGAAATTGAAATTGTTCAAGATTTTCTATTCTCCACCATCAACCAAAAGGGAGACTGCAGCCAAGAAATCAGAAGGAGATTGAGACTGGGAAGGGCAGCCATGAAGGAGCTAGAAAATACTTTGAAGTGTTAGGATGTGTCACTGGCCACCAAGACTAGATTAATTCATGCCATCGTATTCCCTATTACTATGTATGGGTGTGAAAGCTGGACAGTGAAGAAAGCTGTTAGGGAGAAAATAGATTCCTTTGAAATGTGGTGTTGGAGGAGAGTGTTATGGATTCCGTGGACTGCCAACAAAACAAATCAGTGGGTTATAGATCAAATCAAGCCTGAACTGACCCTAGAAGCTAAAATGACTAAACTGAGGCTATCATATTTTGGTCACGGCTCTGGGGGGGGCATTTTTGGGGTTAGAGGTCCCAAACATTCGGCAGAGCTTCAAAGGACGTTTATTGAAAGACCCCCCAAGTTTTGTAAAGATTGGGTCAGGGGGGGCTGAGATATGGGCCCTGAAAGGGATCCCCCACCCTTAATGTGCATCTCTCAGCAGAGCTTGCCGCCCACGCACAAAGCTCCCAGCCCTGACAACAGCTGAGACGTTTGCAAACCAACTGCAAAACAACTGCAAAACAACACAACCTTGTTAAACAACACCTTTGCAACACACAACTGAAACCTCCCCCCTCAAACCAGGGAGCAAGAGACTCGAGGGGGAACACACACCCCAGGCAGAACCGACGAAAGCCCCCTTTGGCTTCCCCCCCACCCACAGAAACTGCTCCCTCCCCAAACACACACAGACTCTGCTTTCCCCCCCACACACACACATACACAGGAGAAAAATTATAGATTAAAGCCCCCAAAGGGGTCTTACTGTGGCTGTCTTCTGTTCCATCAAGTGGGGCTGAAGAGGACTTGTAATCCAAGATGATTCCAATTAGGCACGGAACGTTTTGCTCTGGAGATGCACAGGATCGGCTGATCCATTCATCCCAATAGGGAAAAGGGGAAAGTGGAAAGCCCATATCTCGGGACCCCCTGACCCAATGTTCACAAAACTTGGGGGGTATCTTAAGAACACTGGTCTGAAACTCCGCTCAAAGTTTGGGATCTGCACCCCCAAAAATGCGCCCCCTGCAGCCATGGAAAGAGAAAAGGGGGGAGGCTATATTTCTGCCCCCACTGAACCCATCTTTACAAAACTTGGGTAGTATCTTAAGAATAATTGACTGAAGCTATGCTAAAAGTTTGGGGGCTATATCCCCAAAAAAGTGCCCCCTGCAGCCACATAAATGGAAAAAGGGGGAGAGGGAAAAGGGGGAGAGCCCATATCTCGAGACCCCCTGACCCAATGTTTACAAAACTTGGGGGGTATCTTAAGAACACTGGTCTGAAACTCCGCTCAAAGTTTGGGGTCTGTACCCCCAAAAATGCGCCCCCTGCAGCCATGGAAAGAAAAAGGGGGGAGCCCATATCTCGGGACCCCCTGACCCAATGTTTACAAAACTTGGGGGGTATCTTAAGAACACTGGTCTGAAACTCCAGTGAAAGTTTTGTGTCTGTACCCCAAAAAATACGCCCCCTGCAGCCACAGAAAGGAGCGAATGTGCACAAGCACCCCCCCACACACACACACACGAGGATTTCGCTCTCTCTCTCTCTCTCTCTCTCCCTGGCCGGGCCGCACATCAGCTGATTCCTCCAGTACTCAATCCTGACTGATTGGCCAGAAGAAGACCCAGCTTGGCCACCGATTGGCCGGGGGAGGAGAATGCTGCTTACTGACGGTTATGCTGCTTACTGACAGCCCCGAATTTGCCGAATTTATTCGCGAACTCCCGAACTCGCTGAATTCGGCCCCCCCGGTTGCCCGCCAGTTTTGAGTTCGGTTCCTCCCGAACTAAAAACCACCGAATCAGGGGAAATTCGGCTGATTTTCAGTTCGGGCCGAACCGAATTGACAGCCCTAACACACACAGATGCACATAGGATCTACTGATCCCATTCATCCCAATAGGGAAAAGGGGGACCCCATATTTCGGGGGGCCCTGATCCCATCTTTACAAAACTTGGGGGTTCTTACGAGAAGGCTCCTCTGAAGCTACACTGAAAGTTTGGGGGCTGTACCCCCAAAAATGTGCCCCCTGCAGCCACAAAATGGCTCAAATGTGTGCTGTAAATGGAATAAAAATGCACATTACTGGGGGACCCCTTTTGGGGCCCATATCTCTTGATCCCCTGACCCAATCACAACTTTGGTGTTCCTTGGAACACCTTCCATCCAAATACTAACCAGGGCTGACCCTGCTTAGCTTCTGAGATCTGACAAGATCGGGATAGCCTAGGACTATCCAGGTCAGGGAAGGCATAGCTACACCATTCTAAATCCATTGGAGTGAATGGGATGAGAAGGGTGTAACACTAGCTAGGATTGCACTGTAATCTTGTGACACATTAGGATTGCCAAGGGGAAGTTCCTGAAGACATCCATGGGGTCAGGGCTCCATGGGGTGACCACAGAGCATTTGTTCATGGTTAGTAGTACATCCAGGGCTGGCTTGCATTATGTTGTGGTGTGTGCATAGCCATGGATGTGCACATACTACTTATTGTTTCCACTGCCCCATGCCCTTTGCATACAGAATTATGTCTCTAAGACAGCTACCACATGCACAGGGTTGATGCTGGATCAATGTGTATATCTGGATGACTGGGGTGGGGGAAAGAAAATTAAAACGAAAAACCAAAATGGCAGCATTGGCTTGAACAGATCATTCTTTTTATTCATTTCAAACCGTTAAATGCCCCGTCAATGGAGCTCTGCTTTGTATAGGAGGTGAATGATAGAAGATAAATGGTCCTCTTTAAATGGGTGCATTAAAAGATTTTATTTTCCCCAACACAATCTTACGGCTGTTCATCTGAACTAAACCTTTCATACAATATAAAAAAAAAAAACTGGCAACTAATGAGAGTGTTTTACATGATAGAATGATTTTGCTTGTTAAACAAACATGATGGGATGCTGAATAAGAACATAATTGATGGATTAGAGGCTTCATTCCAACTCACAGCCAATACAGTTGTTGTAGAGCCATAGTGGTATCCTGGTTCATTCCTCCGGAACTGATACAAGATGGTTCTGGTTAGGGCTGTCAATTTGGTTTGTCTGAACTGAAAAAACAGCCGAATTTCCCCCGATTAGGGGGTTTTCAGTTCGAATGGAACCGAACTCAAAAAAAAAAAGCGGGAAAAGATGTACCAAATTCAGCAAGTTCAGGCGATCGCCAGATAAATTTGGCAGGTTCGGTGTTCCCCAAACCTGCCTTTTCCTGCCTTTAAAGACACCCCCGCCCGGTTTCCTGTGAGTCCCTTGAAACCGGGCGGGGGGGGGGGTCTTTAAACTGCTCCGCCAGGTTTCAAGGGAGTCCCAGGATCTCGCAGGGCCAGCCCCATTGGTGGCTGCCGAGGCATCTTACTCTTGTCCCCTGAACCAGGGGGCCTCTCTCCCACCCTTTCTACCCCCCGCTGGTCGGGGCTGCACTGGGGCGCCTGGTTCCCGACCCTCCCGGCCAGGTACGGTGGCGAGAGGTGCAGCTGCGGGCCCGGAGCTGCAGTGCTCCGCAGGTCCCCCGCCCAACAGCTGAGCATCGGGGAGGCAGCGCGGAGCAGTTTAAACTCCCCCCCCTTTCCCAGGACTCTCAGGAAAGTGGGCGGTGGGTCTTTAAACTGAATTTGTTCAGGAATTATGAATTTCCCGCCAAATTTGGCATTCCTGAACAGTGGGGGTTAGGAATTCGGCCGAACCGGACCCAAGTCGGGCCTGGTTCGGTCAAATCCGAACCAGAATGAATTTTTTTAAAAAACAGCCCTAGTTCTGGTTGCAAGTGTTTTAGGGATTTGCAGAATCCCTGAAAAAGTTTGCTGGTCTGTCCTGAAATTGCAGTGTTCATTAATAAACCATTAAGTGAAAGGGAATTGGGAGTTTCGTTGTTGCTCCCTGATGCAATCAGCTATTGCAAATGGTCAGTAGCATTCGAACCAGTAGTCCTGAGGAAGTCTCCCTAATATCTTGGGACCATTCCATGTCCTGAGAGATAGATCTCAATCATGTGACTCTGTTGGCCTCAACTTGGGGAAATGTTTCAGAGTTCTTGTGTGAAGTAACCAAGCACAAGAAATGGGTTTGATGTAAATCAGAACAGTGTTTTAGAAACTAAAATGCGCTCTCCAGAAGCCTGGCGTCTTTAATGGAAGAGGAGTTTCAGAAGGCCTGTAAACAACGCTAATGGACTAAGTAATAGTATGAACACTGACACTTCAAATCACTGCAAGTGATGCCTATTTAATGTCACAGCTCTGGAGTGGCCTTTTGCTGGAAATATCTGAGCACTAAACAGCCAGAATGCAGGTGAGAATGAGCTGATTTTTCTTCTAAATGGAAAGTGGGTGGTGGCGGGGGAGAAGATGGGTTTGCCATTGTATTAGGAAAGCTTCTAGTGGTGGTCTATTAAACGTTCCTCCTCAAAATAATTGTAACTAGAAGACCACACTGCTGCGGTGAAATGGCTGTATGATTCAGAATCAGATTCCAGTAAGCGTCGTCACCTTTATGGTGTGACAGTTTTTGTTTTGTTTGGCAAAGCACAGAAGAAGAAAATAGGGAACCCAATTATGGTTGCCAACTTCAAGCTGGGAAATTCCTGGAGATTTGAGGGTGCCTCCTGGTAGGGATGCCAGCCTACAGGTGGGACCTGGGGATCCCCTGGAATTACACCTCATCTCCAGAGTACAGAGATCAGTTCCCTTGGAGAAAATGGATGCTCTGGAGGGTGGACTATGACATTGTACCCCACTGAGGTCCTTCTCCTTCTCAGGCTCCATCCCCAAATCTCCAGGAGTTTCCCAATCACCTTTAGTTAATAGACACACCATATAATACGAAGCACAGTTACACCCTTCTCAGATCCTTAACTTAAATGGAATTAGGCGTAACTATAGTAGTCGCCCTTTCAACTTATTGTCAAAAATAGATATACCATTAGACTGTCATCCCTAAGAACTGTTTGAATTAGTATAAAGCAAAACTAAACTGTGTTTGTCTGTCTATCTATATATCTCTCACATACAGCATGGATTGCCCTTACAAAATGATGACAACTGCTCAATTGAATCTTTAGTACAAAAGGCACTTAATGTACACATTTAGTATTCTTTAATGTTGTTACGCTCCCTTCTTTATTTCAGCAGTTGCCTAGCTTTCAGGTTTGCATTTCAAAATTAACCCTAGTGTGGGAATTTAAAGAGAAATATTATAGGAAGCAAAGAAGTAGGAGGAAAAAATAGGGAAACTATGCCTTCGGCAATGGTTTGGGGGCAAGGACTGCCATAATTGAATCAAATGATTTCCCCAAGGATTCTCAAACGACTCCTTGTTATTTTAAAAAAGTCTTTTCATCTGGTTTAATTCAAGCTTCAGCAGTTGTTGGTATCGCAGCTTTTTCTAGGGTTGCCAACTCCCAGGTGGGAGCTGGAGATCTCCTGGAATAACAACTGATCTATCACGTATTTGTTTATTACTTACTTATTTAAAACATTTATTGCACTTCTCCTGGAGAAAATGGCTGCTTTGGAAGGTGGACTGCATGGCATTATATCCTACCAAGGTCCCTCTCTTTCCTAAACCCCACTGTCCTAGGCTCTACTGTCAAATCTCCAGGTATTTCTGAACCTGGTATTGGCAACCCTTGCTTTTTCACCAAGACAAGGAACAAACTTTGTTACAAGGCAGGATACAGTGCATTTTTCTAAACCTTTAAGATTCTTCCTATACAGTTTTTGGATAAAATGTGTCCTACTTGAAATTCTGGAAGTTGTCCCGGTTTATGTAGGTCACAATTTGGAATAACGGAGATCGAACAAGGATGGCGGTTCCTTTCAATTTAAAGTGTAGTGTGGCACATTTGCAATACTGTTCTACAGAACTGGGGTGTATGATGGTGTGATTGACACCAAAAGGTGAATGGCTGCAGAGGTTGTTCTGAAAGAAGTTGGACTGACTCCATTGGAACCTATGCATCTATCAGATTCACTATGAGTTGCTGAGAAACACCTGTGTCAGTCTTGAAAATGGGATGTTAAAGATGGATTCTAGGTCGGCAAGTTTTGTGAGGACATATTTTTAATTTGGTTGGATCCGACCCACCATCTCGTTATATGGCACAGAAACTCAACTTTCCTTTCTAACATTAGGGAAATTGCTTTGCAAATCAACATGATGCTCTCTTCTCTTCCTCTGACTTGGTTCTGTAAATGAGGGTGAACAGAAAGAAGGAAATGAATATCATTAAACTGGGAAAACTAATAATCTGCCGACTGTATTAAAACATTCTTATAACATTAAGACATTTAAGGGAAAAAAATGTTTAGCTACGGATATTGCCTGTTAAAATGAACCTGACTGTGAATATACAAAAGAAAATGTCACCTAAGATACTAACACACCACATAAAATGTTGCTGCTCCCTCATTGCCAATAATGCCTTAAATTAGTTCTTTCTCCTTTATATTTTTTTTATTGACTGATTCATATCCATAAATCAATTCCACCTTAATATGTGGAAGCCAGTTCTGTTTTAATGTTCACAAGTGAGAAAAAGGGAGCTCTTAATATTCACATTAAAAAGGCATGTCTTTAATGTTTTTCCGATGCTGTGGTAAAAGGCGTGCCATCTTCTTTCACATCGCATAAACATTATGTGACCCTGTGCTTTTTATAATGAGGAATGTGTGACTTGATCAATGATTGATGCTCAATAGTTGCAGCTGGTTGTCAGCCAAATGCCACTGCTTTATTACTTGGGGTGAAAGTATATCCAATTACAATATAAAATATGGGGAAAGGGAGATGAAATGCACCTAATAGAAACCCCTCCCCTATTTAATACAAAAGGACAAATGTTCTAAGAAAGCTTTGACCTGGGTGGCCCAGGCCAGCCTGATCTCATCAGATCTCAGAAGCTAAGCAGGATCAGCCCTGGTTAGTACTTGGATGGGAGACCACCAAGGAATACCAGGGCCACTATACAGAGGAAGGCAATAGCAAACCACCTTTGTTAGTCTCTTGCCTTGAAAACCCTACTGGGTTGCCATATGTTGGCTGTGACTTGACGCCACTTTACACACACACAATAGATGTGATCCAATTTCAAACCAAATGAACAAATCATGTCCACACGGATGTTCATGAACTTCTCTACTGTTGAGTACATTCACCAGCTTCAGCATGACAGCACATATACACGGCCCCAAGTGTGATTTCTTTTCCTTCCTTCCTTCCTTCCTTCCTTCCTTCCTTCCTTCCTTCCTTCCTTCCTTCCTTCCTTCCTTCCTTCCTTCCTTCCTTCCTTCCTTCCTTCCTTTCTTTCGGAGGGGGAATCTCCAAGTTCAGAGGTAGGAAACCTCTGAATACAGTGCTAGGACACAACATCAGGGGAAAATCTTGGTCTCTATGCCCGGCTTGTTGGCTCTCCAGGACAACTTGTTGTCCTTGCTACAAAACAAGATGTTGGGTTAGACAGACTACTGGTCTAATCCAGGAGGGCTCTTCTTATGTTCTTATGAGCTGATCCTTTGATTTTGTTGCTCAGGGTGGACTGTATGACTACCTCCACAAGGTTTTTTGGGGAAATGACTGAATGAAAACTAAATTATTAATGAGAGAGTGAAAGTTGGTGGGACTATGAGTTAAGAGCAAACTTGATCTTTCTGAGATACATTACAAATGTTCTTTCTATGAGTGCATGGGTGGGAGCAGTCCCCATATCATATGACAAACTGCTTTTGAGACTAATGGCAGGTTCAACAATTGCCTTGGATGTGAGAGAGTAAGTAGCCATTAAAACATTTAAAATATTTTTTTCAAAATATTTAGATTTCAGTCAATGAGTAATACCTTTTATCTGCTGAAAATTCAGTGGAAGTCAGTCAGAAATAGGGTTGCCAGGTCCCTCCTGGCCACCAGCGGGGGGTGGGGGGTACGGTTGCCAGATCCTGCTTGAAAAACTCCTGGAGAATAGGGGGTGGGGCCTGAGGAGGACATGGAGCTCAGTGGGGTACAATGGCATACAGTCCACCCTCAAAAGCATCTATTTTCTCCAGGGGAACTGATCTCTATTGGCTGGAGATCTGTTGTAATAGCAGGAGATCTCCAGCAAGTATCTGGAGGTTGGCAATCCTACAGTAGTGGCCAAGGAGGAAGAGATACCACACCCTTAGCAGCACACATTGCATGGCTGCACTGGTGGCAAGAGCAGTAAGCTTAGCACAGGCATGAGCAGACGATGCAATGAATTGTCTCCACCCTAAAATTCCTGCAGACAGAAAGATTTCCATTGACAAAAGTAATGTGGATTCCCTGCTTTGCTCTTCCCAATGCTGCCCGAATCACTACCCCACCATCCTGAAATTCTGCTCTTGGTGGACGGGAGCTTCCAGAAATAGCTTGGGGGAGAGTCAGAGGTCTGTCACAGGAGAGTAGAATCAGCAAAACATGACCACCTTTGCATACACAAATTTTTTACGGGGGATGCAATGAAACATTTCAATGCCATAAAACATCTCCCTTCTCAAATACGAACATAATGAAATGTCTTAACCATGTGTACCAGGCTGGAGTGAAAAGTAGCTTCCCAAGGACACTCCAGTGCATGGATCCTAACTAGCTTTACATTCTTTAAAACTAGCTTTACTAATCAAGGCAGCTGGGGTTCGGTCCCTTATTCAATATTCCACTTGCATTGTTCTCTTTCTGCTCATATCACATGCCAGTCCAGTTTCTGGTCAAAATCAGATAGAAGTGTATTAATTAATTCCCTAATACGAAACAAATGTCGATAAATTAACCAATTTAGGATTGGGCAAATGTACCCCACTTTAAGTGCTTGATTATTAATTTATAGTTTTCTCAATGGCCTTTGAACCAAAAAGCAGGAATGAGAATTTTGAAATCGCCATAACCCAATTCTCTTATCTGACATGTCAGCAAGCTGAGAATTCCAGATTTAAATGTATCCAGGTGACATGGTTCTACGATAGTCTTGGGCAAGCTGTTGCTTCTGATTTGGGAAGCCAATTCTCTCAGGTCCATTGGGAAAGGCGACACAGCCCGTAACTGCTCTACAGACTTCAGGATGTCCAAAGATTCATTAATTAAGTGTCCTTTTTATAGTATTCCACACACAGGACATGCAAAGCTAATACATCTTGGCTGTCATCCCAGAATATAATGATCCATCTGTAAGTAGGGAGGTTCTGACTGTTTTAAACACAGGTGGATAATTGCCTGGTTCCTCTTGGTTTTGGTCTTGGCACAAATTCCTGCCCCAGGTTGTTCCAAATTCTTGGCGAGTTGTAAGCGTGCAAGTTGCTTGTAGCTTATGAGCAATCAGAACAAAATGGATTCTACTGTACCAGTGCTGGGATTGTTTTGCTTCATTCAGACATATAAAGAATCTGGCAAATCTGAGTATAAGTTGTTTCCATTTGGTAGAGAGCATTTCGGTTTACCATCCACAGCAGTTTACAATCCACAGTTTACCATCCACAGCGAAAACCAACAATGAAATACAATGTTCCTTCAGTGCTAACTGAGCCCACTGGCTTCAATGGTATAGCTCTGCTTAGGATGGCACTGTAAATCGAGTAAACCTCTGAACAGTGGTGGACGAGCAGACATCTGGATCCTGTTCTTCTATGATGCACATGACATAACATGTGAATTGGGTGCTCCATGTTACTATACAATTGGAAGCCTCGTTTGAGCAACTATTTTCACACATAGTAGAGGTGGGTAGGGATGTGAATGGTGTAGTATTAGCAAGATCTCATCAAATCTCAGAAGCTAAGAAGAGAAAGGAGAAAGAGAAAGAGAAGGAGGAGGAGGAGAAGAAGAGTTGGTTTTTATATTCCGACTTTCTCTAACTTTTAAGGAGAATCAAACTGGCTTACAGTCTCCTTCCCTTCCTCTCCCTACACCTTGTGAGGTAGGTGGGGCTGAAAGAGTTCAGAGAGAACTGTGACTAGCCAAGGTCACCCAGCAGGCTTCATGTGTAGGAGTGGTGAAATCAACCTGGTCCAGCAGATTAGAGTCTGTCACTCATGTGAAGGTGTGGGGAATCAAACCCGGTTCTCCAGATTAGAGTCCACTGCTCTTAATCACTACACCATGCTGGCTGTCCAGCTGGTTCAGTACTTGGAAGGAAGACTTCTAAGAAGACTCTGCAGAGGAAGGCAATGGCAAACCACCTCTACTTCTCACTTGCCTTGAAACCCAACCAGGGGTCATTATAAAGTGGTTGTGACTCGACTGCACTTTACACACACACACACAGAGGTGGGTAAGATCAATGAAACTGGACTTACACTGCCAGTCACTGAAGTTCTCTTCACACGTTATTTCAGTGTGTGGAGGGGAAAGAAATCACATGTGCCAATCCTACTTTCAACCTTCACATTGACCAGAAGTTCCTTCCAATCAGAAGTTTAGGAATACCTTCCAATTAGATCTGAAGTTCCTTCCAATTAGAGTTCGACAATACATCTGTGTCCGACAATACATCTGTGCAGTGATTCTTAACCTTTAACCCATTACTGTCCACCAAGAATGCCATGTTATCATTGAATGCCCCCTCCCAAACCGCAAGTGAACAATCGGAACCTAAAAACAGCATTCCAGGATGCCTGATTTCATGTGGGCCATCAGTTTGAAGTATATTTGGCATGGCTGAACAGTGTTGACTGTGAATGTTTTTGTTTGCAATGTGGTGATCGTTCTGGTTTATTTTGTAGACTGTGGCTCTGTTTCCTATTGCCTTCCCTTTCCAGCTTTTGCTCTAGATTTGATTCTGGGGTGTGGAAGAAAGGGGAACAACGGACAGCCCTCTATAAATTTAACTTATTTTTTTCTGAAAATGGGAAGGAAAGAAAATTTTGATGGAAAGAAAACCTTAAACAATTTTTCAATAATAAATCTGTTCTGTCCCCCCCCCAAAAAAAACCCTGCCAAAAAACAGCATTCCAAACAAGGTGACTTCATGTATGCGTTGTATGATAAAAACTTATTGTAAGCCCCATGGGTGCCAATCTCCAGGACTGGTCATGGCAACCCAAACAGATGCAGGCCACCACTGTTCCAGCCGCATGCCTAGCCCCTAAACGTTACAGGGAAGGCTTTTGCACATGAGTGAAACTGACACGGCCGCTCCTGTGTATCCTGGGCCACCAGCAGCTGAGAAACAGAGGCAAGGTCAACCTCTCCAGTGAGCCAGAGTGACTCCATTTCCTGTGCATCTCTGTTCCAGCAGAAGCCATGTCAGGGAAGACGCCCAGGCATGTAGCCTGCACCAATACCCCACCCTTGCATCTTCGGACTGATTTAGCAAAGCCATCCAGAGACATTGAGATAATGATCCCCTGACGTTAGCAAGATCGCACCTATTGTTTCAGACCATTAAGCTCATCAGCGAGACTCCCTGGTTTCTCCTGGGGTTGTACAAGTCACTGGAATTAGAATAGATTTCCAAATTGTCACCACTCCACCCAGGCAGACGACCATTAAGGCCCTTTGTCACCTCGATAATCCAATCAGCCCCCACCCCCTGAAAGAGTATAACTGAGGTCCCGAAAGTCCAGACGATCCCTTGGGCCTTTCCTTCCATACTGCCTGGCACTCTGCCAGAGTGGGCATTCATGCTTGAATACACAGAGGGTTCCCCCTGTCCCCTTTTTATCCCCCATAGCCTGCTGGAACCCAGGACGGACAACTCTTCTACTGGAAAGGTGTAGTATATCCCTTAATCTGCCTGCCACATGGCAAAAGTCTCTTCCTACCACCTGTTATTCCTAGATTCTTTGAATGTATGTGTGTAGTGCTATATTGAATGCGTGAACTACATAAACTCTCTTAATTTGGAATCCTTTGCCTCTGTCATTATTCTAAGGTCACAGAAATGGGCTCTGGTATAGTTGGTTGCCCTGACCTGGATGGCCCAGGCTAAGCAGGGTCGGCCCTGGTTAGTATTTGGATGGGAGACCACCAAGGAAGTCCAGGGTTGCTATGCAGAGGAAGGCACTGGCAAACCACCTCTGTTAGCCTCTTGCCATGAAAACCCCCCAAAAGGGGTCGCCATAAGTCGGCTGCGACTTGACGGCACTTTACACACACACACATAGTTGGTTGATCTCACTATATAAATATTGTAGTTTCCAATTGCTCAAGCTAATTTCCCCATTTAAAGAGCAATTCAAGTAACATTATATTCAATGACATCTTTGAGCCTGAGGGCAGGGTGGAGAAATCTACGAACTGGGATTTTATCCTCAGTATCGGACGCTGCTTTGGAGGCGGTTGAAAGCCTCTTTCTTTCTTTCTTTCTTTCTTTCTTTCTTTCTTTCTTTCTTTCTTTCTTTCTTTCTTTCTTTCTTTCTTTCTTTCTTTCTCTGTCAAGTCACAGCTGACTTATGGTGATCCCATAGGGTTTTCAAGGCAAGAGACATTCAGAGGCAGTTTGCCATTGCCTGCCTCCATGTCACGCCCCAGGTATTCCTTGGGGGTCTCCCATGCAAATACTTCCCATGGTCAATGATGAGAGTGTGTGACTGACCCACTGCGAGTGGGTAAAAGGGGCTGCATAAAATCCAAATACCCTATATTTGCCCTGAGGTTATGAATGTCCTCCCCAAATGGAGAAGTAGAGCATATGCTTGGCCTACAGAAGGTCCCAGGTTCAATCCACAGCATCTCCAGCTTAAATGATCAGGTTGGAGGTGGTGTGAAAGACCTCTGCTTTGAGAACTGCTGCCAGTCAGAGTAGACAATACTGGCCTTGATAGATCTGACTCAGGACTTATGTGCTTCAAGATTTTTACATTGTTATGGAGGGTATGGTCTTGCATAAGAACCATTGCTCTATGTGACTGGGAAAATGAGGATGCCTGATCATGTGGTGACCCACCTATGAATGCATGGTTGTACACATTTAGCCTGTACTTCATCCTTCATATCAACATATGCAGGGACAGCATGAATGACCCTGCTCTCCTCTCGTGTATATTGGAATAATGTGTGAATATTTCTGGAATGTACATTGATCAGTGTGAACAACAAAATGATGGACATTTGTGTGATAGCATAGTGATCACAATTCCAACATTGCACTTTAGGGGATGGGCTGTGGCTCAATGGCAGAGCATCTGCTTAGCATGCAGAAGTTCCCAGGTTCAATCCCCAGCATCTCCAGTTAAACGGACTAGGCAAGTAGGTGATGTAAAAGACCTTTCTCTGCCTGAGACCCTGGGGAGCTGCTGCCAGTCTGAGTAGACAATACTGACTTTGATGGACCAAGGATCTGATTCAGTGGAAGGCAGCTTCATGTGTTTGTGTGTTCACTTGTCTAACTACTAACCAATTGTTTAACACAAGTTTGTTTGTTTGTTTTTTTCTTTTACAGATTGCATGCAGATGGTCCCAGGTTCAATCCCTGGGATCTCCAGTTAAAAAGGACCAGGTTGTAGGCAATATGTCAGACTTCTGTATGAGACCCTAGAGCAGGGGTGGGGAACCTTTTTTCCGCCAAGGGCCATTTGGATAGTTATAACATCATTCGCGGGCCATACAGAATTATCAACTTAAAAATTAGCCGACCAAACTCCAAGCAGGCAGCTGCCCCAGATGACCCTCCCCCCAGCATGGGCAAACAGGCAGGCATCCAACCGGTGGCTCACTCACCCACCTGGTGGCACAGGATGGTCTGTTGCACCAGCTGGGCATAGCTGTCCAGCCACACACCGTAGTTGCTCCAGCTCTGCACAGTCGGGGCCGGACTCCACAGCCGGCTCCTGCTACCTCTTCCTGCAGGGATGAAATGAGGACACACTGGCTAAGAACTCCCCCCACGCACATTCTGGCCCTGCCCCCTTAAGTCCCTCCATTGTCGCCACTTCCACCCCCAGCCCTCTTGTAGTACAGAGGAAATACGTTTCTCCACGGCCCAGATGGGAAAGGGTTAATACAGTTTCTTGGGCGGTCCTAGCAGCTCCATAGCTAATGACTCTTCTGCAAGGGGAAAAAGGGTTCCTTTTCTCGGCAAAACAAACTCACATCCGCCTTGGATAGAGGCTATTCCTGTCTGCGGGAGGGGGCGGATCGCCAGTCTTAGATCCTTCTGAGCTAGAGATCTGCCAGGACCCACAAAGGGCCAGACCAAGTGATTTCGCAGGCCTTAAATGGCCCCTGAGCCTGACGTACCCCACCCCTGCCCTAGAGAGCCACTGCCAGTCTGAAGAGACAATACTGACCTTGATGGATCATTTCATTTCATTTCATTAACCTTTATTGGCATACCAAAAGACAGAGATAAAAAACAACAGCAATATACCTCCAAAGGGAAATCTTGATGGATCAATAGTCTGGTTCAGTTTAAAGCAGCTTCATGTATGTTCAAGTTCTGGGCAGCTACAAAGGCGTTCGGTAGTTGTTTAATCTGGATGGTGACAAATCAAGGACATCTGAGGCTTGGCCATGAGCTATCATGGCTGCCAACAATGGTATGTTCACTTTCCAAATGTGTTCACCATGACGTTTTCAGCATGTCTATAGGTTGCATTTGATTCCTGAACTTCCTCTGAGATACGTTACCCTTAGACACCCCTTTCCATTAAGGGAGGAGACTTGCGCCATCAGAAAGATCATTCTCATCTCTTAGCAGTCAGGAATCTTTGGAGTCAACAGTATGAGTTGCCCATGGATATCCAGGGAGCTTTACAGCTGAGAAAAAGGGTTTCCCACAGCCCAAGCCACCAAACTAGAAGGTGTCACACATCACACTATCAAACCTAAATATTCCAAACGCACCAATCTTCGTTGTTCTAACTGTTCATTCTGCTGAAGGAAAGCAGTAAATACATTTTTATGCATCATTACTTACCTTGTCTCTCTGTAAATATGAGTTATTATCAGTGGCAATGTTGTCTCTTCTGGTGAGGAAAGCTGTGTGCAAAATCAACATTTACTGGCATTCCTCATAAATAAAATCCATAATTCTGTCAAACCTACTCATAAATTGGCAATTTCATTAACTTTATTAATGCACTTAATTCATAATAATGAATATTCTGTTTGCATTAGAATGTTTTCACATTTTCAAGGGCGAATTGTAGGACTTGTATGAAGCGACAACTCTACTTCACACACACAGAAAAGCTTTATGTGTAGAGTGGAAAATACCCCCCCACCACACACACACACAGACAGAAAAATACAGTGGAGGAAATATCATGAGAGGTAGGATAGAAAGGAATACAGAGGGAAAGCTGATTCATTTCACAAAGGTTAACAGAAAACTGGAGAGTAAAAAACTGTGGCTTAGAGGCACATTTAACTTCTGGGACCAGTTCTTATATATCTCAGATATCCAGAGCTGTCACTTACCTTTGTAACCAGAGGGCAAACTTCCTCACAAACCTGGCATTTCGGCACCTTTATTTCAAACTTATATAAATATTCTAGGCTCTGTTTCTAAAATGAAACAATTCTGGTTCATCAGGCCACACACCTGTTTGGATTTTAACTGGCCATTGGCTCACGTTAGGGATGAGTGGTAGAGTTGCCAATCTCCAGGAACTAACTGGAGATCTCCTGCAATTACAACTGATAGTTTTGTTGGTGATGGAATGAGGGGAGCTAAAGAAGAAGAAGAAGTGACATGAACACATGAAGCTGCCTTATACTGAACCAGACCCTTGGTCCATCAAAGTCAGTATTGTCTACTCAGACTGGCAGCAGCTCTCCACGGTCTCAGGCAGAGGTCTTTCACATCACCTACATGCCTAGTCCCTTTAACTGGAGATGCTGGGGATTGAAACTGAGACCTTCTGCATGCCAAGCAGAGGCTCTACCACTGAGCCACAGCCCCTCTCCATGGCTCTCCAGGGTCTCAGGCAGAGGTCTTTCACATCACCTACTTGCCTAGTCCCTTTAACTGGAGAAGCTGGGGTTGAAACTGAGACCTTCTGCATGCCAAGCAGATGCTCTACAAACTGAGCCACAGCCCTCCCCTATTTCCCTATTTCCATATTCCCCTATCGCCAGCAGGTCATGCTGGCGAGTGGACAAAATGAAATTCAACTGAGTCATTTGTCAGAAGAGAGAGAACTTTATAAGGACCCCTATCTCAAAGGTACTATGACAGATAGATACACAGATAGATGGATTTAGAATGAGCCAACTTTAGCTGAGTTGCATGCTCATACATTTTTCTTATCATATTGAAATTGTCATTTTGACAGAACGGAATCGTTTGTCAAACAAATTTTCAAATTACAAAAAAACACACACAAAAAACACGGAAGTGTATAATCCTATCCTGGGCAAAGTTGCCAACTGTGGCCAGATCCCCTTAAGACTGGATGGAACCCTGTTTCTTCTCTGCCCTTCCCCTTTGGCATACACATGTATATAACCAATAGGCTGCTACAGGGAACAGTAGCTCTGTCTGCACCTCCCATTCAGACCTTCCCTTCCACATGGGCAAGAGGATTTGTGTAATATGACTGAGGGTCAAATTAGACGTGATGGCATCCTCATGGCCACCACGAGGATGTCCCCACCATCTTAAAGCCATTTAGAAGTGCTGTGAGGGTAGGGTTTCCAACCTCCAGGTACTGGCGGGAGATCTCCTGCTATTACAACTGATCTCCCACCGATAGAGATCAGTTCCCCTGGAGAAAATGGGCGCTTTGGCAACTGGAGTTTATGGCATTGAAATCCCTCCCCTCCCCAAACCCTGCCCTCCTCAGGCTCCACCCCAAAAACCTCCCACCGGTGGCAAAGAGGGACTTACATTTGGCCCTTAGTGGAGGGAGAGTGCTGAGTGAAATACATGCATAGACCTACCTGGATGTGTTGCGTGCATGTCTACACAAGTGTGCCTGTCAAACAGGAAGAGGGGAACATGGCTCTGTTTGAGATCCCTTCACATATCTCCAGTGCATTCACAAGAAGAAGGATTGGACCTGAAAGGTTTATCTTTTTCTCCAAGTCCGCAGCTCTTGAATATATATATGTGTGTGTGTGTGTGTGTGTGTGTGTGAAGAGAACCAACTAAATAGTTACATTCAATTTAGCTCTATTTTCAGAACAAAAATATTGAGATTGTTCACTTTACTATGTTTCAAGGTTGAGCTATTAGCAAAAAAAAATTTTTTTTTCAAATGCCTTGAACTGGAGAACTCTGTACAGTCATGCTGGGAACATGATGCACTTACATGAGATAATTTGGGAAGTCTTGCCCTCATGAAAAGGCATAGCCTTTGAGCACCCCTGAAGTACAGCTCAAGGTAAGCGAGCAGCCCCATCCCCACTCACCAGCTCCATGCCAAGCCATTTAGGAATTCCAAAAGTACTTTGAGTGCCTCCAAAGCATAACGCACCACAGACAAACTCCAGTCCTCTTCGTGAACGTGGAGAGAAGGTGATTATTAGGAAAGGGTTTGAAAAGGAAACAGTCCCTGGGTAGATTTGCGATGCATCTCACAGGGGTAACTGTGTACCGTTCCGGTTGCTGCATCTCCAAAAAGATATTGCAGAGCTGGAAGTGCAGAAGAGGACAAGGGGGTTGGAGGACCTTTCCTGTAAAGGAAAGGCCAAAGAGGCTGGGACGTTTCAGTTTTGAAAGAAAAAAAAAGGTTACATAGGGGAGACATGGTATAGAGCAGGACTTCTTAATTTTTTTCCATTCACGACCCCTTTTTGCCTGAGAAATTTTTACGTGACCGATATAATTTTTTTAACGTGTACCTATATAAAATAGGCACACAAATCAAAAATTTACTGATAATAAAACAAAGAAATTTATTTTTCAACTATTCTTTGGTAAGCATATAATTTTACCATTTATTAAAGACTAGAGCAAATTTACATACTAATTTGCATACTGTTGCCAAATTTTTCATGACCCCCACATTCAGTTACTCGACCCCATATGGGGGCGTGAGCCACAGTTTAAGAAGCTTTGGTATAGAGCAGGGGTGTCAAACTCATTTCTTATGAGGGCCAGATATGACATAAATGTAGAGTTGCCAGGTCCGTCTTCGCCTCTGGCAGAAGATATTTGGGGCAGAGCCTATTGGGGGCAGGGTTTGGGGAGGGGAGGGACTTCAATGCCATGGAGTCTGATTGCCAAAGCAGCTATTTTCTCCAGGTGAACTGATCTCTATCGACTGGAGATCAGTTGTAAGAGCAGGAGTTCTCCAGCTAGGGTTGCCAACCTCCAGGTGGTGGCAGGAGATTACAACTGATTTGTACAACTGATTACTGCTATTACAATTGATCTCCAGCCGATAGAGATCAGTCCACCTGGAGAAAATGGTGGCTTTGGCAATTGGACTCTATGGCATTGTAGGCCCTCCCCTCCCAAACCCCACCCTCCTCAGGCTCCATCCCAAAAACCTCCCACCGGTGGTGAAGAGGGACCTGGCAACCCTATCTCCAGCTAGTACCTGAAGGTTGGCATCCCTACATAAATGTCACTTGGTTGAGCCGGGCCATGTGTAACATAAAATTTAATGCCAGGTACCGGAGATACAAATTTTACAGAAGACACAAGCAACGTCAATTAATGATATTATTTTTTACTTTATTTTTTGCTTAAACTACAAATACATTTAAAACAATAACACTATTGCAGTGCCTTCTTTTACAGTCTTTGATAATTGACACCTCAGGAGCAGGGCTGGAGAAGAGCTCTCAAGTGGCCAGATCAGCCCCTGGGCCTTAAGTTTGATACCCCTTATATAGGGGTTTATAAAACTATGTATGGGGTGGAGAAAGTGGGCATATTAATGACCTACAAACAATGCTGGATTGAGATACTTCCCTCACTAAGGCACGGGGGGGGGGAGAGACCCTTTCTTGCTTACAGACAGCCTGCTAACCTAAAACAACTTCTCACCCATAATGAGAAACTATTTAACAGTAGCATGGACTCTGGTACCAAGGTAGGGTTGCCAGGTCCCTCTTCATCACCGACGGGAAGTTTTTGGGGTGGAGCCTGAGGAGGGTGAGGTTTGGGGAGGAGAAGGACTTCAATGCCATAGAGTCCAATTACCAAAGCAGCCATTTTCTCCAGGTCAACTGATCTCTATCGGCTGGGGATCAGTTGAGTAGCAGGAGATCTCCAGCTAGTACCTGGAGGTTTGCAACCCTACTGAGGTCCCTCCACTGCCAAAACCACACCCTCCCCAGGCTCCACCCCCAAATCCCCAGAAATTTCCCACCCCGGAGTTAGTAACCCTAAGATCCAGCTGATGGATACGAGAAAAACAAGGAAGTGGAAAACCTATAAAGAAGAAATAACTATCACACCTACAAGCAAAATGCCCACTTGATTTAGGAATCAGCAGGCAAGGAACTAAGTTGCTAACAAAATTAATTGCAAGTAGCTGGCTTCCCTCCAAAATAAACACCCTTTATCTGTTCATTATCTCAAGTCGCTTCTGTCGCTTCCTAAGCAACTCTGCATTCAAAACTTCTATAGATCTAGCCGTGCTTAAATTTCTAGGGAGACGGAGAGAAAAACGCTGTTGATACTCAGCAATTGTTTCATATAAAGAATAGTGGAAACAAGGTCCACAACCAAGAAATGGGACATTTAAAAGGAAGGCAAGAAACATCCTATTATGTGCCTTAGAGAAGTCACTGTATTTCCTGCCATGCAACTATGCAACTCATCAAGACCCACTGTCTGTCCCTTTCTTCTTTTGGAAAGTGAGAGACAATGCATGTGCTGAGGCCCTCTCCCACCTTTTATATATTGAACACATGAAGCTGCCTTATACTGAATCAGACCCTTGGTCAAATGAAGTCAGTATTGTCAAACCGGCAGCAGCTCTCCAGGGTCTCAGGTAGAAGTCATTCACATCACCTACTTCCTAGTCCCATTAACTGGAGATGCCGGGGATTGAACCTGGGACCTTCTGCGTGCCAAGCAGATGCTCTACCACTGAGTTACCGCCCCTCCCTTATTGTTCACTCCATGCAAAAGAAGCAACTCTTTGTGGTCTGGAATATTTGGCTTCTCTTCCATCCCCTTGACGGTGGTTTCTCGTGCTTCATATATGTATATACCAGAAGATTTGTACAAAGCTAATTCTCACTGGTGTTTCTTGTGTGGTTAGTAGATATGAAATAGTCTGTATTTTTAATGATTAAATCTCAACGCCTGCTCCTCTAGAAAAGTTGCATGGTGGGAAGAGGTTTGTGGGCTGTGGTGTGGTATGATATATAAGTGTCAGTTTTGAGGCATAGTAGAACAGCTCACATTCTGTCCCTGATTAAATTTCTCTACAATTTGAGTTGGATCCCATTTGAGTTGCTGATATTAAGGGAAATATAAGAAGATCCCTAAATCAGAGAGGTTATGTCCGTGTGGAACAGGGGACACTGAAACCATCGAACATGCACTGATATGTTGCCCATTCTACCATGAAGTTAGATCAAAACTTATTTCCCCCCTACCTGGTAAATTCCCTGATGAGTCAGTTGAGCTTTTGGCAAAGAAGCTCCTATTAGGAGAAGACCCTTAGTTTACGCTCCAAACTGCCAAGTTCTGAGCTGTTGCTATTAAAATATGCAGAACTTTATTAGAGAATGATTGTTAGAATATTTTACAATTTTAAGATGATAATTTTAACCAGGAGTTGTTTTTATTGATCTTACACCTTCATATGTACGGGCAGTCTGTGATTCTGCAGTGCAAAACTGGAAATTTTGATGTGTTGGCATGTGATTGGTCAGTTGACCGTATTAATAAATTTGAATTTGAATTTGAGTTGCTAATATACAGGTGAGGCCTGGAGATCTTGCAGAATTATAACTGATCTCCATACTGCAGAGAACAATTCCCCTGAAGAAAATGGCTGCTTTGGAAAGTGGATTCCATGGCGTTATTCCCAGCTGAGGTCCCTTTTCCAAACCTCATCCTCCCCAGGCTCCACTCGCAACATCTCCAGGATTTTCCCAAGTTGGGGTTGGCAATCCTGGATCCCATAGAAGGTTCCTGTATGCATAAGATTCCTTGTGTAAGAGTAGGGTTGCCAACCTCCAGGTACTAGCTGGAGAACTCCTCCTATTACAACTGATCTCCAGCTGACAGAGATCTGTTCACCTGGAGAAAATGGTCACTTTGGCAATTGGACTCTATGGCATTGAAGTCCCTCCCCTCTCCAAACCCCGCCCTCCCCAGGCTCCACCCGAAAAGCCTCCCACCGGTGGCAAAGAGGGATCTGGCAACAATATGGAAAAGTTGCAATTAGAACAAGTCAGGAAATTCACAACTACCTCCCCCCACACACCCCCAATGTCCCCTGCTCCATGCACAGAAGATGGCAACAAAAACACTCCAGGATCCCTTTCATTTTTATTTCAAGCTCATCTGACCAAAGATTTTGAATTTACAACATTATAGAATGTTAAAATATTATGGACAATATACTTCCTGACCCCAAAGTGGCGATCACCATTACCCTGGGCCTGTAAGAAAGGGCCACAAGAGGCATACAGTGACACAACCCTTCCTGACCTCCCTCTCATGATCTGCCTAAGTTCACAGAATGCCTAAGTTCACAGAATCAGCATTGCTGACAGATGGCCATCTAGCCTCTGCTTAAAAACCTCCAAATTGTTATTTGGTCCTTGCTTTAGTAGCAATGGATAGCCCTATCTTCCACAAATATGCACACTCCCGTCTTAAAGCCTTCCACGTTGGCAGCCATCACCACATCCTGGGGCAGGGAGTTCCACAATTTAACTATATAATTTTAAATAATGCACTTCCTGCCCACAATGATCCAGGAAAGCATGAGCCAGAGAAGGTAACCTACTCACCTCCCATGCTGAATGCTGCCAGATGCAAACACATTATCCATTTTTTAATGGTACAGTTCCTAGCCAATAAGCTGTGAGCTAACCACACTGAACTGCTAGGCAGAATTTTTTAAAAAAATATTTTATTTCATATAATCTATTTAGTCATATATATGTTCTTTAAATTCTCCTCATGTCTCATAAATTCATAAGAACATAAGAAAGGCCCTGCTGGATCAGACCAAGGCCCATCAAGTCCAGCAGTCTGTTCACACAGTGGCCAGCCAGGTGCCTCTAGGAAGCCACAAACAAGACGAATGCAGCAGCACCGTCCTGCCACCGCACCCAAAATAATAGGCATGCTCCTCTGATACTAGAGAGAATAGGTATGCAGCATGACTAATATCCATTCTAACTAACAGCCATGAATACCCCTCTCCTCCATGAATATATCCACTCCCCTCTTAAAGCCCTCCAAGCTGGCAGCCATCACCACATCCTGGGGCAGGGAGTTCCACAATTTAACTATGCATTGTGTGAAAAAATACTTTCTTTTATCTGTTTTGAATCTCTTACCCTCCAGCTTCAGCAGATGACCCCGTGTTCTAGTATTATGGGAGAGGGAGAAAAACGTCTCCCTGTCCACTCACTCCAAACCATGCATAATTTTATAGACCTCTATCGTCTCCCCTCAGCTGCCTTCTTTCCAAGCTAAACAGCCCTAAGCATCTTAACTGCTCCCCATAGGACAGTTGCTATAGTCCCCTAATCATTTTGGTTGCAAATTCAAATAAACCCGAAATAAATTTCACTACTGGAACTGTGACAGCTGGATCACAACCACCCAGCAGAAATTGTATTTGCTTCAGGCATGTCTATATCAGGAATTAATAGATTAATCAGCTGGCAAACACATTAGAATATTGCTTGTTTTGTCTTTTAACAGGCCACAAATGCAATTTATGGAATGCTCGACTCCAGAAGAAACACCAATTGCGAGCAAAGTAATTCGACATTTGAGCATCTTGCTTGCAAAAAAAAAAAAAATCATTATAAATTTTCTGGCATAAACAGCCTCCGTTATCAACATTTTCTCTGGCATGAGTCACAAACCTCTGGAGTTCAAGTCGTCATCACTATTTGACTGGGATGTATCAGATCGATAGAATAAATGCATTCTGCTTGTCCTCTGTGTGCGCTGTGGTCAATGCATGATGTCTACTGTGCTGCTCTAACCTTTAATAAGCCAGGGAGCTCCAATATGACCTATTCCGGTCTGGTGAATTAGCAGAGTGAAGCTCGATAGCAAAAAGAAAAAGAAAGGAGTTCACCAGGAGGCAGAAGCATAATTAAAAAAGCTTCCTTTATCTCAAAATTTCATTAAAAACAACGAAACACTCTAAGATATATAGGACACACGTTTTAATTAAATTGCAGCTCCTCCTTTGTGAGCGCAATATTCCGGGCACATTTGTCTGCGAGTGCCCAAAGAACTGCTGTCTGTTGCCAACCAAACTTCGGCGTTTTAAATTTCAAACTAGCCCTGGACTCCCACAGGTCTAGTGACATGCAAAGTTGATCCGTATCCTTCCCTTGTGAGTAGAGTTCCTCAAAATTACAAAGGAAGATTCTAGATTCATGGCCAGCCCTGCATGATTTTGCTGAGATGCGATACTGTAGCTGTTTCGTTATGAGGATGGTCCATGAAGCTTGCCATGAATGTAAAAATGTTGCAGGTTAGATATCTGTGTATAAATCGGTTACAAAAGGAACAGCTCCCTCCTGCCCTCCTCTAAGTGACAGCCCTTCAGATACTTAAAGGCCTTTTATGCATGCGTTGAATCTCCCTGGTTGGACCTGGGTTCATTGCACATTAAAGTAACCCGATTTGGGGGAAACTTTTTGCATTGGCTTGAATGATCAGGGACGAAACTGTGTGCTAATCCAGCCATGAATACAGAAAAGCAGTCTCCCAAGCTCAAATCAAGTCCCACCCATTTAAATGCTGCTCTGTAATTGGCTTACCATGAGAGAAGATTCCCTTCCCCCCAAACCCAACTGCCGCATAAAAGAGCATTTTAAGAACAAAAAAACAGAGCTACATGAAAGAAGGGGTGGGGGGAGAAATCCAAGCCTTGTTTTTAAAAAGCCTTTCTTTTGCTTAGAAAGAGCTCCGAGGTAGCAGGAAGCAGGAAGCACTTGAATCCCCGCCTCTTTACACATTGCTTCGTGATGGGCTGTGAGAGAAGCCAATCTTCTGTGTTTCCCCCTAATGCAGTATGCATGCTCTGTGACTCCGGAATGAGCCAGGATGAATGGTTTAATTTGGACCAGAAGAGGAATGGGAAAAGCCGGGTTTGTTTTGCATCGAAACAGCGTTGAGCTTCCAAGGAATGAGATATCGTTGCATACTGAAAAATTTGATCCTGGCTGAAACAGGGAATAAAGGAGGTTAAAGCGACCATACATAAATAACCAAAGAGAGCAATACTGTCCCCCCTCTTCTCCAGATGAAACATTCCCAACTCCCTTAGCCTTTCCTCATATATAGCCACGTGAGAAACGTAGCATGACTGGCATATCCTATGAAGCCATACTGAGGATGTGATTAATGTTTCTTTGGGTTATAATAGGATTTGGTCTCTTCTCTTTCTAAGGCAAACCCTTTAATTAATGCACTGGCACCGCTGTGGAAAATATTTGTAGATTGCTGCATATGAGCTTACATTTCCTGAAGGGTGGACTAGAGTAAATATCAGGTGCTTTCCAAGTCTTATTTCTTTTGATTCTATCTTTTGCATTATTTATCTGTTCCCCCTCCCCCAGTGTTTTCACAGCAGATATCTCACTAATGTCCTCCATAAATCTCTGCATTTTTGTTTCTCAGATGAATTGGATTTCAGGTATTACTTTAGGGCAGATATAAGTGCAAATTTAATACTTTCCCCAACGATTCTAGATTTTACCATTAATAAATGGACAAAAATATGGCAAGGAAAACTCTTATTGAAAAAAAAATAACAGCACTCAAGCAAATTGCTTTCTCCTGGTAAACCGGTTCCCTGATATAAAATGACAGGTACTTCACAAGAAGTGATAAGATGTGCCCTCCAGGTGTTCCTAGTTAGGGTGTTTGTAATTGAAAGTTGTCTATTAGGACAGTGATTTTCTTAATATGTGTATCACACTGGTGTATACCAAACATAAGCTTTTCTTCCAATGCATTGTCCTCCAGAGATCTACATTATGGAGCATGGATTAAGTCCTTCACAGTGGTAGTACCATCTCCTTGGAATGCTGAGGTCAATGAGATCTTCTACTTGAAGTCTTACTGTCCTGTTAGGACCTTTTCTTAAAGTTATCATGGTAGCACAACTCCATCCTGTGTTGCAAGGGTAATATGAAAACTGCACACCATAATAAAGATCCCAGATAACAGTAGGAGTAAACATTGAAGCTCCTCCCTATACTAACAGATTCTAGTATCTACAGTGCTGATGTAAGTTGGACTCACAGGCTCTTCCATGTGCCTTTCTTCTTCTTCTCCTCTGTAAAGCCACAGCTGACTTATGGTGATCCCATAGGTCTTTCAAGGCAAGAGATGTTTTGGAGGTGGTCTGCCATTGCCTGCCTCCGTGTCATGCCCCTGGTATTCCTTGGAAGTCTGCCATCCAAATACTGGCCAGGGTCGGGGCTGAGAGGGAGTGACTGGCCCAAGGTCACCCAGCAAGCTTGCATGACGCAAGTGGGATTTGAACCTGGGTTTCCCATGTCCTGACCTAGTCTAACACCTTAACCACTATGCCACGAGGGTGCTCTACTGTTTCTTACACTACCTTAATAGAATGGGGAGGAGCCATCATACAGTAGCTCACATTCCTCAGAACATTGGTCTTAAAAGGGACAATATTGTCAACACGGGTTGGCATTGGATCTTCAGGGTTTCACGTAAGGGTCTTCTACATCACCTACTACATTTTAACCAGAGATGCTGGAGATTAAACCTGGAATTTTCTGCAAGCACAGCAGATACTCTATTACTTCCTGATGCATTTAACTGGAATTGCCAAGGACAGAATCTGGGACTTTTCACATGCAAAGCAGATGCTTTACTACTGAGCCATGACCCCTCCCCCAGATTGTGAATATAATGCAGGTAGAGGTTCTTTCATGTTCAATTGAAGCTATAGTATTCCACTAGGTTTTCAGGAGGGAGAGAGAGGGTCACTAGGGATCCCAAAATGGAAAAGGATATGTGTACCCCCTTACCGAAACACAGCTAAGAGCAAATTATAAGTATTTATTTTACAACATTTATATCCTGCCTTTCTGCCCTTACTAGGGCCACCGACGTGGCTAACAAATTAAAACATGCATTGTAAAATCACATCTTAAAACAATTGAAACCAACCAAAAACAAAAACCAACAACATAACATCATCAAAACATTTAAAACCAGAACTAAAAAAACATACAAAGACATAAAAACAACAATTCAAGAACATCAAACCAAACAAAAAACTCTTCACTCACTGGTGGAAGACAGCAACAGAAGGGGATAGACGAATCCCCCTGGTAGGGTTTCCAGGTCCCTCTCCACCACCGGTGGGAGGTTTTTGGGGCGGAGCCTGAGGAGGGCGGGGTTTAGGGTGGAGAGGGACTTCAATGCCATAGAGTCCAATTGCCAAAGTGACCATTTTCTCCAGGTGAACCTATCTCTATCGGCTGGAGATCAGTTGTAATAGCAGAAGATCTTCAGCTAGTACCTGGAGGCTGGCAACCCTACTCCCTGGGGAGGGAGTTCCAGAGTTTGGGTGCCATGACCAAAAAGGCCCTCTCCCTGCTAGCCACTCTCCTAATCTCAGAAGGTGGGAGAGCCCAAAGCAGGGCCTCTGAAGATGGTCACAGTGCTCGGGTAGGCTTCTAAGGAAGTAGGAGGTCCTACTTACGTTTAGTACTGACATTACTCAGTACTAAACTTACTGGATCCTAAGTTGCCATTCTATCAGTGTAACAGCAGTTCTACCAATGGAATGGCACTTCCATCTGCAGAGGAGGGAAGGACAACGTTTGCTGCTTCCACTTTTCACTGTAACCCCCCCCCCATTGCCCCCTACACTTTTTGTTCTGGTCCACTAATTCACAGGAGCACAATTTCAGAGAGCACAGTGGGGTGGGGATATTGTCGTCCTATAGTGCAACTGCCCTTAGGCTGTTAAGGATCTAAGCCACCATCTGGACTCCACTGAGCAGAGGTTCTCTAGTGATAGATAATAAAGACCCATTGCGAGTGAATGTCCTTTCCATATACCTATCAAAGTGGAGGAAGCAATTGAGAAATAGTAGGAGCTAGCAGAAAAATAAAATTTGACGATGCCCTATACCAATCATCATACAAACTATAAAAGCACAAGGAGAAGAGTCCCTAAACATAAGAGGTTGTGATGGGTTTCACTGGAGTACAATTTTCCCTCACAGTTTTTCATTCCAGATACTTTGTTTGTAGACTGGCTTATGTTTGTAGAAACCTCTGAGCAATATGCAATATTTGGCCCCTGACATTTGGAGAGATCAGTACCATATCAGAAAGCCAAGCCAAACAAAATCCAGGTAATTTCTCTCCTTATTTTTTCAAAGGGCTGAAGCTTCACCAGTCACCTTATTATTGACGATTAATTTGCAGCACCCCATACTGGAAATCATCAGCCTTCCAGGAAGGGTGATTTTAAACATTGCACAGGAACAAATTGAGCTTCGCAACCAGCTATATCCTTATCAAAATGTTGCAGCTAATCTTGGCTCTTTTATGACTAGGGTTGCCAGATCCCTCTTCACCACTGGTGGGAGGTTTTGGGGGTGGAGCCTGAGGAGGCTGGGGTTTGGGGAGGGATTTCAATGCCATAGAGCCCTGTTGCCAAAGCAGCCATTTTCTCCAGGGGAACTGATATCTATTGGCTGGAGATCAGTAGTAAGGTTAGCAACCCTACTGATGACACATAAATGAGGTGTGTGTTTCAACCACATGTTTCGAGAGCCAGCGTGGTATAGTGGTTATGAGCAGTGGTTTGGAGTGGTGGACTTTGATCTGGAGTACCGGGTTTGATTCCCCACTTCTCCACATGAGTGGCAGACACTAATCTGGTGAACTGGATTTGTTTCCCCACTCCTACACATGAAACCAGCTGGGTGATCTTGGGCTAGTCACAAGTCTCTTAGAGCTCTCTCAGCCGCACCTACCTCAGAACCACTGTTGTGGGGTGGGGAAGGGAAGGTGACTGTAAGCCGGTTTGATTCTGCCTTAAGTGGTAGAGAAAGTCAGCATATAAAAAACCAACTCTTCTTCTTATACATTGGTAGATACATATACTATAAAAGACCCAGATCTACACATAAAACATAGTAGGAAAAAACTAAACAGGCAAAAATTACTGTTTTAGAGCATTTCTATGTCACTGTCTCCCCAAAACAGATTAATAGGGTTGCCAGCTCTGGGTTGGGAGATTTTGGAGGTGGAGCCTGAGGAGGGCAGGGTTTGGAGAAGGGAGGGACTTCAATGTTATAGAGCCCAATTGCCAAAATGACCATTTTATCTAGGTGAACTGATCTCTGTTGCCTGGAGATCAGTTGTAATAGTAGGAGATCTCCAGCCACCACCTGGAGGTTACTCAAATGTACAGCCCAAGTAATTATTGTTATTTGACCAGCTGGAGGTTGGCAACCCGGCATCTTATAGAAATTTCCAAAATAGAGGTCAACAAATGCAAACAATACAAAATAATATCAAAGAAAACAAACACAATTTGGGTGGGCCCTGGTTCACAGGTAGGATTGCTGGGTACCTCTTTGCCACTGGCGGGAGAGGATTGTTTTTAGGTTGGGTTTCATTCCCCTCTTTTTTCTTTCACAGGTAGGGTTGTCAGGTCCCTCTTCGCCACTGGCGGGAGATTTTCAGCGTGGAGCCTGAGGAGGGCAGGGTTTGGGGAGGGGAGGGACTTTGGTGCCATAGAGTCCAACTGCCAAAGCGGCCATTTTCTCCAGGTGAACTGATCTCTATCGGCTGGAGATCAGTTGTAATAGCGGGAGATCTCCAGTTACTACCTAGATTAGGGCTAGCTAATGTAGGCCACAGGCTAAGGGTGAAGGGCCCTTTGACTGTTCCCCTTCAGCATGCACTCAAGGGCCCATACATTCAGCCATGGCCTGGCTAAGTACCTGCAAGCAAAGGAGAAAGCAAACTCAACACAGATGGCATTTCCCCCAACTTCCTCCCCTTTGGCATTTCAGTTTAAATTGAATATTTGCTAATGGTGTTAGATCTGTATTTGTTTAGATTCACATTTCTTAAATGCTATTGTTAAGAGCATAGCTGAACATTCCTATCTTTGTTTAGCTGTGAATATCTCCCATCTCTTTGAGGTATTTGTCTGTATGCAGAAGTATGTGGGATATGAAAGAATCTGTTTATAGACAGCATTACTTCTAAATGTCTTATCTTGCTTGAGGAAGGGAAATTATGAGATACTGCAACAGTTAAATAATGAAACTATTCAATAATGTGCAATCATTAGAATGGGCAGGCAAGTAATGCTTCCCCTTTTTTGCAGTCCTAAACGTTTTGGAAAAATTACCTATGTGTCACTTACCTTGTGATTCGGTTCAAGTGGATTTTTTTTTTTTTACCATAGAATCATGGGGCTGAACTAGGGTTGCCAGGTCCCTCTTAACCACAGGCGGGACGTTTTTGGAGCGGAGCCTGAGGAGGGTGGGGTTTGGGGAGGGGCTTCAATGCCATAGAGTCCAATTGCAAAAGTGGCTATTTTCTCCATGGGAACTGACCTCAGGAGATTGGTGGTAATAGTGGGAGATCTCCAGCTAGTACCTGTAGGTTGACGACAGAAGACTGTAGGTTGGCAACCCTAGGCTGAACAGAATCAAAAGGACATCCAGATTAGAGGGTTGAATTCTAGGATTCATGGACTCAAAGATCAGTCACACTGACAGAAGAGGCAGAAAGGGTGCTTTTTGTCCCCTCCTCCCCCTACAGCAGCTTCTTAACCCACATAAGTGGGAGGCCTGCGAGACTCATGGCAGGGATCCCTCCCCCACACACACACACACACATTGTGGCTCCAGTCCCTCACCGACTACCTTAAGTCCACTGCTACAGTGTCCTCTGCCATGGCGGCCAAGCCCAGAGCCACTCTAGGCAACCACTGCCACAGTGGCCAGGCCTGGAGCCATTCTAGATGTCTGCCACTGCACAGATAATTTTTTTAAAAAAATGTCAGATTTTTTAAAATGTCAGATTTTTCTGCAGACCTAGAGCCCCCCCCCCTCCAAGTCTGAAGAAACATCTGTTTGGGGTGAGTGTAGCCCAGATCTGTGGATTTAGTACTCTGTGTTGACCATGGCAAGAATTCAAGTGTGGCAGTTCATCCTGCCCGGATATCCTTACAGCTTTTACAGGGTGGCAGAAGGTAAAGGAATTGGGGCAATGGAAGGGATATGCTAACTTAGGCCTCTGTCAGCTTGAAAACAGTGAAAATCTAGACCAAACTACCGTCAATATAAGCAGCTGAGAGCAGCACATAACATGATTTGCTTGTGCCTTACAAGGGATATATTTCTTGCCAAGAACACAGAGTTAAGATAAGGGATGTCAGTATGTATTACCCATCTGCAACACTGTAAGAAGACAGGGAAACTCTTCTTTTAGTTTACTCTTGGTTTGAGCAGTTACTGGGGTCTGTTGAACCAATCTAAGGATGGTAAATATTAGAAAGGTTGCTCTTAGACTGGCCAGCAACAATGAACTGATTAATCAAGTTAGCTGTATAATGTAATTGTCGCAAATTGGTTCCACAAATAAACTTCGACATCTAAAATGTACACAGTGCACTTGTGTGCTTTTTTATTGACCCTCTCCTTCACTGAATAAATCGAGGAAACAACCCCGTTGGTCCCAGAATATCTCTGTCCCCTGTACTCATGTTTTGAATATACTGATTGTGAAAGTAATAAATAATTGTGTCTTTACAGCATTTGCAGATATTCATATTCACTGCCTCTCTGCACTCGCAGTAATGTACATAAGGCAATGGAACCACTTCAAATCTACTTCAAGGATTTGTAAAAAGGAAGAGGAGGGGAATAAAGCTACAGAGGCAAAATACAGCCAAGTTTGGGCTTTGGCTCAGTTGCAGAGGATCTGCTTTGCATTCAGAAGGTCTGAGGTTCGATCCCTGGCATCTCCAAATAAAAAGATCAAGAAATAGGTGTTGTGAAAGGGCTCTTTCTGGGAAACCTGTAGAATTTCCAAAGAGCTTTAGTCGCATTCTGTTTATCAATCAACTTCAAAGCTCCACACCACTTGCAGTTCACTGATGCCTCACTTGTCTGAATAGTCCAGCTGGTATAACCTAAACAAAGTAGAATCATAGAGAATCGTAGAATCCTAGAGTTGGAAGGGACCGCCAGGGTCATCTAGTCCAACCCCCTGCACGATCCAGGAATTTCACAACTACCTCCCCCACACACCCCCAGTGACCGTACTCCATGCCCAGATGATGGCCAGATGCCCCTCCTCTCATGAACTGCCTAAGTTCATAGAATCAGCATTGTTGACAGATGGCCATCTAGCCCCTAACCCATATCTAGCCTCATAACCCATAAAGAAAGCAATGTGCTGGTGTTGGAGAACAGGGGAAGACCATGCACTCCACCTCAAGCACCATGGAAGAAGGCTGGGATAAAAATGTGATCGACAAATTTATTTATTTTATTTCATTTACTTTATTTATAACTTGCCTTTTGTCACTGAGACTCAAGGTGACTTACATGGTAAAAACAATGCCAGCGTGGTGTAGTGGTTAAGAGCGGTGGTTTGGAGCGGTGGAGTCTGATCTGGAGAACCGGGTTGTATTCCCCACTCCTCCACATGAACAACAGACACTAATCTGGTGAATTGGATTTGTTTCCCCACTCCTCCACACAAAGCCAGCTGGGTGACCTTGAGCAAGTCACATTCTCTCAGCTGTCTGTTGTGGGGAAGGGAAGGGAAGGTGATTGTAAGCCGGTTTGAGTCTCCCTTAAGTGGTAGTGAAAGTCGGCATATAAAAACCAACTCTTCTTCTTCTTCACTCAAATAGCATGATCGTTTGAGATACCTATTAACCATGCAACAGGATTAGAATTACAAAAAAAATTAGAAATAATGCAAGTATTAGACAAGATCAACCAGAAACAAGGCAAATAAGTATTTGACATGATATGTCAAATGATGCAGAGAATGGAATGACGTAAATAGAACACGACAAGCGGGGGACCCACAACAACTTGCAAGGGGGCATCCCATGTTCCCATCCAAAGCCATTTCCTCTTTCCCTCCTCACCTGATATTCTATCCTCTCCTTGCTTTTGTCTCTCCTTCCCACCCCACACACTAAGTTACCTTTTATCTGCTCTCCATCTGCAGCTATATTTATTTCATTTATACCCCGACTTTCTCCACAACGAGGACCCAAAGCAGTTTACAGCATTCTCCTCTCTTCCATTTTTTCACAACAGCCTTCTGAGGTAAGTTAGGCTGAGAATGAGTAAATGGCCCAAAGTCACCAAGTGAGCTTTCACAGCAGAGTAGTGATTCACAGCTGGGTTTTCCAGATCCTACTCTGAAATTCTAACCACTACACCACACTGGCTTTCATGGAGTCACTGTTGTTGAAGAGTAGAAAGCAGCCAGGCATGGGTGGCTCATGCAAATTACGTGGTAGCAAGTCACCCAGCTGTTGCTGCTGGGCCTGGCCCCAGTCCCTCGAAGGCCAAACAGCCCTGGAAATTACCTTGCTCAACCCCCTGAATTTTACTGACAGATTCCAGGGCTTGAAGGCTGGCATGAGGCACACTATGTGTGTGTGTGGGGATGACGACTGTACATTTAATTGAGTACAACATGTGAAAGGGAAGTATTTAGCCAGTTTTGATAACTTACTTTTAGGGGGATATGTTAAGGATGTGACACTCTTCATAATGTTAATTAGATTATGTGAGGGTCTGTATGCCTTTGCCTGGTGTGGTTTCTCCCCCCCACCCTGGACTCGTAAAAGCAGTCCAGGCCTTTTGCCTTTCCTTGGTTCAGGCGCTGGGTCTGACAGGCCCAGGTTGGAATGTCTCTTCCCACGTCCGCCTTCCTTACTCTCTCTGACTCCCTCCCGCCAGCTGTGGCCTTGGTGGGTAGATAGCCTAACGAGTTCCCTGAGGTCTTTGATGTTCTTGTACCATGCACAATTATCTCGTAGATTCCCATAACATACGTTTGACATCTGCTTTCCTGTAGGGGTTATAATTCTGTCTTTGTGAAACTGTATTCACTTGCAACTTTACCAGTGTAAGGCCTGTACTACCTGAAGCTTCCAATAAAGTTCCTTGTTTCTGCATGACAGTCTGAGCAAGTGATTTTATGGAGTTTGCACAGGAAGGTTGGGAACCCTCACAGATTATTCCAAAATAGAAACACATGTTTAGCAGTTGGCACACTTTGTCAGTCTATGATCAACAGTATTTATCTCCTCACTTGTTTCCTGATTGCCCAGTCGGCATAAATGAAGTAGTTTAGTGGTGGAAATTCAAGATCCTGGCAGGGTTTAACATTTACCCACCCCTAAGTTGCTGCAGCCCTGACCTGGATGGCCCAGGCTAGCCTTATCTCGTCAGATCTTAGAAGCTAAGCAGGGTCAGCCCTGGTTAGTATTTGGATGGGAGACCACCAAGTATTACCAGAGTTGCTATGCAGAGGAAGGCACTGGCAAACCACCTCTGTTAGTCTCTTGCCATGAAAACCCCAAAAGGGGTCGCCATAAGTCAGCTGCGACTTGACGGCACTTTACACACACACACACAACATTTGCTGCAACATCAAAATAATGAACCACTATAATCACATGGTGATCTGAAACTTCCACTCAGAAGAATGTTGTCAAGGCTGACTCGCCTTGGTCTGAGAGAATTGTTATTCTGTCTTGAATCTGAGACCCTGGAACAAGGCTCTATTTTGATAAAGTAACCAAGCTTAACCTGGGTTTGGACCAGTAGACTTACAGCAACATACCATAAAGAAAAACAAGCTTCACTAGAAAGAAAGCAATTTTAGAAAAAGAAGAGTTGGTTTTTATATGCCGATTTTCACTACCACTTAAGGGAGACTCAAACCGGTTTACAATCACCTTCCCCTCCCCACAAAAGACGCCCTGTGAGGTAGGTGGGGCTGAGAGAGTGTGACTGCCCAAGGTAGTGTTGCCAACCTCCAGATAATAGCAGGAGATCTCCTGCAATTACAGCTGATCTCCTGCTATTACAACTGATCTCCAGCCGATAGAGATCATTTCCCCTGGAGAAAATGGCCGCTTGGGCAATTGAACTCTATGGAATTGAAGTCCCTCCCCTCCCCAAACCCCACCCTCTTTAGGCTCCGCCCCAAAATCCTCCAGCCGATGGCGAAGAGGGACCTGGCAACCCTAGCCCAAGGTCACCCAGCTGGCTTCATGTGGAGGAGTGGGGAATCAAACCCAGTTCTCCAGATCAGAGTCCACAATATAATTCCAGTGAAGGGTTCAAGAACACAAAAACAACAAAGCTAGCTTTCTAAATGCACTTACAGAACAGGTAGAGTTGCCAGGTCCCTCCTGCCAGGTCCCTCCTGGCAATTGGCAGGAGTTTGGGGGGACAAAGGGGGCAACCTCCTCTGCAAGACTGGAGGTGATATTGAAAATCTGGATATAGATACCTCAGCCAGCAGTAGGGTTGCCAGCTCCAGGTTGGAAAATACCTGGAGATTTTTGGGGTGGAGCCTGAGGAGGGTGGGGTTTTGGGAGGGGAGGAACATCAATGCCATAGAGTCCAATTGCCAAAGCGGCCATTTTCTCCAGGTGAACTGATCTCTATTGGCTGGAGATCAGCTGTAATAGCAGGAGATCTCCAGCTAGTACCAGGAGGTTGGCAACCCTAGCCAGCAGTGAAATCAAAACTACCACAGCCAGCCATCCCAGCAGAAGACCTCTCTTCAATTCAGAATGGAATTACATCCAGAACCTGGGGGAGAGCAGAACTCCAGGTATATGAGAGGGAGGGCATCTTGGCCATCTTCTGGTCACTGGGGGTGTGGAGGGGGGAGGTAGTTGTGAATTTCTTGCATTGTGCAGGGGGTTGGACTTGATGGCCCTGGTGGACCCTTCCAACTCTATGATTCTATAATGGGAGACCCACTACTTACTCCCATTCCCCGCTGATGCTTCCAAGGCTGGCAGGGGAAAAATGGGGGGCATGCTGGCATCACACCAGCTTGCAACATCACTTCCAGTGAAAACCAGAAATGATGTCATTAGGATGAGGTGATATTCTAGGATTTGCCCAAAACTCTATGGTTTACCACAGAATATTATAGCATTAACCTGACATGATGACATCACTTCTGGTTTTTTGCTGGAAGTGACATTGCACACCTGAGCGACACTGACATGTCTGTCTCCACCCACCCCCTCTTCCTCCCAGAGTGGGGGGATTGCTGGCTTAAGGTGACAACCCTACAAGAACTCCTGCCAGACAACTGTAATTCTCTAAAGCACAAGACCATCTAAGCCAGTGGTTCTCAACCTTTTTCGAGTCGCGACCCCCTTTTACAATTGCCAAGTAACCTGCGACCCTCGTCACATTTGCATAAATTTGCATACATTTGCATAAATGACATTTTCAATAGGATAAAGAAAACACATTTGTTTTTTTGGCAGTCCAAGGTATCCATATATATAATTACTTTAAATTTTAAAGTTTAAAACAAACATGAAAACGGTACTACCACCTGTTGCACAGCAGCTGTGACTGTGTGGCACGGCAACCTTTCCTGGCACGGAGGAAAGAGTGCCTCTGAGCATGCACTGCGTTCCTTGTCCTTCCCTCTCTCCCCAAAAACTCTTCCAAGCAGGCCGGGGCTCTCGCGAGGAAACCCCCTCTCTTGTGACTGGGACACTGCTTGTGCACAGAACTGCAGTTATCCCTCAAAGCGGAGCTCAGTTTAATCACCTCACGAGAGCAAAGGGCCAGGAAGAAGAGGAAGAGACATTTAACAAACCTGGAACAAAGTGGGACCTATTTGCACTTCATCATTTGCTTTGGTGTTTCATTTAAGGACTGCATGATCTTGGAGAGAGCAGGTCCTTCCAAAGTAATAATTAGATAAAAGTTGATCCTTGGTCTGACTGAGCAAAAAGGAAAACACCCACTCTGTATATCAGCCTTGCTTCATGATCAATGGGTCCTATTGATTATTGTGATATATAACATTCAAGATTCCTAAAGGGGAAAAAAATAGCATCTTCAGTTCCACATTGGTATCTGTGTTCAGATAACAAATATTTTTGGTCAGATAAATGTTTGGTCTTTTGGTTGCATTTGAAAGAGGAAAATATCTGATACTGTTGGCAGGAATCGTCTTCAAGAACATCCCATGAATGATTATAGCCCCAAGCCATTTTTATCTAATAGTCATTGATGGGCCTTTCCTCCATTAATTTGTCTTGTGAACTCGGCTGATCTTCCACAGACAGACAGCAATCCTGAAACACTCACATGCAGTCAATTTAAATTGACTAAAAATCAATGCGGCTCAGTGCCTGCAGACGTACTTTTTAGACGGCAGCCTTTAAAAAGAAAAAAAAGAAAAAGGGTTATTTTCTACTTAATAGAATTAGAAGGCTCGATGGACATTTGGAATTCTGGCTACTATCTTGCTCATCTAAACTTTCCTATTAGAATTAATGAAATTTATAAGTATTTACCTTTGGATGAATCAGGCCCATTCTTTTTCAAATGCCAGGCAAGTACCTTGAATCAGAGTTCTGCTGCTTTCCCAGCTATGTGTGCGGTGGCCGTCCCCCCATTCCTGTAACCCACTACTGCTTGATGCAGGAGCAAAGGTGGAGAGGGAGAAGATGTTGCTTGACTTGGTGATGTCTAGGGTTGCCAACCTCCAGGTAATAGCTGGAGATCTCCCACTATTACAACTGATCTCCAGTTGAGAGAGATCAGTGCACCTGGAGAAAATGGCCACTTTGGCAATTGGACTCTATGACATTGAAGTCCCTCCCCTCCCCAAACCCTTCCCTACTCAGTCTCCACCCTAAAAATCTCCAAGTATTTCCCAACCCAGACCTGGCAACCCTTGTGATGTCACTTCTAGTTCTTCACCAAAAATTGATATGGCCACATTGAATGACTCTCGCCCACCCCATGACCAATCCCCCAAACCTCCTAGGATAACCCTAGTTATGGCCTCATCTACAGTGATCACGTTTATTAGCCACAACACCTAGGACTGCAAGCCTCCAGGTGGTGGCTGGAGATCTCCTTTATTACAACTGATCTCCAGCCGATAGAGATCAGTTCACCTGGAGAAAATGGCAGCTTTGGCAGTTGAACTCTATGGCATTGAAGTCCCTCCCCTCTCCAAATCCCACCCTCCTCAGGCTTCACCCCCAAAGTCTCCAGGTATTTTCCAACCAGGAGCTGGCAGCCCTAGGTAGAAAAATTGATTGATCTGAGCTTTCTAATTCACAGAGCTGCAGGGTCCTTGTTTAACTGAGGGACTTCCCTCCCCCTCCCCCCAAAAAGTGTTCATCTGCTTCCCTGTTCATACAGTTCAGATTATGAGAACACAATAGTTTCTTTGGGAGATTCGGGCTCTTTCTCCTACTCTCTAATTAAGAACCAAGACTCCATTTTCAGAGCGACGCAGTAGGAAATGAAAAGCAGAAGTCCTACATGAATAGAGAATATAGAAAGTTAATGAATGTTCTTCCAGTTTTTGAATGAGATGGCACAAAATTGCCTAATTCTCTTTACCTCCAAATTATGGTTTCCTGCTTCTAATAATGCTGAATTTTGCTCCCTCCAAAGACCGAAGCGAGGACTTGGTAATTGTTTTCTTTCATCAGCGTGGCTAATGAAATGGGCATGATAAAGAGTCCCACTAAGAGTCAAATGAGAGCATTAAGAGGGGTGTTTTTTTTTTTTTTTAGATGTCAAGACTTTTCTGTATTCAGTGTGAGAAATTAAATTAGACTTCAGACTTATGGACATTCATAACTCAGTCCATGTCACGGGCTGTAATATTTAATTAAAATGATAATATATTTTGCTGCAGAGATGTTTTAAATGGGAGCCATTTCTTCTGGGGTCTTATTTAGTTGGTGAATTAGAAGATGTAGATATGTGCAGATCAGTAATAAGCCCTTAAGGGACTTTTGGGGCCAATTGTTGCAAGTTTGCTGGAGCCAAATTAAACAATCTCTTCGACTTAATACTTTCTGTAATCATCATTAATGCATTTTTCCCTTCTCTCCAAATAACTGTTCCAATTAGAAAGACAAAAACTCCACTCCAAGTTTCATAAATCCCAGTTGATCATACTAATCCTTCCATTCCTTTTATTTCTTGGTCGCGCTTAAAAAATAAAACATGTGTTGAAAGACTGAGCAATTGGAATGACTTATGCTGACCAGTTCCAATTTTCTCTCCTTGTAAAGTCTGTTTAGTGTTACAAAAACAATTCAGAGGCAGATTGTTGGTGCCACACATCTCCTCTGACCTTTAAATCAGATTGAGTATTTCACTCTCTAGTATGCCACCAAGCAAAACTTGACAGCTTAATAAAGTGGAAATTTTCAGCAATAAATCTAAAAATTCCTCCATCGTTCAGGAAAAGAGAGATCAGAGCTTTCTTTGGTTTGTGTTTGCTTGAGTGAGAAAACCCTTCCAGACAAGTGTTTATGTGAATCTGTATTGTCAGAATACCACACTCGGTTCAATGTATCATCTTACAGCAATGGCATGAACGGCAGTCACCTTAAGTAAAAAAATAAAATAATTGGATGCAATGGAAACATTATTGTTGATGAGGTTTGAGTTGTCCTACATGATGAAATGAAAAAAAGAACGAAAAAGCTTTGACTTAAACTGAACTAAAGGATTCAGAAAGTCTAGTCCACAGGAACAGAGTTACGTAACTTAGACCTGCTGCTTATGGGTAGTCATGCTAGTCTGTTTTTAGCAGTAGAAAAGAGCAAGAGTCCAGTCGCATCTTAAAGACTAACAAAATTTCTGGCAGGGTATGCACATTGGACATAGCATACATCCCAATTCTACAGACTGGTAGATCCTCAGATATTTAGGAGACTCTTTCCACATTAATTTGTTTGCAGAGGAACTCCTTGCAGCTGCCAAGGAATTGCTGCATGTTGCAGAGCTTTCTGGGATGATCTAAGGAGTACTCTTAGCTGATACAAGATGCTAGCTGATTGTATACATTTGAATACATCCATAGAATCATAGAATCATAGAGTTGGAAGGGACCACCAGGGTCATCTAGTCCAACCCCCTGCACAATACGGGAAATTCACAACTACCTCCCCCACACACACCGTGACCCCTACTCCATGCCCAGAAGATGGCCAAGATCCTCTCCCTCTCATGAACTACTTAAGGTAATAGAATCAGCATTGCTGACAGATGGCCATCTAGCCTCTGCTTCAAAACCTCCAGGGAAGGAGCACTTACCACCTCTTAAGGAAATCTGTTCCACTGAGGAACCGCTCCAACTTCTTCAAATACTCACGAAAGCTCATACCCTGCCAGAAATTTTGTTAGTCTTTAAGGTGTTGCTGGACTCTTGCTCTTATCCCTTGCCAGACATTCAGTTTTTGCATGCCAACTATGCCTACCCACCATTCTCCCTATATGCACAGCCACCATTTTGTATGAACAGGACAATGAATGTGTTTTTCAGTTGTGGTACACCTGAACCAGACACTGAGGGTACACATTGGCAGGTTCTGAAGTTGCACGTGGGTAGGAAAAAATGTATGGGTTGTCCTGTTCACATAACACACAACATGCATTGGCAGGATTGTGGGTTGCACACTCTCCCATTGCATGTGGTTGGTGCACCAAAACCAAACCTCTGAAACAGGCTACTGATCCACAAAACAAAGGAGCTCAGTACCCATACAGGTCCTTAACCCTTTTGAAAAATCAAGTCATGGTGTCCTGTCCTCATGCTTTTCCATGTTGAGCACTTGACCATGTCCTTAATTTCATGCATTATTTTATGGATCATGTTGGACTGGAGACTGAATGCCAACAGAGTTTCCCTTCTCTCACAGGGATGCTCTAGGCCTATCCTGCATTGAGCAGGGGGTTGGACTAGATGGCCTGTGTGGCCCCTTCCAACTCTATGATTCTATGATTTCATAGTGTTCAGTGTAGACTGATATTCCAGTGTCTGTATTTATCACATTTTTATTCCACCCTTCTTCTAAGGAGTTCAGGGCAGTGTACATAATTCTGCTTGATTTTATCCTCTTGGCAACCCTGTGAAGTAGGTAATGCTGAAACAGAGAAACTGGCCATGGTAACCCAGTAAGCATCATGGTTGAGCAGAGAACAAGGGTCCTCCAAGCCCTAGTCTGATATCTGAACCACTTACCCTCTATTTGTATGGTTTTGGTAAAGCCAGTGTGGAGTAGTGGTTTGGAGCGGTGGAGTCTAATCTGGAGAACCGGGTTTGATTACCCACTCCTCCATATAAGCGGTGGACTCTAATCTGGTGAACCAGGTTGGTTTCCCCACTGCTACACATGAAGCCTGCTGGGTGACCTTGGGCTAGTCACAGTTCTCTTAGAGCTCTCTCAGCCACACCTACCTCACAAGTTGACTGTTGTGGAGAGAGGAAGGGAAGGAGATTGTAAACTGGTTTGATTCTCCTTAAAAGATAGAGGAAAATGGCATATAAAAACCAACCCTTCTTCTTCTTGTCTGCCCCACATCCCATTCCCTTTTGACCTAGTGTCTATCTCTTCCCACCTAATAAACTATAACATTATATTAGTAATATTATGGAAGAGCCATTATATCATAGGTCCAGGTATTTATATCACGGGGGAATCTAGACTTCAGGTCTCTTGTCCACTAAACAAATTCAAAAGGTATATTTTCAGGATTCATATCCTTGTAAATATTTATTTACTGGGGAAGAAAACTCACCTGTCATCAATACAAGGTAATTTTTTTTTATTGCTGGCATATGGATATTGAGTGAACCTTGCTTGGGTAGCTACAAAGTAATATACCCTCTGGCAAAGGAGGGGGTGTCAGTTCTTTACTGCAAATGCTTCTCAAAAGACAATAGCAGATGAATGCGCTCCCAGAGTAAAGATATGTTATTTGAAATTGGCCTTATATTTAAATAGGGGATGAGCTGGCATTTTGTCGTGTCAGCTAATGAAACTGCTGGGGAAAATCTGCCAATGAAAAATATACAATTAAATAGTTTCTCTGGATACAAAAAAAAAAAAAAAAAAAAAGAGGAAAGGATTTGCATACCCCTTCAAAATGATGACTTGGCTTTTCTTTCATTCTGGATAAAGACAAAGGGCGAATGTAAATCTAAAATAAGGGCGCGAGCCTCTTCAGGTTATCAGCGTTATTAGTCTTGCTGCTGACACTAGCAGAGACAGGCTTCAAGTAGGATAATGTGTGCCTGTACGCACACGCACGCACATTCCTCTGACAACCTTAGGAATCCAAAAGAGGAACATTTAGGCTCCTCTCCCTGGTTTTGATGGTCTTCTCCATGTTCCTGCTTATGAACAAAATAAAAGGAGAGGTAAGCAAATTATGGCATTGAGCAGCAGATACATGACCAATGGCCCATTCCTGAGCTTTCGGCGGCCGGGCATGGCATGGCTGAGGCACTGCGGCTGAAAGGTTAAAAATATGGGGCTTTTCGCCCCATGGAGGACAGTGATGCTGCACCTACTAAAAAGCAGTCACAGCAACGCCGTTCTTGATGCTAGGGTTCCAGGCTGAATGGGGACGAGAAGCTGCCTACATGCAGCTCCACCCCCAGCACACCCCGGGAATGCCCCGAGGACACAAGCACACCACCCGAAATGCCAGTGCAGGGATTTGCACTGGTGGGATGCTGGCGGAAGGCCCAGTTGGCATCCCTGGGTGCTGTTCCCATGGCAGCACCAGGAGACTGGAGTCCCGGCCTCCCTCCAGCATTGGGGCCACTCACAGTGGCATAAGTAGCCTAGGTGCTGGCACAGGGGGCTCCAATGCCAGCACAGCCCCTTCCTGGCCTCCTGAGGAGGGGCAGGAAGGCAGGGAAGTTAGATCTCTATAGCCCTTAACCTAGGGGGTCTCAGAGTTCTCTCCAGCCCTTGCATGGGCTGGAGGCTCTCAGAGATATCCAGTCCTTATGGAATGGAGGTTCATAGAGCTTTCTAGTTCTTACATGAACTTATAGGTCTCTCCATCCCTTGCTGGAGGTTCTCATATAGAGCTTTTCAGCCCTTATGGACTGAAGGTTTCACAGATGACATGAATGGGTAAAGTATGTCTACTTACTTATATTCTAGATATTGGGAATCAAGATACTTTTAACTAAATCAGATCTTATTCACTGAACAAGGTACTTAACCATTTTACAGATTTCTGTAACTGTTGTGTTTTCTAAATGAAATATTATTAGTGTTTCAAGGTTTGAAACTCTAATATAGGGGTTTAAGATAGAGATTACTTTAGAGATTGCTTGTAATATGAAATATGCTTAAGACTTATAATGTCTGGATTTTTGTAACATTTAAAGACTTTGTATCCATCGACGTACATACTTTATACGTTAAAGATTTTACATACATACACATACATATATATTTTGATTGAAGCTATTCAATAAAAAGAATTACTCTTACTAAGTTGTGTCCTGCTTATTAGGTGACTAACTGAATAAGATAACACACTTCTTCTCAGGAAGGGGTTGATTCTAAGAGCATAGTCACTGAAAGGCACTGACCTGCTTCACTTGTTCTCCTCCTCCTCCTCTAATTACGACCCATCTTAACTCAGGAGATCAGGTACCCAGAACAAAGCCTCAGATACTAGTGACAACTGGGAGCATTTGGGAGTTGGTAGTCCTTCAAAAATCCAAGTCCCACACCAGCATTAAAGGAAAGAACTAGCAGCATTGTGAATTCTGCACGGAGACTTGAAGCCAATAACATTTTTTTAGGACTGGCAAAATGGTTTCTTTATACCTTTAACCAATCTTGCTGCATTTTTGAGCTAACTAGCCTTTCCTGATAGTCTTCAGAGGCAGCCCCACCAGAGTGTGTCAGATATGGTTGCCAACTGCCAGGTAGTTACTATAAGTGAAAACACCTGTGCCACAGTTAATATAAATTGAATAAAATGGCGGCACGCAGGCTCAAAGAAAGCAACAATGTTGAATGAAACAATATAATGTAAAGGTATACAGGCATTAACCTCATGCCCTAACCTCCAGCCGATAGAGATCAGATCACCTGGAGAAAAATGGCAGCTTTGGCAATTGAACTCTATGGCGTTGAAGCCCCTCCCCTCCCCAAACCCCGCCCTCCTCAATCTCTGCCCCCAAAATCTCCCTCCAGTGGCGAAGAGGGACCTGGCAACCCTAATGTCAGAGTACCTATTTTAGATGTGATTTGATGGTAGATAACTCTTGCCAAATTTCACTTTCTATGGAAAGGCCATAGATGGTAAATAAACTGAAGTTGCTTAAAGGTGCTGCAAGCCACAGAGGATACCAGAGCCTGTAGATATAGATGCAGGTATAAAGGAATCCTCAAGCTTTGATTCTTTTCATAAAGAAGAATGTCACCCTGTTGACCCCTTAATGCTAGGAATTAATGTTATTGACTTCCCTAATGAGCCTCTGAAAGATACAGCACGAATCCAAGCAAGACAGCACTCTATACCTTTGAAACTCAATAATCGATTCCAAGCCCTTGCAGTAGAGTGGAGACAGAGACAGAAACGCTGGTGGAGGAAGAACCACAAGGGCAAGAAAGAAAAAGGCAGTGGAAGGAACAAGAAAGCATTGGTCATCAGCGCGTCTCTACTGAGGTGTCTGAAATGTAGGGTTGCCAGGTCCCTCTTTGCCACTAGCAGGAGGTTTTTGGGGCAGAGACTGAGGAGGGCAGGTTTTGGGAGGGGAGGGACTTCAATGCCATAGAGTCCAATTGCCAAAGTGGCCATTTTCTCTGGGTGAACTGATCTCCATCGGCTGGAGATCAGTTGTCATTCCTGGAGATCTCCAGCTAGTACCTGGAGGCTGGAGGTTCCTACTGGAACATCATATGTCCAGGCCTGTCCCCTAGCCCAAGAGGTGTGTTGCTTGCCAGGGGCAAACATTAAAGATATTGCAGACCGGATGCCAAAGCTGATCAAACCGACAGGTAGTTGCCCATTTGTGAGGAAACCTACAGATAATTACCCAGTTGTGAGAACGAACCAGTAGCTATTCCTTTTCTGGTTTGCTGTATGCATGCATTTTCCCTGTGTGCTTCTGATGTACTCCCCCCCCTTTTTTTTGGGGAGGGAGAGCATTTCATGCCTTAATATGATTTCTTCAAGTGGTCTGCATTGGCATCCAACCCTTTATGGAACTTTCCACTGCCAAGCTTCAGTGCCCAATATTATTTTGCGACACTGAGCAGTGACTTCCAACATCAACTCCAATTTCTCCGCGGCAGCTCCCCTCTCCACGCCTCAGTGTTAAAAGCTATTCTGTGTAGAGTTTCTGGATCCCTTTTATCCCTGCTTTATTCAAATTGTTTTAGAGGGTTTACAACAGTGTCAATCATCCACAGTCCCCTTAGGAGCTCTTCTTTTGAGAAGCTGATATTGCACAAATCATTGTTTTAGGTTTCATATATTCAAGAAGGAAAGCAGAATCCAGGGAGTGTTAATCCACAACTAGAATTTTTACAGCTTAGATTTTACTTTGATTTTTTAAAAGCAAAAACATGTATTAATGGTTGAACCGATAAGCGTTTTTTTCCCCTTTGTATAGCTTAATATTTGTTCAGATCATATTCCTAATTGTGCTCTAACACTGAGATCCTAAGCAGAGTTACAGCTTTCTAAGTCTATTGAAGTGCTGCAGGCTGCAGAAGGGCTGCAGGCTAGGGTTACCACCAGATCCCTCTACACCACCAACGGGAGGTTTTTGGGGTGGAGCCTGAAGGGGGGTTGGGGAGGGGAGGGACTTCAGAGCCATAGAGTCCAAGTGCCAAAGCGGCCATTTTGTCCAGGTGAACTGATCTCTAAAGGCATTGATCTCAGTTGTAATAGCGGGAGATCTCCAGCTAGTACCTGGAGGTCAACAACCCTACTGCAGGCAGTGCTATGTGAAGATTGTGTTCAGGCCCCCAAACCATGTCCTTTTCCAGAGTTCTCCCACCCAGTGCACAGATACACATCCACACAGGCAATTCCAGAGGGGTAGAATCTAGGGTCCCAAAAACCTCCTGCCAGTGGCAAAGAGGGACCTGGCAACCCCTCCCCAGACGCCGCCCTCTTCAAGCTCCACCCCAAAAACCTCTCACTGGTGGACAAAGAGGCTAACTTGGAATGGTGTGAGTTAGGAGTTCAGCATGCTGGCATCTTTCCATGCATTTCGCTGATAGAGAAAGTTGGGGAGAGGGAATGCTGCTAATGTATTGCTCACAAGGAGAGTCTGGCTACATATTGGGTTGTGGCCATTTTGTTATTACATTCTCAAAAAAGCGCACTGAAAAGGCGCAAATGAACTCTTCGGGGTGGTTCAAGCAGTGGGCCCAGAACGAGCACTCATCTCCAACCACTCAAAATGTGTTGATCTCACTGCCATAGAGCCAGTCACTGCAGAGCCTGTTTCCTAACAGTGGCCAGCTGGCAGTCCATGAGACAAATCTGGGCTATGAATAGCCACTGGTTGGCCTCTACAGCTGTCTTACATCTTCGTTCAGCTCAACGAGCCTTTCAAAGGCAAGCCCAACTATCTCCCTTTGGCTTTGGAAGTAAGAGTAAACTGCCAAAAATATGTATCAAAGAAGAGTTCTCCCCTTCATCTTGGGTGAGTGCTCTTCAACCTTAGCCATCTAATGAGTGTTTTGGAACAAACCAAATAAACCAGGAGTCTAGTGGCACCTTAAAGACTAACAAAGTTTGTTCCAGCACACTCTTTTATTTTATGGCCACAGACCAACACGGCTAACTGTCCGGAAATGTTTTCTTGAAAAAAAAGCAAGTGAGTGAGAAAGGGAACTACCTTATTCTCTCTGAGTTCAACCCTCAACAACCTTAACAGCAAGTTGGATGTTATTGCCATAACTATGTAGATAGTTGGATCCCAAAGAACTGTTCCATTAACAGTGGCAGCTTCCTCTGAAGCAAGGCACCTTCCCTGATGCTATAACACAAGCCTCTTGCTTCAGGGGGAAGTGCCTTATACTGGAAGATGGTGCCACCATTAGCGGAACAGATTTATGTGATGGTTGCCAGCAGGGTAGGGGGTAGGGTTGCCAGGTCCCTCTTTGCCACTAATGGGAGGATTTTGGGGCAGAGCCTGAGGACGACGGGGTTTGGGGAGGGGAGGGACTTCAATGCCATAGAGTCCAATTGCCAAAGCGGCCATTTTCTCCAGGTGAATGGATCTCTATCGGCTGGAGATCAGTTGTAATAGCAGGAGATCTCCAGCTAGTACCTGAAGGTTGGCAACCCTAGTTGGGGGTGGTGACGTGGGAGGACATGTCATGTTGGTAGGGTTGCCAGTCCCAGACTGGGAAATACCTGGAGATTTGGGGGGGGGTGGAGCCTGAAGGGGGAGGGGTTAGGAGAGGGGAGGGATTTCAAAATGGCCATTTTCTCCAAGTGAACTGATCTCTGTTGCCTAGAGATTGGTTGTAATAGCAGGAGACCTCCAGCCACCACCTGGAAGTTGGCAACTCTTGACACTGGAGATATTGCCAACATTACTATGTCACTTCTGGTGCCATAGAGTTTTTGGCGATTCCTAGAGCTACCCATTGTCACTTCTGGGTTGTACCTGGAAGTGACATGCTGAAAAGATCAGCAGGAGTCCTTCTGCCATAACGCAAGGCCTGGCGACCCTAGATCCAAGCCAGAAGTGCTGTGTATGAATCCACTGTTAAGGAGCAATTCCAAAGGTATGGCAGCCTGATCATTGGAGGCATGGTTTGCAAAAAGGTTGGGCTGGTTTTACAGCAGCCTGCTAAAAACCCAATTTAGACTGTTAATGATAACTCATTATTAACTACACGTATAGACTAAGCACCTTACAGAGACACAATAGAAGCAGATGTGTGCCTGGTGATTACAATAAATAACCACACATTGCTCAGCACAGCAGGAAAGTGCTAAAGGTGCGTACACATCTGACTAAAGTATCTTCTCGACAATCTGATGCAATAGGCATCGACAAACCATTAATTTTAGACAACATGCAATGTAATGACTGTGAGCTGCAAATGTTATGGACCAGAAATTAATTTTCTTCAGTGAATTCAAAATAAATACAATCCTGAAGGTCCCTGTTCAATGAATATTTGACATTCAAAAACCATAATTGGACATTTCACAACTCTTGATTTCAGTTTGTAATATCTGGCAGATGACAATCAATGTGGTGTAATATTTGAAAACATTTGATGGTCAGAAAATGGTGACATTCTGTATTTGCCAACCATTGCTGCTTCTCAGGCAATATCTGATAGTCAATATACAATCACAATTGGTATCTTGATGCTAGTAATAATCAAGTGATCAAGAAACTGCCAATAAATCTAAAATACTCACATTTAGGTGGCTAGCCATATTGGTCTGCAGTAGAAAAGCAAGATCTGAAGGGACTTAGTTTTGACTCTCAAAGGGCACTTTCACACATTCTGAATAATGCACTTTCAATTCACTTTCAATGTACTTTGCAGCTGCATTTGACTGCATGAAACGGTACAATCCACTTGCAAATGATTGTTAAAGTGCAATGAAAGTGGATTGAAAGTGCATTAATCAGGATATGTAAAAGTGCCCAAAAGCTTCTCTCTCTTTTTTGGCTGTCAAGTTACCATGGTGAGATACATGATAACAGCAGCGGGAGTTGTGAAAGCAGCAAAGTGGAAATCAGAAGAAAGCCCAGACATCGAAGATTGGGAAGGTAAATTAGCAGAGTATGCAGTTATGGCGAAACTGACCAACCAAGTAAATAAGAAATGTAAGAAGAATTTTATTTTAAATGAGAATTGTAATTTTTAAAATGTTTAGATTGCTGTGTATAGATAAAAACCATCTAGTTATAAGATCAAAGATTTGGAAAGATATAAAATTTAGTTATCTGGTATAGACATTCCAGTAATTACAAGTTGAAGGATCAAATATTATAGTAGGAAAAATGTATTCATCTTATAGTAGATAATGGCCATATACAATTAAGTAGGGTATTGGAATCTTTTTATTATAACATAGAGCATATTAAAACTTAAATATTAAATGATATGTACACTCTGAAAAAATATTTTTTGTATATGGTAGTATTAAGTTATTTTTATTGGGTGTAAAGCCTTGCGATGTTTGTGTAGCATTGTGTTGTATTTTATGTTTTGTTTTGCATCTTAATAAAATAAAAAAAATTAAGTCACAGCTGACTTACGGTGACCCCACAGGAAGGCTAGAGGTGGTTTGCCATTGCCTGCCTCTGCAGCACGACCCTGGTATCCCTTGGTGGTCTCCCATCCAAATACTAACCAGGGCTGTCCCTGCTTAGCTTTCGAGATCAGATGAGATCAGGCTGGCCTGGGCAATCCAGGGCAGGGCCTCAAAAGCTTATAGCTTGGAAATCTGCTTTGTCTGAGAGGTGCTACTCTTTTAACCCGTCACACAATGCTTTCATCTTCCTTTTGAGACATGGGGAGGGCGGGAGGGAATCAGATAATGTCATACGAATGTGCCGCCAAGCTGCAACCAACATATGACGACCCCAGCAAATGGCTTTCAGGCAAGGGAGAAGCAGAGGTGGTTTGCCATTGCTTTCCATGGTAGAGTGTTCCTTGGTGATCCCCCATCCAAATACCAGCCCTGCTTAGCACCTGAGATCAGATGAGTTAAATCAGATAATTACTAAGACAGCAAATGGTTAAAGGGGGTCCTCCTTTGCAGCTGCAATTTGAAATTCAGGCATTTTTTTAAAAAAATGTTTTTAAAATCTCAATTTTTATTTTGCTTGATTTCAGAACTGTGGGAGCCTACATCCATGCACAAAAGCTCCTATCTGGATTGGAGCAAGCATGGGGTCTCCGCTAACATGTTTGGCCATAGTGTAGTATTTATAATCCCATTTAGTAGAATCCCTAGTTATTAGAATGCTTTCCTTTATCCTTCCTTATTTTGTTCGGGCCATTTGGATAAATTGAGTGGATCATTAAGTGCTCTGTTTAAACCGCCTCTTGTGCATTATACATTCACAATAGGTACATGTCATATGGCTTAGCAGATGCACTGGTGCGTGAAATTATTCAATTTGTGTGCAGTCAGAGAAGTTAAGCTTCTATGAAAACTAACCTGTAACAATTATAGGTTTCGATTTCATGTCTTCACTTGAGTGAAAGTAGCCGTGACCCTTGCAGGGCCAAGGAGGATTTGCGCAAAATTCAGAGATGCAACTGGCAAAATGTGAGGCCAACAAGCTAGGACTGATGAGCTGGACATTTAGTGGGTATCTCTCTTTCTTTCTTGGCCAGGCAAGGGTCACAACTACTCTCTGTGAAGTCAAGATGGGGAATCTAAATCCTTTACACTACAATTTCTCCAGCTGTGTCGTCTTCCCTTATAGCATCACGGGTCAGTTTCCTGGAATGTCAAACCCTTTTTTGAACGGATCTCTGGCTCGTCGAGGCGATGATCTTCTTCTACTTTGCTGCCAGCTTTGCAAAGACCGTGTTTCCAATCTGCTGCCAGCTGAGCCTGTTGAGATTCCAAATACCATCCTTGGAAATGTGTGTGCCCATCAAAAAAAAATATTAACCAAAAGGCTGGGGTGAAAAATTGCAAGCAATCGGTATTTTAAATGCATAGTTCAACTAGCTACCCATAATCTCTCTGAGTACCTCCTGTTGGTTTGGGTGGCACAGCAAAATTAAAACATCTAATGTTGACAAGTTGGGCACTTTATGCCAACCATCTGTAGGCACCATGAGGGAAAGAGAATGTGATATCAAAAGAATTTCCTTGTAATGAACATGGGCTTAGATCCAGTGATGCGCAAGCAGAAAAATAAATGAACTTTAGAAACATAAAGGCATAGAGGTGGGAGTGATCCCAAGGATCATTTAGTCCAACCCCCTGCACAATGCAGGAAATTCAAAACTACACCCATACTCCCCCAGCGACCCCGCTCTATGCCCAGATGAAGACAAAAAACCCTCAGGAGTTTAGTAATCACAGCTGTCTTTTCTAATTGCTCAAGGACTGACTGATGATATGTTCTAAAACCTTTCCAGGTGCGGACATCAAACTGATGGGTTGGTAGTTATCTGGATCCTCCTTTTTCTCCTTTTTGAAGATGGGGACAACATTTGCCCACTTCCAGTCTTCTGGCACCTCACCTGTTCTCCGAGAATTTTAAAAAATGATGGACAGAGGCTCCAAAATTACATTAGGAAGTTCTTTTAGTACCCTTGGAAGCAGTTCATCTGGCTTGAGGACTTGGTTTCATTTAAAGAAGCTAGGTGTTTACATACCACCCTTATGCCTACCCTAGGCTGCAACACCCTTTCCTTATCATTAGGGTTGCCAGCTCCGGGCTGGGAAATACCTGGAGATTTTGGGGGTGGAGTCTGAGGAGGGCAGGGTTTGTAGAGGGGAGGGACTTTAATGTCATACAGTCCAATTGCCCAAGCAGCCATTTCTCCAAGGGAACTGATCTCTGTCGCCTGGAAATCAGTTGTAATAGTAGGAGATCTCCAGCCACCACCTGGAGGTTGGCAACCCTACTCATCTTTTTGTCATGTTGAGCATTGTTTCTCTTGCAAGAGAAGACCGAGGCAAAGTAGGAATCGAGCAGTTCTGCTCTTTCTTCATCACATGTTAAAATTCCACTTTCCTCTCTCCACAGTGGGCCTACCTCTTCTTTTTCTTGCTGCTGTGAGAGTCCCCAACCTAGCTGGGCAAACTTCGCCAAATCAATTGCTCAGACTTGGATGCAGAAACAAAAGATTTATTGAAGGCTTCAGGTAGAGAAGACAGGCTCATGGATACAAAGTTGCGAGTGACTAGCTTATCGGGGTTACAGTATTTATCTACTACAGGGCACGAAGGTTCACACGCATGGGAGGCATGGGAGGTTACAAGGCAAACCGGTGCAGCATAAAACATCAAACAGTCCTAGAGACTGCATTTCAAGGCCGGACTCGGCCCGAGGGAGTGAAGGCAGAAAGCACAGCAGGGGAGGAGAGGTGGCACCTGGGCAAGAAGGACGAGGCGGGGGACTCAGGAAGATACACAGAGGTGCGAACTGCTTGTACGAGTTCAAAGGGGTAGAGATAGAAACAGATAAGAGCCAAAACCAGATGGCCCTCACATTCTGCCCCCCTTAAGGCCCCCCTCCCGCGAGTTCGGGAGGTCGAGGCTTCTCGGGATAAGCGCAATGGAATTCGTGTACGAGCCGGGGGGCGGCCATATGGGGGGCTGCCACCCATTCATCGTGCGCAGCGCCTAGATGTTTCCACCGTACAAAGTAATACAGCTTTCCCTTTTTCCACTTGGAATCCAAAACCTTGGATACTTCCATGTGGGTATCCCCTCCCACAACAGTGGGCACTTCTGGCTTGGAAGGGGGGTGGAACTGGGGAGCGGAGACGAACGGTTTGAGCAGACTGATGTGAAAAACGGGGTGTACCCCGCGAAGAGTTTTGGGAAGATCCAGCTCCGCAGTTACCTCGTTTATCACCCGGATAATGGGGAAGGGGCCCACATAACGGTCACTGAGTTTTTTACAGGGTCGGAGGGAACGCAGATTTTTCGTGGTAAGATAAACCTGTTCTCCCACTCGGAGTTCCCATCCCTGTGACCGGTGTTTGTCGGCCTGTTCCTTGTATTTCCGCTTGGCCCGTTCAAGGTTCTTCTGTAGCCAGGGCCAAGTGGAACTGACCGCCTGTACCCATTCCTGCATCTCGGGCACTGCCTCGAGTTCGGGGGAGACGGGAGCGGCACCGAAAGGGCCGAAATCTGTTCCGTATACCACACGGAAGGGACTAAACCCCGTGGAGGAGTGGGGGGCGTTGTTGTATGCGTATTCGGCGAAGGGTAACAGGTCCACCCAGTCATCCTGATGGCAATTGACATAACATCGGAGGTAACACTCGACCACGGCATTCACCCGTTCGGTTTGGCCATCAGTTTGCGGGTGGTAGGCAGACGAGAGACCCTGTTCCCCCACCCCCATAAGCTTCAGGAAGGCCCGCCAGAATTTGGCAACGAACTGGGCCCCTCTGTCGGAGAGGACCTTCCTAGGGATCGAGTGAAGCCTGAGGACATGGGTGACAAACATTTTGGCCAACCCCTGCGCCGACGGGAGTCCAGCGCAGGGGACAAAGTGGACCTGCTTGGAGAAGAGGTCTGTAACAACCCACAGTACGGTTTTGCCCCTGCTGGGGGGTAGATCGGTGATGAAATCCATGGCGATCACCTCCCATGGCCGGGTGGGGATTTCCAGAGGTTTCAGAAGCCCTGGGGTTTTGCCCCCCCTGTTTTTGGCAGTGGCGCATATGGGACAACTGCGAACGTACAATTCTACATCCCCTCTCATGCCCGGCCACCAGAACTGCCGCCGTACCAAATGCAACGTCTTGACAAACCCAAAGTGACCGGCCAGCTTGGCTCCGTGGACCAGTCCCAAAACCTCCTTGCGAAGGGAGGCTGTGTCAGGCTGCTATCTCGGTTTCAGTATTGTTTCTGTGTCGGTACTGTACTGTCTAGCCTCAAGGCCGACCACACATACCAAGGCCTGGGAATACTGCTCCTGGGAAAGTTGCCTCTATCTGTGTATGCTGATGTTGTATAATCTCCCGCCATTTACTGCCTTATATTATCGTTCGGCTAGTAAGACTCTCATAGCTGCCATAGTTCCCTGTATGCACTGTATTGCCTTTTTGACCAGTAAAAGCCATCTGCTTGGATTCTATATGACTCTGTGGTGATTTCTGGTTCGAAGGGTCAGGAGCTTACATTATGGCAGCTATCCATCTCCTTCTTTATTGTACTACTAGTCAGGCTGGAGCCCAGGAGGGTTCGCCTGCCGCTTGGATGGGAGCTGAGAAGCTCTCCGAGTGACCTATTATCCTGGATTCCTCTCGGATTCCTTACAGGACATAGTCGCTGAACTCTTCAGGACTACCCTAGAGGTTTGCCGCTTGAGGGGACTGGTACAGGAACAGTGGCAATCTCTTAAAGGGACTCTCTGGATGTTGACGTCGGAGGCTACTGATACTCGTTTAGATCTTCAAGACTTGGATCAATTACTGGACGATGCCCGGTTGGCAACTGAGGATTTACAAGTACTAACTGGACTTTTGGATAATCTTATTTCTCGAGAAACTCTTTCCTCTAGTTCTACCATGGCGGGAGCCCCGCCGGAGGGTTTTTCCCTGATCCCGGATGCAGCCAGTTGTCAGGCTGAGGCCAAGCGAGTCGCTATTAGCACCGCTCTTCTCCTTGTGGAATGTACAAAGGACACCCCGGTAGCCACCTTGGCTCAAGTTTTGACCTCGACTTTTGGAGCCGAGGCACCCGCACTGGCAGTTCGAGTACAACCTCTGCTGGGCGGGGAACCCGACCCCATACTCTCACTCCTGGAGACGGAACTTTTGCCGCGCATTACGGCGGAGGCTGCCCTAAGACTTGAGAATGCCAAAGTTCTTGCGGATCAGAAAGCCGCCGAAGCGGCTAAGGTCGCAAGAGAGAGAGAAGCTGCTGAAGCAGCCAGGGCGGCTGCTGCAAGAGCTAGGGATCGGGCGAACAGGGACACGCGCCCCAAAGACAATGTACAAGGGCTATCATGTCTGTCTTTTTCCCCGGCGTTTGTCCCGTCACGCGCGACCCAACGCGCACGCCGTTTGGCTGACCGACGTCGAGACTCAGGAGAGTCTGAAGACGAGGATCTATATGGGGATAGCTCTCAATGGGCCACAAGCTTCCGGACCAGTAAACCTCATCTTACTGGTGGCCCAAGTGAGGAGGTTCACCTTTTACGAGCCCAAAATCGGGAGCTCTCCGACCGTGTTGATCAACTCCAGGAACTAATGGAATGTATGCTTCAGGAGAACAGGCAATTACAACAAACCCTGATAGCCCAGAGACAGCCCGTTCCGATACCGGGCCAGGGGGTACCCATACAGCCACCCCAACCACCCGCTAATGTGCCTGCTCCACCCTTGCCTCCTGGAGCTCCTGTTGTTCCTCCGCCTGGACCACCCGTGCAACCGGGCCAACCTGCGCCCGGCCCTTGGAAGCAACTCAAATTGAGGACTACGTACGACGGATCTCTCGAGACTTTGCCTTGTTTCTTGCATCAAGTGGACAGTTATATGCGAGAACAAGGACAACTTTTCCCCACGGAAGATAGCCGGGTGCGTTATGTAGCTTCCCTTCTGACAGGTAAAGCAGCTGACTGGATGGTCCTCCAGTTTGACACCCGCTCTCGAGCTATTCGTTCCCTCAACAACTTCATGACTGCTCTAAGAAGGAGGTTTGAAGACCCCTTCCTGGGGGAAAGAGCCAAAACGGAACTCTTACAACTCAAACAAGGCTCTGCTACAGTTCGAGAGTTTGCCGATGAATTTCAACGACTGGCAAGCAAAATTGTAGGCTGGCCCGAAACCACTCTAATTCATCATTTCAGGGAAGCCTTGCACCCTGACGTTCTGAACTGGTCATATATGCGGGGCGATCCCGATACCCTTGAAGACTGGATTCTATTGGCCGAGGAAGTGGAAAGCCGCCGACGCTTTATTTCCCTAGTCCGTCAAAAGCACAAGGAAAAAGGCACCCAAAAACCGCAATCCAAGGCACCACCGCCCGTCCCACGAAATCCTCCACGTCCGCCCCAGGAACGTGAAGTCCGATTTCAGAGGGGTGCCTGTCTTACTTGCGGAGAAATGGGCCACTTTGCAGCTGTTTGCCCGCACCGCCATGAGCTATTTCGTCCCAGCACGACGACCCGCGCCAGAGGTCGTCCACCACGCAGAGGCACCGCGGCCACCCGCAGCGCAGCTCCGGGAAGACCCACACCCTCTGCACTCCATGCCGGAGACCCAGCCTCCCTGCCTACTACCAATGACCCCGCCGGGTCTCGGATTACAAGTGCCCCATTGGGGGACAACTTTCCCTCTTCGGATGAGGAAAATCCTTGGAATTCTCTAGCCTTAAACCTGGAATCTCCCCTCGACTTATCAAAAAACAGCTCCGGTCTGTGGTGAATGGAGCGTCTCCACAGACCTCTCAGGATCCTCCTGTTAAACCGACTGCTCCTACCAAAATCAAAGAAGTGGACTCCACCGTCTACGTAGATGCAGTTTTACAACACACTAACGGTGGCCCACAACTACCCGTCAAAGCACTAATCGACTCCGGTTGCTGTCGCACTCTCATAAGCGAAGCCACGTTTGCTGCACTCAGAGCCGAATCTGAGGCTCTACCCGCCCCCGTCCAATTTGCCCAAATGGACGGGAGCCATTTCCAGGGGGGTCCAGTTGATCACCGCACCGTAGGGGTAGCAATGGGAATTGGCTCCCACTGGGAGCAAATAGACTTCACTATAGCCCCTATCCGTTTTGAAGTGGTCTTGGGTATTAACTGGATTAAAGGACATAGTCCCAGTATTAACTGGGAAACAAACACTATCTCCTTCGCCAGCCCCATGTGCAATCAGCACCGGCAGAACTTTGCACTATTATATCCGCCCGTACCAGCACTGGCCTCCGATGTCCCAGCACTTCCAGTCCTACCTAATGTGTATTGAGACTTTACGGATGTCTTCGACCTTAAAGAATGTGATACCTTACCCCCCCACCGGGCCTCCGACTGTACAATTGAGGTGGTCAAGGACTGCACCTTAACCAAAAGTAAGATTTACCCTATGAGCGCTCCCGAGCGCACCGTTCTCCGGGACTTCCTTGACAAAAACCTCGCCAGAGGGTTCATTCGCCCATCGAATGCCCCAAACTCGGCCCCCGCGTTTTTTGTCCGGAAAAAAGAGGGCGACCTTCGTTTATGCATTGACTTCAGAAAACTCAATGCGGTTACCCAAACCAACGCCTATCCTATCCCATTAATATCTGATATTTTGGGACAGTTACAGGAGGGCCGGGTATTCTCCAAGTTGGACTTGGTGGAAGCCTACTACCGAGTCCGCATCCGCGAAGGAGATGAACACCTCACTGCCTTCTCTAGCTGTTTCGGTATGTATGAATTCCTCGTGATGCCGTTCGGATTGAAAGGGGCCCCGGGGGTCTTTATGCAACTCATCAACGAAATCCTTCATGACTTGCTGTATCGCGGGGTGGTGGTTTACTTAGACGACATTCACATTTATTCAAAAACCATGGAAGAGCATGTAACTCTAGTCCGAGAAGTTCTGCAGCGCCTGCGCGACCACCAACTCTTTGCAAAACTGGCTAAATGCGAGTTTCATCAAAGCCAGCTCACATTTTTAGGATACATAATCTCCCACCAAGGTCTTCGCATGGACCCTGTCAAAGTCCAAGCCGTTCTCGATTGGACTCCTCCCACCAACCGCAAGCAAGTGCAACAGTTTTTGGGATTTGCAAACTTTTATCGAGGATTCATTCCTAACTTCGCCCAAGTGGCCCTATCCATTACTGATCTACTAAAAACCAAAGGGAAAGCAAACACAGCTACCTTACCCTCCTCAAAAATCCTGTGGACTGATCAATGCCAAGCCGTGTTTGTAGCTCTCAAACGCCTCTTCACATCCGAACCCGTACTACAGCACCCGGACCCAAACCGAATGTTTATTGTGCAAGTCGATGCCTCCGATGTAGCTATGGGAGGGGCCCTCCTCCAAAAAGGTCCGGATGGCCTCCTTCACCCGTGCGCTTACTTTTCGAGAAAATTTGCGCACGCACAATTGAACTGGCCCATTTGGGAAAAAGAGGCAGCGGCCGTTCACCATGCCCTGACTCTATGGAGACAATTCTTAGAGGGGTCCAATATCCCCTTCGAGGTTTGGACCGATCACAAGAATCTAGCTGCCCTCACGGGGTCCCACAAACTGTCAGCAAAACAACAACGTTGGGCTGAATTCTTCGCTCAGTTTCGTTTCGTCCTAAAACATGTTCCTGGGAAACAAAACGTTCTCGCAGATGCCCTCTCCCGGTTGCCACAATACCCGGTAAAACTCAAGAGACCAACTGACTCTCTGTTCACCCCTACGCAAAGGGGAACCCTTCCTGTACTGGCCGTACAAACCCGATCTCAGCAACAGCACCCCAAATCCAGTTCTCCAGCATCTCCAACCCGAGCGGCTACCCAACCGCCCTCGCAACAACAACGAACCGACGGTTCCACTCCTCCAACCCCACCGGCTGCCCTACCGCCTACAATCTGCGCACCACCGCACGTAAGCACTACCCCCATAGCGGGTCCTCAGACTACTATAGCAGGGGAGGGGTTCCCGCCAAGGTTCCCGTCTCCGAATCCTTTTTAAATACCCTTCGGAACCACTGCCTCTCTGAACGCTCCACTCACACCCTACCCCCTGGGGTAATAGAACAAGGAGGCTCATGGTACAAAGACTCTAAATTGTATGTACCCAAGGCACTTCGAAAAGAAGTCTTACACTTAGCTCATGGAGTAAAAACAGCTGGACACTTTGGATTCCTAAAAACTCTCCACTTATTGCGCAGACAATTTTGGTGGGGGGGAATGCGTTCCGACGTTGACTCTTTTATTCGCAGCTGCCCTGTTTGCGCCACAGTGAAGCGATCACAAGGCAAACCCCCGGGGCTACTGCAACCTCTAGAAACACCCACCAAACCATGGGAAGTGATTGCTATGGATTTTATGACTGATCTCCCTCTCAGCGGGGGGAAAACTGTGTTATGGGTTGTTACTGATTTGTTTTCCAAGCAAATCCATTTAGTTCCATGCGCAGGGATCCCCTCTGCTCAAAAAATGGCCCGCCTCTTCGTTACACATATCTTCAAATTACATTCGTTTCCGCGCAAAATAATCTGTGACCGCGGCAGTGGCTTTGTTTCCAAGTTTTGGAAAGCATTCCTCAAGTTGGTGGGAGTTGAACAGGGATTGTCTACTGCATACCATCCTCAAACCGATGGTCAAACTGAACGTGTAAATGCTGTCCTTGAATGTTATTTACGCTGTTATGTAAACTACCACCAAGATAACTGGGTAGAACTGTTACCTTTTGCAGAATATGCCTACAATAATGCTGTACATCAATCTACAGGTTTTAGCCCATTCTATGCAGTGTATGGACAGGACTTCGGTCCTGTTACGCCCAAAAATAATGTGGAGGGGGAGGGAGATCCTGACGTTGCTTCCTGGGCACACACCCTCCGTACCACTTGGCCTTGGCTCGTTAGCAATCTCGACCGAGCCAAGCGCAAATACAAAGCACAAACTGATAAGCATCGTTCCCCCGGGGGCGAACTGCGAGTGGGTAAATTAGTCTATCTTTCCACCAAAAACTTACGTTCCACCCGTCCGTGCCTTAAACTCAATGCTAAATTCATTGGCCCTTTCCCAATCACACGGGTCATAAATCCTGTCACGGTGGAATTAGCTCTCCCGAAAACTCTGAGGCGTGTGCATCCCGTTTTCCACATTAGCCTCCTGAAACCCCATACGGCCTCTCCACAATGGCATCCCGATCCGCCCCCCGAACAGCCCATTATGGTGGGGGGGGAAGAGCACTTCGAAGTCTCCAAAATCCTTGACTCCCGTGTTCACCATGGCATCCTGCAGTACTTGGTCCGTTGGAAGCACTTCCCCCCTGCCTACGACGAGTGGGTTCGTGCACGAGATGTCTCCGCCCCCAAACTAATTGATGCCTTTCACACTGCCTACCCGGACAGACCATCCCCCTAGCCGACTGGGAGGGGGCCTTAAGGGGAGCAGGATGTCAGGCTGCTATCTCGGTTTCAGTATTGTTTCTGTGTCGGTACTGTACTGTCTAGCCTCAAGGCCGACCACACATACCAAGGCCTGGGAATACTGCTCCTGGGAAAGTTGCCTCTATCTGTGTATGCTGATGTTGTATAATCTCCCGCCATTTACTGCCTTATATTATCGTTCGGCTAGTAAGACTCTCATAGCTGCCATAGTTCCCTGTATGCACTGTATTGCCTTTTTGACCAGTAAAAGCCATCTGCTTGGATTCTATATGACTCTGTGGTGATTTCTGGTTCGAAGGGTCAGGAGCTTACAGGCTGGGACATAGAGTTTCCCTTCCTGCACCCACCAGGACTCTTGCTGTTCCATCCCGGAAGGGAGCGTCTGCTGCTCCGCTTCCTGTAGGGACGCTTCCCGGAGGCGTTGCTGGAAAGCCTCCGGGATTCCCTTGAGCGAGGGACCACTGGGGCGGCGGGTTTGAGACCGGGTGGAGACCGCCAAACCCGGGATCTCTCCCCTTTGCTCAGGAGTGAACAGAGAGTCCACAGGACGGTCAAAATCGTTGCGGTACTGGGGCAGTCGGGATAGAGCATCCGCTAGGGCGTTTTCCTTGCCGGGCACGTGTTTGAGGGTGAACCGAAATTTGGCAAAGAATTGGGCCCAACGTATTTGCTTGGCGTTGAGCTTTCTAGCCCCTTTGAGAGCCTCCAGATTCTTGTGATCAGTACACACTTCAAACGGGAATTCTAGAAAATGCCTCCACACAGTGAGGGCGTGCTTAACTGCCGCGGCTTCTTTCTCCCAGATGGCCCAGTTGATTTCGGACTGGGTAAACTTCTTGGAGAAATAGGCGCACGGCTTTAAAGCGCCACTTTCGTCCCGCTGCAGGAGGGCCCCTCCCATAGCTACATCGGACGCGTCCACCTGGACCACAAACGGTTTGGTGCAGTCCGGGTGGGCCAGAACCGGTTCGGACGAGAAGAGTAGCTTCAAGTCCTCGAAAGCCTGTTGGCAGGGAGGGGACCATTGCAGTCGGGCCGAAGGCAAGGCGGCATTGACACCCTTTCCCTTAGTGCGCAGAAGGGAAGTGAGAGGAAGAGCCACTTGCGCAAAGTTGGGAATGAAATTGCGGTAGAAGTTGGCGAACCCCAGGAACTGCTGCAGTTGCTTGCGCGTAGTAGGGGGTTCCCAATCTCGCACAGCCTGAACCTTTCCGGGGTCCATTTCCAACCCCTGGTGGGAGATTACATAGCCTAGAAAGGTAATGGAAGGCTGGTGGAATTCACACTTAGACACTTTGGCATATAACTTGTGGTCCCGTAACCGCTGGAGGACCTCCCGCACCAGCCGGACATGCTCTTCCATGGTTTCAGAATAAATGAGTATATCGTCCAGAAATACCACCACCCCCCGAAACAACAAATCATGTAACACTTCATTGATTAACTGCATGAACACACTCGGAGCCCCAGAAAGTCCGAACGGCATGACTAAATACTCAAACATGCCAAAACAGCTCGAAAAAGCCATCTTTGGTTCGTCCCCCTCTTTTATGCGGATGCGGTGGTAGGCTTCCACTAAATCCAGTTTGGTGAAAATCCGGCCCTCCTTCAATTGTGCTAGCAGGTCTGGAATGAGAGGGAGGGGGTAAGCGTTAGACTGCGTGACAGCGTTGAGCCTCCGAAAGTCAATACACAGTCTTAAGTCACCCGTTTTCTTTTTGACAAAAAAGGCGGGGGCGGAGTACGGAGCCTTGGAGGGGCGGATGAAGCCCCTCGCCAAGTTAGTGTCCAAATAGTCCCGCAACACTGCCTTTTCACTGGGGCTCATGGGGTACACCTTTCCCTTGGATAACTTGCCGTCTCCAACTATTTCAATCGCACAGTCGGTCTCCCGGTGCGGTGGCAGTTCGTCACACTCCCGCACATCAAACACATCCGAATATTGGGAGTATTCCGAGGGTAGGTTGGGGGTATTGGAAACGGGTCCTGGGGAACCCACTAGGGCGGCTGCCGGGGCCCCGGTCATGCGGTCCCTGTCATGCAAGGCGCAGGGATCCTCTGGGAAAGTAAGGGTCCGCTTGACCCAATTAATGGAAGGGTTGTGGCCCCGTAGCCAGTTCATTCCCAGTACTACAGGGGCAACTATGGGGGCAATGGTAAAGTACAACTGTTCCCAATGCTCCCCTACAGTCATGACTATCGCGGTAGTCCGGTGAGTGACAGGCCCTTTTTTAAAGTCACTCCCGTCCATCTGGGAGAAGCGGAGGGGACCCGGGAGGCGCTTGCGGCGGACTTGTAATTTCCGGGCCGCCTCCTCACTAATCAAAGTGCGGGCGCACCCCGAGTCCACGAGCGCGGGGAATTCTAGAACTGGGCCCCCCTTGGGTAGTGAAAGGTGAACCCGGATATAAACATTATCTTCTTGGGTGCTTACCATCGGTGGAGCTCCTTGCACAGGGGACGGTGCGGTCTGCTGAGGAGCCCCCTTTACAGCAGACCGACGGCGTTTTTTGCCGGCACATCCCACTCTTCCTCCTCGCTGGACGAGGGGGACGAGGTATTTGTAATCCGTGACTCGGCAGAGTCAGAGGTTGCACTGGTCATCCGGGGTCCCGATGGACCGGTCGAACTGGCGATCCCATCCAGGGCGTGCGCGTGTAGTGCCGAGGGAGTGCTCCGTCGTCCCGGAGCGTTGCTTCGGCGTCGCGGCTGACCCTCTGCGGGGGCTTTCTCTGGTTCGCTCGGGACGGGACGACTGGAAGCCGGGCGTCCGGAGCGGGATGGGCATTGGGAGGCGAAGTGACCCTTTCCTCCACAAACCAGGCACACCCCTGCCTCGAAGCGCTTGCGGCGCTCCGCTGGCGTGGGGCCGCCGCCACCTGGGGTGCGAGGGTCACGGATCCCACTTGCCTTGTCTCCTCTCGGCTTAAAGTCGCGGCCGGATCGTTGTTTAGACAAGTTTAGGAGCTGCTTCCTATTTTCGATATCGGCGGCGTGACGCACCCAACCCTCAACGTCAGGGGGGTTACCTTGCATAAAGGCCCAATGCTGCAGGTCCGGGTTTAGGCCCTCCCTGAACAACTGCACCCGGGTAGCCTCGCTCCAGTCCAGAATCCGACTCGATAAGGACTGGAACTCGCTCGCATACTGCGCCACCGACTTGGTCCCTTGGCGCAGCTGCATCAGAGCGGCTTTAGCCCGCTCCCCCAGATTCGGGTCCTCAAACCGGTTACGGAGTGCGATCATAAAGTCATCCAAACTCCGTAGCACAGGGGAGCGGAGCTCGTACTGTAACACCATCCACGCGGCCGCTTCGCCTTGCAGGAGGGAGGCCACATACTGGACCTGGGACTCTTCGGAGGTAAAGGTCCGGCCCTGCTCCCGCATAAAAATGTCCACTTGGACCATGAAAAAGGTCAACTGGTCCCCCGACCCATCATACGTGATCTTCAGATCCCGGCGGGCCGGGGTGCTGGGAGGAGGCGCGGGGGGAGCCGCCGGTGTCCCATCCGGAGGGTTACCCGGCGGGGGCTGTACCTTCAGCGCGTCCATGGCCGCGGCCATCTCCTCCATCACAAGTTGCATGGCATCTATGCGCTCCACCATCGCTTGGCGTTCCTCCTGCCACTGTCTCCGCTCCTCATCCATCAGAGCGTCCCGACGGGCGGGGTCGTCCTCGAACCCCGTACCAGTTAAGGCCAAGCGGCGGTGCTTTGCCTCAGTCCGGGAAAGCGACCAACCTTTCGGCGAATCCAGCCAAGTGTTAAAAGTGGTCTTGGGACGTGTGCCCGGCCCCGGGCCCGGGCGGGGCGCACCTGGCACCTTCTGGTCCGGTCTGTCCTTCGGGGCCGGCTTGTCCGGTGCACCGCTTCCGTCCGGCGAGGCCGGAGGGGTAGTTTTGTCCTCGTCGCCTGACATGGCTGTCCCGTAGGGTACAGATGCAGAACGAAGAGGCAAAGACTCGCAACTTAATGTGAGAGTCCCCAACCTAGCTGGGCAAACTTCGCCAAATCAATTGCTCAGACTTGGATGCAGAAACAAAAGATTTATTGAAGGCTTCAGGTAGAGAAGACAGGCTCATGGATACAAAGTTGCGAGTGACTAGCTTATCGGGGTTACAGTATTTATCTACTACAGGGCACGAAGGTTCACACGCATGGGAGGCATGGGAGGTTACAAGGCAAACCGGTGCAGCATAAAACATCAAACAGTCCTAGAGAGACAGTGAGGGCTATCTGCATTTCAAGGCCGGACTCGGCCCGAGGGAGTGAAGGCAGAAAGCACAGCAGGGGAGGAGAGGTGGCACCTGGGCAAGAAGGACGAGGCGGGGGACTCAGGAAGATACACAGAGGTGCGAACTGCTTGTACGAGTTCAAAGGGGTAGAGATAGAAACAGATAAGAGCCAAAACCAGATGGCCCTCACAGCTGCAAACATAACCAAAGAACCCTTTTTTGTTGTTGTGTTTGGCATCTCTCGCTAGCCTAAGCTCATACTGAGCATTAGCTTTTCTAACACTCTTGCTACAAGCACTGGCTACTTGTTTATATTCACCCTTGGTTATATGGCTTTCCTTGAGGGTTCCCAGATGGGTGGTTTGGGGGGGCAATTGCCCACCACCCAGTTGCTCCGGAGCAGCGGCCACCCACATGCAATGATTTCACTACTGGAAGAAAAACTGGAAGTGACATCATTGCATGCGAACACACACCCACACAGCCGCCCCAGCACTGCCCCCTAAAACCTCCCACCAATCAGGAGGGCAGATCTGGCAACCCTAATCTCCTTCCATTTCCTAATGTGCTTTTTAAATTCTCAAATCTTTGGAAAGCGGTTTATGGAGCTGTTTATGGCTTCTTTACGCACCTCTCATTTCCTCTTCTCATTGGAACTGTTTTATGACTGTGCCTTCAATATCTCGCTTTTAAGAAACTCCCACCCTTCTTGAATCCCCTTCTCTTTTGCCCAGTTCCACTTCTGCAAGATACTGCGCAAAATTTAGTGCTTGCCACCCTATATCTTATAGCAATCAAAAATGAGTTGTGCAGCCTCTCATGCAAGCAGAAAAGGGTTCAGGATATTTAGGCTTAACTTAGCACAAGAGGATAGCTTGAAGTTTTTTTCTTTCCCATGTCCACTTGCACAAGAGCCCTCGTGCATGTGAAAACTTTCCAATGAATCCAAGCCATTATTTCTTCATGAGCTGCTGCAGTCAGAGAAAGGAAGACAGGAACTCTCCAGGGAGCCATTCCAAGCGTCATTAAGTAGGTCTGCAGTGCAAAAAGTGAGAAAAGGAGAATGTAGCACACAAAATAAATGGGTTTATTTGGGGATATGTTAAGATCACAACTTTGATGTCTAGCCATTCAGAGCCAAGACTGCTGTTGTCTGCACAATCCCATTTTCGGCCCTATTTTTAGATCGGGCAAAAGTTGACAGGATCCGACTAGGCTTGGTGATACTGGAAAAGGGAAGAGGGTGAAACCTTTGACAACCAAAACGGCTGTGATGGGAATCAGAGGACCTTCATGGATAAAAGCCATGTGGGATTGGGGGAGGGGGAGTAGTGAGAGGGGGAACTGGCAGTGTTGCTGGTTCCCCCTTCTCAATCGGCAGGAAGTTTTAGGGGGTGGGGCTGGAGTGATTGTATGCGCGCGGGGCCATGAACATACAATTGTTGTTCTGGAGCAGCCAGCTGGATTGGCGGGCAATTGCCCACCAAAACCACCCACCTGGCAGCCCTAGGAACTGGGCAAGCTTCAGCAGAAAAGCTGGCTGGATCCAACCCGGAATACCGGAAACTAGCATTTTTATAGAGAGAGAGGACTGTTCCTCATTATTATTACACAGTATTAGTGTGGTCAGATAAGGAAATATGACTGCCCCTTGACAATAGGGGCATGGTACAAGTATGAGCATGGTACTGATGTGCATTTGTTTTCATATTGCGTGAAGCAATCTGAGGGTACAGTTATAGTGTCAGTGAATCAGATTAGTTTCTTCTTACCAGATCGCCAGATCATGTGCATATATCGGATAGTTATAGGCTGGTGAAAGGGTTTTCCTCACCATTTTGATGTATGCTTCAACATGAACCCAGGATTCTAACCTACCTGTGTGACTGCAGAGGAAATGGTAGCTGATCTAAAATTATTAACTGAAATACTAGACTGTGAATGCTTGCCCCCTCAAAGGGGCAGCCGTGTTGATTTCTGACATTAGACACAGAGAACATACATACATACGGAAACGAGTGTAGAGTATTGGTCTACATTGGGGTCCCCAACCTTTTTGAGCTTGGGCACCTTGAGAATTCCAGCACCGCATTGAGGGTACAATCACAAAATGGCTGCTGCAAGAGGTGGGACAAATCACAAAATGGCTGCTGCAGAAGGCGGAGCCAACCACAAAATGACAGGGAGTGAGATTATGAATAGCTCTAATAGTAATTCTTCAATGATTCAGGCAGAAGCTCTGCTTAACAGGTTGCCTTTTAATCTGAATATATGGTTTACAAATATTTTCCTGCATAAGCAGTTTCCCTTCAGTCACACAGTGAAGAGCCTTGTGTTGTGTTAGCAGCTACTGCCAAAGCAATGTTTTCTTTTAATCTGTACTGCCAATCAGTTATCCAGTGGCCAATCAGAAGCCCTGCTGGGCAAAAGCCTTACCTGGTCACATCCACTTTCTAAGAACACTTGGCAGGTGTCAGGAAAGGTGTCAACGGATGTCATGGCACCTACAAGCACCATGTTGGGGACCCCTGGTCTACACCTTGGAACACCCAGGTTCAAATCCACCCTTGTCATAAAACTAGGGTTGCCAACCTCCAGGTACTAGCTGGAGATCTCCTGCTATTACACCTGATCTCCAGCCAATAGAGATCAATTCACCTGGAGAAAATGCCCACTTTGGCAATTGGACACTATGGCATTGAAGTCCCACCCTTCCCCAAACCCCGCCCTCCTAAGGCTCTGCCCCAAAAACCTCCCACCAGTGGCAAAGAGGGACCTAGCAACCCTGCATAAAACCCACTGGGTGGTCTTGGACTGATCGTTCTTAGTGTAACCTACCTGGCAGGATTGTTGTGAGGATAGGAGAACTATGCATGCTGCCTTGAACTCCATGGGCCGGATAAAATCAACTGTTTCTGGCTTTTCTGAGGCTAATAAAAATATTTCTCTAAATCTCACTGCTTGCCTATACACTTCTGGCCTAAATACAAGATGTTCCGGCTTACCTTTAAATGTTTTTACCACCTGGGCTCAGGATACTTGAGAAAGCATCTTCTTCCATATGAACCTACACCCTCTGAGAACCTTTTTGGCTCTTCCATTATGCATTAGTCTGGTGGCCACTACAGAGAAGGGTTTTTTCCCCTCACAATAGCCTTCAAGTTTTAGAATCTTCTGCCTCCTGAAATTCATGAGGTTTGAGATCTTGACCTTTTCAAACTTTCTCTGAAGACTTATTTTTTCATAGAATCCTTCTTCTTTACGTCTTTGTGGAGTCGATTTTATTAACAGAGGTATACTCACTCTTATTATTATTATTTTTGCTGTTGATGTATATTATATCATTTTAAATTAATTTTAGGATTGTGTTGTATCAAGGGGGTAGGCTCTAAATTTGCTAAGTAACCAGTAAATGTATCTCAAGTATCCTCCACCCATCCTTGTGGAGGATTTTTGAAAAATGCCGGTTGAAATCTGAGATGCATGTCACAGTAGCAAGACTTACCTTGGTAGACTAACGGCCCATTCCTGAGCTCTGGGGCCAAAAGAGGTCAGGAGGTGCGCAAGTGGCCACACCGGCATCCGGGGCCCCTGCGCCGGCACCTGGGCCCCCTGCACTGCTGAGAGTGGCATGGACACCGGCATTGGGGTGCTCACAACATCCTCCCAGCACAGCCCAGGGACAGTGGCACAGCCTTGTACTGGCATCCTGGCAGTGCACTTCCCTAGGGGCATTCACGGGGTGTTCATGGGCTGGTCCAGGAGAGGAGCCACTTTTAGGCGCCCTCCTAAACCCTTTTAGGCTGGGAATGCACACTTTGCCCTTACCTCAAGATACGCCACCTTTTTAGGTGGAACCCAATGGAGTGGTCCCAATGGAGTGGAACCCAATCCCTGTGGAACCCAATGGAGTGGCCCCAATGGAGCGGTCCCCATGGAGCGGTTCCACGAGGCTTAAAGGTAAGGGCAGGATTTCGGCTTCATTGGGGGGGGGGTTGAATCCTCCTTTGGAGGCAGAGCTGCAGTGCTTCCTCCAGCCACCAGCAAAGCTCCTTCCCTGTCGTGGTGCAGGCAAGGAGCAAGGGCTGGAAGCTGGAAGCGTAGTCTGGGGAACAGTCCAAGGTCATTCACAGTTCAGGCAAAGTCCAAGATCTCAATACCGGCAAGGGAAGTCCGAGGCGTTAGTCAAAGCCAGTCCAAGAAGTCAGGATACCAGGAATCCAAAGGATAGCAGGGAAACAAGGCCGGTACACAAGGAGGTTGGTGACAAGTTGCTTGCACAACAGCCAAGCCTAACTGATGACTTAAATCCCTTCCCCTGCTGCTGTAGCAGAGCCAGCTGATGCTGATTAGGCTGAGTTCACAGGTAGTGCTTCAGCCCTCCTCTTCCTCATCACTGCTACTGGGGAGGTTCCTCTGTAAAGCCTTCAGTCTAGCACTCTGCCGTCTCTGTTGCATTGCCAGATGGACCTGTTTTCTTCTCTGCTCCAGTGGCCTTGGCGAGGCCTCTGGAGACACTGCACGGGATGTGAGCAGGGGGGTGCCTCAGGGATCTGTGTTGGGACCAGTGCTTTTCAACCTGTTCATCAATGACCTGGAGTTGGGGTTAAACAATAAAGTAGCCAAGTTTGCAGATGACACCAAATTATTTAGGGTGGTTAAAACAAAATTGGACTGTGAAGAGCTCCAGAAGGATCTCTGCATACTGGAAGAATGGGCATTAAAATGGCAAATGAGATTCAATGTGAGTAAGTGTAAAGTGATGCATATTGGGACAAAAAATCCCAACTTCACATACCGTATATACTCGTGTATAAGCCGAGTTTTTCAGCCCAAAAAAAGGGCTGAAAAAGCCGGCCTCGGCTTATACACGGGTCAATACGGTAGAGGGGGAAGGAGGGAGGAGGGAGGGGGGAACTTACCTCTGCTGCCGAGCCACCGCCATTTTCTCTCACCTGGAGGGGCCCTGGGCAGCCTCTCTGCAGCCGCAGAGAGGCTGCCTTGGCCCCCCCGGCCCCCGCCGCCATTTTCCCCGGCCGGGAGGGGCCCTGGCCAGCCTCTCTGCAGCCGCAGGGAAGCTGCCCTGCCCCCCCGGCCCCCGCCGCCATTTTCTCTCGCCGGGAGGGGCCCTGGGCAGCCTCTCTGCAGTCGCAGAGAGGCTTCCCTGGCCCTCCCGGCCCCCGCCGCATTTTCCCCGCCAGCCCAGGAAGGACGCGCCGCCGCCGCTTCGCCGCCTCTCCAGGTAAGGAGTGGGTTCAGGGTCTTTCCCCCCTCCCCCCTTGGATGGGACTGGGGTCGGGGTGGGTCGGGAGGGCCTGGGAGGCGGCGGGAGGGCGACCTGGGGCAGGGGCCCTGTGCTCTAAAATGGCGGCCGCCATTTTAGAGCACAGCATTGCGGGTAAAGGAAATTTCTTATTGCCCCTCGGCTTATACGCGGGTCAATAAGAAATTCCCTTTTCTGGCCTCTAATTTGGGGGGTCGGCTTATACTCGGGTCGGCTTATACCCGAGTATATACGGTATACACTGATGGGATCTGTGCTGGCAGCAACAGATCAAGAAAGGGATCTTGGGGTGGTAGTGGATAGCTCAATGAAGATGTCAACCCAGTGTGCGGCTGCTGTAAAAAAGGCAAATTCCATGCTGGCTATAATTAGACAAGGAATAGAGAATAAAACTGCTGATATCATACTGCCCTTGTACAAATCTGTGGTGAGACCACACTTGGATACTGTGTACAGTTCTGGTCACCACACCTAAAAAAGAATATTACAGAGCTTGAGAAGGTGCAGAAAAGAGCAACCAAAATGCTTAGGGGACTAGAGCAACTGTCCTATGGGGAGCGGTTAAGACGTTTAGGGCTGTTTAGATTGGAAAGAAGGCGGCTGAGGGGAGACATGATCGAGGTCTATAAAGTTATGCATGGTTTGGAGAGAGTGGACAGGGAGAAGTTTTTCTCCCTCTCGCATAATACTAGAACACAAGGTCATCTGCTGAAGCTGGAGGGTGAGAGATACAAAACAGATAAAAGGAAGTATTTTTTCACACAACGCGTAGTTATATTGTGGAACTCCCTGCCCCAGGATGTGGTGATGGCTGCCATCTTGGAGGGCTTTAAGAGGGGAATGGACATATTCATGGAGGAGAGGGGTATTCATGGCTATTAGTTAGAATGGATATTAGTCATGTTGCATACCTATTCTCTCTAGGATCAGAGGAGCATGCCTATTATTTTGGGTGCGGTGGAACGCAGGCAGGATGGTGCTGCTGCACTCGTCTTGTTAGTGGCTTCCTAGAGGCACCTGGTTGGCCACTGTGTGAACAGACTGCTGGACTTGATGGGCCTTGGTCTGATCCAGCAGAGCCTTTCTTATGTTCTTATGCATGATGCAAGGTGTCAGGTCCAGCTGGAGTCTTTGAACTGGCAGGCTGCAGGCATGGTGAGTCATCTCCTGACTTTGGCTGATCCTCTATTCTGGCAGGCTGTAGGCCCTGTGGTTGTTCCTGTGGGACTTCTGCCTGAGGATGTCCCTCTGTTCTGGCTTCTATTTCCCCTTCATCAGAGGAGGTCTCTGCAGGCTGACTCATGACATTCCTTCAGGAATGGACTGCCCCAGTCTGAGTCATCTCGGTCAGGGTGGAAATTCAGAAAACCTGCTTAAACTATCATTACAACAATACAGTGTTACACTGCTATTTTAGGGCCTTCACAGAGTGGTAAGCTGCAGTTCTGCAGTCAAAAAGCTCTGCTCATGTCCTGAGTTCGATCCTGGAAGTTGGTTTCAGGTAGCCCGCTCAAGGTTGACTCAGCCTTCCATCCTTCTGAGGTTGGTAAAATGAGTACCCAGTTTGCTGGGGGTAAAGTGTAGACGACTGGGAAGGCAATGGCAAACCACCCCATGAACAATCTGCCTAGTAAAGTTGAGATGTGACATCACCCTATGGGTCAGTAATGACCTGGTGCTTGCACAGGGGACTACTTTTACCTTAAAAAACAAACAAACTAAAATCACTCATCTTTTGTGGGGGGAGAGGGAGTGGTTTAATGATGACGACAGTCTAGTCATTAACAAGTGGGCTGGAGGTGGGTGGGACAAAGAAAAGAGATAGAAACTTTATGTGCTTGGAAAAAGTGGACTCAAAATCAGCTTCCAGAAAAACGTTGGGGTAAAAGTGGTCTCAAAAGAGCTAGAAAAAATCCAGGGGAAAAACAAAAAACCCGAAGTGAAAACTAAAGGCACAAAAATGCACGTGGAAATCAGGGGATAAATCAAAGCAGTATAGGGCCAGAACCAACTTTAAAAAATCCATGCGAAAAAACCCTAAGTGGGCTATATTGTGAACATGTGACATCACCAGGCCCCACCAAATAACAGCATCTGGATTTGCCCCATGAATTTCAGGGTTTGTGATGTTGGGGGGGGGGATACTTTGACCCCACTTTCTGTAATGGCATTCACTCTACTCACAATACAAAGTCTCTCCCATTCGTCATTTGGGAATCGCGGTTATACTCAATGGCCTTATCCAAGAATATTTTTTCCAGTATCCCTCAGCACTTTGAAAGACAGGATTCTCATTCAAGAATTACTACTTAATCTTCTCCAACAGTTGGATTACAGAGTTTAAGAAACAAGTAGGGAGCAATCTCTTGATTATTTAATTACGCAAGGCCAAAAAAAAGGCATTGTGGGGAAGAGGGATATTTTAAAACTAATTACAGGATCTTTAAAAAGAAGGCTGTTCAAAAAGTGTATTGAGATTAAAACAAATAGAATGAAAATAAAAGGGTAAACACGTTACAATAGAAATCAATGCTGGTAGAGTTTGAAGAGTTCTGGTAACAAATTCATCTACTCTGGAACACAGGCAGGGAAATTAGTTATTGACAGGAGACCCAGTCCGGAGTCAAGTGCTATCTTCCATAAATAGAGACAAGCTTTGTTCTGCTAAACCTCTTGGCATAGGCTGTTCCAGTCCCAAGCCATCGAGCCTAGAAACAAACACAACACTCATAAATGTTTAGCTCAGCTTCGGAATACAAGAGCGGTACAATGTTAAAAGTTGGGCTTCATATTTCAGCGAAGCGTTTCAAGGTTAAACAAACCACATTGTGGGGAGAGTGAATTACGGCGAGTCTCTAGTGGATTAAAAAAAATCGGCTTGCATACGGAAAGCTGGCTTGCCTACCAGCTGTACCTTTTGTGCCCCTTGGAGACAGATGAAACCTTTCAAGATTTCATTAAGGATCAGAGCTTCTCCAAAGATACACACTCAGATATTTCTGTGGAGTGAACCCCCCTCCCACAAGTCTTCCTTGCTCACCTTTTTTGACCTTATTTGTAGGGTTGACAGCTCCAGATTGGGAAATACCTGGAGAATTGGGGGGCAGAGCCTGAGGAGGGCAGGATTTGGGGAGGGGAGGGACTTCAATGCCACAGAGGCCAATTGGACTCTATGGCTTTAAAGTCCCTCCCCTCTCCAAACCACACCTTCCTCAGACTCCACCCCCAAAATCTCCAATTATTTCCCAACCCAGAAATTACATCTTCTTACTGCATCTGAGGCCTTAGGGCATATGCTATTTATTCATTCATTTGTGTGTGTGTGTGTGTGAAGTGCTGTCAAGTTGCTTCCGACTCATGGCGACCCTATGAATCAATGTCCTCCAAAACGTCCTATCCTTAACAGCCTTGCTTAGGTCTTGCAAACTGAGGGCTGCGGCTTCCTTTATAGAGTCAATCCATCTCTTGTTGGGTGTTCCTCTTTTCCTGCTGTCTTCAACTTTTCCTAGCATGATTGTCTTCTCCAATGCCAAATTTCAAAGGAATCTACTTTCTTCCTATCAGTTTTCTTCATTATCCAGCTTTCACACCCGTACATAGTAATAGGGAATACAATGGCAAGAATTAACTTGATCTTGGTGGCCAGTGACACATCCTCACACTTAAGAATTTTTTCAAGCTCCTTCATGGCTGCCCTTCCCAGTCTCAATCTCCTTCTGATATCTTGGCTGCAGTCTCTCTTTTGGTTGGTTGCTGATGGAGCCAAGGGATAGAAAGTCTTGAACAATTTCAATTTTCTCACTGTCAACCTTAGAGTAATTCTCCTGTAGTCATTACTTTTGTCTTCTTGATGTTCAGCTGTAGTCCTGCTTTGGCACTTTGTTCTTTAACTTTCAGCAGTAGTCATTTCAAGTCTTTGCTATTTTCTGCTAGTAATGTAGTGTCATCGGCATATCTCAAATCAATGTTCCTCCTCCCAATTTATTCATTTGTTTATTTTGATATATATACCCTACTTTTCTCCCTGATGTAGTGAAAATGGCTAACAGCATCATTCTCTTGAACACATGAAGCTGCCTTATACTGAATCAGACCCTTGGTCCATCAAAGTCAGTATTGTCTACTCAGACCGGCAGCGGCTCTCCAGGGTCTCAGGTAGAGGTGTTCCCCATCACCTACTTGCCTAGTCCCTTTCACTTGAGATGCTGGGGATTGAACCTGGGACCTTCTGCATACCAAGCAGATGCTTTACCACCGAGCCACAGCCCCTCCCCCTCTTTTCTCCACTTTCTCCACAGAACAACCTTGTGAGTTAGGTTATGCTAAGTGACTGGCCCCAGATTGCATAGTGAGCTTTCATCGAAGGATGGAGATTTGAACCTGTATATCCCATGTCCGGAACTGAACTTTGAATTAATTCAAAATCCCACAATCCACTATGGAGTTTTGGCAGAGTGGAGCAAAACTATATGTGCTCTGTCAAACTTTTCAGAGTGTCACCAAGTAGTTCAGTTTATCCCTGCTCCAAAATAGTCTCTACTGAAGGACACATGACCACGTTCACCTTGGTTAGAGTGAATGCTGTTGAAAATTGAGTTCCAAAGATTAGTAAAACATGTGCTTTTCTAATCCAATGACATGCCACCTTTCCAAATGTCATGCTTCCCTGAAGACTTCTTTTTTAAGTCCAACATATATTCAGTGAGACAACCTCTGTGAAAAATTCAGGCAGAGTTGGCAATGTTTTATCTTGAGGCTGGTGTGAAAAATTGCAAACCAAGTTCCAGAAACTTGAAGGGAAAGTAGGTTTTGCTGGCTAAGTGGCTTTCTTGTCTAGAAAATACACTGGCAAGAAAGAGAGAGAACAAGCTTCAAATAAAAGGATGTGTTTTCTGGTTCTGGCTTAAATAAAAGCAGCCTAGAGAAGGGTACTCGAAGTCTACATCTTGGTTAAAAGTCAAAGAAGCTTGCATCCAATGAGATACACTCGCCGAGCTAGATCTCCTGCTATTACAATTGATCTCCAGCCATTAGAGATCAGCTGTGGCTCAGTGGTAGAGCATCTGCTTGGCATGCAGAAGGTCCCAGGTTCAATCCCCGGCATCTCCAGTTAAAAGGACTAGGCAAGTAGGTGATGTGCAAGACCTCTGCCTGAGACTCTGGAGAGCCACTGCTGGTTCAGTATAAGGCAGTTTCATGTGTTCACCTGGAAAAATGGCCGCTTTGGCAATTGGACTCTATGGCACTGAAGTCCCTTCCCTCTCCAAACCCTGCCCTCCTCAGGCTCCGCCCCCAAAATCTCCCGCTGGTGGCAAAGAGGGACCTGGCAACCCTACACTGAGCGGACTTGGTAGAGCAGGACATTCCCACTTCCCCCTCCAAACCCACTGAGACCTCCAAAATTTTGTTTCTGGGGATGAGTGGACAATCAAGAACAGGGTACTGTCAAAGTGGGGGTCAGCATTCTGAGAGGAGAATCAGTAGAAATTGCTGCCCCTCTTCCAAAGGCAGAGGTTCCCTTAACTCAGCAACAGCCAGGGCGGTCTAGCTGTTAGTATGTTGGATTAGGATCGGGGAGATCCAGGTCTTTTATGCATGGCTGTTTCCCTTTCTGACAATTTCGGGTCTTTGTTTTGATTAGGCATGCCGTTTCCAACTGTCAGAGGTTGCCTTGCTCTTTCCCTGGGTCTCCCTGGGTTTTGCCTGCATTTTCAGATTCGAGATAAAACAGGTCTCTGAAAAAAACAGGCAAAACGCAGGGGAATGCAGAGGGAGAGCAAGGCAACCTCTCCAAGTCGGAAACGGCATGCATAATCAACACAAAGGCCCAAAGTCGTCAGAGGGGTGACAGTGCGTGAAACATCCATGCATAAAAGACCCAAGATTCAAATGCCCATTCTGCCATGGAAGTTCAACGAGTGATCCAGGGCCTAGGCTTATCATTTGCCTCCCACAGTGGTCTAACCCTGCCCTTGTTTCCAATCCTCTACCCTCAAAAAATTGAAGAGTGGGGAAAAATTGGCCAGGAAATGGCCTCCATATTGATGCTCTAGGAATTTCAACTGGAAATTAGTTAAGTGAAGGGCTATCACTTAGAGGAGGGCAGGGAGCTGTTCCTGTTGGCAGCACCAGAGGATAGGATTCTTAATAATGGGTTTAAATTGTGGATGGAAAGGTACCGGCTGGATATTAGGAAAAAGGTTTTTACAGTAATACTTGTTTGACAGTGGAATCAGCTACCTAGGGAGGTGGTGAGCTCCCCCTCACTGACAGTCTTTAAGCAGAGGCTGGACAAACACTTGTCAGGAATGCCCTAGGCTGATCCTGCATTAAGCAGGGGGTTGGACTAGATGACCTGTATGGCACCTTTCAACTCTATGATCCTATGACTCTATGATTCTACCCCTGTTCCTAGTATAAGTGTATGAGCACATTCTTACTCTGTCTTTATCTTTCCTTCCCTTCCTCACAAATGGACATTTCACAAGCAAAGAGGAGATGGGTGGCACTCCAAAGCAGGATACAGTGCAAATACCCACCAGGAGAAATTTGGGGCGGGGACAGGTTCAGTGGTGTTGCACCAATGTGCAATGCCACTTCCGGGGCAAAATCAGAAGTGACATTGTTGAATTGGGGAGATGCTGTAGAATTTGCACCAAACTCTATGGTTAAACCATAGAACATTGGGTGAATCCTAGATCAACAGGCAGTTTTGAGCCAGAAGTGATGCTGCATGTCACCATGACACCAACAAGCCCCTTCATTTCCCCCTGCAGGCCTATGAAGTGACAGCAGGGAATGAGGTGAGGACCTGACCCCCTCCCCCAGCCAGGTATCTCCTATGTAATTCCATTGGTGGGTTTGGAAAGGAGCTTTCTTGGAAGTCCCCCTGTGTCAAAATTTAGATTGTAAGCTTGTCGGGAAGCTCAGCCTTGCTGCTTTCGTTATTCTGTAAGGTAGCATGTACAGTAGCAGTGCTATATAAATAATAAATGGAGTCACTCACAAAGAGGGGGAAAGGAAGAGCATGCCTTAAAAAATTGCTTGAGTCTCACTTCTTTGTCAGAAAGTGGCACTGTCTATAACACAACATCTGTAGCCAAATTTGTTTGCCGAATGCCAGCTTTTCAACAGTGCTGCCTGGGTGCAAAAACTTGTGACATTTTGCTAGACATGTCCTCATTATTCCCAATTGCAAAAAGGATTTTTCACGCTTGAAAAAGGTGCTTTTCTACCCTTCCAAGTTTGCAAAAAAAAAGAAAAGAAAAAAGAAAGGCCCTATTGTTGATTTATCTTAATATCAGGTACTTTCCCTCTGTTCAGGGAAAGACAATGACCAAGAGATCCAGATCAGAGAAATTCTAAGCAATGAAACACTATCCTTCAAAAAATGAAAAATGACAATACTTTGCTCTAAGATCTGATTACGCTATTTTCATGTTAATTTTTATGCTGTTCCAAGTCTGTTCTTTCTTTTCCTAAGTACATTTGTTCATTTTGTTTATCTTTATTTGGACAATATCAGTAATTAAGTCTTGCAGGCAAAACTGCTGAACAAGAATGCTCATCAACTATGTGTTCACTGACGTCCTATGCAACTGCTAAATTGCTGCCTGTGCCTGCATAATCCTGCAACTCAAATACATGGTACTATATCATTTGCAAGGCACACCTGATGAATGCTCAGAAAGTCCATCTGGACAAAATTCGTCGAGGAAGAGAACAATGGGGATTACTCTGAAGAGCTTTGGAAACCCTTGTCCTCAACTTGGCAGAACTGCTGGTAGCTGGTAGATGATATTGGGCTAGATGGATGAATAGGATTCCCAACCTCCAGGTGATGGCTGGAGATCTCCCGCTATAACAATTGATCTCCAGCCAATAGAGATCAGTTCACCTGGAGAAAATGGCTGCTTTGGCAATTGGACTCTATGGTACTGAAGTCCCTCCCCTCCCCAAACCCTGCCCTCCTTAGGCTCTGCCCCCAAAGCCACCTGCTGGTGGTGAAGGGGGCCCTGGCAACCCTCCCTCCACATGAAGCCTCCTGGGTGACCTTGGGCTAGTCACAGTTCTCTCAGAACTCTCTCAGCCCATGCAGAGGCAGGTGATGGCAAACCACCTCCAAACGTCTCTTGCCATGAAAACCCTACATGGTCACAATAAGTCCACTACTACTTGGCAGCACTTTCCACTGCCAGTGGTCAGTGGTGGGGTGGAAGTGAACTCATGTTGGTTGGACAGTTGAGTTTACAGATGCCTTGTTATCTACTGGAAGTCTCTCAGATAAACTTCAGTAAAAAAAAATCTGAATAGATCAAATGGGGGAAAGCGTTTGCTGCTTGGATGAGCATAGGAAACAGCTCTTGCTTATTTGGGTTTGTGAATTATTAAGCACTCCTTGGAGCTGTTGGACAGAGCCAGACAAGAACAACAGCACAAGTAATCCCCTCCATTTGCATTCCCTTTCGTAATCTGTTTGCTTTTTCATTTTTCCAAGGTGCTTGCTGAATGACAGCATGCTTGCTGAACTGTGGATAAACAAGGCGATAGGAACACCGGAAAATCAAATTATTAAGCTTCATTCACACCAATATTTGCAAAGGCTTCCTCCCCCCCAACCCTCTTATCACAATAGGCTTTTCGACATCACTAAATGCAAAAAGCAATGCTTCCCTCCCCCCCCCCCCAACTCTGGCTTCTGCAGAAAGGTTTCATGACTCATGCAGATGGTTTGAAGAATCAAAAAGACTTATGACAACACACAGGCACTGCAATGGAACCGGTGTGCTGATGCCTGCTCCCCTGACACAGGGAAAGATGAGGGGGAACATGCCACACTGTGGAGCAGATCCTTTGCTTTCAGAGCAGCATTAATGTTTTACTCATTTAGTTCAAATATTCATGCCCTTCTTTGCCATCTGTATGATCCACAGGTGGAACTTACAGCAATAACAGCGATACACCCGAAAAACATAATAAAGCAACGTCAAGAAGAGGTCGGAAGAGGAAACTATAACAAAGCTCTGTATGTGTGTGTGTGTGTGTGTGTGTGTGTGTTAAGTGCCATCAAGTCTCTTCTGTCTTAAGGCTAGGATTGCCAGGTCCCTCTTTGTCACTGGCAGGAGGTTTTTGGGGCGGAGCCTGAGGAGGGGAGGGTTTGGGGAGGGGAGGGACTTCAATGCCATAGAGTCCAATTGCTAAAGCGTCCATTTTCTCCAGGTGAAGTGATCTCTTTCAGATGGAGATCAATCTCCTGTTAGTACCTGGAGGTTGGCAACCCTACTTCTGGTGACCCTATGAATTAATCACCTCCAAATCTTCCTATCATTAACAGCCTTGCTCAGGTCTTGCAAAGTGAGGGCTGTGGCTTCCTTTATTGAATCAATCCCTCTCATGTTGGGAATTCCTCTTTTCCTGCTGCCTTCATCATATCCTGGCATTATTGTCTTTTCCAGTGAATCCTGTCTTCTCATAATGAGACCAAAGTACAGAATCAGCTTAGTCATTTTAACTTCTAGGGAGAGTCCAGACTTGATTTGATCGAGAACCCACTTCTTGGTCTTTTTGGCGATCCATGGTATCTGCTCCAATGCCGCATTTCACCTGAATCGACTTTCTTTCTGTCACCTTCCTTCATTGTCCAAAGCTAGAGGACAAGTCCCAAACACTCTCCAAAATATCCCTGCCTTGATGGGCCATCTGAACACCAGTAATGACAAAGCCAAGTTGGCCTCTGTTAGAAGGAAGTTCCCCAAGTAGGTGCCACCAGTGGAAAGGCCCTGTCATACAGATACACTGAACACACCTAAAGTAATGGGGAAATATGGGGTTGGGCCTCTAAAGAGTATCTGAAAAGGTTACTAGGCTTGTATTAGAGAGGGTTGTTTTTGTTGACATGTAAACAAGTACAGAAAGATTGTTCCCACTTCAACCACCATTTTTCTAACCCCTGTGATACTAGTAGGAATTGAGAGAATTTCCTTGGTTTAATTCCTTGACCATTTTACTCTCAACAGTGTTCTGGTTCAATTTGCTTATCTTGAAACCTGTTTGAACAGGGATTTTAAAACACAAACAAACACACACAAACCAATTCTGGAAGGAGCATGCTTAGTTTGACACTGCTTTGCATTTTCCTTTCTAGTCTACATTACCAGCCTATGCAGAAGTTGATGAAAGGCTGCAAGGATCATTAAAAACCATTGATATTGTTCAAATAAAACTTTTATCCGAAGAGGCAGCATCTCCTTGTCAGGGGCTATCTAGTGCACAAAGATCTTGTTCATAGGATCCAAAGTCTGCATGGTCAACAGTGAGTCAAAATCAGCACCCTTGAACACATGTTCCTTATAGGGTTGCCAGGTCCTCCTTGGCCACCAGCAGGAGATGGGGGGGTAGGGTTGTCAGATCCAGGTTGGGAAACTCCTGGAGATTTGGAGATGAAGCCTGGGGTGGACAGGGATCTCAGTGGGGTACAATGTCATAGAGTCCACCCTCTAAAGCAGTGATGGTAAATCTTTTAGAGACTGAGTGCCCAAACTGCAACCCAAAACCCACATATTTATCGCCAAGTGCCAACACGGCAATTTAACCTGAATACTCAGGTTTGGGTTTAGAAAAAACAACTCATACATTAACATCTTTTGTCTTAAAAGAAAAACACAATAACAGAGCTTTCAATGATACAAACAACTTTTTATGGAAAGGTAAAAGTTTGCATTTGGCATGCTTTTGAACAATCTAGTCCAGCTCCTGTATCTCACAGTGGCCCACATCTATAATGAGGTAGCACATACCCATCAGGGCTAGTAACCCGTGATGGACTTTTCCTCCAGAAATTAGTCAAGTCCCCTCTTAAAGGCATCTAGGCTAGATGCCATCACCACATCCTGTGGCAAGGAGTTCCACAGGTTAATTACATGCTGGGTGTGGGTGTTCCTCTTTTATTGAGCAGAGGGAGAGTAACTGGTCCTCCGCACCCCAGCAGTGTCTTTTCTGGTGGCTGTCTGCTGGTGTTCTTTTGCTTCTTTTTACATTGTGAGCCCCTTAGGGACAGGGAGCAGTTAGAAAAGTGAAATATAAATGCTGTCAATAATAGTAATACTGTGCAAGATTGCATTTATTTATTTTTCAAATCAAATCAAAACAACAAAGCTTTTAAGCAGTGGCTACACAGTAGGATTCTTAGGTTCAAGAGTTTGGCAAAAGCATAGCAAGTTACAAAAACGTTACCCGTTCCAAAAGCGATGATGCACATCAGTTCAGCATTCAATAAATGTTCCAAGAGTTCTTTTTGGCATATCCCTGCCCCAGGAATCAGATAGATTTATGGTATCCGACATGCTGTCCGCGTGTCCAGACCACCACACGCACAGTTGTGTGTGTTCCTCTTTTATTTTCCAGGATCTCAGGGGGGGGGGGAGATCAAACCTCACTGAGATTCTGGAGATGCCAACTGACCGAAGATTGATGACACCCGGCTTGCAACAGAAAACACCAAGGTTACAAATGCTTACTATGACAACAAGTGGTCCGGCGGATGGGGGAAGCAATTGCATTTTTTACTAATGTTAATTGAGCCGCATCCTGGAATGTCTTGCAGTTTGATTTCCCCAGCCAGGCCAAAGGCCTGGACCAAAGATTTTTCAGCAACAAGGAATGGGGGGGGGTCCCATTTCCTTGGCACGCCTTACCCCAAACAGGGGAGGGAAGAAGTGCTCCCATTGGGCTGCTGGGCAGAGGGGCAGGTGATGTGAGAAATGCCCTCAGGCGCGCGTGGAGAGGGGGAGGGGAGCAGCCCAGCCCCGCGTCCCTCTGGCTTTCTAGTAACAAACTCAGGCGAACTCTGTGCTGGGGCGACAGCGCGTGTGCCCATAGAAATGGCTCTGAGTCTCCCCTCTGGCACGCTTGCCATAGGTTTGCCACCACTGCTCTAAAGCATTCATTTTCTCCAGGGGAACTGATCTCTGTAGTCTAGAGATGAGCTAGACTTCCAGGGGATTCCCAGGTCCCACCTGTAGGCTGGCATCCCTAATTCGTTATTTGTTTTTTTGTTTTGTTTTTTAATCTTTTACAATTTTTCAGCTTTGTTCTGTTGGCTTGGTGACTTTGTTTGCATTGTATAGGTGTGTTTTAATATGCAATTTATTTGTCATTTATGCACTATACAAATAATGGGAAATATTCATTTATTGATGCACAGATAGTGTGGGGAAATGCAAGTGTTTATAACGGGAAATGGTACAAGGAAACAGAAAAAAATGCACAAAAAAATTAAAAAGCGGGTTCAGTTTTTGCTAGAGTGAAGCAAAACTGGACTGGCATTTTCAGACTGAAACAGGAGGGGTAAGAAATTCAAAATCATTCCCACACTCTCTTTTGTCAACGTAGAGCTGAGCAAAACTAGCACATGAATGGAAATGCGATGCCAACATTTGCGCTGTTACCAGGGGATAAATATATAATTGTACTAATTACTGCAGTGCATTTGAATAATAATGTTTTGCATTTGCTGATGGCCAAAGGAATACACTGAATAAATGTGTCAGTGACTCCAATTAATCTCAGAGGGAAAACTCCTCTGAGCATACCAGGAGGCGATAGGGTTTGCACAAAGTCTGCAATCCTACACCCGGTTACATGGGAGTAAATCCCATTGAAATGAGTGGGATTTACTTCGAAGTAAAGATGGGCAGCAGCTGTTTGGCTTTATAATCAAAGGGCTTTCCCCTCCCCCCATTTCAATGTTAAACTTCTGAGTGTCTCAAATAATATTTTATTGATAGTAGGTTTTCCCTGCTGTTCAAGCTTCCTGCTTCCATGTTCAATACATTTTTAAATAACTATTTTTTAGACTTCTGCCCTCTTGTCCAGCCTGCAAAAGAAAGACCTATGCAAATGCAGAGAAGAGTGTGTTGCAAGGTTAAGGGGGTGTGGTTCCCCCTCCCCTCAGCTGGCCTACTTTCGCCTGCCGACCAGCTGAGGGGCAGCTGGCAGCCCGGCTAGTTGTCCGGCAACTGCCCGCCATCACCAGGCCCTAGCCAGAAGAGAATCACCCACTTCTTCTTGATAAAAGTTGTCAGCCAACGCATATTTTCCCAGAGAGTGAGAAAGAATGAATCATTTCCATTCTGCATACTAAACCAAAAGCGCGTCAAATAGTGTGATAGACGTAGACTAAAACTGGACTTCGCACATTTTAGCTGTGAATAGTGAAGAAGCTTCTCTCCTCCCATTCTCTTTTATTTTTTTATTTGGACGTGTTAATTAAATCTTTGTGAATATAATCCAGGAAACCATGATTACTTGAAAAATCTGAAAAAGTATTCTTATATCCCTTTCCCTCTATTTTTATCTTTTCCCTCCATGAGGGGATGCTAGTTACCTCATAGGGGTGGCCAGCACACTACCGCAGAGTAAACCAATGCATGGACAGGCTGGAATGTCGGCCTGTGCATTAAATCAAGCCGTATTAACTGGGGCCCACACACTGGCAAGAGGACTACCCCTCACTGCTGAGGCTGGTTTGAGGTGGGTCGCTGTTTATGGAAGTCTTTGATGCCCCAGTATGCCAGCATGCCACTTCAATCTCACAGGCATGCACAACTAAGAGTAAGAGTGTAGCTGGACCTGTTCTGCCTCCTCTTCCTCCATGGCCATGACTCAGATGGCAGCTACTCAAGGAGAGCCCCTTTCTCCATGTGTATGTACTAGGGTTGCCAGCTCTGGAATGGGAAGTTCCAGGCTGGAAATCATGGGGTGGAGTTTGGAAAAGCGGACCTAAGTGGAATAGAATGCCATACAGTCCACCTTCCAAAGTAGCCAGTTTCTTCAGGAAAAGTGATCTGTGTAGTCTGGAGATCAATTGTAATTCTGGGAGCTCTCCAGGCCTCACCTGGGGTTTGGCAACCCTAGCATGTACTTTTCCTCAAGGTGAGGTCTGGAGATCTAGAATTTCAACTGACCACATTACAGAGATCTGTTCCCCTAGAGGAAATAGCAGCTTCAGAAGGCAGACTCTATGGCATCATATCCCCACCAAGCTCTCTTCCCTATCCTGGACAAAGTAGAGTTTAAGAATAGGAGGGAGCTCAGCAAGATTGTGATGCTATAGTCTCTCCTCTGAAGCTGCCATTTTCTCCAGGGAAACTGTAGTCTGTAGTCTGGAGATTGGATGTAACTCCAAGAGAACTCCGGAGTTGGCAACTCTTTTGAGAAGCCTCATCTCTGCACTGTATTGGCAGCCACAGCTACAAGAGGACTTCTGAAGAAAAGCATCGCCATGCGGAAAAGCCCTACATATAGGGTTGCCAGGTCCCCCCTCTCCTCTGGTGGGAGGTTTTTGGAGCTGAGCTGAGGCAGGGATCATGTGTGCGTGGCTGCGCTGATGCAATCGCATCACTTCCGGTTTACACCCAGACGTGCCGCATCGCAAAGGGCTTTTTACCACTCAAACTGGGAGTTTGAGTGGTAAAAGGTCCGTTGTGATGCAGCGCTTCTGGGTGTAAACCTGAAGTGATGCGATTGCATCAGCGCAGCCACGCGCACACGATCCCTGCCACAATCCCTGCCACGCGTCCACACGTGGCTGCACTGATGCAATCGCATCACTTCCGGTTTACACCCGGAAGTGCCGCATAGCAACGGGCCTTTTACCACCAGTTTGAGTGATAAAAGGCCCATTGTGATGTGGCGCTTCTGGGTGTAAACCGGAAGTTACGCGGTCACATCAGAGCAGCCACATGCGCACGCAATCCCCGCTTCCAAGTTGGGCAATGGATTGGCGGGCAATTGCCCCTCCCATCTAAGTGACTTGGGAACCCTACCTATATACTCTGAATTAGTGTCTTTTGATTTGATGTTGAATGGTATTTGTGATGTGACCTGGGTGACAGAAGGATGAATCACTTACCACAAATATAAAACATGTGGCCTGGAAATTTTTGAGCTATGAAGCCATGTTGCAGCCTTAAAGAGAATCCCCCCCCCAGTTTCCCCCACCTAATTCTGTATGAACTTCAACAAGATCCAAGAGAACAATTTCTTTCTTTCTGTGATATCCAAAACAGGAACTTCTGAGAGTCATCAAATTGTCTCTTCATTTGACATTACTGGTGGGTTTCTTTTGAAAATGTGTTTCCTTAGGCCTGTGAAACAAAAAATGAAAGAAACTTATAAAAATTATATGATGAGTATCACTACCTGATCTCAACAGAGAAACCGTAGAGCTAACTATAAAAGAAACAAGAAAATGGGGGGGGGGGGAGCAAAATTATAAAAAGAAATTTGGCATTTGGTATCTCGGAGGAGCAACAATTACAAAAAGAAATTTGACTTATGGGGCGAAAACGCATGGTCGCTTTATCCTCCTTTAAACCCTGATTTAGCCAGGATCGAACGCACATTAAGCGAAACGCATGCGTTCAATCCTGGCTGAAACAGGGATTAAAGGAGGATAAAGTGACCATGCGTTTTCGCCCTTGGTTTCTCAGGTAAATAAATATATGGAGCAGTTCTAATTTCTCTTAATTATGCTAGAAAATACTGATCCATTTTAATAGGGAAGAAATTGGATGGGTAACGCATTTCTATTGACACACCAGACGCTCAGTGTTTTGCATAATTCTGAGAAAGAAATACAGTAGAGCAATTGATTTAGTGTATTAAATAAATGATGAAAGTGCAATAAGATACTGATTGTGGTTTGTAAAATATTAATCCTCTGGAAGCATTTCAGATTCAGAATAAAGAATTAGGTGGGCTCACTTGCACAAGACGTCAAATTCAAGTCTTCTGCTTTTAGCTGACTGTGAGCTTTCCACATACCATCTATTCTCCTTCAACATACCTGAAATGGGACCAGATTTGGAACAGAAAACACATTTGAATTTCTCATCCCCACTTCCCAGTTTCCTTCATCCTTCCCAGACCCAGTTCCATCATCCAGCCAGCGTGGTGTAGTGGTTAAGAGAGGTGGTTTGTAGCGGTGGACTCTAATCTGGAGAGCCAGGTTTGAATCCCCACTCCTCCACATCACAAGCGGAGGCTAATCTGGTGAACCAGGTTGGTTTCCCCACTCCTCCACATGAAGCCAGCTGGGTGACCTTGGGCTAGTCACAGCTCTCTTAGAGCTCTCTCAGCCCCACTTACCTCACAGGTTGTTTGTAGTGGGGAGGGGAAGGGGAAGTGATTGTAAACCGGTTTGATTCTTCTTTAAGTATGCATATAAAAAGTATGCATATAAAAACCAACTCTTCTGCTGCTGCTGCTGCTGCTTCTGATTACATTTATTCCTTGTTCACACTGAACCAGTGATTATTTTTGTGCCTTTTTTGTTTCCTTAACATTGAACTGTTCTTGTAAAAGGTACTTATTTTTCAATATTCTTTTTTAATCGATTGCAGAGGTGAGGATGTTATGTGGTATGGATAAATGTGGCACAAAGACCATACAAAATGCAGACACGAATATGCAAAGCCAACTCTATAAACAGTCAACCGAAACCACTGTCAAAATTTAAAAAAAAGAAAGAAAAAGAAAGAAAAAAACACAATAGGGGACTTGTAGGTTATCCGGGCTGTGTAACCGTGGTCTTGGAATTTTCTTTCCTGACGTTTCGCCAGCAACTGTGGCAGGCATCTTCAGAGTAGTAACACTGAAGGACAGTGTCTCTCAGTGTCAAGGGTGTAGGAAGAGTAATATATAGTCAGAAAGGGGTTGGGTTTGAGCTGAGTATTGTCCTGCAAAAGTATTGTCCTGTAAGTATCAAGATACATCTTGATACTTACAGGACAATACTTTTGCAGGACAATACTCAGCTCAAACCCAACCCCTTTCTGACTATATATTACTCTTCCTACACCCTTGACACTGAGAGACACTGTCCTTCAGTGTTACTACTCTGAAGATGCCTGCCACAGTTGCTGGCGAAACGTCAGGAAAGAAAATTCCAAGACCACGGTTACACAGCCCGGATAACCTACAAGAACCAATGAACTCTGACCGTGAAAGCCTTCGACAATACAATAGGGGACATTTGCTCATCTCCAAAATGCATATAAAATACTCTGTCCATCTCCCCCCGCCCTGCTCCATCAGTGTAATCTTAGTAGAATATCCATCAAGGTTATATACCCTTAAGAGTAAGAGCAGCATTCCGAATCAAAGCAAGAGACTTCACTTCTGGCTTCTCTTTGTGGATACCGAAATAAAAGATTAAAGCTGATATTATCATGGCTACTGTGCCTTTGACTGTATAAATGCTTTCTAATCTTTTACCTTGTCAAAGATCCTGTGAGATAGGTTAGACTGACATAACATTCCTCTTTTCTATTATTAATATTATTTATTTATTTATTTAAAAGCGCAGGTTGGGTAAGAAAAGCAAAATCACCATATTCTTAGCAGAACAGAATAAAATGTCATGATATTAACCGAAATATTTTTACTACCCCCTTCTAATTCACTCCCAAACATGAAAGCTGTCTTGAATGCAAAGTACTGGTTCTTTCCTTTAGTCCCCTAAACAGCTCGCGGCTACCACCTTCTGTACTGTTTAGCCCAGCAGTTAAGATTGTCTCTTCTCAAGCCCTGTTGTCTGTCCCTCCAGTTGCAGAAGTAGTGTTACCAATACTGTCTTGGCATGCTAGGAAATTTGAGAGGCAGTCATATGAAGACCTGAATTTAGCAAGGATGTAATTTCACTTCTGGGTAACACTCTAGATTCCATCCCATAGTGCCTATAGTCTTTACCATAGAGACAAGAAGAAATTCCTAGAACGTTACAATGTGGAGGCCATTTTTCTCTCCCAAGCTCCTCAATTCCTAGGGGGTGGGAAATTGGGAATGGGGACTGGTAATTCTCTATCCAGGCTGCATAAATGGCATTTCTGTAATGGCAACTCGCCTGTGGAATGCCCTTTCCTGTTGAGGCTCTCCTGGTACCTACCATATGCTCTTTTAGTTAAGGGGTTAATCTCTTAACATTGTTTTTTACAGTCTTCTTCTGGCTTGAGAACATTTTTATGAACATAATTTTAGGCTATTGAATGTTTATGCTATTTGTATGATCTGGTTGGGTTTTTAAAGGCTGGGTTTTGAATAGTTCGTCCTTTTTGAGACAATTTTGAGCTGTTCTCTTATTTTTTTCATGTCTAATTTGGTAAGCTGCCTTGAGTAGGTGTTCTTGAGAGGTGGCACAGAAATGTGCTGAGTGGCTGTACAAACGAATGAGGAGGTCTTGCAAAATATTGTCGAAGGCTTTCACGGTCAGAGCTCATTGGTTCTTGTAGGTTATCCAGGCTGTGTAACCATGGTCTTGGTATTTTCTTTCCTGACGTTTTGCCAGCAGCTGTGGCAGGCATCTTCAGAGGAGTAACACTGAAGGACAGTGTCTCAGAGACACTGTCCTTCAGTGTTACTCCTCTGAAGATGCCTGCCACAGCTGCTGGCGAAACGTCAGGAAAGAAAATACCAAGACCACGGTTACACAGCCCAGATAACCTACAAGAACCAAGGTCTTGCAAAGTTTATGAAAGATGCACATGACCATAGTAGCAGAGGAGCCATTTTACTGTGACCTCATCCTGCAGCACTGCTGTAAAGATATCATTGTCCATAACGGATTGGGAGGCAAAAACAGAGTTGGAAGGACACAAACCACTAGCCTCATTCACATGATATTGGGATTTTGAACATTGCAGTTGCGCCTAGGGTTGCCAACTGCCAGATAGTAGCTGATCTCCAGCCGACAGAGATCAGTTCACCTGGAGAAAATGGCCACTTTGGCAATTGGTCTCTATGGCATTGAAGTCGCTCCCCTTCCCAAACCCCACCCTCCTCAGGCTCCGCCCCAAAAATCTCCAGGTATTTCCCATCCTGGAGCTGGCAACCCTACACCGAGCAGACTTGGCGGAGCCTCTCTTTGCTAGTCACATGAGGCCAAGAAAAAGAGTCTCAAGGGACTGTGGGCTAGCAGAAGAAGTAAGACCACACCAAATTAAATCATCAGGGAAGAGTAACTCCAGAGAAAAGAAAAACCTCTCCTAGTATAGAAGAGCTTTAATCAGAACCTCTTAAGCAATTAATAAAGATACATAAAGAAAGCAATCCTAAACAGGACTACTTAGAAATAAATCCCATTTTAATCCACAGGATTAAAGTGTTCTTAGAATTGCAGTTTTAGCCACTAAGGGTATGGAAGCATTAGCATTTCCTGACCATAAACAACTAGGCAAACATTAGCACTCTCTATTGTTATGTATATACTCTCCATAGTTTTGTATATACAGGAATGTGTATATAGTCTTATAAAGAAAGCCATGGCCCTCAGTCTGCAGGACCTGAGCAGAGTTGTTAAAGATAGGATGTTTGGGATGACATTGAATCATAGGGTCGCCATCGGTTGGAAGTGACTTGATAGCACTTAACACACACATTGTTGTGTCAAATAACAGGCAATATACTTAAGTTTCTTGGAATTTCCTGCTGAACACCCAGCTCAATAAGGTAACTTACAGTGATGTCAATGGGCTTAGAAGGTATACACTACCTTTGGTTCTTGTAGGTTATCCGGGCTGTGTGACAGTGGTCTTGGTATTTTCTTTCCTGACGTTTCGCCAGCAGCTGTGGCAGGCATCTTCAGAGGAGTAACACTGAAGGACAATAATTCGACAATATTTTATACACTACCTTGCTCAGTTCCTCCTTGCCCAGAGACCTTCCTTCCTAATTTGGAAGTTGTTGTTTTTTTCAGATCCCAGATTTGCCCCCTCACCTGCCCTGCAGTCAATCAGGTGATTCACTGGTTAGCTCACAACAGCTGGAGTCTACCATACATTTGTTGCAAATATGTATGAAATTATGTAGCAATCCATACAGAATTTTCTAGAAAGACATAGAAAAACAATGGACAAAATATTATGAGCAAACAGGAAGAGAAATGGAAATATTGTTAACCAAGTACACACAAGAAGCTACCTTGAACTGAATCGGCCCATGGTCTATCGAGGTCAATATCATTTACTCATACTGGCAGTGCCCAACTAGGTACTTAGCTATAAAGGTCTTTCCTATTGCCTGCTGATGGAGCCTCTGAACCTGAGATACCAGAGACTGAACCTGGGATCTTCCACATGCCAAGCAAATTTTCTGCAACTAAACCACAGCATGTTAAGTAAAGATGGTCAATAATACAACAGATCAATGCAGGAGATGTGCTACGAACAAAGGATTCCTTATCCATTTATGGTGGAACTGCCCAGCAGCACTTTCTAGTTTTTGGCAAAAGATTTGTAGGATTTGGAGTGGCATAATAGGAGAGGAGGTGGAATGTACTCCAAAACTCATTTTGTTTGGTCAGATGGACCCACATTTGGAGAAAAATCGTGGGTACTTTTAAAGGAATTTGATCTCGCCAGCAAGGATGTTGGTGGCCAAGCGCTGGAATCGAAAGAATAGCCCTTCTGTCAAGTCTTGGCTCATTATGTTGATGGACAAGATGACAACATTTAGGCAAAGAGAAGAAAAGAGATTATCCACACAGAAACTATTCACACAAAGATGGGTCCTATTTATAAAATATTGGAATAGTATCAAACCAGTGGAATCAATGCAGCCTTGGACATTATCAGTTTGTGCCTTCTGCTTTAATTCAGAAATTTGGAGATTATTATAAAGATTTTTTTCTTGTTATAAGATTAATAAGATTATTATAAAGATTTTTTTCTTGTTCTGATATATGGATTTTGTAACAAAAAGGTGGCTATAACATGTTATTAAATAAACATTATATTAAAACAAGGAATGAAACGTCTACTGCTCTATATTACCAACGATGCAGTGGACAGCCTGAGTAACCCAAATACCTTCATAATTTTAAAAAGTTCAGTTCAAGACACAGTATTTCTACTGCATTTCAAGGCATGAACAATAAGACATACTTTACTTTCTCCTCATCAAGTTTCTGGAGGACATGTCATTACTATCTATTCATTCCAAGCAAGATAACCTGCCCCTTTCACCCATGGGTTCCTGAGTTTTTAATCATTTATTTTCCTTGAAATGGATTTTAGAAAGCTGTAAATACTACCAGCGGGGTGACAAGCAAAATTCACATTGACAACCCCTTCAGAAAGCCTAAAAACTTTTTTTCTGTCTTCAGCATACCATGTCCCCTAAAATATTAATAACAGGGAGTGAGCTGAAAGAGGGTAATGTTGATGTTATTTTTGATATGAATTGATGATTTCTCTCCACAAAAGTCTATTAAAAATACAGCTATCATTCTGTCTGGCTTTAAATAATAATGTGATCTTGAATGCTAATGAAAGAATTTGTAACTATGCCTCACCTTAATTAGCATGTAGAAAACACCAGACAATTAATTTAGTATAAATTGGATTGGCTTCATTGAATTGAATAGAGTGTCTGTAGGATCTCAGAACTACAAAAGAAACTAGAATGCACATCAGTTTAAGACAGCTGAAACCTTACCTGCTTGTTCTGACAATAACAGGGCTTGAATCTCTTACCCGTTGCTCTATGTTAGTATCCTACTTGGGATGTGTGTGTGTTAAGTGCTGTCAAGTCACTTCTGACTTATGGCGATTTTATAAATCAATGTCCTCCAAAATGTCCTATCATTAACAACTAGGGCTGCACATATCGATAAACCTGAACTGAAAATAATCCCGAAATTAGCCATTTCTGCAATATTCGGGTTTTGTTTCAGCCGAATACCAAAACCTGAGAATCAACCCAAAGCTGAATAGGCAGTTCCTGAAAAGCCATATAAATATTTGGCTTTTTCAGGTTTCAGCTATTTGCCTTTGCTCAGATGCATGGCTCTGTGCTTTCTCCCAATTTTCAATCTTTGACTGGTTTTGTTAGGGCCCCATAGTTGGGGCCCTTTAGAGGTAGCGGTTGTGTAATTGGAGCCAGCTTGGTCTGACCAAACTATCTATCATCATTCAGTGGAGCAGAAGATGGGGCTCACCATCTGGAGGGATATACACTCCAACTAAAAAGTGCCAGCTTCAACAGCTGCTGAACAGGCTTCGTCCCGAAGAAAACTGCAACCCACAAGGGTGAACAATTTCCTTCACAAGAGCTGCCTTGGTCATGACGTTGGCTGGCTCCAATATCACCACCCCCATCCCCCATGAAAACCTGCTCTCAAACTGAAGGTCGCCCAGATAGTGGCTCCGTTTCCCCACACCGTGACCATCTCTTGAAATCAAATTTTTGATTACTATAATAAATGTCAGTTCACATGAAGCCATTTGCCACCCAAAGAAATGTTTTCCACGCCTCATTTTTCTTGCATTTAAGCCGTTTCCCTTAGTTTGGAAACTAATTTGCATGGACATCATGCTTTGCTCCCCAGAAATATATGGGCCCCCAGACTTTGAGGTGCCTGCCTGTCAATCAGCTCTTGGCAACACTGAACTTCTGAACCTGAAAACCGATTGACAGTTTGGTTCACAAATGCCTGAAGGATGGGGGATAACCCCTTTGTGGACCCCTAAAATTGGACCCCCTGTCCCAAACATCGGTGTCCGTCTAGGGAGAGTTCCTTGCAGCTATGCTGCAAATGTGGTCACTCTACCTCCAAAAATGCCTCCACAGGAGCTTTGGGGGGGAAATCCCAATAGACTATAATGGTCCTGAATTTTTTCAGTAAACCTGGAAATAAAGCCAAATACCCATTTACCGGTATAGGTATTCGGCTTATTTCGGATTTACTGAAAAAAATTGGGCCCAATAAAGCCGAACCTGAAATTTGCCAGATTGTTGTTGTTAGCACAACCCTATTAACAGCCTTGCTCAGGTCTTGCAAACTGAGGGCCATGGCTTCTTTTATACAGTCAATCCATCTCAGGTTGGGTCTTCCTCTTTTCCGGCTGCCTTCAGCTTGGGATACCAGCATTCAACTGTTTTAAGCTGAAGTCCATTCTGGTTTCTTTTGTAGTTCTGATGTCCTACAGAAACTGCACATTGGCCTTTAGAGGAGTTTCTATATGCTAGACCATGCAATTACTATATCCAGAGAATCCCTCTGAGTAGCGAGCCTACTGTCAGCCACACACAGTCTTGAAAGTGGCCGTGGGCTCACTGACAGTGCCATCCTAAGCTCAAGGCTTTAAAGTGTGCAATTCAGCTGAGGATGGCACTACTTGGCACTGCTTGTTTCCATGACCTGATCCTGCTACTTCCTCTATTCCTTGCTTTACTTCAGATGCTGCTTTTCCTTGATGGTTTATCAGAGATGTAAATGTATTCATGTATATTGGCTCTACACATCACTTTATCTTTTGACCAGGAGATAAAGGCACTCAATTGAATTACCATTTAGGATATATGTACCTTACCTGGCCAGCAAGACATTTATATCTCTGCCTTTGGTCATAATATTATTATTATTACATTTCGACTTGGTCTATTTTTGAGATTATGAATGTACCATTGCCAGGTCTGGGGCCTTTCTGTATGATTACTATTAATATTATTTGACCACTGAAGAAGGCTAATGGGCCAAAACCCATTTGCTTTGGACAATAACAGTGCATTCCTAAGGAGAGTTACTCAAGTCTAAGCCCACTGAAATGAATGGGCTTAGACTGGAGTAACTCTCCTTAGGAATGCACTGTAATTGTCCTTTGCATTTTTGCACATTTGTGAGGCTATTGTCTGGACCAGAAGATGTGTTTCTAAGGAATATTGTTTATATATCTAGGTCCAGATCTTGATAGGTAGGTAGAAACAGACAGACAGATAGATTTATACTTTTCACTTATAGATATTGTGCCCATACTTTTATATTGTCTCAACCTTTTTTGGTTCTTAATTCAATTCTTTCGGTGTTATTTCCCTTTTCTTTTTTCCCTTTATCAATATTCCATCCAGCTTGCAAAGCACTAGCAAAATATCCCTAGAGTTCATGGTAATTTTGACTTTGATTGTGCATCAGCACTCTAGGTTGCTATTTCCCCAGTTTATTTATTTAGACGGTTTCTTTTGGATATTTATATCCGCCACTCAGCCAGTCTGGCTCTCAAGCCAGCCAAGGGGACAGGTTAATTAGTTATGTCCTAATTTCATGGACAAAAAAACAAAAGCTTCACACATTTTGCAAATCCTGTCTTTGAAGTAGCTGGGTGAGTCTGTTCACTCCTTGTTGCCATGCCTAATTGAGATAGGGTGATCTCCAGCCAAACATTAATGCATTGTTTGCTGATTAAACTTTATGCTTGCAGCTCAGACTTCAAGACACATGATTTTCCATGATAAGGTTTTTCCATACATCATAGAATCATAGAGTTGGAATGGCCCATACAGGCCATCTAGTCCAACCCCCTGCTCGATGCAGGATCAGCCTAGAACACCCCCGACAAGTGTTTGTGCAGCTGTTACTTGAAAACTGCCAGTGAGCGGGAGCTCACCACCTCCCTAGGCAGCCAATTCCACTGTTGAACCCTTACTGTGTTTTTTAAAAAAAACTAATACCTAGCTGGTACCTTTCCACCCATAATTTAAATCCATTCCAGTGAATCCTATCCTTTGTTGCCAATAGGAACAGCTCCCTGCCATCCTCTAAGTGACAGCCCTTCAAATACCTAAAGAGAGCAATCATGTCCCCCCTCAACCTCCTCTTCTCCAGAGTAAACATTCCCAAGTCCCTCAACCTTTCCTCATAAAGCTTGGTCTCCAGGCCCCTGATCATCCTCATCACTCCTCCTCTGTACCCACTCAATTCTGTCCACATCCTTTTTTAAGTGAGGCCTCCAGAACGGTACACAGTATTCCAGGTGCGGCCTGACCCAATGCAGCATACAGTGGGACTATGACATCTTGTGATTTGGATGTGATGCCTCTGTTGATACCTTCCAAGATTGCATTAGCCCCAAGATAGCCTAAAGATGGACTGGCTTTGTCCATGGCCTGTTCATTTGGGGCCAGGTCTGGCCTAAACCATGCAAAATTGAGAGTCCAGAAAGACACAATTTAGAACAGAAGCAACTGATTTATTTTGGAATAAATTCAAAGAGGCAGGAAGTGTGTCTTCATTTATAATGTTCATGATTTGCACTCATTGGTCAATAAATACTTTCTGCTGTCAACAAAAGACAAACAGGCTAGTATACATAGAAAACAATAAATAGACGCAAATTAGATATCAAAAAGAGAAAATATTCAGATACGGTGGGAGAACAGTTTTGTTTTTGTTTTTTTCCTACCAGGACACTCTGCTTCTGGAAAGTCACTAGTCTATAGCAGTCTGACACTGGAAAAAGGTACCTAGGGAAGGTGTTGGACTCTCCCTTGCTGGATACCTCCAAGCAGAGGCAGGGCAGCTAGATGGGAATGCTCTAGTTTGGCTTCCCTGTATCCCAAAGAGGGTTGGACTAGATGGTTAATAATTAGGGTTGCCAACCTCCAGGTACTTAAACAAAAATAACAGCACATCAGACCTATTAAATGCAATATATTAAACAATTCACAACTACTATATCTATACCTATGCTAATTCCTAATAAATGTTCTTAACAAATGTTCTAGATCATCTAGAACTTGGCTCATAAAGGACTTGGCCAAGACAACAGATATTCCTTTCCTCCTGGGGAGGCTTGACTGGACGACGTTGTTGCTGTGTTTGGTTTGTAATCACATATATATTATGTCATAGATGTAATTGTATGTGTACACTTATTAGGAATTAGCATAGGCGTAGATACAGTCATTGTAAATGGTTTAATATATTGAATTTAATTGGTCTGGTGTGCTGTTATTTTTGTTTAAGCTCATACTTATTCAGCACAGGTAATTAGTTTGATCTGTTTAAACTCCAGGTACTAACTGGAGATCTCCTGCTATTACAACTGATCTCCAGCCGATAGAGATCAGTTCCCCTGGAGAAAATGGCCACTTTGGCACTTGGGCTATATGGCATTGAAGTCCCTCCCCTCTCCAAACCCTGCCTTCCTCAGGCTCCGCCCCAAAACCTCCCGCTGGTGGCAAAGAGTGACCTGGCAACCCTATTAATAATTCCCCTTGTTTTGGACTCTGTGGCTCATTCTCCCCTTGAGTACCCAAATTACACTTTTCCCAGTCAACAGCCTGCTTCTTTTCCAATAAGCATAGAGCATTTAAATTCATTACAGCTTACCTTTCACTCCAAGTCAGAAGTAGCTGAAATGTTTTCAATCACTTACACACAGCGAAGTCATTTCTACATTTTGAAAACCCATCAGTCAGATCAATGTTTTAAAAGTAATCCCAAGGAGCATTTTTTTTAGCATTAATTAAATATCAGATAGCCTTAAGAATATATCTGAGAACCCGAGGGGAACCTTACACCCCACTCCACGAAGTTAGGCAACTGAATGTGTATATCTCAATAGCAGTGCAGAGATAAAAAGATTCCAATTTAACACTTGGGTAAATTATTAAAGCATCTTTTGCAGTTATTTCCCTCGAATTGCTCTCATTCTCTTTCTCTCGCACGCACTCTCTCCTTTCCTTTCTGCTGTTTCTCTTTAGAAAGCTCTTTCAGTATTATCATTTAATGGCAGAAAATGACAATATAACCAGGGGGCAATTTCAGTCCTAATTGAAGCCCTGTAAAAACATTATTTATAGATTTTTATCCTGTTGCTGGTAAGATGTCAGTAAAGTGGTCAAAATGTACATTGAAATATGGGCTAAGGGCAGGGGAGTTAATAAAATGAAAGAATGAATTTGCTGCCCACCTGGGCTATGTGACCTCGTCACCAAGATTTCCTTTGGGCCATGGTTCATACCTGACATCTATTGTACTTGCCAGATTTAAGAATTTATTAGAGTGCTTCGTTCTGAGCAATTGCAAAGTAAATTTCCCTCACTGCTGAATGGCTACTGTGAATAAACAAAAGAGAATAGGCAAAAGGCCTTCCAGATCAGGGGACAGTATTTCCATTCCAAACCTGGGAGCCTGGCATCTCTGTTTCTCAAAATTAAGTGCTGCCTGCCTCCTCTTGCTCCAGAATATGCACTTCCTGTCACTCACTTGCCTGCCCCGGTAACAGCTGTACTGATCAGGCAAAATTGCAACATGCATAGTAAAGAATGGCTTGCCAGTTTGAGCTTGGGAGTTTCACTCATGCAAATAGGAAGGAAGAGCCGAGGGAGATGATTAAATCTAATGCTACTGATATCTCGGCAGCTGTTAAGAAGAAAAAGAAGAAGAGTTGGTTTTTATATGCTGACTTTCTCTGCCATTTAAGGAAGAATCAAACCAGCTTACAATCACTTTTCCTTCCCCTCCCCACAACAGTCACCCTGTGAGGTAGGTGAGGCTGAGGAAAGTGACTAGCCCAAGGTCATCCAGCTGGCTTCATGTGGAGGAGTGGGGAAATAAATCCAGTTCACCAGATAAGCCTCCGCTGGTCATGTGGAGGAGTGGGGAATCGAACGCTGTTCTCCAGATCAGACTCCAGCGCTCGAAACCACCACTCTTAACCACTACACCACACTGGCTCTCTTAAGTGCCATGTGAATTCAAGCTTCTGTTCCTAAGAAGGGCATTGCAGGAGGGGTCCTCTCACAGGTACAATGTCACAAGGTCTCCAAACAGAGTTGATACTTTCCATATCTCTGATAGTGCTTCTCTCCTTGAAGAACTTCAGGAAAAAGGAATGAACATTCAGAAAGTGATTTTACAAATGTGCGTCGTTAGTGTGAAGCAGCCAGTAGCTGAAAGTGATGATCGTGTGTTTACCTGGGCTAGCCACAGGATGTAGCATAATCAATCTATGGATGTACATTTGAAAATCCCCCCCTCCGCTGTTTTTCCTGGCGGCTTTTAAAGTATAAATTCTTAACAGAACAGCTGAGAAGGCAAAAGGAACCAAGGGAGACAGCAGAGTCAATTGTGGAAAGTTCAGAGACGAGACAGATATTTTGGATATCTATATTTTAGAATTATCCTCGAGTGAAGCTAGATTTCCCCCACACACACACACACCTCTTCTAGGAATATTGTCTGTGCAGAGACATCAGTGGAGTTAGTAATAAGCACCAAAGCACGGGGAGGAGGATTTCGTGTTGCTTTGGTAAATTACGCATATTCTGAGTTTAGAGACATGATGAGAGCTAATTGACGAGTTGGGTGTAAAGATGGAGAACTTCATCAGGCGTGGTGTGATGGGTACCACATGCATTATGGATAGGATGCTTCTGCCATATTTCAGCTGGAAATAGACGGGGGGGGCGCATTTCCGAGTGTGAAACTGTGCATCTTATTTGCATGGGCACTTATTGTAATTGTGCATATAAAATAGGAACTGAAATATGCAAATTGTTATTTATGTTTTCAATTGCCTGATTGGGATGCACAGCCGTGGGAATTGTTCATTCAGATTAGGAATGCAATTACGCATGCATTTAATGAACATAATTGCATGGCTGAACTGTGTGAAAATCAGTCCATTTAATTCATCTAATCTGCACCCTGCGGACTGGCACAGGACGATTCTGTTGTATAAGCTATACCCATTTGTGCCTCTAGGTTGCCTCTGAAGACTGAATTATGTCCTCAGTAGTATATTCCATCAGTGCTTTCCAGATGTTCATTTAATTAACAGTTAGAGAATACCATTGAAGAAATTCTTATCTACCCAATTTTCCCCCCCCTCCTTTTAAAAAATATAAATCCTTCTCATTTAGGCGATGCAAAACGTAACTCACATTAGTTTCTTGAACTGGCTGCAAAATGAAATTTCCATAACGTGTTACCACGCTGAGATATTTCCAGTCATCTTTGCCCTATTCCAATATTTGTTTTAGAGAAGAGGTGCACCTTGGAGGAAAGATGGCAACAAGGAACAGGAAGTGAGGTTGAGGAGGCGCCATATCTCACCATCAGGCACACTGAGGTGGTGTGGGAGAAACAGCCCCAGCTGGATTTTTTCTTTCTTTCTCTGAGATGCTGAAAGGGGAAGCAGGTGTTGTAGGTCTGCCTGCCAACACCTCCTTGGATGAAAAAGGAGGAGTTGGTTTTCATATGCTGATGTTCTCTACCTTTTAGGAGACTCAAACTGGCTTCCAATCATCTTCTCTTCTCCCCACAATAGTCACTTTGTAGGTGGGTGAGGCTGAGAGAGTTCAGAGAGAACTGTGACTAGCCCAAGGTCACCCAACTGGCTTCATTTGTAGGAGTGGGAAAACCAACATGGTTCATAGGGTTGCCAACCTCCAGGGAATAGCTGGAGATCTCCTGCTATTACAACTGATCTCCAGCCGATAGAGATCAGTTCACCTGGAGAAAATGGCCGCTTTGGCAATTGAACACTATGACATTGAAGTCCCTCCCCTCCCCAAACCCCATCCTCCTCAGGCTCCACTACTAGCCCTTGCTTATCCTGGGTAAAGCCCTGACCCCGACAATTTTACTCTCCCCCGTCTTGGTTGTCCTCCTTTTTTCACTTCTACCCTTTCTTTCATGTTCTCTGCATCATTTTATCCTTTTTTTCCCCTCTTGGGTACATCACACACACACAACCACACATGTGGAAGGCATCATCAGCTAATCCTCTTCCACAAAGCAAGGCTCTGTTGGCCTGGTTCCAACTGGGTATTTTCTGCTGCTTATAAGGTGAAGCGTTTAACTGCAAACTACAAGTAAAATTATCTCTTTTATGTCATTTTACCTGTCCCTTGTAGTTAATGATGTTGAACCTTTCACAATAGAACTGCCCTCTCTTCCCTTCCAAAGTATTGTATCCAGGCAGGGCCAGATTTAGGTTTGATGAGGCCCTAAGCTATTGAAGGTAATGGGGCTCTTTATATGTCTAGCTGTCCTTTGTCAACAACAAATTGTCTCTGTTTTTTGTGTTGAATATATGCTATATGGTAATTTATGGACCTAATAGTATCTAAAGCCATTTGCACATAACAAAATATGCAGACGGGGCCCATTACTTACATCATAGGAGCCTACACAACACAAAACACTGTTGCTATACGTAGGTTTTATTTTGTGTTTTATCTTATATTTTGGAAATGTACATCCAGTTCTTTTTTTCCTTTAAATTTTTTGGGGGGGCCCAAGAGAGTGGGGCCCTAAGCTATAGCTTGTTTAGCTTATACGTAAATCCGGCACTGTATCCAGGTTTGCTTGTCTATACATAGGACTGCCAGGTCCCCTCTCTCCTCTGGCGGGAGGCTACGGGGATGCGGTTGCTATTGCACCTATGCACCGACGTGCATGCGCATCACTTCCGGTTTACAACCGGAAGTGCCACCTCGCGAGAGGCCTTTTCCTCTCAGTTTGAGTGGTAAAAGGCCCTTTACCACTCAAACTAAGAGGAAAAGGCCCCTCGCGAGGCAGCACTTCCAGTTGTAAAGTGCCGTGCACACGGTGTGTGCGCGTGTGCACATTTGCTTGCCGACCCTCAGGTGGTCGGCTGTCAGAGGGGCGAATTGCCGGGGGTTTGCCTGCCACCACCGGGCACCTGGCAACCCTATCTATACATAGGCTTAAAGATCCCATAGAGGTGTCAAGGTTTGCTTGTATAAAGATGCCTTGTGTGGGTAGGCCTTATTCCATGGTGACAATAGATACCTGACAGATATTCCTGGGGAGGGCGTTGCATAATCTGATACTACAACTAGTGCCTTGTTAGCCTTCCACTTCATTACAGAAAGTGGGGGCTGTGACATATGGTATATCTAGAGGGAATTGTTACCAACTGCCAGAAGGCTCAGGGGTGGGGCATGGGGAAGGGGAACATTGTTCAAAAGGGCTATTTCATTTCTGGGTGAAGGCCTTGAAGGGGCATCACTGTGTCAGGCAATGTTTTAGGATTTCACCCAATCTCTACAGCAAATACCATAGAGACTGGGTGAAGCCTAGGGTTGCCAAGTCGCCCCTCTCCTCTGGCAGGAGGTTTTTGGGATGGAGGTGAGGCAAATATTGTGTGCGCACGCAGCCACACCAATACGATTGCGTCACTTCTGGTTTACACCCGGAAGCGCCGCATCGCAAGGGGCCTTTTACCACTCAAACTCCCAGTTTGGCCCCTTGCGATGTGGCGCTTCCGGGTGTAAACCAGAAGTGACGTGGCACGGCATGCAGCACTTCTGGCAGGTGCACGCATTCCCACCAACCCTCAGCTGGTCGGTGGCCAGAAGGGTTGCCAACCTCTTCTCAATGGATGTTTTCCACACTCATTGAGTGACACCTTGGACAGCGCAGAATGGACAGCAGTGTTGTTTACATTTTCTCCATAAAGCCTCCTGCCGGGGCTTTATGCACACCTCCCTGTTATGAGGACTCGTTCTTTTTGAACTGCTCTTGAGTAATCTTCCACAGGAGTGTCCTCCCACGGAGGGGATTACACTGATTGACTTGTGGACTATCTATTGGGGACTATTGTTTGTGTGTACATATGGTCTCTTGTATGTAACTTGCTGTTGGTTAGAGTATATGGTATTAGGGATTGTAATTTGCTAGAGATGCTTAGTTAGGTTTAAGGTTATTACCCAAGCTTAGAGTTAAGGTAGAGTGCAATAGTTTTTATAAGTTTCCTTTCTATAAGTTTCCTTTAGTATATGTATTCTCATTAAATAGGTGTATAGAGATATAGAGTCTGTGTGCTGTTCTTTTTGTCTCAGCCTCCAGGTACTAGCTGGAGATCGTTTGCTATTACAGCTGATCTCCAGCCAATAGACATTAGTTCACCTGGAGAAAACGACCGCTTTGGCCATTGATCTCTATGGCATTGAAGTCCCCCCAAACCCTGCCCTCCTCAGGCTCTGCTCCAAAGACCTCCCGCTGGTGGCAAAGAAGAACCTGGCAACCATAGCTGGCAGCCAGGTAGATTGGTGGGCATTTGCCTGCCACTACCTGGCACTTGGCAACCCTAGTGAATCCCTAGAGCATCTGTTTTGCTCCTACTGCTGCATCAAGCAGAGGTGGAGGCTGGGACAATGGAAGACACCAAGTGGGACAGGGGGTGGGAGCTTAGCCACCACTTGGGTTTCCTTTTTCCTTATCGCCATGGTAACTATACCATGGGGAATATTAATATAACATGTGTTTTTTAATATGATTGAGTGCTAGACCCAGGAAATGATTCAGATAATGGGTTTATTAAGATTTAAATAGTAAAACATATTGATTTAAGTAAGTGTACTCTGCAATGAAAATAATATAAGAAAACTGCAACCATAACTCTAGCTAATACCGATGTATAATGTTTAGATGTAGTAACCTACATAGTAACCTTTATGTTCGCTATTTTTGTACCCATCGCATACACTTTCCTTCACTGCTATCTTAAAGGAGCCTCTCCAGATCCGATTTTCTTAACAGTGTCTTCTTTTCAACTTTTAACACTGTCTTCTTTTCAACTTCCACTTTGCCCAGCTGCCTCAAGCTGATTCTGACTCTTCCCAGATGTGTAATTATTCAACTTCCAACAATCAGGAGCACAGTTTACCAACCAGACCAATCACAGACAAGACAAGCAGTAATCACTTATCTTTCAGTTTTGACTGACTTCTTCTAAGCTCACTCTCTGAACTGATTTTTCAAAAAACTTTACTATTGGGTTTATGGAATGAAAATGGTTGTTTGTATTATATAGGGTTACCAGGCCTCCCGCTGATCCTTTCCATTGCCTGCCACTGCTCCAGCCAACAGTGGGAGAAAAATTACCCCCCCAAAAAAAAAATCACTGTCAGCCCCTGTGTCATGGTTTTACCATAGAGTTTCTGGTTTTTCCTAGAGCTACCCATTGTCACTCTCAGGTTATACCCAGAAGTTACCTAGTGACATCACTGACACCACCCCTATGTCTCCACTCCCCAACACTTTCACTGGTCACCAGGCTTGTCCTGGCAATCCTAGATATGTTAAAAAAAAACCAACAATAGACTATTTTAAAAAACTTTACCGTTTGGTCATAATGGGGAGGCAGGCAATGGCAACCCACTTCTGAATAGCTCTTGCCTTGAAAATCCCACCAGGGGTCTCTGTAAGTCAGATGTGACTTGACCGGGGGAGTTTTACTTAAGTTTTACTTAACCCCCATTTTATCACGGGGAAACCTGGAACAGATATTCAGCATGTGATCTTGAAACCTGGGCAAGCTCATGGGGGAGTGAGCAGTCCTTGAGCTGCTCAATCGTCTGACATTTCAGGGATTTAAAGATTAACTCCAGACTTTGAATTAACCCCAGGAACCAGCTGGTAGCCATTGAAGTCAGATCAATACATGCAAGATTTCAAGTAAACACGACTTCTCTGATGAATTCATTGATTAAATCGTAGCTACCCATATCTGAGACAAGTTAATAAGCATGGGCTAATTTTAAGACCATCATTCCATTTCCTTTTTGTTCTCCCCCCTTCTTTTAAGCTTTGCAACTAGGTTAAACAGAGAGCCACAGAAGAAGTACCATTAGAAGTTTTATTTATTTTTTTAAAGCTGCCTGTGCTGTAAATTAGAAAAGTTTAATGGTCTCACTTCTAAGCGTGCAACTCGGGTCTTTGCCGGCTACAAGAAGGAAGCACTATTTAATTGCTAGTGCAGGAGATCAACAAACCCTATTGATTTCTCAGAAGCCTGTTGTGCTGATAAGTGATCCTTTTAAGAAGCTAATACTGTGAAGATGGTCTTGTGTGCGGTCAGCTCACCAAGCTATTGGAAAGAGGTATTTTGAGGCATATAGGAGGCTGCAATCAGGAAAGAGGAAATTCGCATGACTTTGGGGCAACATCTTCACCCAATGCAGGTACATTTGGCAGCCGGGCTCCACTCATCATTCTATTTCATACTTCAAGCAAATGAGGACAGTCATTGTTAAAATGGTTCCATTAGCATGGTGTAGTGGTTCAGAGTGGTGGTTTGGAGCGGTGGACTCTGATCTGGAGAACCGGGTTTGATTCCCTACTCCTCCACATGAGCAGCGGAGGCTAATCTGGTGAACTGGATTTGTTTCCTCACTCCTACACATGAAACCAGCTGGGTGACCTTTGACTAGTCATTCTCTCTCAGCCCCACCTACCTCACAGGGCGTCTGTTGTGGGGAGGAGAAGAGAAGGTGATTGTAAGCTCGTTTGATTTTTCCTTAAGTGGTAGAGAAAGTCAGCATATAAAAACCTACTCTACTCTTCTTCCTTTTGTTCTTCCATTGTATGCAGAGTTAAGGATGTCAATGGACTTAGAAAGGCATTACTCTGTTTAGAATTGATGTTACTGAAATCAGCCCCTGTGTCAGGGTGTACATCAAGTGCTTCCCCCTCCATTTGTAAAGCAAGACAAGGATTGTAGAGGATCTTTTGAGACTTGGTGTATAGTTCCCACATTGGCTTAATAAGTCTCCCAGGGAAAGAAAGATGAAAAGGGGACAGATACTTCAAAAGAAAGTGACTTTGTTGACCTAACCAAAATACAGACTAGCAACAGGAAGCAAAATGATAGCAGTACAAGACAGCGAGACTGAACTATTCAGTGGCAACAATAGAGTAGCAATTTATTGAGGGCCATCCAATAAAACCATTCACTTTTGCTCAATCCTTGTGTTCAGTTGTCTTGTGTGTGTAAAGTGCTGTCAAGCCACAGCTGACTTATGGCAGTGCCCCATGGGGTTTTCAAGGCAAGAGGCGTTCAGAGGTAGTATGCTGTTGCCTGCCTCTGCGTAGCGACCCTGGACTTCCTTGGTAATCTCCCATCCAAGTACTAACCAGGGCCGACCCTGCTCAGCTTCTGAGATCTGATGAGATGAGATCAGGCTAGGCTGAATTCTGGCAAACATGTCAATAAATAAGCTGACAATTGTTCATGACTTGTCCAATCTGATGGGATTGGGCTAGCCTGGGTTTCTGTGGCTTTAAGTTCTATGGCTTTAAGCTAATACCGAATCATCCCCAGTTGTATTACTTTAACCTAACACCCAATGAAAGTTTTGTTTCACCCAAGTTCTGTTCCTATCACGTGGCTAGTCCAGAGAAACAAGCTTGGAGGGAAGAGACAGGCATAGGAATTTCCCAAAAAGGGACCAGAAGATGCAAATGGTTGAGCAGGGAAGGGTTTTTCAGAATAGGAAGGGAAAGAATCCCAAGTCAAGTGGAGATGGTATGGGAGAAGTATGGCTAGCTGTAGGGCTGTCTGTAGGGCCAAGAACAGGGAGGGAAGAAGACAATAAATGGGAACTGATGTAAAGGGTTAATTAAAGAAAGGAAGCAGAATGGGAAAAGAAAAAGCATAGTGTGCCTGTCTCAACAAGGAAATCGTGTGTGTTAATACAGGTTGAAAATGCTTGGGACATGTAAAGGCTTTGTGTTAATACAGGTTGAAAATGCTTGGGACAAGAAGTGCTTCGGATTTTGGATTTTTTTCGGATTTTGGAATATTTGCATATACATAATGAGATATCTTGGGGTTGGGACCCAAGTCGAAACACAAAATTGATGTATTATATACACCTTATACGCATAGCCTGAAGATAATTTTATACAATATTTTTATTAATTGTGTGCATGTGGGGTGTCGTGAGGAACCTGCCTTTGGTGTGAGCAGCCTGCACATGTGCTGTTTATTACCCTTTGTGGGTGAATCATAGAGTTGGAAGAGGCCATACGGGACATTTAGTCCAACCCCAGCTTAATGCAGGATCAGCCTAGAGCATCCCTGACAAGTGTTTGTCTAGCCTCTGGTTAAAGACTGCCAGTGAGAGGGTAGGTCCCTAGGTAGCTGATTCCACTGTCAAACAACTCTTACTGTAAAAAAAAAAATTCCTAATATCCAGCCAGTACCTTTCCGCCCACATTTTATCCTCATCATTGTGAGTCCTATCCTCTGCTGCCAACAGGAACAGTTCCCTGCCCTCCTCTAAGTGACAGCCCTTCAAATATTTAAAGAGAGCAATCATGTCCCCCCTCAACCTCATAGAATCATAGAGTTGGAAGGGACCACCAGGGTCCTCATCTCCAGACTAAACATCTCCCTCAGACTTTGCTCATAGGGCTTGGTCTCCAGGCCCCTGATCATCCTCGTCACTCTCATCTGCACCTGCTGCATTCTGTCCACGTCCTTTTTGATGTGGTGCTCAAAAAGTTATGGATTTTGGATATCAGATTTTCTAATAAGGGATGTTCAACCTGTAGTAATGCTCAACCTGTTGTCAATATTTGTCATTTCAGGAATAAAGAAGGCATTTTTTTAATTTCATAACTCATTAGATGTTAAGTCTGGGGATATTTATACCACACTCAGAGATATGCTCCTTTAGCCCTGACAATATTCTGTCCTGACATCTTGTTATTTGTCACTTATTACTAAGGCACAACTTGATCCTATATCACAGGTGGTTCCTGCATAGGCAGCATGGTGCTTGAGAGAAATGCCAGTGAAAACCAAGGAGGCGATCTAATCAGAAGTTTACCTCACATGTAATTAAGGAAGTTTGGTCAGGGTAAGTTCACCCCTTGGTGGTGTTCATGTCAAAGTTCTCAGCATGTCTAGACAAAATGTTGTTTATTTGAGGGGCGGGAGTCCTAATAAATTCTATTTTTAACAATACATCCTACATGGCCCTGGTATTATACAACTTGGCTGTTTTCAAGTTTCAAATATCACAGGCCAATGCTGAAATCTGATTATTGCATTTGGTTGTTGTCACCTCATTGTTCTAGATCTGGGGATCTGTCAAGTTTCACTGCCCACAGCAGGCCTGGTGAGCAGAAAATGGGCTCCTCCATTTGCCAGCACAGCACAGCCAAATCCCCATCACTAGCAATTTCCAAATTGCTTATCATATTTGTAAGCAATGGCTTCCTTCAAATCCATGAGGGAGTTAAGATTTTCATTAATTGGAAATGCCAGCTTCACATTTCCAATCCAAAATTCTTACTGAGAAACGTTAAGCTGTTTCCCAAAACATATTTGCAATCCCACAGCTTATTAGAGAGAATTTAAGTGGTCTAAGATACTTTGTACTTCCTATATTGTCAGTGGAATTTCCTGTTCCCTCTCCAATTGCATGTATCACTAACCTTGATCCAATATTAAAAATTAAGTCAGTTCACCCACAGACTGGCCACTCTGTGTGAATTAAATCTTCTTGACTTGTATCCTCCTTGGGAAAGAAACACGTTGGGTTGGATCCAACCAGGTTTTCTGCTGGTGAAAAAGGGTGGAAGGGCTTCCCTTTGACCAAAGACAAAACAGGGACTAATAGGACCTATTTGAGATGGGGGCTGTAATAAAGATGAGGTCTGGATGAGACTAGATCCAACCCATTGCTTCCAATGACCTACACTTCGTAATTAATATATCTCCCAGTGGTGGTAGTCTTCATCTGGAAGAAATGAATTGCCATAATGAATTGTTTTGATCAGCAGCAGCTCACAGGATACGTTGAAGGCAATATCTCAGCCCATACCATTGAGTATCCTTGAAAAGGAAGGAAGATTGTACCAGTAGTGGAGTGCATCAGGAGATACTACTAGGGCCACAGCTGCCGCATCACGTGCTAGGGGTGTGCATTCGGCTACAGCCAAACTGAAAAAAGTCCGAAAAATACCTTATCAGACAAACCGAAAAAAGTCCGAAAAATACCTTATCAGTATTTTTCAGCGGGGGTTACCAGGAAAAAAGGACAGCACTTAAAGGGAGCCAAAAAGTGGCTCCTGAATAATGTTGAATTTTTTTCGACAGTGTTCAGCGCCACTTTGGCCCTGCCACCATTTTTTTAAAACCCCTCTCTCCCCACTCGCTTACCTACTGGCTGGGTCTGCCACCGCCTCTGATTTTCAGAGGCGGTGATGTAGAACTGAACACTGGGTTTCACAGCATTCAGCTCTGCACCATGTATTTTTCGGATTCAGAGTTAAATAAACCTGAAAATTTTCAAATATCCAAAAAAAGTTGATATTGCAATTTGGCTTTTTTTGTAATTATCACAAATTTCCAGGTTTATTAAACCCAAACCTGAAAAATACTGGGGTTGGGGGAATGGTGCACAACCCTATTGCACCCCTCTACTGAGAGGCCAGCAGAACTTGGCACCAGCACGTAACGACATTACCCTGTGCTTGTGCCAGTTCCAGTACCCCGTCAGCTACGTGTTGCATCGAGCAGCAGTGGTGACCTGAAAGCACCACTGTTACCCAAACTGGACCTAGAGAGGGGGAAATTAGCTTGTCACAGGGTCTGCAGCCAGATAAACAAAGGGCCTTTTGTCGACGTATACAGAGCTTTTCTTCCTGTGCTATATTCCCAAGAGAAAAAGCAAGAGAGACCAACTGATTCAAACTAAATGAAATATTTATCTACTAGTGCTCAAATGCACAACGAGAGGTAGACCAAAATTGCCTCTAACCTTTAAGACTTGGAATAAAACCAAGCAAGTAAAACCCAGAATAAACCCCCCTCTCCCTCCCAATAAACACAGGTGCACACACAAAACTGGGAATGGAGAGAGGATGAGGGGAAGGGACAAGAATAGGGAGAGAAAGAGATTCCAAAGGGTAATACTACCTGATCCAAGGTGAGTGAGAAGCTGAGAACTGCAGAGAGTCCATGCAGCAGAAGGTGGCAGGGTATCAAGGAGAGAGAGGAGTCTGCAAGGCAGTTGAAGGGGTATTCAAGTAGTGGGAGAACCTGACACACTTTTCACCAACCTGGGATGGTTCTTTTATGGGGGGAAATTCCATAGGTCAACATGGGACTCTTTGTTCCAAAGATCAGGATTGGATAAAGCGAGTGAAGTCTGAATTTGATTGGGTAATCTGTAGGTAACTGCCATCAAAATTCATTGGGAAGATAAGGAAATGGCAATTGACATTTGAAGGCGAGGAAATTGATATGTGTTTCTAGCATATTGACAAAGAACTGGGGATTGAAATGAAGGTAAAATTGTCCTCTTGATGGCCCATCCTGGGTAGATTGGATATTTGGCTCTGTTTGATCAACAGCTGGACTGGAGTTGATACTTTCCCCATCAACTGGAAATAGCCCATATTGCTTTGATGAAGCATCCTTTGAAACACAGCATATGATTGTATTATGCATTCCTGGGAACCAGGGAGGTATGTAAATGGTTTATGCATATCAGTGACATCCTGCCTCTGTAATGGAGTGTGCTCTGGGCATGGCAGGCCAGATGAGCTATCTGGAAACTTTTTCTCAGGGATCTCCATTGCATTTTCACTTTCAAGGGGGTGCCCTTCAAAACAACCAAGAGGAGATTGGAGATCAACTTGAGGTGTCTCAACTGAGGAGAGGACATGGGCCATCACCACCTTTCAACACCCACAGGAATTAGTACTACACAAAAAAAAAACCTGTTACCTTTTATGTGTTTTATAGCAAGCCCCATGGCGCAGATTGGTAAACTGCACTACTGCAGTCAAAGCTCTGCTCATGACCTGAGTTCGATCCTGACGAAAGCTGGTTTCAGGTAGCCGGCTCAAGGTGGCTTCAGCCTTCCAACCTTCTGAGGTCGGCAAAATGAGTGTAGACAACTGGGGAATGCAACGGAAAACCACCCCATAAACAAAGTCTGCCTAGTAAATGTCGTGGTGTGACATCACTCCATGGGTCAGTAGTACTTTACCTTTTTTAAATGTGATTTTTATCAATATTTTTATTCAATTTTTTGTTTTGTTTTTTACAATTATTGCATTTATATTGTAGGGCGCCTTGAATTACACAAGGGAGAAAGACAGCTATTCAATGTTTTAAATAAATAAATATTATACCCTCTCTCCCTTCAGTGGTGCTCAGTGGTAAGGGCTCTTATACTCCCAGCAATTCATCCCCCACACCACTTGTTGGCTTTGACACCGCTGCATATGATGCAGCCTAACAAATCACTAAAAAAGCAAGTTCCCTTCAACAAACATTCACATGCTTTCAATTAAGCTTGGTCTTCCCCATCCCATTGAAACAACCTCCATGTAATACCTTGCCCCTTTCTCCTTTGCCCTCATTGTCCTTAGTATGATTTCCCCATATTGTCATTTATTTCTATTCACTGTGGCAACTTGCCCCATTTTGTTTCTAAGCTGTTGTGATGCCACCATGTCAGGTTGCGGCCTCATCAACAAAACCATATAGAGTAGGGCTGTTGATTCGGTTCAGCCCGAACTGAAAAACAGCCGAATTTCCCACGATTCGGCGGTTTTTCGGTTCAGATTGAACTGAACTCAAAAAGGGGGGGAAACGGGGAGCTGAATTCGGCGAGTTCAGGGTGTTCCCAAATAAATTCGGTGAATTCGGGCCCTTTAAACAGATCTGCGCCTTCCAGCTGGAAGGAGCAGATCTGTCCCCCCGCCCCGTGTGCCTTCAGGGAGCTTCCCTGAAGGCGCGCTGGGGGCCCTTTAAATAGATCTGTGCCTCCCGACCGGGAGGCGCAGATCTCCCCCCCCCCCCGCCTTCAGGGAGCTTCCTGGGAGTACCGGGAAGTGGGGCGGGGGGTCTTTAAACCCCTCTGCCCTGCCTGTGCAGACAGCGCAGAGGGGCTTGACAACTCACCGCCCCTCTTCCCGGGACTCCCCAGCTGGGAGGCGCAGATTTGTTTAAAGGGCCCCCCGTGCACCTTCAGGGAAGCCCCCTGAAGGGCCGTGGGGGGGGGATTTTCCCCCGAACTCCAGATCTCACCCGAATTTTGGGGATCCGAAGCGAGGCAGTTCGGACTTCAGCATGGCCTGAATTTAAAAGGGCCGAATTTTGCCAAAGCCGAACTGTACTGATTTTTTTTTCAACAGCCCTAATATAGAGTTTCTCACACAGAAGAAATAAACAGCATGGTGGGCAGATGAGAGCAGCGAGGGCAAACAAGAAAAACTGAACTGATTAATATAATCAAAAATGGACAGAACTAAATAAGAATAGGAGCGACTTTTCAACACTCACAAAAGCGAGCAGGAAATGTAACTAGTTGTGAATATTAGGAGCCAGTTTAATTTTACTTGCCTATTAGCAGGGTTGCCAACTTCCAGGTATTAGCTGGAGATCTCCGGCTATTACAACTGATCCCCAGGCGACAGAGATCAGTTCCCCTGGAGAAAATGGCTGCTTTGGCAATTGGACTCTGTGGCATTGAAGTCCCTCCCCTCCCCAAACCCCGCCCTCCTCAGGTTCCACCCCCAAAACCTCTCGCTGGTGGTGAAGAGGGACCAGGCAGCCCTAAGGAAATGTACAGTGCACTGTGGCACAAGATCTTGTGCAAGCATAACTGCACTACATATATTTTTGTTTCTGCTTGTGCATTGCTAGGTTTGGACCACAACCCAGTAATGATTTAGGAGCACATTTTAGGGAACTGGTTTAGCATGGTGAGCCCTGACCTAGATATTTCTCAGGCCCCGCCCCAAAAACCTCCCACTGGTGGCGAAGGAGGACCTGGCAACCCTACCTATTGACTTACAAACTGGCGTATTAGACTTTACCACAGCATACTCTTTAATAGTCCTGGGCTATAAAAGATAACTAAAAAAGATACACATGAGAACAAATGAGAGGAAGAAGTTTGCTGAAGTTAGAAAAGTCTCACAGACTTGGTTTTTTTCTGATTCTCCTTGTCGCCAGTGTTACTCAGGGTGAACGAACTTTCACCCTCAAGCTGTGCTCAGCATATCTCAAAACCCATCACATTAATGTCAATAAGAGTTATTCACACCCATGGACAGGAGGGCAGCTTTCCATCCTGAGTTCTTTTCCTACACAGAGCGATCTTAGCATATGCTTTTCATGCCATGATTTCACGACAGATCTCATTTTTGTCAAGTGGACGCAGCCGGCCTTTTGTGCCCTGCGTCAAAAGCTTGGGAAGTCCTGTGGAATAGTTACCAATGGGAAACAAAATCATGGGGGGGGGGGCGGGGTGTTGTGTGTGTGTGATTGAATGTGATTAAACACAATGCTCCAGCTTTGCTATAAGGGGAATGAGTAATCATTACAAGAAAGGGAAGAGGAGGAAGAGGAGGAGGGTCACATTGACCTTTTCCGTCATTTCACTGCGGTTGGATGCCTTCCTGTGTATGCTTGAATGTGCATAGAGATGGAAGCTATGGGACTTTAATGACATTCTGGTTTTCCTTAAATGGGTTCATGGTCACAAATCAGTGGAACAAGGAATACATTTTATCTGAGGCAATTTGGCGGGGCTCTTTGTAATCCCTAAAGTTTTCTTGTTTTCTTCTCTGCCAAGGCTTGCATAATGGGATTGCATAGGGAGAGGGGAACTCACATATAATGGCCGGATTCCACTGAAGTGTTTCCATGAAAGGAAGACCCCTCCATGCCCTTATTACAGCTGAAAGACTCATATTACAAGACTGGAAAGATAAAAGCCCACCTCCAGTAAATCGATGGATTGAGGACCTTAGAACTCCATCTATATTTGAACACATGGCATATAGATGGCAATTGCACATAGACTTATTTTTAGATATGTGGAAACCATTTATAAAACCGTACGTTTAGATATATCACCAGCCCTGACCTGGATGGCCCAGGCTAGCCTGATCTCATCAGATCTCAGAAGCTAAACAGGGTCAGCCCTGGTTAGTATTTGGATGGGAGACCACCAAGGAATACCAGGGTTGCTGTGCAGAGGAAGGCACTGGCAAACCACCTCTGTTAGTCTCTTGCCATGAAAACCTCAAAAAGGAGTCGCCATAAGTCGGCTGCGACTTGACGGCACTTTACACATATACACAGATTTATCACCACTGTTATATTTTTGTCTTTATGTATATTCTTTTAAAGTTTTCTTTCTTTTTTTCTGTTCTTTTTTTGAATGAAATAAAAAGGAGGGACATTTTAAAATGAAAAGAAGACCCCCACCGTTTGCAGATCGCTATTTGCAATTTTACGTATTTGTGGTCCATGATTTGATCACAGGACATGGTCTGTTTTTATCCCCGCTGCCATGATCATAATAATTAAATCACTAAACTTTGCAGGAAAGTTGGTTGTTATGCTTCTCAGAAGCAGCAGGCCCTTGCATCCCAGCAGGAAAAACAACCAAATTTCACCACAAAATTCCCTGCCTCCCATTATTCCTGGATTTCACCATTTGCTGTGATCCTGGAAATAGATCCCTCAACAAAAGGTGACGGTCTACTGTATTTGGTTTTAATTAGGCTTCGTCTTAGACTAGTTAGGCCCAGGCTACGACTGATAAGGAAAGTGCAGGCTTTTGCTTATGCTACAAATGCTTTGGAAAGTACCCTGAGGTGTTTTTTGAGGATGGGAGGTTTTTGAAACTGAGTTATGAGAGAACTGTGACTGGCCCAAGGTCACCCAGCAGGTTTCATGTGGAGGAGTGCGGAATCGAACTCAGTTCTCCAGATTAGAGTCTTCTGCTCTTAGCCACTTCGCCACGCTGGCTCTCTCGAAAACCCCACGAGGGGCTGCCTTAAGTCAGCTGTGACTTGATGGCACTTTAGACACGTGGCCATTTCAGACAGCTAGCCTATCTGCTACTGCTTTGTATATCAATGAAGCATCAACCTGGTTCATTTCAGTGTTTCACTCTTGGAAATAGGAGACGGCTGTGCAGAGGAAAGCACTGGAAAACCACCTCTGTTAGTCTCTTGCCATGAAAACCCCAAAAGGGGTTGCCATAAGTCGGCTGTGACTTGACGGCACTTTACACACACACAATCTAGACAGCGCATGTTCACAAGTAACAGTTTTGGTCCAAATAATTAAGGGTCTCCTGGCACCTTAAAGATAAGTGAATTTAGCCTGGCGTGAGCTTTAAAAGTAATGTATTCTTTTAAACCCCTGATTTAACTATTTAAACAATATATGGATTAGCCTTCAGTGCGCCACAAGTCTTTCTGCTACTTTGTCAGCAGCAGACTACCCTTCTGGAATTTCAGTTCAAACAGCCGGGCACTCCAAAAATATTCTCCATCGGAGTTTGCTGTGCTTGAACCAGAGAAGCAAATATTGGTTCAGGCTGCATCTGCTCCTCTGAGTCAGGTTGGAAGCTGGGTAGGAATTGCCAAATAAAAAACCGAGAAACTAGGAACCAACTTCAGCCTTGCAAACAAGCTCCAACAGAAACCAGTCAGATCAACTACCTCCCAGATGTGTGAGCCATAAGCAGGCTAGCATTAGCTATAGCCATGTACCTCTGTAGACCTCTTCAGACACTTACCTGATGCAGGCACTGTTTACTGGATGAGCAGCTAGCCCCACAGTTAACGTAAGCATCCTTCCAGAGTTTGCCCTTGGCATATTATTTATTTAGAGGAATTTTGCTTAGTGTTCCTGGAGTGCGCTCAGCATTTTCTGCAACTTTTTCTAAAGCTTCAGGTAGCTCAATTTATTTCTCTAGAAGCCAAATAGTAACTAGACATCAAGATCTCTCTATGTAGCTTTCCAAGCATAAATGCATGCAATGTCACTTCATGAAATGGGTTATTGAAATTTTAACTTTGTTCCTCCACTCAAATTATATATTTTTTACTCCAGAGCCCCATATTTTAAATCTTATCAAGTTATTGATAAGTTGTCATCATTTTGGCTGAAGCTCGTGGCCCAATCCAAGGAAAGTTCTGCTGGGGTTGGCAGAGAAATTGGAAACCAGTCAAATATCTGGAATACACAGCATGTTTTATTTAGAAAGCTGTAACACAGAATTACTTCCTTAGGGAACTGCAGAAAGAAATAAGGGAGGAAAGAACCTTTCACACAACAAGTTGGTACTGTTCATCCTCTGGATCCCTTCACACATACACCGCCATTTGAGAGAGATTCCCGGAAGATAGGTCTATCAACACCCTCCATTTTCAGACAAAGTAAACCTTTGAATTGACAGGAGACAACATCCAGGAAAGGCCTCGGCCTCTATGCCCTGCCACTGGACCTCCAGTGGTACTGGTTGGCCAGTGTGTGAGACAGGATGCTGGACTAGATAAACCACTGGTCTTATCCAGCAGGGCTCTTCTTATGTTCTTAGAAGTTGGAAGATGCTGGGTTCCGGTTGATAAAAGACCCGGTTTGAGTCCTACAGTATAAGGTCGTTTATGCATGGGCACTTTCACTCCCATTTGCCCCTGGTCTGTCTCAGTTGTTCAGTGGAGTTCTGCATGAGTTTTCTGTCCATTAGACATCACCTCGCTGCCAGCCCTCCCAAATCCCAGGACTTCCCATTCCTCTGTTAACCTGACTCTTCCATCTTCCCCAAGCAAAGCCTGGGTGAAATCCCCATGCATAAAGCAAAGTGCGGGGCACGCAAGCTTGGTTTCTCTCACAGCCAATTACAAAGCAGCATGTCCAGAGGCGGGGATTGATTACTACTTCCTCAGAGCTCTTTCTGAGTGGAAGAAAATCTTTTTAAAACCAAGGCTTGGATTTCTCCCCTCCCCCTTCCATTCTGATTGTCCCGTTTTTTATGTTGTTATTCTTAAAATGCTTTTTTATGGGGCAATTGGGTTTGGGTGGGGATTTTCTCTCACAGTAAGCACTACAAATAAGCCAATTACAAAGCAGCATTTAAAGGGGAGGGACTTGATTTGAGCTTGGAGACTGCTGGGGCATCGATTCCCAACAGGAAAGTGTGGGTCCAGTGAGCAACAAACCTCAGGTAAAACTCCCATGCCTAAATGACCTAAGACACCTTTATAGGTGACTGGATGGAGGCTTGAGCCCAGTCTCCGAAATCCCAACCTATTTTATCCACCTCCTCATCCCCTGCTCCTTACATATCCATTTGTTTCCATCAGACTATTGGACACAATGGCTTTTTATCCATCCAAAAAACACAGAAGCAGACAGTTATTTCTTCCCAGCCTTGCTTGCTGTTCCCTGAAAGAGAGTAAACCTAGTGAAATAATTGAATGTGCGAGTTGAGCATGTCTGCACTCAGCCTCTTTTTTTCATTTGCAACCTTATGCCATGAATCTCAGTCTCCCAGCTCTGGGAAATGAGTGCTTCATTCTCTCCCCCCTCCTCGACTTGCCTTGCCTTGCCTCGGTCTCCATTAACTCCATCTCAAATCCCTCACATCACATTAGAGAGTCTTGTTTTATTTATATTTAAGCATCAGTGCAGTCATATATATTCAATCCTTGGGAAAGGAACGCTCTCGGTTGCCTTCCTTAGTTGAGATCTGGGCAGGGTGCATTAAGGTTAATTACCTAATAATTTACAGCACAAAATGCTACCGCAGACATTTTGATTTCCACTAATTGTGACATCGAACTGAGTAAACAAAGAGTTTGGCTGCTTTTCCCGCAGTTGGAACATGGCAAAGAACCCTTTGATGGAAACAGGGGCTGTCCCGACTTTGCCCTTCATTTCAGCGGCATTGGAGGTCATTCTGTAGAAGGGATGGAGACATTTCCTCCTTAACAGAATTAATACGGTGGAATGCTGACCCATCACGCATTTTGTGCTGTTGCTGATCAAAGGCACGAGTCTACAAAATAATTAGCTTTGATGAGCATAGAGAGTATCACTAGAGGAAAATATCCAGACCATATTTGAATCAGGGCTTCACACCTGAAAGCTACCTCTCTCTCAGCTAGCTTGACTCTGAGTGCCTCAAGGAGACATTCCATGTCTTGCCTTATTTCAAAAGGCAGGCACCTGGAGCAGAGTTTCACCTGAGGTTCTCCCCAAAATAGGCAAGTTTGTATGTGTGCAAATTCTTTCTATTTCTATCCTGTCATCCCTCCAAGGGGTTCAGGGCAGTGTCCGTGGTACGTGACACTTTTATTTGAGCTTCACAACAACTCCACGAGGTAGGTTAGGCTGAGAGAATGCGTCTGGCCCAAGGTCATCTAGTGAGTTCCACGGCAGAGAGGAGATTTGAAGCCAGGGCTCCTGCTTCCTATCTGACACTGTGACCACAACACCACACTATCTCATTTTCAGCTCACATGACTACCTGAAGCTGCCTTACACTTGTCAGACCATAAGTCTAAAAAGGCCAGGATTGTCTAGCCAGCGTGGTGTAGTGGTTATGAGCAGTGGACTCTAACTGGGAGGGGCTGTGGCTCATCGGTAGAGCATCTGCTTGACATGCAGAAGGTCCCAGGTTCAAACCCTGCCGTCTCCAGTTAAAGGGACCAGGCAAGTAGGTGATGCGAAAGATCTCTGCCTGAGATCCTGGAGAGCCGCTGCCTGTCTGAGTAGACAATATCAACTTTGATGGACCGAGGGTCTGATTCAGTAGAAGGCAGTTTCATGTGTGTTCATGTGAACCGGGTTTGATTCCACACTCCTACTCCACATGAGCAGCAGAGTCTAATCTGGTGAATTGGGTTGGTTTCCCAACTCCTACAAATGAAGCCTGCTGGGTGACCTTGGGCCAGTCACAGTTCTCTCTGAATCCTCTCAGCCTCACCTACAAGGTGCCTGTTGTGGGGAGAGGAAGGCAAGGAGATTGCAAGCTGGTTTGAGACTCCATAAAGGCAGAGAGCCCCGTGGCGCAGAGAGGGTAAGCTGCAGTACTGAAGTCAAAAGCTCTGCTCATAACTTGAGTTTGATCCCAATGGAAGTCGGTTTCGGGTAGCCAGCTCGAGGTTGACTAAGCCTTCCATCCTTCCGAGGTCAGTAAAATGAGTACCCAGCTTGCTGGGGTTAAAGTGTAGATGACTAGGGAAGGCAATGGCAAACTACCCTGTAAACATAGTCTGCCTAGTAAACATTGGGATGTGACATCACCCCATGGGTCAGTAATGACCTGGTGCTTACACAGGGGACTACCTTTACCTTTAAAGGCAGAGAAAATCGGGGTATAAAAACCAACGCCGCCGCCACCGCCGCTCTTAGGTTCTTACTTCTTCTTCTTAGGTTCTTACTTTGGAATTGTACCGGCCTTGTAGGAAGATTACAAGGAGATTTCCATCCCTTTTTCAAGGGTCTGGAGAATGCTTTGCATAAGAACAAGAAGAGTTGGTTTTTATATGCTGACTTTCTTTACCACTTAAGGAAGAATCAAACCGGCTTACAATCATCTTCCCTTCCCCTCCCCACAACAGACACCCTGTGAGGTAGGTGAGGCTGAGAGAGCTCTAAGAGAGCTGTGACTAGCCCAAGGTCACCCAGCTGGCTTTATGTGTAGGAGTGGGGAAACCAACCCGGTTCACCAGATTGTCCACCACTCATGTGTAGGAGTGGGGAATCAAACCCAGTTCTCCAGATTAGAGTCCACCTCTCCAAACCACTGCTCTTAACCACTACACCATGCTGTATTTGCAACAAAAAAAAAAAGCTTGAACGGCACACACCAAATCTGTACAATGTACATTTGGCAAAGCTGTCTGTGGTAACAATAGGACAGTCCCTTGATATCCAAACAGAAAACCTAAGAGCTTTATTCCTAGCAGTTTTAAACTTCGGGGGAGGGGGAAGAGTTCATACATTTGTGAGAAAATCTACTGAACTCAAAACCACTTTGTTATAGGTGTGCACTGAAAGAGAAAGCATTAATTGCCTCTAATAAATATTAATGCTTTTTTATAATAAAAAAACCCTGTCTTTTCAGATTTCATTAACTTTGTCAGCATGGCAGCTCAGCTACAGGCAATTTATAGAGACCAACTAGAAATGTCAGAAGATTTTGCTCATTCTAGTTTTCTCAACCCTCTTAGTGCCAGACTAGACATGATGTTTGACATGAATCAGATCCAAATCAGGCCCTGGCACACTTGGGAATTTTGCTTCTTGTACATAACATTTGGCTGTGGTGTGATCAGACTCCATTTGGGGGAACCTCTGGCCCAGCTCATGCCAAATGTCACACTTAGTTTGTCTCTTAGGCCAAAATGAGATGCCACACAGGGGATGTGCGTTAACAATGTACTTAGCTCTTTTTCCTCTGTCCGTTTTTAGGGTCAGATACAACTGGTCTCCACCCACAACCCTTTAAATTTTCAAGGACCAAACTGGCCCCAGACTTACCATGCCAGCATTATGACGGGTAGGCGTGTTAGTCTGTCTGTAGCAGTAGAAAAGTCCTGAAGAAGTGAGTTGTGGCTCACGAAAGCTCATAACCCTGCCAGAAATTTTGTCGGTCTTTCCATTTCCTAATTCCATTTATGTTGGACTCGATGCACAGGCTTTTCCTTGGATAGAACTCTGTTCTTTTGTTTATATGCCTGGACTGTTCACTTGAACATAACTTCTCTTTGAAGTATTTTCATTTATGTATTGCCTTCTCGGATTTTGTGTTATTGTGGTGTTACATTGCAGAATTCTACTTCAGTAAATTGTATCATTTATGTGAGCCCTCGTGCTGTTATTATTGTTAAATTCACTATCGTCAGCACAGGTTTTTTGTTACTTCAGCATTTCTACATGCCAGCATTGTCTCTGCTGGAGACTACTCCCCATTGCCAGCACCAGAGGCAACAGAGCCCACTCCCTGTTGGAAAATGCAGGTGGGTAGAAGGCAAAGAAGAAGGCGAAGAAGAAGAAGGTGAAGAAGAAGCTGATGATGAAGAAGAAGAGTTGGTTTTTATATGCCGACTTTCTCTACCACTTAAGGGAGAATCAAACTGGCTTACAATCACCTTCCTTTCCCCTCCTCATAAGAACTCTGTGACGTAAGTTAGGCTGAGATGTGTAACTGGCCCAGGGTCACCCAGTGAGCTTCCACAGCAGAGCGGGTTTCAAATCTGGGTCTCCCAGAGTCTAGTCTGAAATTCCAACCACTACATAGCGCTGGCTTTATTGGGAGGGGCTGCTGTTGAGAATCCAGTCTTGGGAAGTTACATAAGTTGTGTGGTATCAACTCACTCGGTGGTTACTGTCAGGCCTGGCCAGAGTAAGTCCTCCTTCAAAGGCTAACCCAGCCCTGCAATGGTCTCTAACCCCTCCCCCTGCCTTCTACTGACAGAAAACATGGCTTTAAGGCTAGCAATACTTTGAGATTGGGTAGAAATGGCCACCGGGGGATATTTGTTTCTTAAAACTACAGGTGCTGCTTCTATTATTTGGGCAGGGGTTAATCCCCATTTTTTGTTCTGTTTTTTTTAATATTTCAGATTATTACTATTATTGTTGTTTGTTTGCAAACCTGTGGCTTTTCCAGGTTTGTAGAAAGAACTGTCTTGTTTGTTCATGGCTCCATTCTCTGGATTTAAGTATCCACAGATGGGGCCACATTGAGAATTAAATATACTGGTGTTGATATGAAAACAAGGCACGTGACTAGCTTGGCAACATGGACCCCAGAGTGACCCGTGGCCCTGGAATTTTGTCCTCCTACTCTTCTCCTCCCTATGACTCTGGCTCTAACAATATTCCCTTAATAATGTGAACTAGAACCCATATAAAGGAACATCTCAGGCAGTGCAATCTTAAGTAGAGTTGCACCCTTCTGAGCCCATCCACTTCAATGGCCTTAGAAGAATGTAACTCTGCTTAGGACTGCACTGTAAATTCAAACTGGTAGCTTCCCACAGCTATATTCATTACAAAATTATGTTCAGGAGATTGTTACACTCATCCATTAATGTCTTGTTTGGACTTTATTCAGAATTTCTATTGATTGAACAATTAATGCAATACTGAATTCAATTTCCTTAAAAGATGTAGTGATATCCATCATCTAGCTCCTAGATTATGAGCTTCAGGCATTTTGTTCATCAGCAGCATCTAGAATACATTTATAAAACCATGCTGTGATAGTGATCAGAAGTCACTGTCTGTTTATTATCTCCTTCTTGCCAATCCAAATGCTGCCGGGGGTGGGTTCTGTTGCTCATAATCCATATGGAGTAGTTCACTGAACTGTCAACCATTTACAGCCCATTCCAGAGGGGGGGCCTGACCCCGCCACAGGCGTAAGTGCATGTAATCACGAGTTTACACGCACTTACGCTGGCGGGGAGGGTGGCTCCGCCGGCGCCCAAGTGCCATGGAGTCATGCCTCTCCCCTTTGCCTGTGCGGCCTCTCCGTGGGGCCGGCAATGGCGTGGAGAGGTTGTGCAGGCGCAGGGGGGCATTCTGTGGGTGGGCCGGGGGGAGGAGCCACTGGTTAGGCGGCTTCTACCCCCTTTCAGCCACTTGTGCCGGCGGCCGGAACAACGTTGCTGTTCCTGCTATTTTGCAGGCGCAGCCTCGCTGTTTTCAGTGGGGCGAAAAGCCCCCAGTTAAACAAAAAAAGCCGCAAAACGGCTTTGTTGTTGTTGTTTAATGGCGTAGGGGAAACGGCTTAGGAAGAGGCGCCACTGCTCCTCTTCCCCGCCGTCCCCCTACGCCATCAGCTCAGGAATGGGCTGTTAGGGACTGAAGAAAGCTCCATCCTTCAGAACACAAGACAATGAGCATTGCCATGATGGATCGCCCAGTTCACAATACTCCCTGCAACCATAGCCAGCCAGATATGTATGAAAGGAAGTCATGATGGAATTATCTATCACCTGGACAGGACAGGCTAGCCTGATGTCAGATCTCCTAAGCTAAGCAGAGTCAGCCCTGATTAGTACTTGGATGGGAGAGCACCAACGGAGTCCAGGATTGCTGTGCAGAGGCAGGCAATGGCAAACCATCTTTTGAAAGTCTCTTGCCTTGGAAATCCAACAGGCTGCCATAGGTTGGCTGTGAGGTGACCACACCTTCCCCCCTTGTATTTGTGTCTCCAGCATCTGGTAATCAGAGGTACACACTGCTTCTGAACAGTGGAGTTGTGCATTGGGCATGAAGATTTGTTATGATCAGGGAGAGATCAGAAGGGCACAGAGAGTGATAATTTCCACCCACCAACTTCCTGCCCCAATCATCTTTGCTCTCAGCTGCTCAAAGCAGGGCCAGCAGCCCCCTCCCCCAAACACACACACACACACAGCCCATGCCTACACTGGATAAATCGTGTGCCTAATAGGCAGTTTTAATTAGGATGTTGTATGTCACTGTTCATCTCATTATGTTATATTTCTGTTTATTCTTCCCTTCCACCTGGTGGTCGCCCACCTACCCAGAGAGTTGAAATCCTTTTGATTTCACATTGTGAACAATGTAGCACCCATTCTTGGTAACCATGTACCTCTCAGTACATTTTCAGCATGAATGCCATTTTGATACTATTCATCAGTAGTATCGCTCATGATTATTCTAAATCCTGCTCAATGGCCATGGCATAATGTCATGAAGGGAGCAATCTTTAATAGTGATGGATAACCCCCTTCACTCTAATCAGATGGGGGCCATTAATTCCAAGCTTCTTACAGGAATGAGTTCCAAATTGGTCCATTGTTACAACTGAAACATCCTTTGTTTGTGAAGATATTCCTGATAGAGAAGATCTACTAGAAATGGAGGGTAATACAATAACTAACAAAAAAAAACCTTGGCTAAACAAGAAGGTTTAAATAAAAGACTTTATGGATGTTCTGTTTTTTTAAAAAAATATGTATGGTATTCATGGAAAAATAAAAGTACCTAAATGTTTTGTGTCTATTGTGACGTTGCCAATATGAAATGAAATCAATTGCTTTTTGCTGGTGAGCACTTTCAGAGTATTTGAGTATTTTCAGAGACTGGACTCTATTGTTTTGTTCTGTAAATGATGCCTCTACAAAAACTTTAACAGCCCATTCCTGAAGGGGAGGGCGGAGCTCCTTTGGAGCCAGTATGACCTCATGCCAGCATAGGTGCCACCTTATCAGCAGCGCGGGGCCAAACATGCCTGCGTCCAGGTGCCACCAGCCCCCATTGCCAGCACAGCCATGCCAGCAGGGCTTTCCCAGAAGGGAAAGCCTGCGCTTGGGGGGGGGGGATTCCTGGGGGTGGAGCTGCCTTCAGGCAGCTTCCAAAGCCCTTTTGCCCAGGAAACGCCCCCTTGAGTGGCAGCAGGGCTGCACCACCTTTTTTGATGGTACAGGCTGCTGGTTTCAATGGGGCATTTCCCCAGTTTTTATTATTTTTCTTTTTGTTAATGTTTTTCAGGCTTCACGGCGGCTGTGAAGCCTCCGAGGACATGGCTCAGATCCACTGCTCCTGGCCACCGTAGATCCTTCACCCCTTCAAGACTGGGCTGCAGGTCAGTTTCTGACAGCAGTTTCTCCCCACAAGCTTTTAAGGGATCAATGTAATCCATGTACCACAAGTGAGCATTAGCCCCTTCGGCCTCATTTGATAAATGCTAACTGTGCTGGTGTAAAACCAGAACCACAAGGGGAAGGGCTGTGGCTTAATGAGGAGAGCATTTGTTTTGCAAACAGAGGTCCTGGGTTCAATTCCCAACATTTCCAATTAAAGAAACAGGTCATTGATGTGAATGAGAGCCAGCGTGGTGGTTAAGGTGTCACTTGCACCGTGGAAGCTTGCTGGGTGACCCTGGGCCAGTCACCCCCTCCTCTCAGCCCTGACCCTGGCTAGTATTAGCATGGGTGACGCCCAAGAAATAGCGGGGTCAGCGAGCCAGCATGGGGTAGTGGTTAAGAACGGTGGTTTGGAGCAGTGGAGTCTGATCTGGAGAACCAGGTTCGATTCCCCACTCCTCCACGAGTGGTGGAGGCTAATCTGGTGAACTGGATTAGTTTCCCCACTCCTACACACGAAGTCAGCTGAGTGACCTTGGGCAAGTCATTCTCTCTCAGCCTCACCTACCTCACAGGGTGTCTGTTGTGGGGAGGGGAAGGGAAGGTGATTGTAAGCTGGTTTGATTCTCCCTTAAGTGGCAGAGAAAGTCAGCATATAAAAACCAACTCTTCTTCTTCTTCTTCTTCATGACAAAGAGGCAGGCAATGGCAAACCACCTCCAAACATCTCTTGCCTTGGAAAAACCTACGGTGTTGTCATAAGACAGCTGTGACTTGACAGGGGAGGAAAGTGATGTGAAAGACCTCCACTTGAGATGCCAGAGAGCTGCTGTCAGAGTAGATAATACCGAACTTGATGAGCCAACCATCTTGCTCAGTATATGGCTGCTTTAATGTGCTCATGTTCTTCCGTTATGAATGGAACAAGGAAATCGAGGTAAGGCTGCCTGACATAATAAGAATTTTTGTCAACCGTATGGTGCATTAGACAGATGAGCAGATGGGTAGGATTCAGGCCACTATCTTACAGCCTAACCTACCTAACTAACAAGGGTATTATGATAACAAAATGGAGGGGCTACCATATTTACTTGAAAAGAGCATCATTAAAAAAACTTTCAGGCTTTAAAGAAGGTGAATGATCTTCAGTTCACGTCAAATTTATGGGAATGCAAATGTCCTCTATTCTATTAATGGTAAGTGCCATCGCTGAGGAGGCAAGAGGATGGAAGAAGAAGAAGAAGAAGAAGAAGAAGAAGAAGAAGAAGAGGAAGAGGAAGAGGAAGAGGAAGAAGAAGAACCACCACCACCACCTCCACCACCACCCTCACCACCTGGAGGTTGGCAGCCCTAGCGGTCAAGTCACAGCCAATTTATGGTGACCTCTCAAGTGGTTTTCAAGGAAAGAGATGTTCAGAGGTGGTTGACCAATGCCTCCCCTTGCATAGTGACCCTGGGCTTCCTTGGTGGTTTCCCCTCCAAGTACTAACAAGGGCCAACCCTGCTTAGTTTTCCGAGATCTGATGATCTCTATCGAGGTCTGGGCCCTGAGTTCCTTAGGAGAAGAGTAACAAGTCATGTGAATAAAACATTATGAGCCCATCATTTTCTAACTTCACCAGCATCGCGAGGCTTTTAATGTATTTAGATATATACCCAAAACAGTCGTCAGAAGAAATGCATTAGTGAAAACATCAGGTTGTAGCAATCTAAAGCGTCGCAAACCGATCAGCACCTTCGTTCAACACATAATAGAGTTCTCATTATGAAGAAGCTTTTGAATTTATGAAGAGTCATTCCCCAACTGCATTGTTTAAACCGAGAATGTTTTGTTTTTAAAAGAATCTGACAAGAGCTTTCTCGCCAAGATATGTTGATCTGAGTTACACTGTGCAGGTTTTACATTTAATGGAAAATCGATGCTATCGATTCAGTGAAATAAAAGATGCCCTATAAAAACTGATTATGAAATCCAGTCATCTTCTCAAAGCTTTGTTTTTTTAAAAAATTACCTGATAAGAATCAGTGTGAATTCTTACTGAAAACCCAGTAATGAAAATTTAAGACCGATAACTGAATGTTTTGCCAAATAAACATGTGTTGGCAGTTTGAAACTTCTTTGCGCAAAATAGTTTCTGAAGACTCTTACCTGCAACATTCAAAGATCCCCCACCCCTTCCTTCCCAGGGACTGTCTGCCAAAGAAGTGTCAACATCTTGAAGGCAGGGAAAAGAATTCAGTTTGGGTGTTGCAAAGCCTTCAAATGTAGTTTGGAGCACATTGGCAAACACTCAGAATACATCATTCGATAGCACTTCAATGTAACATCTGCTACATGGGGGAGACAGGCACGAGTCGTAATCGATGTGAGGATATGCATGGTTTATTTATTTTATTTCCAGCGCACCCTTCTCCCTAAGCAGGTGGATCACACGATATAGAACAATGTCATCAGACAGCGCAAAAAAGAGAAGGAGGAAACCTCTGAATTATAAAAGCAAGGAGTACGAAGTACCAAAGGTCTAAAAAAATGATTATAGAAATCCTTTGATTCTCCATGTACATTTGTAATAATTAGTTGTATTTCTACTACATTTTGCAATTTCTGAATTACACACACACACACACACACTTTTAGGGATTTTTGATGCTTCTATAATCATTGCTTAGACCTCTGGCACTTTGTACCCCTGGTTTTTATCAGACGGCCAAGCCATCTGATAAACAATGCAGCAGGACCAGGATCACCAAATGAGAAAAACAACAAGGGAAAAAGTCATTAGAAGTGATATATCATAGACGAAGGGTCCCCAGCATGGTGCCTGGGGGTTCCAGAGTGCCCTTCAACACCTTTCCTGGTACCTGCCAAGTGTTTTTAGAAAGTGGGTGTGGCCAGGTAAGCTCCTGCCTAGTAGGCCTTCTGATTGCCCATTGGAGATCTGATTGGCTGTGCAGATTAAAAGAACATTTCAGCAAGAGTTTTATTCTCTTCCGCAGTATGTGTGTGTGTGTGTGTGTGTATTCCTCCACTTCATTCTCACAACAACCTTTTGAGGAAGACTAGGTTTTGAGGAAGTGACTGGCCCAAGGTTACTCATCAACATGATTTAACTCAGGATAATTAGTGATATCACTTGTCTAGGGCAAAAACAATCTCAAACAAGGGAGATCATATAGATCAAGATTCCCCAACATGGGTGTCATGGTGCATACTAGGACTTCTCTTGGTGTCCGCTGAACATTTTAGAAAGTGGATGGGACCATTGTAAGGCAGGGCTTATTATTAGTTTCCCTCAGTCAAATGAAAGGGTTTTCTACTGGAGGATGAGAACTGGGTTTTCCTTAGTGTGTTGTTCCTTTCCATCTTCAGGATTTCCTTCATCTGAGGATGTGTGAGGAGGGAGTTATTCCGTTTGGCTCTGCCTCCTGTGGCAGCCATGCTGGGCTGGTGCTCACCACCCCCTCTCAAAATTCCATAGGTGCTTACTGCCTCAAAACTGTTGGGTACCCTTGATATCGATATTCCCCAATACAGCAGGACCAATCCAGACAGATTGAGAGCCAGTGTGGTGAAGTGGTTAGAGTGTCAGTTGAGGATCAGGGAGACCCAAATTTGAACTCCCACTTTACCATCCCTATATATTTTGTTCATTTTTTTTTTAACCCTGGCTTTTCTCCAAAGACCTCAGGGCAGCATGCATGGCTCTTCCTTCCCCGTTTTATCCTCACAACAACCCTGCAAGCCTAGGCATGGCTAGGGCTGCCAATCTCCATGTAGCACTTGGAGTTGTCCTGGAATTACAACTGATCTCCAGACTACAGAGATCAGCTCCCCTGGAAGAAATGACAGCTGTGGAGGGCAGACTCTTTGACATCACATCCCTGCTGAGGTCCCTCCTCCCAAACTTCTCCCTTCCCAGGCACTGTCCCCAAATCTCCAGGAATTTCCCAAGACAGAATTGGCAACGCCAGCCGTGGCTCCTTGTCAATGCAACATGCTTCACATACAGAAGGTTTCAGGTTCAGTTCTCACCATCTCCAGTTAAAGGGATACAAGGAAGCAGATATCAGGAAAGATCTTGGATCTTTCTGAAGCTGCTGATTAGATAGATGGAGCAATGCCCTGACCTCGATACCCTTATCTCATCAGATCTCAGAAGCTAAGCAGGGTCAACCTTGGTTATTACTTGAATGGGAGACCACCAAGGAAAACCAGGGTTTCTACGCAAGGGCCATGGCAAACCACCTCTGTTGGTCTCTTGATTTGAAAACCCTGTGGGATCACCATAATTCGGCTGCAACCTAAGAGCAAAAAAAGTAAAAAGATGGAGCCATGTTTGGACTTGGGATAAGGAAACTATGCATCCCACTGAAAAAGATGCTTGAGCAAAAAAATTATGTTAATTCCACTGATCCTACATTGAATTTTAGTGGGAGTGGGTTTTATCAACCATATGGAAAGTGATATGAGACACTTAAATTAGCACCCACATGTCCAAAGTGAATATGCATCAGGATATTTAAAGGCAGGTAATGATCTAAATTATGCCCTTGCCTAGCATAAAAACATAGCATTTATCCCAAGCGGAGCTGCAGGTGTATAAAATAGTTTCATGAGAGTAAATATTTTTGTAATAGCAGGAGATCTCCAGCCAGTACCTGGAGGCTGGCAACCCTAGTTTTCCTCCATATATCTTAGAGTGGCTAGAAATTGCTTGCACGATATCTTGTGCAAGTAGAAAATGTTGTTTGGGATATACTATGTTTAACTTAGCACATGAAGGCTAGCATGAAGGATTTATCACACTTCCACATACACGTGGATGGGGCCTACTGCATGCAAAAATCCTCTGGTGGATCCAAGCATATGTTTTGACTATATTTCTTAGACGTCTTTGGAGGGAAAGAAAAAAAAACATTTTCCTAAAAACTTGTGCTAAAAATGGGCCTTGAATTAGAAAATACAATTGATCCAAATAAAATGGAATCTATGACAATGAAAATGCTAGACATTTTGTACCAGGAAATTCTTATGTGAAATTTCCAGTGGAAAAAAATAACATAAAGAGTGTGCGTTTCTGTATGACTACCTGTAATTTATTTGAATGAAGCTTAAGAAGTCTTCTATGCCTGCTATAATGCTCTCCTTTACAAAACTGAAATAAACTGAAGTGTTAAAATACACTGAGACTAAGGCATATTCAGACTAGAAATAAGTGGATCCATCTAAAAGAATTCCATGGAAAATACTGAATCCCCAGATTTTAGTGCTAGTTATATAGCAGAATTCAGAGGGCAGCAGATTCCAAAAAGAGGTACTTTACTGGGGTTGCCAATAGGGTTGCCAGGTGGTGGCTGTAGATTTCCTGCTATTACAGATGATCTCCAGGTGGTAGAAATCAGTTCCCCTGGAGAAAATGGCCGCTTTGGCAATTGGACTTTATGGCATTGAAGTCCCTCCCCTCTCCAAACCTCTCCTCAGTCTCCACCCCCAAAATCTCCAGGTATGTCTCAACCAGAAGCTAGCTACCCTAGTTTCCAACCTCCAGCTGGCTCCTGTTATTACAATTGATCTCCAGACAACCAAGTTCCCCTAAAAAAAATGGCTGCTTTGAAGGGTGGCCTCTATGGTATTATACCCTGCTGAGGTCCCTCCCCTCCCCAAACTCTGCCCTCCCCAGGGTCCACCCCCCAAATCTCTAGGTATTTCCCAACCCAGAGCTAGCAGCCCCTATACTTAAAAGAGTCTGTTGGATCACTGTGGCAACCCCTCTGGGATTACGCCTGACCACTGGCCGACAGAAGCTTACCTAGTGGGCATTGAGTATGGGGGTTGCACTAGATGACCACTGAAGAACCTCCCAATGCTTCACCCTCTCTGAATTTCTAACTGTACCTGAGAGCCTGGCTGAGAACATGGTCGAAGATGGCAACAGAGTTGTGGCACATTCATAGCAAAACTAAAGAGCTAAGCCAAGGTATGTGGAGAGAACCCATCTAAAGGAATGCGGAACAACACTGGTCATATCTTCTGTGGGTCTCAAATGGGCTAAAAATTGAAACAAACATGTGAACTGTTTGTCTCCCCATCTCTGTCTTCACCCATTAGGAATGGGGTTACCTCCTCTGACCACGAAAAATGGTATAAAGGACAGACAATAGGTCAGATTTTCCCCCTCTCCTCCCTTCCACAGCTTCACTTCTTTCTTGTTCTCCTTTCTTCCATGATTCTACCAGAGCAGATCTCTGGGCCAATATCTTTCTAGATAGCTCAGAATTTGCCCTGCAATATTAGGGTTGCCAACATCCAGGTACTACTGTAGCTGGAGATCTCCTGCTATTAGGGCTGTTGGAAAAGAAATTCGGTATAGTTCAGCTTCGGCAAAATTCGGCCCGTTTTTATTTGGGCCGTGCCGAAGTCCGAACTCCCCTGCTTCGGATCCCCAGAAATTTGGGGGGATCCGGAGTTCGGGGGAAAATTCGGCCACCCGCGCGCCTTCAGGGAAGCCCCCTGAAGGTGCGCGGGGGGGCCTTTAAACAAGCCCCTCTGCGCTATTTGCGCAAGCAGCTCAGAGGGTTTCCAGACCCACCCCCCAGCCCTGCTGGGACTCCCAGCAGGGCTGGCGGGGGGCAGCCAAGACCCTCTGCGCTGTCTGCGCAGACAGTGCAGAGGGTCTTGCCAGCCCCCCGCCAGCCCTGCCGGGAGTCCTGGCAGGGCTGGGGGGGGCTTTAAATAGATCTGCGCCTCCCGGCTGGGAGGTGCAGATCTATTTAAAGGGCCCGCCGCGATCCTCCAGGGAAGCTCCCTGGAGGCACACGGGGGGCTTCAAACAGATCTGTGCCTCCCAGCCGGAAGGCACAGATCTATTTAAAGCCCCCCCCCCAGCCCTGCCGGGACTCCCGGCAGGGCTGGCGGGGGACTGGCAAGACCCTCTGGGCTGTTTGCGCAGACAGCGCAGAGGGTTTCCAGGACACCCCCCCAGCCATGCCGGGACTCCCGGCAGGGCTGGGGGGGCGTTAAATAGATCTGTGCCTCCCAGCCGGGAGGCGCAGATCTATTTAAAGGGCCCGCGGCGCGCCTCCAGGGAAGCTCCCTGGAGGCGCGCGGGGGGGGAACAGATTTGCGCCTTCCAGCTGGAAGGCGTAGATCTGTTTAAAGGGGCCGAATTCGCCCAATTTATTCGGGAACACCCCGAACTCAGCGAATTCGGCTCTCCTGTTTCCCCCCCTTTTTGAGTTCGGTTCATCCGAGCCGAAAACCACCGAATTGTGGGAAATTCGGCTGTTTTTCAATTCAGACCGAACTGAATCAACAGCCCTACCTGCTATTACAACTGATCTCCAGCCAATAGAAATCAGTTCCCCTGGAGAGAATGGCCACTTTGGCAATTGGACTCTATGGCATTGAAGTTCCTCCCCTCCCCAAACCCCGGCCTCCCCGGACTCCACCCCAAAAACCTCCCACCAGTAGCAAAGAGGGACCTGGCAATGCTATGCAATATTCTAGTGAGAGGACCAAGTTTTATTGCTCTTTGACCAATATGTCAGGCCTAAAAGCCAAGGCCTTCCCCTGATGTTGACTCCTAGCACTGGGTTCCAAAGGTATACTGCCTCTGAAGACAGAAGTTCTCTCATTCTGCCCCCCCCTTTCCGAATTGGATGCTACCATTGGTGCAGTGAAGCAACACTGAACCTGCTTTTATCCAATAGTCTATATTTTGCTCCAGTTTTTATAAAAGAGTGGAACAAAACCAGGCAAAATATTGTCGAAGGCTTTCACGGTCAGAGTTCATTGGTTCTTGTAGGTTATCCGGGCTGTGTAACCGTGGTCTTGGAATTTTCTTTCCTGACGTTTCGCCAGCAACTGTGGCAGGCATCTTCAGAGTAGTAACACTGAAGGACAGTGTCTCTCAGTGTCAAGGGTGTAGGAAGAGAAGATATAACAGCCTTATTTCACCATTGTTTGACAACAAGTTATTTCCTATGGGATCAAGAATTTTATGAACAGATTGATGGAGTAACTATGGGAAGTCCACTCAGTCCAGTAATAGCAAACTTTTACATGGAATTGTAGGTTATTCGGGCTGTGTAACCGTGGTCTTGGAATTTTCTTTCCTGACGTTTCGCCAGCAACTGTGGCAGGCATCTTCAGAGTAGTAACACTGAAGGACAGTGTCTCTCAGTGTCAAGGGTGTAGAAAGAGTAATATATAGTCAGAAAGGGGTTGGGTTTGAGCTGAGTATTGTCCTGCAAAAGTATTGTCCTGTAAGTATCAAGATAATGTGCTAATGAGGGTATGGTATGTTAATATGGAACCATTGTATCCTGAAGTGATCTGTTAATGTGTGTAATCCAAAACTAATCTGTATGGCTATTGTTGAATGTTGTCTTTGTCTGGAGGTGTTTCAGGGCAGGAAGCCAAGCCTTATTCATTCTTAAACTCTCCTCTTTTCTGTTAAAGTTGTGCTGATGTTTGTGAATTTCAATGGCTTCTCTGTGCAATCTGACAAAATAGTTGGTAGAATTGTCCAGTCTTTCAGTGTCTTGGAATAAGACCCTGTGTCCTGTTTGTGTCAGTCCATGTTCAGCCACTGCTGATTTCTCAGGTTGGCCAAGTCTGCAGTATCTTTCATGTTCTTTTATCCTTGTTTGTATGCTGCGTTTTGTGGTCCCGATGTAAACTTCTCCACAGCTGCAAGGTATACGATATACTCCTGCAGAGGTGAGGGGGTCTCTTTTGTCTTTTGCTGATCGTAGCATTTGTTGTATTTTCTTGGTGGGTTTAAACACTGTTTGTAGGTTATGTTTTTTCAAAAGTTTCTCCATCCTATCAGTGACTCCTTTAATAAATGGCAAGAATACCTTTCCTATGGGAGACTGTTTTTCTTGAGTTTTCTGATTTTTGTTTGGTTCAATGGCCCTTCTGATTTCATTCTTGGAGTAGCCGTTTGCTAGCAGTGCGTGATTTAGATGGTTAGTTTCTTCCTTGAGAAACTGTGGTTCACAGATCCGTCTTGCACGGTCCATTAATGTTTTGATTATTCCTCTTTTCTGTCGGGGGTGGTGGTTGGAGTTTTTGTGTAAGTAGCGATCTGTGTGAGTTGGTTTCCGGTAGACCTTGTGACCTAACTGAAGGTTTGATTTACGGATGACAAGGGTATCAAGAAATGGGAGTTTACCCTCAATTTCCTTTTCCATGGTAAACTGAATGTTTGGATGGATATTATTAAGATGGTTTAGAAAGTCCATTAATTTTTCTTCACCATGGCTCCAAATGGTAAATGTATCATCTACGAACCTGAACCAGACTGTAGGTTTGTAAGGTGCTGATTCTAATGCTGTCTTTTCAAAATATTCCATGTAAAAGTTTGCTATTACTGGACTGAGTGGACTTCCCATAGCTACTCCATCAATCTGTTCATAAAATTCTTGATCCCATAGGAAATAACTTGTTGTCAAACAATGGTGAAATAAGGCTGTTATATCTTCTGGAAAAATCTGGTTAATCAATGAGATTGTGTCTTTAACTGGAACCTTGGTAAAGAGGGATACAACATCAAAACTGATTAATATATCCTTTGGATTGAGTCTTAACGGACTGATTTTGTTGATGAAGTGAGTTGAATCTTTGATGTAAGAAGTGGTTTTTCCAATGTGGTCCTGTAGGAGGGTGGTCAAATATTTAGCTAATTCATATGTTGGGGAACCAATGGCACTCACGATGGGTCGGAGTGGAACGGAATCCTTATGAATTTTAGGTAGTCCATATAATCGTGGTGGTTGTGCTTCAGTCTTGCATAGTTTTCTGTGTGTGTCGGGATGAAGAGTGGAATTCTTGATCAGAATGCTAGTTTTCCTGGTAACTTTGCAAGTTGGATCTCGTTTTAGTTTTTTGTATGTGGCAGGGTCCAGAAGTTCCTCAATCTTCTTTTTGTATTCTTCTGTTTTCATGATCACTGTGGCATTGCCTTTGTCAGCTGGTAGAATAATGATTTCTGGATCTGCATTGAGGGTCTTGATGGCGTTTCTCTCCTTGCGTGTTATATTGCTAGTAGGGGGCTTTGCTTTTCGTAGAATTCTTGCTGTCTCTCCTCTTATTTCCTCAGCATCTTCTTCAGGTAGATTACGAATGGCAGATTCTACATTTGCAATGATGTCTTCCACTGGAATTTGGGTGGGAGTGACTGCAAAGTTTCCTCCCTTAGCTAAGATGGAAGTTTCTTCAGGTGAGAGTTGTCGGTCTGTCAGATTGTCAGGAAAGAAAATTCCAAGACCACGGTTACACAGCCCGAATAACCTACAAGAACCAATGAACTCTGACCGTGAAAGCCTTCGACAATATTTTACATGGAATATTTTGAAAAGACAGCATTAGAATCAGCACCTTACAAACCTACAGTCTGGTTCAGGTTCGTAGATGATACATTTACCATTTGGAGCCATGGTGAAGAAAAATTAATGGACTTTCTAAACCATCTTAATAATATCCATCCAAACATTCAGTTTACCATGGAAAAGGAAATTGAGGGTAAACTCCCATTTCTTGATACCCTTGTCATCCGTAAAACAAACCTTCAGTTAGGTCACAAGGTCTACCGGAAACCAACTCACACAGATCGCTACTTACACAAAAACTCCAACCACCACCCCCGACAGAAAAGAGGAATAATCAAAACATTAATGGACCGTGCAAGACGGATCTGTGAACCACAGTTTCTCAAGGAAGAAACTAATCATCTAAATCACACACTGCTAGCAAACGGCTACTCCAAGAATGAAATCAGAAGGGCCATTAAACCAAACAAAAATCAGAAAACTCAAGAAAAACAGTCTCCCATAGGAAAGGTATTCTTGCCATTTATTAAAGGAGTCACTGATAGGATGGAGAAACTTTTGAAAAAACATAACCTACAAACAGTGTTTAAACCCACCAAGAAAATACAACAAATGCTACGATCAGCAAAAGACAAAAGAGACCCCCTCACCTCTGCAGGAGTATATCGTATACCTTGCAGCTGTGGAGAAGTTTACATCGGGACCACAAAATGCAGCATACAAACAAGGATAAAAGAACATGAAAGATACTGCAGACTTGGCCAACCTGAGAAATCAGCAGTGGCTGAACATGGACTGACACAAACAGGACACAGGGTCTTATTCCAAGACACTGAAAGACTGGACAATTCTACCAACTATTTTGTCAGATTGCACAGAGAAGCCATTGAAATTCATAAACATCAGCACAACTTTAACAGAAAAGAGGAGAGTTTAAGAATGAATAAGGCTTGGCTTCCTGCCCTGAAAAACCTCCAGACAAAAACAACATTCAACAATAGCCATACAGATTAGCTTTGGATTACACACATTAACAGATCACTTCAGGATACAATGGTTCCATATTAACATACCATACCCTCATTAGCACATTATCTTGATACTTACAGGACAATACTTTTGCAGGACAATACTCAGCTCAAACCCAACCCCTTTCTGACTATATATTACTCTTCCTACACCCTTGACACTGAGAGACACTGTCCTTCAGTGTTACTACTCTGAAGATGCCTGCCACAGTTGCTGGCGAAACGTCAGGAAAGAAAATTCCAAGACCACGGTTACACAGCCCGGATAACCTACAAGAACCAAAAAACCAGGCAAGCTTAGAGGTGTTTAGAGTGTGGCGGGCAGGTACTGAAAGAGCTTGCCAAAGCCTCAGGTGAGCACATACTTGTTAATGAGCTATTCCCTTAAGATTCCACAGAAGAATAACCTCAGTTCCTCTTCACCAGATGCTCATGTTACTGGCGCTGCTGTTCCACACGAGACAGATCTCAGATCCATTTTGCTGTAATTAGGACAAGCTGCTCAATGTTTATCTAGGGTAAAGGCCTCCAGTTTCTTTCATTCAGTCCACTAATCAACAGGTTGGCCATTCAGAACCACACCACCACTAATTTGATGTATGGATCAATGATATAGTCTAAAGGTTCATGAGAGTCCGCATGGTGTAGTGGTTAAGAGTGGTGGACTCTAATCTGGAGAACCGGGTTCGATTCTCCATTCTTCCACATGAAGCCTGCTGGGTGACCATGGGCCAGTCACAGTTCTCTCGGAACTTTCTGAGCCCATGTGGAGGCAGGCAATGGCAAACCACCTCTGAAAGTCTCTTGCCTTGAAAATCCTATGGGGTTGCCATAAGTCAGCTGTGACTTGACGGCAAAATCACACACACACACACACACACACACAAAGCTTTATTTCATAATAATGAAATAAAAACTACCACTACAGTTTTAAGAGTTCTGTAAGTTTTTGAAAGGTTCTCAATACGGAATTTTGGATTGCAAAACTTAAGTTGTGATGAATCCAGGCTTGGAGGGGGTGACGGGGACACTAAGGCCATTTATGCAAGGTCAATTTTGATGCTCGCTCAAAGCTCTTTTTAAAAATGTGACCTTTAAAATACTTTTCCCGATCCCTACACAAAAGGAGAAATTCCACGCCCCCCAACACTTGCCCGCTCCTTTGTTCCTTCCATTAGCAACTGCTGTTTGCATAGTCGCAGTCACTTCCTAAATGACGGTTCAGCGTGAAAAACTTAAAAAAAAAAAAATGTGGGGCACTTCAGCCTGGAACGCGCTGCTAATTACCAAGCATAAATGGCCTAACTGTTTAAACCTCAGATGAATCAAATAAAACTTATGACAGTGAAATCCAAATTTAATGTATGTATATTAATGCATTTATCAACAGCCTGATAGCCCAGCCTTGCCCAATCTCATCAGAGCTTGGAAGCTAAGCTGTGTCGGCCCTGGTTAGTACTTGGATAGGAGACCACCAAGGAAGACCAGGGTTGCTATGCAGAGGCACACAATGGCAGGCTACCTCTGTCTCTCTCTTGCTTTGAAAACCCCATGGTCCTGAGGTCACCCTGAGTTGGTTGCAGCTTGATGGCGCACAATACCGTATATACTCGCGTATAAGCCGAGTTTTTCAGCCCAAAAAAAGGGCTGAAAAAGCCGGCCTCGGCTTATACGCGGGTCTATACGGTAGAGGGGGGAGGGAGGGAGGAGGGAGGAGGGAGGAGGGAGGAGGGAACTTACCGCCGCCGCCGCCGGGCCCGCGTCGTTTCCTGCCGCCGGGAGCGGCCTCCTGCAGCTGCATGGAGGCTGCCCCGGCCCCCGCCCGGCCGCGCCGCCGCTTCCTGGGGCCTGGGGCGGCCTCCTGCAGCTGCACGGAGGCTGCCCAGGCCCCCGCCCGGCCGCGCTGCCGCTTCCTGGGGCCGGGAGCGGCCTGGGGCGGCCTCCTGCGGCTGCGCGGAGGCTGCCCCGTCCCCCGCCCGGCCGCGCCGCCGCTTCCTGGGGCCTGGGGCGGCCTCCTGCGGCTGCGCGGAGGCTGCCCCGTCCCCCGCCCGGCCGCGCCGCCGCTTCCTGTGGCCTGGGGCGGCCTCCTGCGGCTGCGCGGAGGCTGCCCCGTCCCCCGCCCGGCCGCGCCACTGCTTCCTGGGGCGGCCTCCTGCGGCTACGCGGAGGCTGCCCCGTCCCCCGCCCGGCCGCGCCACCACTTCCTGGGGCCGGGAGCGGCCTGGGGCGGCCTCCTGCAACTGCAGGGAGGCTGCCCCAGCCCCTGCCGGGTGCACCACCGCCGCCATCAGGGCCGCGCCGCTTGCTCCCGGGAGCCCGATCAGGTAAGTCTGCGGGGGGGGGAGGGGTTATAAGCCAACCCTCGGCTTATACGCGGGTGCCTAATTTTTCCCCATTTTTGGGGAGAAATTAGGCACCTCGGCTTATCCGCGGGTCGGCTTATACACGGGTATATACGGTAATTAATTACATATTGGAAAATGCTTGTCTCAAATGACAGACTTTGTAAAAAGGGAATCTTTGGGTCAGTTAAAATTATGCCCATCCAACGAGGGCAGGCAAATGGCCTGCAGGCCTCCACCCTATGTGAGCACTTGCCCTGTCGAGAACCACTAGCCACAGCAGGAGACGTAGTTGTCCAAAGAAGTCGGCACTCAGCAGTACAGTCTCATGAGATTATTTCGAACACATTACAAACAGCACAGAGGCACCGTTGCTCCCACGGACATCTGCAAGCTTCCAGGGGAACAGGAATGCAGTTTTGGGAAAACAGTCCTTGAAGGGGAGTCTGTGAGAAAACGAAACTATCTGAGACACAGGCCTGACACCCTATTGCAGTCCAACCCGACATGGGCTTTTGCACCATGGGAGAGGGGGGAGCAATGACTGCTGCCACCATGAACTGCCTGCCTTAACCCTTGCCAAATGGGTAAGGAGGCACATGGACTGGCCATAGGGTTGCCAACCTCCAGGTTGTAGCTGGAGATCTCCCGCTATCACAACTGATCCCCAGATGAGAGATAAGCTCACCTGGAGAAAATGGATGCTTTGGAAAGTGGACTCTATGGCATTATACCCCATGGATTTGGGGCACAAAAGAGTTCTGATCAAGATAAATGGCAGCCACATAGCAGTGATTTTGTGTAATTCCTGTTCATTTCAGTTGCACCTTGCTGAGAAATTGTGGCTTTGGTATTCAATAAATGCAGCCAATTCCATTTACTGGATTCAGATTCCAGGTCCACGTCCTTTTTGAAGTGGGGCCTCCAGAACGGCACACAATACTCCAAGTATGGCCTGACCAACACTGTGCACAGCGGAACTATGACGTCTTGAGATTTGGATGTTATGCCTCTGTTGATGCACCCCAAAATCACATTCGCTTTTTTTGTCGCTGCATCACATTGGCTGCTCATATTTAACTTACGCTCCACTTGTACCCCAAGACCTTGCTCACACACACTGCTGCCCAGAAGTGTATCCCCCATCAGCAACACAGACTTAAATAAGACTCTTTTAAAAAACGCAGTGTTTATGAACTGGTCATTTGCTCACTGTTTATTTATAGAATTGGTTGCTGTGTGGCACTCAGCAACACCAGGTCTGTGTGGAGGGGAGGGCCATGGCTCAGAGGTAGAGCATTTACTAGGCATGCAGAAGTTCCCAGTTTCAATCCCCAGCATCTCCAGTTAAAGGGTCTAGGCAGGTAGGTGATGTGAAAGACCTCTACCTGAGACCCTGGAGAGCCGCTTCCAGTCTGAGTAGACAATACTGACTTGGTGGACCAAGGGTCTGATTCAGTATAAGGCAGCTTTATGTGTTCATGTGAGTGGAAAGAGGGAAAGTAGGACTCCCATTGGGCTGAGTATGGGCATGCTTGAAACATGGCTGATAGCACTGTGCTGTTTGAATGCATGAAACATCACCCAACAAGCAGGTATAGCCTGGTCACAAACAGCCCACCTGTTCATTGAAAAATCAGCTCTCTGCTCGTACCTGGCATACAGATAGGGAGCTGAACTGGTGGGTGTTTGAGCATCCCCAGATTAGATTAGACAGTTTGAAGCACTTTCTAAACATGACGAGAGAAATTAGGCAGTGGAACAATTTTCTCCATGTTCTCTGGGATTCTATAAAAGCATAAGTGGTATGATGAGCCTCATTTTCGTGAAATCCTTTGCCCGGGAGGTACTGTTTCACTGTAACTCAAGCCTGGGTTTTCAGAGATGGAAGAAAGAAAAAACCTTATTGTGCAAGCTTTTAAGAACCTTTTGTGAATGCACGCAGCTCCCTTCTCTTGACAGTGTTGTGTTATAGATATACACTTTCTGGGTTATATATGTTTGCAATTATTGTCTTTGTTATATTTCATCTTAAGAGTTCAGGTTGTAAGCTTCCTGCAGCCTGAGGGATTCAGAGGAATAGAGCTGTAATAATTTAATAATAAATATTAAAATCCTCCCACTGCTTGCAGTGGAATTTTCATCTTGTAGCTGAGTTAATTCACATTTGTGTAATAGGTGGGCAGGTAGAAGAAGAAGAGTTGGTTTTGATACCCTGCTTTTCTCTGCTTTTAAGGAGTCTCAGAGCATCTTACAATCACCTCCCCTTCCTCTCCTCACAACAGATGCCTTGTGGGACAGGTGGAGCTGAGAGATTACTGTGACTAGCCCAAGGTCACCCAGCAGGCTTCATGTGTAGGAGTGGGGAAACAAACCCGGTTCACCACATTAGCCTCCACTGCTCATGTGGAAGAGTGGGGAATCAAACCCGGTTCTCCAGTTTAGAAGCCGCTGCTCTTAACCACTATGCCACTAGGGTTTCCAGGTACCTCTTCACCACCAGCGGAAGATTTTTGGGGCAGAGCCTGAGGAAGGTGGGGTTTGGGAGGAGAGGGACTTCAATGCCATAGAGTCCAATTGCCAAAGCAGCCATTTTCTCCAGGTGAACTCATCTTTATTGGCTGGAGATCAGTTGTAATAGCAGGAGATCTCCAGCTAGTACCTGGAGGTTGGCAACCCTCTATGCCGTGCTGGTTCGAATTCATCCTTTGAGCTCTGATTTGAAAGGCTACGAAGCATCATACTTTGATGGCTGCTAAAAACTTCCTGGTTTACAGCAATGCTGTTTATGACTTTTACCAGGCGATTAGCTGCCATAAAAACTATCAATACATTCTATATCTTTTTTATTTTCATCACTCCTTTTAGAAGACATTTCTGGGTGGAATTAAGAATTCACTTAGTTACCGCTGTGGCTGAAAGCATTCATTGATTCATAAGTGTGATGTATCGATTGGTTAGTAACACATGCAAAACCATTATTTTAAGAATCATAATAGTTTTCTCCCAAAGATGATGAACCAATGGGAGTCCAAGGTTTCCATGCTTCAATTCTGAATTAAATTATTAGATAATATAAGCTAGACAGCTGCTTTTTGTGACAAAGTACAAATAGTTAAGAGTTTGAGTTCTAGGGAGAACTGCAAAAGGCCACCAATAGTGTCATCTTGGGCAGAGTTCCACTTGGGCAGAGAGCCAGCGTGGTGTAGTGGTTAAGAGTGGTAGTTTGGAGCGGTGGACTCTGATCTGGAGAACTAGGTTTGATTCCCCACTCCTCCACATGTGCAGTGGACACTAATCTGGTGAACTGGATTGGTTTCCCCACTCCTACACATGAAGCCAGCTGGGTGACATTGGGCTAGTCACAGCTCTCTTAGAGCTGTCTCAGTCCCACCTACCTCACAGGGTGTATGTTGTGGGGAAGGGAAGGTGATTGTAAGCTGGTTTGATTCTCTCTTAAGTGGCAGAGAAAGTTGGCCTATGAAAACCAACTCCTTCTTCTTCTTCCCTTACTTCCTCTTTATCCAATTTCTCCCTGAAATCCAACAATCCATTTCTTTACTTCTTTTTTAAGAATGCGGAGTTTTTAGTCAATTCTGTTTTGATTTTTTAAAAAATCTGAAGAGAGGCGGGGCAGGAAGGGAGGTCCAGCAAAATTTCAGAATTTCACTCTGGGTGCTCAGAGGCAGGCAATGCCTTCCCAGACCTTCCTACCCTCTTGCTAGAGTACCCCCCTGTGTCGTGTAACATAAAACAAATGCAAGGGCTGAAGTTACACAAAAGTGTATTGATTTCTCTAAAAAGAGAAAGGAAAGAGAAATATCTCTTTAAAAAGAGAATAAGTGGAATCAATGGCTGTTGCTAAAAAAAACTATTTTGGAAAAAGAAATTCTCCTCCTCCTAACAACGGTAAAGCCTAAACACTCTATATGTTGGATCATGCCATGGCTCCATCCTAGGTTGCCAGACCCCCAACTGGGGCAGGGATCCTCTGCTTTGGGCCTCCTCCCCCATTACCATTCAGCCAGCTGGCAGGGGTCTTACCAGGTGCAAAATGAGGCCGTCAGTGCGTCAACATCACTTCCAGAAGTGACGTAATTGCATTGCTGATGATGTGGGAGACGCTCTGCTATTTGGGCAAAACTCTATGGTAAAAACAGGCCTAACATTGTCTTCAGTCCCCTTTATCCCTGGTTTCTGTAGCTCTTTGCAAAGGTGACCCTGTTTCCCTCCTGATGTTTGCAAATTCTGTAATGAAGGTGATGCAAAGATCCACCTTTTTATCCTCGGTGCAGTAAGCACATCTGCATAGCCCTTACCCTTATAGCCTTTGAAGATATAACTCTATTCAGCAATATGCTGATACCCGTAATATTGCTGTGCAGTGAACTATCACATGCTTGCCCTTAAAGCATCTGCACAAATTATTCACACTATGACTGAAAAGAGATCCGGAGTACAACCCTGCCATCAGCTATGCATGGTTAATTCCCAACTACTTCAACAGGACTTATGCATGAGTAACGAAGGGTAGGATTGCAGCCTGAATCAATTGGTTTCTTTTATTTATAGCCATGTCTATTATCTGAGGACTCATGGTTATAAAAGCAAGGCTGGGGGAAAAATATTAAAAGTTATTCAAGGCCTCCTAGTTATTATCATCTAGTGGTCTTAAGTAAAAAGTTTCACTTGGATGCTTTTTCCCCTTCCATAAACAGAAGAGAAACAGCTACATTTACCTTCCTTGTCAAGATTTATATTAGATACTGTCTTCCATAAGGCCAAGTTGCCACCATGTTTCCATGGCTATAGATAGGGGAGGGGCTGTGGCTCATTGGTAGAGCATCTGCTTGGTATGCAGAAGGTCCCAGGATCAATCCCAGGCATCTCCAGTTAAAGGGACTAGGCAAGTAAAAAAGGTAAAGGTCCCCTGTGCAAGCACCGGGTCATTCCTGACCCATGGGGTGATGTCATATCCTGACGTTTACTAGGCAGACTTTGTTTATGGGGAGGTTTGCCAGTGCCTTCCCCAGTCATCTTCCCTTTATCCCCAGCAAGCTGGGTACTCATTTTACTGGAAGGCTGGAAGGCTGAGTCAACCTTGAGCGGGCTACCTGAAACCGACTTCCGTTGGGATCGAACTCAGGTCGTGAGCAGAGTTTGGACTGCAGTACTGCAGCTTACCACTCTGCGCCAGAGGGCAAGTAGGTGATGTGAAAGACCTCTGCCTGAGACCCTGGAGAGCAGCTGCCAATCTGAATAGACAATACTGACTTCGATGGACCAAGGGTCTGATTCAGTATAAGGCAGCTTCATGTGTATATGTGTGTTCACTAGGCTTGCCAACTTGGGGTTCAGAAATACCTGAAGATGTGAGGGTGCATCCAGGGAGTATGGGTATTAGGGAGGGGAGGGACCTCAGTAGGATATAGTGCCATACAGTCCACCTTCCAAAGCAGCCATTTTCTCCAGGAGAAGTGGAATAAATATTTTAAATAAATAGATAAATAAGCTATCTATCTAGTCTAGAGATCAGTTTCAATTCCAGGGGATCTCCAGCCCCCACCTGGAGGATGGCAGCTCTACTGCCCACCCATCTCCATGGGGAGCAGGGGGACACACCCTGAGCGAATATAAGAACTCGATCAGGCCAAAGTACTATATAGACTAGCGTAGTGGTTGCCCTCTGAAGAGCTGTAAAGTAGGACCAATTACAAGACTATGAGAAAATGGTGCTTTATATCCCACGGTTTTGCTGAGGCATTCTGAAGGTCAAGGAGCCTAGCTCCAGAGGCGGAGCCTCTTCTGCTGGCTTTAGTGGTTAAGAGCGGTGATTTGGAGCGGTGGAATCTGATCTGGAGAACCGGGTTTGATTCCTCACTCCCCCACATGAGCGGCAGAGGTTAATCTGGTGAACTGGAATTGTTTCCCCACTCCTACACACGAAGCCAGCTGGGTGACTAGCTGGCTAGACACACTCTCTCAGCCCCACCTACCTCTCAGGGTGTCTGTTGTGGGGAGGGGAAGGGAAGGTGATTGTAAGCTGGTTTCTCTACCTTAAGTGGTAGAGAAAGTCAGCATACAAAAACCAACTCTTCTTCTTTTTCTTACACAAGAGGAAGTCTCCACATGTAGCTGATCAGAGTGGGAGGACACAACCCAGAAAGATGGCCAGTGGTTGTTCAGGAAAGGATAAATGTCAACTCCCTCCAGAAGATCCACTTCTTTAACCCTTTCTTTTCTGAATAGCTCTAGCCTCAACATGTTTGCTTATTTTTCACTATGACCTAAGCATCCCCAATCCTCTTCTTATTGTTCATGATCAGTCTCTGCATGCTGCCTCCACTCATGATCAAAAATTTTTTTATTTACTTAATTTGTACCCCGCCTTTCTCCCCAAGGGAGACCTAAAGCAGATTACAACATTCTCCTCTCCTCCATTTTACCCTCACAACAACCCTGTGGGGTAGGTCAAGGTGAGACCCAGGTCATCCAGCAAGCATCCATGGCATGAGTGGCAATTTGAACCCAGGTCTCCCAGATACTAGTCCAATACTCTTAACAACTACACCACACTTGCTCACAGATGATTAAAGTCACTTATATGACTGTCCAATATATTGGGTCCCTCCATTGGAGGAGGAGGAAGAAGAAGAATTGGTTTTTATATGCCCATTTTCTCTCCTTTTAAGAAGAATCAAGCAGGCTTACAATATCCTTACCTTCTTCTCCCCACAACAGACACCTTGTGAGGTAGGTGAGGCTGAGAGAGCTCTAAGAGAACTGTGAGTAGTCAAAGGTCACCCAGTAGGCTTCATGTGTAGGAGTGGGCAGAAACCAACCCAGTTCACCAGTTTAGAGTCTGCCACTCATGTGAAGGAATGGGGAGTCAAACCCGGTTCTCCAGATTAGAGTCCACCACTCTTAACCACTACACCACTCTGGTTCTCCCAACTCTGGGCTGGGAAATTCCTGGAGATTTGGGGGTGGAAACTAGGGAAGGGGAGGTTTGACGTGGGGAGAGACCTCAGCAGGGTATAATGGGATAGGGTCCACCTCGGAACTTGCCATTTTCTCCAGGGGAAGTGATCGTATACTATGGAGATCAGTTGTAATTCCGGGAGATCTCCAGGCCCAACCTAGAGGTTGGCAAACCTTTTGTATGACCCATCCACTACCTTGTAGAGAGGAGCCTAGAAACCCTGCATGAACTTGGATCTCCTCATCAAAGAGAAGGAGCCAAAACTAAAGGTCGCCACAGCAGTCTCCGGCCCCTCCAGTTGCAAAGGATCTTGGGAAACAGAGCTAGGGATGCTCCCAGTCTGCAGCAGTGCAGAGATGCTGCCCATCAAGGTAGAAAATAGTATGTTCAAATAACTGCCAATTCACATATTACGTTGTTTGTACAAGTCAGAGGTCCTCCGTGGCATTGTGCAGCCATCAAATCTCACTAGTGGGCACTTACATGAAACCATAGTCTTTTCCTCTCTGATTTATATTGAATTTCACTTGATTTTATTACGCGAAGAGCAGTTGGGTATAGTACACTAGGAACCGATTGGAACATCAGTTGCACCTTGTCTTATAAAAACAATTCCCCCCAGTATCACTGCAAAACTGAAATAATGCAGTTTCATTTACAGATGCTTTTAGAAGGCTAAACTGGTTTCCCTTATCTGCTGGGGGAAAATGAGCTTCTCGAAAACATGGCGCATAAATACATAAATAATCCATTCCCTAACTATTTCAAAGATAAATATCAGCTGCTAACCTCAATTCACTGAGACAACATCAGATGGAATGCTAAAGGGAATATGAGTTTTCCTGAAGCTAGTATGAATTTTGACAAAACATCTTTAGCAAAGCGAAGCACACCATGCATTATAAGCCAGTTTCTGACAGCATTCCAACATCTGGATTGACTTTGATGTTTCAAAGTGGAATTAAGTCCTCCGCCTGCCCAAACTTTCCAAAGCCAGGAAAATTAATCAAATGCTGCTGTTGCTGCTGCCCCTCACATTACCCTGTCTAGCTGAGGAGAAAGAGAATTGCCTCAGAATGACACAATCGGAGCTGTCTACTCCACCTCTCCTGGTGGTTGTGAAAAGTGCAGTCAAGTCCAGTCAATTGATGGTGACCCTGTAGGGTTTTCAAGGCAAGAAATAAACAGGGGTGGTTTCAGATTCCCATTGCCAGCCTTTGTGCAGTGAACATGGACTTCCTCAGTGGGTTTCCCATCCGAGTACCAACCCAGGCCAACCCTGCTTAACTTCTGATATCTGATAAGATCGGGCTTTCCTGGGCCAGGTTCCTTCTCTCCTACCCTCTCCTCTTTGGAAATGTCAACAGATATATGGGGGCTAGCATGAGGGGGTAATTGGTATGCACCCCTATACAGCAACTTATACTTCAATGGGGCAGCAGCAGAATGCATGCACATTAGGGTTGCCAGGTCCATCTTCGCCACCGGCGGGAGGTTTTTGGGGTGGAGTCTGAGGAGGGCGGGGTTTGGAGAGGGGAGGGATTTTAATGCCATAGATGTCAGGCCTTTGCCATTAGCAGGAGTAAAGGCTCTTGACATGAGTTAGGCCAGTTTCTGGCTACACGTCAAGTCCTTGGTTCTCATGCCTGTAAACGTCTGTGTACAGTTTCGCTCATCCTGTTTTCCACAGCTGCGCTAATGTTTAGTCTTCCTTCCTGGGAATCACTTATCTCGGGGTTGCTTAGCCATGTTTACCTTCGCAGCCTGTAGTGCTTTTAAAAATGTAACCTGCCTATATTCGCCATTACCAGCCTCACCTGTCTGTGGGCTGTCAGCTCTTAAATCTGCCTTTTGCTCTCAATAAAGTCTTACTGCTTCAGATCTACCTGTCTGGATGAGTTTGCTTATGGGATGCTAGGGACAGATGCCTGATCCTGACAATAGAGTCCAATGGCCAAAGTGGCCATTTTCTCCAGGTGAACTGATCTCTATCGGCTGGAGATCAGTTGTGATAGCAGATCTTCAGCTACTACCTGGAGGTTGGCAACCCTAGTGCACATCCCAACCGACATGGAAACTGCATCATAATAGCAGAACGTTGACCTCCCCATCCCCTATGTCAAAGGAAATTCGTTATTAGGCTCTAACCTTAAAATCATTCTCTAAGGAATTTACTTACCTGCTGTCAAGAAGGATGACAAAAAGCCTAGGCTTCTGGGTTACCTAAGATACAAACAAACCTGCCACAGAGTATCAGATTCCAAGCCAGAATGTGTCCTCTTTAAGCCTTGTCCACCAAGGGGATAGGCTTGGGGCAGTCATCAGGGATACCTCCTAGACTGTGCCTCAGTTGTCCCTAGGGTTGCCAACCTCCAGGTACTACTATGGCTCAAAATACATTGGCTATCCTCCTATAATTAATTGTAAAACTATTTGTATGAGTAATACACATTAAATAGTTTATTGTCAGAGTTTCTTTTTACAGTGCTATAATTTAATATATTTTGCACCAATATATCTAATCTGCAATATTATACACACAAAGTGATATTATTTCTTATGTTGAGCCATAGTAGTTACAATTTCTAAATAAGCTTTTCCCTTAAGCAACTCTGTTTATATTTTTGCACAACCTCCAGGTACTGGCTGAAGATCTTCTGCTATTACAACCGATCTCCAGCCAATAGAGATCAATTCACCTGGAGAAAATGGCCGCGTTGGCAATTGGACTCTATGGCTTTGAAGTCCCTTCCCTTCCTCAGGCTCCGCCCCCACAAAAAATATCCAGGTATTTCCCAACCTGGAACTGGCAACCCTAGTTTTCCCAGAACACATAGCTGCAATTTGCCTGCTTCTCCATGGGAGTTCCAAAGGCCTGGCAAATCCTTTTTCTGACATGTGGCCCTCTCTTCTCTGCTATTTTCCCACTGTCAAGCTCTCCGCCACCCTTTCTCACTGGCAACTACTGGGCGTAGTCTGAGTAGACTATGGCCAATATCCACAGGTCCCAGTTGGCCAAAACAGGACCAGGAGGATGGAAGGTTGAAGAGGATGTGGGCAATTTTATTTATTCATTTATTTATTGAAAACATTTCTATGGCCCCTTTCAACCCAAATAGGGTGCCCAAGGTGGTGAACATCAACTATTAAAACATTTTAACTTTAACATTAAAAATAAAGTGTGTATGTGTATATATAGCCAGTGTGGTGTAGTGGTTAAGGGTGGTGGTTTGGAGCGGTGGACGCTAATCTGGTGAACTGGGTTGGTTTCTCCGATCCGCCACATGAAGCCAGCTGGGTGACCTTGGGCTAGTCACAGCTCTCTTAGAGCTCTCTCACCCCCACCTACCTCACAGGGTGTCTGTTGTGGGGAGGGGAACATGATTGTAAGCTAGTTTGATTCTCCATTAAGTGGGAGAGAAAATTGGCATATAAAACCCAACTTCTTCTTCTTCTTCTTTTCTATATATACAATAATTTTTCTATATATACAATAATTCATTAAAAACATATAAACAGGCATAACACCAAAAACCAGGGAGGAGGCCAATAACAGTTATTGGTGGTATACCAAACAGAACACAAAAGCAATGGGAGAGAGAATAAATGTGTGAGCAGTGGGGCAACTGGTTTTCTATAACTATGTTTTGATGTCCAATTCTTTAATCAGATGTTCTACTCTTGGAGAACCTACATACAAGTTCCCAATACCCAAGCCACATCATAGCTTATTGCATTGCATAGCTGCCAACCCATAACTTAGCTTTTCCAAATGATGCCCTTTGTTCTGCTAGTCAGTTTGTCTCATGTCTGCTCCTTCCTCTTCTGGTTAGGCCAAATGTTCTGGCCATTATTTGCTTCCATGCTCTGGGAACCAGAATTCCAAGATGGATGCCAGTGTGAAGCTTTCTCATACAAATGTGCAAGTTATCACCTTTGAAACTGCCCTTAATGAGGCAGTTCTGAAAGGATGCTAAGGAAAAACCATTGGGGATAGTTCCCAGGTGAATGAGATCCATGCATTGACCATGCCAGCAAGTAACATTTTGAAGGTGATATCTGCAATCCCTTCCTAAGAGCCAACGGATAATGAAAGCAACTGAAAATGTGCTTGCTTTCGATGGAAAGAGAGAGAGAGAGACAGATAGGCCGACAGACAGACGGACGGACGGACAGACTCTACTTGGGGATCGGCATAAGTTTTGGTGAAGGGCTAAGTTAGTCCAATTCTCTTTGGTGGTGGAAAGTGCTGTCAAGTTGCAGCCAACATATGGTGACCTTGTAGGATTTGCAAGGCAAGAGAAGTTCAGAGGTGGTTTGCTATTGCCTGCCTCTGCGAAGCAACCCAGGTTTTCCTCGGTGGTCTCCCATCCATCCAACTACGGGGTCGCCGTAAGTCAGTTGTGACTTGACGACACTGACGTATGCACCTGCTTTTCAACTCACCTTAGCTTCTGTAAGTGCAATATACTTCTTTCAGGTATTAAGAAATACATGTGTCCACTCAACTGCTCTATTTTTTAACCTCTGGGTGTGTGAAGAAAGACCGCATTCCATCCATTACTTTTCCAAATTCCCCTTTGAAGAATACCAGAGAACTGTAGCCATGCAGAATTAATATAGTGTGTAGCTGTGAAGTTAGAGGCTCTGGGCCACAATCATGACTACATAGAGTTCATAAAAGAAAATATTCTCATGGATACCTGAATGGCCAACATATTTTTTTTCTTTCTCTCTCTCTCTCTCTCTCTCTCTCTCTCTCTCTCTCTCTCTCTCTCTCTCTCTCTCTCTCTCTCTCTCTCTCTCTCTCTCTCTCTCTCTCTCTCAGTGTACATCATTATTTCACCTTTTAATTCTAAAGGCTCCCCATTCTTTTTGAACCATACAATTCCAATCCCATTTTTTTGTCATTGCTGCCAATTTGCTGTAGCAGTTAGATTGACTGGGGAAACCAGGCTTCATATCCCCACTCATTCAGCAGCAGCAGAAGAGGAGTTGGTTTTTATATGCCAACTTTCTCCACCACTTAAGGAAAAATCAAACCGGCTTACAATCCCCTTCCCTTCCCCTCCCCACAATAGACACCCTGTGAGGTAGGTGGGGCTGAGAGAGCTCTAAGAGAGCTGTGACTAGCCCAGGGTCACCCATCTGGCTTCATGTGGAGGAGTGGGGAATCAAAGCTGGTTCTCCAGATTAGAGTCCCCTGCTCCAAACCACCACTCTTAACCACTACACCACGCTGGCTCAAAGGTGACCTCGGACAACTCACGTTCTTTTTCAGCCTGGCCTATTTCATAGGGTTGTTGGGAGGATCAAATGTGGGAAGGAAGAACCATGTACACTGCCCTGAGTTCCTTGGAGGGAAAGGTGATAAACAGATTTTTCATAAGAAGTATCAATCAAGAGATTGGATCCAGGCGACGTTTTCCACTAACCAGAAGTTAATTTTCCTGACTCCCCCACAATCTGCATCCCAAGGATCTACCTGAAATGATGCTCCTTCAGGTAGGGTTGCCAACCTCCAGGTACTAGCTGCAGATCTCCTGCTATTGCAACTGATCTCCAGCCAATACAGATCAGTTCACCAGGAGAAAATGGCTGTGTTGGCAATTGGACTCTATGGTGTTGAAGTCCCTCCCCTCCCCAAACCCCGCCCTCCCCAGACTCCGCCCCAAAAACCTCCCACTGTTGGCAAAGAGGGACCTGGCAACCCTACCTTCAAGGGAGGGGAATGGTAAAAGAGACAAATCAGGGCTTTGAAGCAAGAAGGAAAATGACAGAAATTAATCCTCCCCTTCTGTTAACAGAAAATTTCATTTGGATCCAGCCCACAGGGAGGACCTGTGCCACAGTTCTAGGGTAGACACTTTCGGTTTATAAATCCCAGGTTCAGCAGTATTGATAATCATGAGGAAGAACAGGCTGCACATGGATTAAAATCTGAGTATGAATTTCTCCCTGTTCACTGCCAGTGCCTAACAAACCTCGGCAAATATACATAATCCTTCATCTCCTCGAGTCAATTTAGCCTGGTTTTTGTCTGAACGTAAAGCTCAGGCCTAAATTGAATCAATCTTCATTCTCCTTTCAAACATGCTAAATTGCTCAGTTGTTTAAAAGCCCCCATCTTTTCCAAGGCCTTAGAGTAAAATATTATATTTATTTAATAAAACAGCCTGAATTTGCCCTACCTGTAGCAGTAAGCACTTTTTAGTTTCATCAAGATCGATTAGAGTCGACTGCATACCCCCCCCACCACCTTGTTTTATTTTGCTACAACTGCACCAGTTTACAAATCACAATTGAATTACCAAACTGAGGGAAAGAAGGATGATTCCTGAGGGGGCTGGGCAGGTCCCTGACTTGTTTTCTTTATTTAAAAAAGTGTTTAAAGAATTAGCAATAAATGATTTCAACTGCAGCTTGAAAATGATGCTGACTTATTATTTTGCAAGCCCCTTGGGGAGGGGGGCATCATGAAAAGCAAATTTGCTAGCTGAGACGTGTTGAGAAGAAGCTTTGTGTCTGTATGTGTGTGCTGTGTGCATAGGGTTGCCAACCTCCAGGTAGCAGCTGGAGATCTCCCGCTTTTACAACTGTTCTCCAACCGATAGAGATCAGTTCACCTAAAGAAAATGGCTACTTTGGCCATTGGACTCTATGACATTAAAGTCCTTCCCCTCTCCAAACCCTGCCATCCTCAGGCTCCGCCTAAAAATCTTCAGCTATATTCCAACCTGGAGCAGGCAACCCTATGTGTACACATGCATACACGGGGGGAAAGGCTATTTGAAACAATGGCCCATTTTGTGGCAGATGTCAATATCCTGGGGGGGGGGTCAAAATCTTCTCGGTTAAGCCAGGTTGTAATGAATTTGGAAACCAACAAAAGAAAAAGGGGACAAATTCAACCAAGAATCAACTGAAAAGTCTAAGAGGTTGAATGTGGACACTGGAACATGTCTCAGTAATGTGGACACATGGGCATTACAGGCATTATGAATATCTAAAATTTGGTCCTTCTCAACAATGGCATTTGAATCCCAGTTGTGAATGTCCAACCAACCTTTCTGCTGGTGAAAAGGCTAGATTAGATGTTTCTGCAGCTGCAAGGATTTCTGCCCATGGAGCACAATTTCCCCTCCCCCTCCTGTGACAGCCCAAAATGTAGGGTTGCCCACCCTTAGGTGGGGCCTGGAGATCTCCAGACTATAAATCAGTTCCACAGGAGAAAATGGCTGGTTTGGAGGGTGGGCTCTAAGGCATTATACCCCACGGAGGTCGGTCCACTTCCCAAACCCTGCTCTCCAAAGGCTCCACCCCCAAATCTCCATGAATTTCCTAACATGAAGTAGACAACGCTCCTAAAAGTCCTCTTCTTTGGGAAGAAGGAACCATAATTTCACTGAATGTATGTGTTCATGTTGATTGTACAGGATGTTACTGTTGACCTTTTATATTGCTTCTATTCATTTCAATGAGGCCTGTGCATGAAAACCCAGCCTCCTTTGCATGGCTGGCAGTGGTTTTGCTTTCATACCTTAGAGGGGGAAAGAGTGAAATGTACAAGGGTGGCCTCATCTGACCACACTGAATATAGGAGGTGGCATCTCCAGTGTGGTGTAGTCAGTGGTTAAGAGAGGTGGTTTGGAGTGGTGGACTCTGATTTGGAGAACCAGGTTTGATTCCCCACTCCTCCACATGAGAAGTGGAGGCTGATCTGGTGAACTGGATTTGTTTCCCAACAACTACACATGAAGCCAGCTGGGTGACCTTGGGCTAGTCACACTCTCTCAGTCCCACCTACCTCACAGCAAGTCTGTTGAGGGGAGAGGAAGGGAAGGTGATTATAAGCCAGTTTGATTCTTCCTTAAGTGGTAGAGAAAGTTGGCATATAAAAACCAACTCTTCTTCTTCCTTCCACTGCTGTTCTTCTCACTACTCATAGCACAGGGCTCAGCTAATTTGGTTTGCTGACTATGCATAACTTCTCAAGAGCCAACTTGGTGTCGTGGTTAGGAGCAGGGAACTCTAATTTGGTGAACTGGATTTGTTTCACCACTCCCCCACATTAAGCCTGCTGGGTGACCTTGGGCCAATCACAGTTCTCTCAGAACTCTCTCAGCCCCATCTACCTCACAAGGTATCTGTGGTGGGGAGGGGGAGGGAAGGTGATTGTAAACCAGTTTGAGACTCCTTAAAGGTAGTGAAAATCAGGGTATAAAAACCAACTCTTCTTCTTTTACTGTTTAGGTTTTATTGGTGTTCTTAAATTATACAATGAGACATTTTTCTTTTTCATTGTTGTTTTTTAATGTGTTATCATTTACTGTAGCACACAATCTCAGAAGTAATTTGCTGAGAGTATAAGAAGAGCCCTGCTGGATGAGACCAATGGTCCGTCGTCCTTTTCCGTACACTGGCCAGCTTGACACCTTCAGCATAGAAGTCACAAAAGTAAATAAGTAATTCCATGCACAGTTGCTGAAAGAGGGTGGAATTGGCTTCTATTGCAAGGGCAAGGGCATTTTATCTTTTCAGAGGTGTGGCATTGGCAAGGGGGAATGAACTGATTCACTTCACATCCTGGCTTGCTCCACACAAAGAGGTCACATTTGTGTGCAAGTTCAGAGGGACATGGTGGCACATAGAAGGCACCAGAGTGTGGCCTGGAAAACTTGCATGGATCAGTGTAAGACAGTCAGCTTTGCACATGGAAGATCCCTGGTTCAATCTCTGACATCTCCAGTAAAAAGAATCAGTTAGTAGATGATGTGAAAGACTTCTACCCAAGACCCTGGAGAGCCACTGCCAGGCAGAGCAGACAGTAATAGTGACCTTGGTAGATCAATGGTCTGAATCAGCATTTCATGTGCTAATCCCTAGGTTAACCAGCAAGGGATTGATGCTGGCACTCTGCCCTGACTCATGTTTATAGATCTAGAGTTTGGAATTGAGATTATGAACATGGTGAAAAGGCGAAGACATGTTTCCAACCTCTTCTCTTGATAAGAAGGGAACCTGCACTAGGCAAAAGGGAAACCTGAAAAAATGAGCCAGATACATTGGCCATTTATGCACCATCCATATTCTCAAAACTCAACAATAAGGCCCCATGCAGAGTTTTGAGAATTTGGATGGGGAAAACGTGCATCTAGAGAGCAGCAAATCCAAGGCAAACCCTCCCGTGCATAAATGGCCATTGCAGATCAAACCTGTAATTTACATATAATAAATAAGGTTGGGGCCTATAGTTTAACCCAATCTTCATTAACCCAATTACAGCATCTTCAAGCAAGGCCAGTCTTTGTGTGTCTTCATTCCTCAGATGTGGGTCCAATATCAACTCAAGATTTACTAGACAATGAAAGCATTCGGCAGTCCTTGACACTGGCCGAGATTAGATTGTCCTTCTATTTCAGGCACCTTGTCGCTATTTACCTCTAACAATGCATTAGGGGGAGGCCGTTTCAATTGGAAGTAACCCCTGTAAGCTGGAAGGCAGCCAGCTCTCCATTCTTCCCCGTAAGAGTTCCAATTAAATGAGACCAGGTAGCAATTTACTTCCAGGCCACTGGGACACAGCAGCAGCCCGACTTCTAAACAAAGCAGGCCATTGTCTCTTTCCAGGGTTGTCTCTGTGGGCTCGGAGGAATCTTTACCCTAGTGGAGACTTTCACACATTTACTTGTGATGAGCAGGTGAAGAATTATTCTTATCACTTTTCCCATGACTGTTCGACATCACTATAGTTCTGTGGAAGGTGTGAAACCAAATTCTTTCTCACCAGCAGAGGCGCTGACCCTATTTTGATCTCTGACAGATTTTGGGGATCATCTGTTGGTAGATTTCTCTGCACAGGCGCTATAAAACTCGCACCCTCACCTAAGGTTGCCAACCTCCAGGTACTAGCTGGAGATCTCCTGCTATTACAACTGCTCTCCAGCCGATGGAGATCAATTCACCTGGAGAAAACGGCTGCTTTGGCAATTGGACTCTGTGGCATTGAAGCTCCTCCCCTCCCCAAACCCTGCCTTCCTCAGGCTCCGCCCCCAAAACCTCCCACCGGTGGCAAAGAGGGACCTGGCAACCCTGTCCTTGCCTCCCATCCCAGTTCTATTAATCATGCAATTGGTATAATTAAGGAGCTGTTTATTGCTTACCATTAGTGGTATGGGAGATGCTGCAGTGTGCAGCCCAGCTGAGACCATATAGGATCACAGGGAGAGTCAGGTAGGGCACCCGTGTCCCAGCACATGTCAAGGTAATGTGGCTTTTGGCCCTGAGAGGGCATGAAAAAGATAACCAGTATGGACTGGATGCTATATTGTCCTCCTAGCACTTCTCTCTGGCCACTGCGGGGGCCTTGTGTGAGGGCTCCTTGAAAAATAAAGATCTTGCACATGCAGATGTGCTAGTATCAGAAAAAAAATGAGTGTCGCAGGAGAATAGAGCTTTCCACAGAGGGTGGAGAGAAGCACAAGAGAAACAACGTAGGTTCACCTGGAGAAAATGGCCACTTTGGTAATTGGACTCTATGACACTGAATTCCCTCCCCTCCCCAAACCCCGCCCTCCTCAGGCTCCGCCCCAAAAACTTCCCACCAGTGGCAAACAGGGACCTGGCAACCCTTATATAACCCTTATATGAGAGGCATATAACTTCTTCCCCACATCTCCCTATCATCCTTTTCCTCACCAGCTCCCCTGCCCAGTTTCCCAGAATGCACTCTCTCTCTCTTTTCTGGGGGTCTGGCTCTCTTGTGCTAGCTGTTGGGGGAACAATTTTGAATGCAACTATTATTCATAATGCCCTGACCTGGATGACCCAGGCTAGCCTGATATCATCAGATCTCAAAAGCTAAGCAGGGTCAGCCCTGGTTAGTACTTGGATGGGAGACCACCAAGGAATACCAGGGTTGCTATACAGAGGAAGGCACCTCTGTTAGTCTCTTGCCTTGAAAACCCTACAGTGTTACTTGATGGCACTTCACACACACATACACTGTTCATGAATGGGAATTGCTTTATTGGAACTGAATTTTAAATTTGCTTTGCTTCTCACCATTCTCTACCCCTTTATACCTAATAAAATTGGCCTTATGCCTTTAATAAGTGCCTCTCAGTTTAGCCAATACTGCTCCACTCCACATTTCTGTAGTACTCTCAGATTTACAGGCCTAAATCCAAAATTGAGGGTGCACTTGTGAAAGCACTAACACATCAACTCTATTATTTCCTGGGTAACATCCTGACGGAAGTCGGTTTCAGGTAGCCAGCTCAAGGTTGACTCAGCCTTCCAACCTTCTGAGGTTGGTAAAATGAGTACCCAGCTTGCTGGGGGTAAAGGGAAGATGACTGGGGAAGGCACTGGCAAACCACCTCGTAAACAAAGTCTGCCTAGGAAACATCGGGATTTGATGTCACCCCATGGGTCAGGAATGACCTGGTGCTTGCACAGGGGACCTTTACCTTTACTTTTAAACATTTGCTTCCATCAGCTGCTGTGTGCCTGATACTGCTAAAAGGGGCCAAACCAATGCAGCATGATTTTAGTCAAACGTTTTATAGCCAATGGAGCTGGGCAAAATCCTATTTTTTAAAAAAATCAGTTAAAAACACAATTAACTCCATTTATCATTATTTAAATATGAAATAAAAATCCTCGAACCAAAAAAGATTTCAGAGGTGAAATATGCAGATATTTGCATAAATTAATGATCCTGCCTCCCCTGGTCATAGTGCCCGTGTTCAAATATGTCCCCAAAGGTCTCAATAGAAGCTTATTTTCCCTCCTTTATTTTTTGAAGGCAGACCTGTAGGTAGGTAGCATAATGAGCCATATGGGAGAATGGGAAGTTAGTTCTTCTCTCTCCTTTCCCCAGCCAGTCCTTGCCAATCATCCAGTCAAGTTGCCTGAACCATGATGATGCACTTCTTAAACTCCTTGTGGCATGGTGGCATTTATTTGCAGGCTCCTGAAGAAGATTCTGGCAACTGTTGAAAGATATCTTGTTGTACTGTTGGCTTTTAACAGATGAATGAATGAATGAATGAATGAATGAATGAAATATACATGTCAACCAATAAAAATGTATATTTCAGGACTCTGAGTGAAGGTAGTGGTTTTACCATATAAGGGCTTAGTGGGCTGGATCCCCATTTTCTGTTCTGCTAGTATCAAGACTTCCCTGAGGTTAGGGTTGCCAACCTCCAGGTACTGATCTCCAGCGATAGAGATCAGTTCACCTGGAGAAAAATGGCCACTTTGGCAATTGGACTCAATGGCATTGAAGCCCCTCCCCTCCCCAAACTCTGCCCTCCTCAGGCTTCACTCCAAAAACCTCCCACCGGTGGCGAGGAGGGACCTGGCAACCCAACCTGTGGTGCAAAGAGCCTGTCTAAAGGAAGGTCAGGAGAAGGCTCCTTGTGCTGGGGCAATGCCCCATTGTTAGACAAATGGATCTACATGGTTCATGTAGGGGAGTGGCTGTGGTTCAGTAGTGGAGCATCTGCTTTGTATGAAGAAAGACCCCAGCTCAATTCCTGGCATCTTCAGCTAAAAGGATAAGGTGGTAGGTGATGTGGAAGACCTTTCACCACCTCTTCTCTGTATCGTTCCAATTTTAGTATATGTGCTGCCGAAGCGAGCACCTTTCACCACCTGAGACCCTGGAGAGCTGCTGCAACTCTGAGGAGACAATATTGACATTGATAGACCAAGGGTCTGAATCAGTATAAAGCAGCTTCACGGGTTTATGTGTTCATCAACCCAGTGTTTGTTCATCCCCTCGCCCCAAAATGAAGGCATGAAACTCCAGAATGTGGGTTGAACTAGGATTATCTATAGCTGATCTGGATCATTGATAAATCCAGTATTTCTAATGTGGGTTACTTCTAACAGGCAATCTGCTTTGGCTACCAGAATTCTGGTCAACCCCACCTTTGCTCCAAATGCGGCCAACACAGTCACCAGCTTGGTCAAAATTGAACACTGAAACCCATCCTTCAGCCCACCCTGATGGCCCTGGAGAGCCACCATGGTGTAGAGGTTAACAGTGGTGGTTTGGAGTGGTGGACTCTGATCTGAAGAATCGGGTTTGATTCCTCCACTCTACCACATGAGCGGCGGAGGCTAATCTGATTGGTTTCCCCAGTCCTACACATAAGGCCAGCTGAGTGACTTTGGGCTAGTCACAGCTCTCTTAGAGCTCTCTCAGTCTCACCTACCTCACAGTGTGTCTGTTGTGGGGAGGGGAAGGTGATTGTAAGCTCGTTTGATTCTCCCTTAAGTGGTAGAGAAAGTCAGCATATAAAAATCAACTCTCCTCCTCCTCCTTCTCTCTGCATGCTGTTGCCTATGGACCCATAGATGGGAAAGGGATGTACTTTGGATTCCATGCACAGGTAAATGATCATGCAGCGGTGCTGAGAAACCCGCATAACCAAAGTCAAGCCACTGTGCACTGCCTTGGTTGAGAGATAGGCCCTGAATCTTATAATAGATCTATGGACTGGGTTGTTCGCCACAACCTCAGGAATCAATATTTTGAGTTCAACATCACCTCCAAGTCTGATATTTCAGTCCTTGCCTCCGACTGTCAGCCAGACATAATTAAATGGCCAGAACAATCTCCCAGTGACCTGAAGAGAAATGCATTTTCCATATCATTCGGTAAAATGATTTGTATAAACACAGGGCGGTGACAGCCAGCTCAACCTTGATGAATCATTGTTTACAGCCAAGTAAGCTCCCACTCTCTTCCGAAAGCTGCATTGTATCAGAGACAAGTGAGACAGATGATCTGAGAGTTATCTTCTCGGGAAGCTTTTATTATGATTATGATGATTTTAAAGGCATCCATTTCAATGGGCCACCTAAGAGAAACGAGGGGCAAAGCCGCGATGACAACATGGAGTTTATTTTCCTTTTACCGTGGGAACTGCCCCCTCGCCCTCCTGAGTTGTAAAAAGCACATTAATCAAAACTCATTTTCTGGGTTTGTTGCTCTCTGGCTTTCTAAAAGTTAACGGGTCGGGAATTTCTTCGGGCCTCACAAAATAAATGCCTCGTGCGCTACGAGCCATTCTTCAGGACGTTTTTAACAGGATTTAGAGAATGGCGCCCTTTCCCTCACTCGCTGTAAATATCCATTCTACAAATTGATCAGATTTTTCAAACTGGGGAGTTGTTATGACATGGGTCCTTAATCCATGTTGCTGGATGGTGGGGACGCTGACTCCAGGTTTCTGCCGCAATGATCCGGCATCACGGAAGACCACAACAGTTCCTATGTAGACAGTAAGGTCGTTTTTGCTTGGTAATTAGCAGCGTGTTCCAGGCTGAAGTGCCCCGCATATTTTATTTTTTTTAGTTTTTCATGCTGAACCTTAATTTAGGAAGTGATTGCGAAGCCGGCGCATACCTGCTTCGCATTTCTTAAGAGCCTTTTTAACGCGATCTTTTGTATTTCCTCCCCCCCTGCATCGAATCATGTACTGAAGGAACCATGAAAAATCACAGCCATGGATTAGCTATGCAAATGACCATTGCTAATGGCTATGCAAATGAAGGAACGAAGGAGCAGGGGGGTGGAATTTGTTTGACTTTCTCCTCTTGCATCAGGACCGTGAATAGTCATTTTAAAGGGCTGGTTTTTTAAAAGCAGCTTTTAGCGAACATCAAAATTGACCCTGCATAAATGGCCTAAAAAAAAAGAGTCAGGGGTGTGATTTAGGAAGCACCGCTGCCTCCCCTGTGGCTTTTCTCACTAGGTAGGGAGGGCTGGGCCCTGAGCTGGATGGCCCGGGCTAGCCTGATCTTGTCAGATCTCAGAAGCTAAGCAGGGTCGGCCCTGGTTAACACTTGGATGGGAGACCACCAGGGAAGTCCAAGGTCGGGATGCAGAAGCCAGCAATGGCAAACCACTTCTGTACACCTCTTGCCTTGAAAACCCTATGGGGTTCAATGCTCTGGTGTGACTTGATGGCACTTTCCACTACCAAGTATGTGCAGTGCCTTCCCAGCCCTAGGCTGATCCTGCATTAAGCAGGTGGTTGGACTAGATGGCCTGTATGGCCCCTTCCAACTCTGTGTTTCTATGATATGATTAATTTAAAAAACAAAAAAGACCCTGTATAGTCACCTGGTGGACAAGAATGGACCTACCCTTCAGATCACAACAATCTTCTAACTATGGCTGCTAATCTTCCTCCTTTGAAATCAACATAATTTGATTGAGCAGCAGATTCGGCAAGGGCAGATGGAAGATCATGCCTGAAGAATAGGCGCGGAGGGAAAAGTAGTCTGTAATGAGCGGCTGACTGTTCTGCGCTGACATTCAGAATGAAGTGGGAAACGTGCCAGAATCCATTTAACTGCCTCGGTTTAACTACACAGAAAAGTGCAGGTGCGTTCCCCACCTTTTGTGGTCCTCATGCTGTTTAATTGCACGCTCCTAGCATGAAAGGAATTTCGCTTTGTTGTTTACAGAAAACACTGTTGTCCCCCAAAAATATATTTTAAGAGACAATTTTGTGCACTGCTTCCTGCATTGACACATACGGGTATACATAATGGGTGTAACACCTTGGCTGCAGTTTCTTACAGGTTTATTCTAAATAGCTGGGTGTTAAACAGACAAAAAGGTGTCCTAGGCAAAGCCGTAACCATTATTTCAGGCATAATGTTGGGATATTAACATATAAATGGGTGGAATCTAAGCAGTGTTTGTATAGTCAATATTTAATAAAATAACAACTCAGAAGACCAAACACTCTCCCTCCCTCCCTCCCTCCCTCCCTCTCTCCCTCTCTCTCTCTCTCTCTCTCTCTCTCTCTCAGCCAACTCTCCATTTTAATATGATCAGGAAACATAACTAAAGGAGGGTGTGTGCAAATGAATGCAGATAAATCCAGGTTTGATTCTAAATGACTGGGTTCAACAAGGGCAGGATACAGATATAGCAGCCACCACTACCCAATACACAAGATTCCCTTGAATGTCCACTTTTCATTCTTCAATGTCAACGAATGGAGGAGGGCAATAAACAGACAGCTGGCACTGGGTCACCACCCAGTAGTGCCCCCCCCCCATGGGTTGGATCCATGATTCAGTAACAGATAGGGTTATGAGCTCCGGGTTGGGAAATACCTGGAGATTTTGGGGGCAGAGCCTGAGGAGGGTGGGGTTTGGGAGGGGAGGGACTTCAGTGCCATAGAGTCCAATTGCCAAAGCAGCTGTTTTCTCCAAGTGAACTGATCTCTATTGGCTGGAGATCAGTTGTAATGGCAGGAGATCTCCAGCTAGTACCTGGAGGTTGGCAACCCTAGTGACAGAGCATCTGCTTTGCATGCAGAAGGCCCCAGCAGACAGGCTATTTACCTGATGGGCATTTCCTCATGGGCCACTGTCCTAGAGGGCTACTGGTGGCCAGGAGCAAGCGGAGACAAGCCCCAGCAATTGTGCTTGAACCTCAGATGATGCTTGGCTCAAACCTCTCGTTGGCCATGGTGGTTTGTGCCAGCTCACCGACTGTCTCCTCTTGCACTGTTTCCAGTGTGGGGGATGATGCAGTGGGAAACCTATGCCCCTTGTTGGCCCCACTGTAGCGAGCAGCCCTGTAGTGTTGGCTTGTAGCACAGCAGGAACCAATCAGCTGGACTTGCTCCAGGGTGATTTTCACTTCCCGGTCCACTCCTGGGCCCCAGGTTCAATCCCTGGCATCTCACGTGAAAAAAGATTAAGCAGCAACAAAGTGAAAGATAGGGTTGCCAGACCCCCACCGGAGACAGGGGATCCCCTACTTTGGGGGCTCTCCTCCTGTCACCATTCAACCGACCAATGGTGGTCCTACCAGCCACAAATTGAGGCTTAGGCCTCATCACCATCAGCACGTTGATGTCACTTCTAGAAGTGACGTCATCACATTGCCAATGACGTGGGCGACACTCGGGTGTTTTGGCAAAACTCTATGGTAAAAACAGCTTCTACCATAGATTTTTGCCCCAATACCAGAGCATCTCCCATGTCGGTGATGTGATGACATCACTTCCGGAAGTGATGTCAACTCACTGACAGTGATGAGGCCTAGGCCTCAATTTGCAGCTGGTAACACCCTCACACACACACACACACACACACACACACTACCCCGCTGGTTGCCAGGGTGTATCTGGCAACCCCAGTGAAATACCTCTGCCTGAGAAATGCTGAAGGTCAGAGCAGACAACACTGACCTTGACACAACAGTGTTCTGATTCAGGATAAGGCAATTTCATCTGTGTGAATGGCAGAAGAGCTCCTTGCAATAAACCAGCTCTTCTCTCTCTTTCACACCTGTAACAGCCAGCCAGCTAGAAATATAACTAGTATATAACCCACTCTGAGTTTTCTTGAGAAGGGCAGACTACAAATGCTGTAAAATAAATTGTTCTTATTGTAAAAATAAGTAAATAAATTTCAAATGGTACATGTTGAGAAGCCCCTTCACCCCTGCCATAGAGAGTTCACAGACAGGGGCACAGATGCCAAAGCTTGTCCCATTGATTCTCTCACAGCAACTAACTATCAGAGGTATCCTGCATACTTAATGTGAAAGTTGTATTTGCCATCATCAGTGGTAGACCTGTCCTCCATAAATTTGATTAATCCCCCCTTTAATAAGAGCATGAGAAGAATCTTGCTGACTCAGATGCATAGTCTATCTAAACCAGCATCTATTTTCTCATCGCCAGGAGAATGTATCTTTAAAGTTGCTAAAGTTGGTACTCGGAAGGGAGACCTCCAAGGAAGACTGCGGAGGAAAGCAGTGGCAAACCACCTCTGATTCTCACTTGCTTTGCTTTGAAAGCCCCTTTCTGGGGTCACCATAAGTCGGCTGTGACTTGACAGCACTTGATATGCACACAAGATTGGAAAAGGGCTGCCTGCAACTTATCCAAGCTTAGGCCATTTATGCATGGGAGGTTTAGCCTTGAATTTGCCACTCTTTAGAACAGGGGTGGAGAACATCAGGCCCGGGGGCTGTATAAGGTCCATGAAATCATTTGGTCTGGCCCTTCGTGGGTCCTGGCAGATCTCTAGCTCAGAAGGATCTAAGACTGGTGATCTGCCTCCTTCCTGCAGACAGGAATAGCCTCTATTCAAGGCAGATGTGAGTTTGTTTTGCCAAGAAAGGAACCATTTTTCCCCCTTGAAGAAGATTCGTTAGCTATGGAGCTGCTTGGACTGCCCAAGAAACTGTGATAACCCTTTCCCATCCGGGTTGTGGAGAAATGTATTCCCTCTGTACTACAAGAGGGCTGGGGGCGAATGTGGAGACAATGGAGGGGTTAAAGGGGACAGGGCCAGAATGTGCAGGGGCGTGTTCTTAGCCAGTCAGTCCTCATTTCATCCCTGGAAACGGAGGTAGCAGGAAACGGCTGTAGAATCCAGCCCTGACCATGTGGAGCAGGAGCAACTCCGGCGTGCAGCTGAACGGCTACCCCCAACTGGTGCAACAGACCACCCTGTGCCACCAGGTGGCCAAGTGCACCACCAGTTGAATGCCTGTCTGCTTGTCATCTGGGCAGCGGCCTGCTTGGGGCTTGGTTGGTACCCTCTCTCCCTTCCGGTTCTTTCCCCTCTAAGTCCTGCAAAAGACACGTAGGGCGGGAAAGTGCCGGATCAGGGCATTACTGGATTGGGCTCCTTCACCTACACGCCCCAGCGGCTTGTCGCTCACTCCGTCTTTTGTTTGCTGCCCTGCCTGAATCTCTCGGGCCCAGCTGGGGACGGCAGAGCTCAAAAGCGAGCAGCTCTATGTGGTAGACACTCAGAGCCATCTTCGGTCGTGCCTCTTGGCTAATTGTTTGACCAAATATAGCAGGTGAATGTTTAAGTTGATAATTTTGTATGGCCCGTGAATGATGTTATAAATATCCAAATGGCCCTAGGCAGAAAAAAAGGTTCCTCACCCATGCTTTAGATGCACATTTTCCCCATCCAAATTCTCAAAATTTAACAATAAGCCCCCATGCAGAGTTTTGAGAATTCGGATGGGGGAAAAGCGCATCTAGACAGGGGCAAATCCAAGGCAAAACCTCCCGTGCATAAATGGCCTTAGTCACATAACACTCCAAATTTGTGACAGCTGCCAATTTTTTCATGAGCTTGTGTTGACTTTTTGTCAGACACTGCAACAACTGGTGGTGGGATGGCACTAAACAGAATCTAAGCATAGGGTTGTAAACCTTCAGGTGGGGGCTGGAGATCTCCTGGAATTACAAATGGTCTCCAAACTATAGAGATCAGTAACCCTGGAGGAAATTGCTGCTTTTGGAGGGTGGACTCTATGGTGTTAAGTCTTATGGCTGCCCCCTGTCCTCCACAGGCTTCACCCTCAAATCTCTAGGAATTTCCCATCTTGGAGTTGGCAGCCCTATCTAAGCAACAAATATTTGCTGAGGTGAGTATACTTTCTCAGTAAATGTTTCAGTGGCTTTGAATCTGCTGCTGATAAATGCACATGCTGACATTATTCAGGGCAGCTTTATGAGAAACCTTAATAAAAAGCTGCTAAAATGCTAGATCTACTGACATCATCAGCTGGAACTGTTTACTGGACCCTGCAAGGAGAAAGCTTTCACCAAGCTGAATGGCAGAAAAGACTGTGGAAAGAAGAGACCTGGAAAAATACCTTCTATCTGTTGCAAGATCTTTATTACTCTATTGATTGGAAAAGTCCACTATCACTTTCATTTTCTCCTGGCTCTCCCTTCCCTCTGAGGGCTAGCTACATTTTATAACAGCTAGGTTTGTGTACAGTAGCATCATATAGAATAGGGTTTTCAGGGTATGAGCTTTTGAGAGCATCCCTGACAAGTTTTCATAAGAACATAAGAAAGGCCCTGCTGGATCAGACCAAGGCCCATCAAGTCCAGTAGTCTGTTCACACAGTGGCCAACCAGGTGCCTCCAGGAAGCCACTAACAAGACGAGTGCAGCAGCACCATCCTGCCTGTGCTCCACCGCACCCAAAATAATAGGCATGCTCCTCTGATACTAGAGAGAATAGGTATGCAGCATGACTAGTATCCATTATAACTAATAGCCATGAATACCCCTCTCCTCCATGAATATGTCCACTCTCCTCTTAAAGCCCTCCAAGCTGGCAGCCATCACCACATCCTGGGGCAGGGAGTTCCACAATTTAACTATGCGTTGTGTGAAAAAATACTTCCTTTTATCTGTTTTGAATCTCTCACCCTCCAGCTTTAGCAGATGACCCCGTGTTCTAGCATTATGGGAAGGGGAGAAAAATCATCTAGCTGCTGCTTAAAGACTTCCACAGAGGGGGAGTATACCACCTCCCTAGGTTGCCAACTCTGGGTTTGGAAAGTCCTGGAGATTTGGGGGTGGAGCCTGGAGGGGGTAGAGTTTGGAGAAGGAGCTCAAAGAAGATGTGATGCTATAGAGTCCACCTTCCAAAACAGCCATTTTCTCCAGGTGAACTGACCTCTGTCACCTGGAGATCAGTTGTAATCCCTGTAGATCTCCCTAAGAAAGGGAGGGAGAGAGGGAGGGAGTAAGGGAGGGAGGGAGGGAGGGAGGAAGGGAGGGAGGAAGGAAGACCCAATAAGTTTTCTAGAAGCTAAAATGACTAAACAGAGGTTGGCATACTGTGGTCACATTATGAGAAGACAAGAGTCACTGGAAAATACAATAATGCTAGGAAAAATGGAAGGCAACTGGAAAAGAGGAAGACCCAACATCAGACGGACTGACTCAAGCAAAAAAGCCACAGCCTTCAGACTGCAAGATATGAGAAAGGCTGTCAACAATAAGATGTTTTGGAGGTTATTAATTCATACGGTCACCATAGAGGGTTGTCAGGTCCCCCCTGGCTACTGGCATGGGATGGGGGTAGGGTTGCCAGATCCAGGTTAGGAAACTCCTGGAGTTTTGGGGATGGAGCCTGAGGAGGACAGGGACCTCAGTGGGGTACAATGCCATAGAGTCCACCCTCAAAAGCATACATTTTCTCCAGGGGAACTGATCTCTGTATTCTTAGGGTTGCCAACCCCCAGGTACTAGCTGGAGATCTCCTGCTATTACAACTGATCTCCAGCTGATAGGGATCAGCTCACTTTGAGAAAATGGCCGCTTTGGCAATTGGACTCTATGACATTGAAGTCCCTCCCTTCCCAAATCCCGCCCTCCCCAGGCTCTGCCCCCAAAACCTCCAGTTGGTGGCGAAGAGGGACCTGGCAACCCTATGTATTCTGGAGATGTGCTGTAATTCGGGGGGATCCCCAGGTGCCAACTGGAGCAGTTGCAGGCTTCTGGCCCACCTCCCACCTTCTCCATTGCCAGCCTGTGGGCTGTGACCACAAACATTTCTGGCTCCACCAACCTAAAAGGTGTCAGTTTTCCATAATGGTGTATACCAAGCTCTAAAAAGCTCTGCTTCAAATAAAAGGAAGAAGCACTTCACACACTTTTAGAATAAAATGTTTTCCAGAGATTTACTTTCATTTACGAGTCCATTTTTTCCCCTTTTACACCTCATCTGAACCGCTTAGGGAAAGAAACACAATGCAAAGGGAAACAATGCGACTGGATTTTCCTTTCGCCAAATTGTGAAGATAGAGATAGCTTTCATCAAATGCCATAGATCACCGCTATTGTTAAACAGGCTGTTTGGGACAGTTGTCCCTTTATTCTCTCCTAACTTATATAACAGCACCTGATTTTATCATTGTGCTTCATGCCCCTTTTTCCTCGTAGTGCTTAAGGGATAATAGATAAATAACATCTTAGCCTAGTGTCTGAGACAATATGTTTCCTCGGAAGAACTCTCAGTGCCTGGACAGCATCGTAGAAAGATGATATTGTGGTGTCAGTCGAAGCACAAATTCTGTTTCATCTCTACTGGGAATCACATTTACTTGCACAACGTTTTCTGTTTCAGAGTTCTCTTCAAACCGAATGTTTGAGTGTGATAAAGAATCGCCGCAACAAGGCAGGGAGCCCTCATAAATTGGGAAGATAAAACAAAACACGCACGATCTTAGCCACTGTGAGAACTCTCGTTCTTTAGAGAATTTGTGAGTCAAGTTTGCATGTCAGGGAAGGTTGTGGGTGAATCAGACTGTAAAAATCTCCTCTGAAGGGATGGTACAGAATCCCCCCACACACACACACACACACACACACACAAATGATGCTGGAAAAAGTGGGGACGTTTGTAGTGATTTTTTTTTATATACTCTGAAAAATGGTTACACATACATTTCCATAGCCCTGATTTGCTCAGTTGACTTCACACCCCTTCATCATGATGTAACCGTTCTTGAATGGTTATGCAGTATTATTGTGGAATCATCAAGTTGGCTATGTGATCCCTGACTGGTTGGATGTCTCCTGTGACTAGTCCAGGAAGTATTGTCCACTCCCAAGAGCACTCACTTTCAATGACATGATAGTATAGATAAATTTGACTGAGGAATGTCATTATGTTGACCCATTCACTGTGTGCTTGCTGATTGGTTAGGATCACCCCTATGATTGAGCCTGGAAGCACAAAAAAGGAGCAGCAAAACAGGAAGAAATGGAGACGAAGGAGCAACATCTTGGGGAAACAGTAACACAGAACCATATCAATAAAAAGGGGACTATTTGATCCATCACAGAACTTGGGAGAGATATTTCTGTCCCACTGAAAAGTCTAATAACCTCCTGAAAATCAAAAGAGCAAGCAACCGGTTGCAGCCCTACCTAAAGGAAACATAGTGAACATCAAGTAACGCCTGAATTCTGAGTAATATCCAAGTTTGCTGCATTATCCCCATGATGCTGAACTTCTATACTTGAAGGACTGGACTATGCCCACATTTGGAATTAATACTACCAATGATTCCAACAATTCATCAACTTCCTGTAATAAGAGGTATCTTACCTTCAGAGGTACGCAGCCATTTAGGAAAATATACATTTGTTTTTTTGTACCCAGTTTTGAGGAGTTCCTTCTGCAAAATGCTTTTCATCTGTTTTATAACCTCTATTCTTTTTTTCTTTTTTTACTTCCTTTTGGGTTATGATGTTCCATAAAGCTGTTCTTGCCACCGTCAAAAATTACCATATCTCATTCAGTTATGTATTGCCATCCTGTTTTAATTAACATATATCCTTTTAGAACTCAGTGATAAAGTCTGATGAGATGTAATTACAAATGTGCCAGTAAATTTCGTTTTGCAAAATGTAAATCATTTAAAACCAACTCAGAGTCTTACTCATCTAGTCGAATAATTTGGCTGGAAATGAATGGGGGACTTCTTACTCCCCAGCTCTGCAAAGAAATTTGAATATACTCTTGTTCAGATGATACAACAATAGGGCCAAGTGAATATGGATTGGTCTGTCCATTGATTAAGTTGTACATATGTGGTATTTTGAAAACAAGTTGTAATCAGTATGGAGAATATTCAGTCCAGTTGAAGTGAAGTATGTAAGACTCTGAAAACATGGAAAACATTATGCAGAGCTTCTGCTGGGTTCTATGTAGGGTTGCCAGGTCCCCCCTGGCCACCAGCAGGGGATGGGGGGTAGGGTTGCCTGATAAGAACATGCTGGATCAGACCAAGGTCCATCAAGTCCAGCAGTCTGTTCACACTGTGGCCAACCAGGTGCCTCTAGGAAGCCCACAAACAACTGCAGCAGCATTGTCCTGCCTCTGTTCCAAAGCAGGTTGGTAAATTCCTGGAGATTTGGGGATGGAGCCTGGGGAGGACAGGGACCTCAGTGGAGTACAATGCCACACTGTCCACACCCCAAACAATCAATTTCCTCCAGGGGAACTGATCTCTGTAGTCTGGTTATGAGCTCTAATTCCGGGGGATCCCCAGGTCCCACCTGGAAGCTGGCTTCCCTAGTACTGCTGTGAGCTTGGTTTCTTCCCAGCCTCAAAATGGACATTAATTCATTCATAATATTTACATACCCACTTTCTTCCCAAGCATCTCAGGATCTAAGGTGGCATACTGATGCTGAATTGGGTCCTAAGAGGCAAGAGCATTCTACGCTCAAAGGAGGGATATATCCTGCTTCATATAGTCTACTGTGATTAGTCTCCAGATGAAAAGCCTTATTAGCCTCCAGCAGGAAAATTAGACTAACAAAACCAATTCCAGCATAAAGGAGAGCTCATTTCATCCCTTACAGCTCACTCCTGAGCCCTGCACGAGGGATGGTGTGGTTGCGGCACTGCTGTGGCGCCTCCAAGGAGGTTTCTTAAACACTGCAGGGGGATAAAGGGGCATTTTTAAAGTAAGAATTTAAAAAGGGGGGTCCCTATAGAGGAAAGCGATGCTGCACCAGCAAAACCTGGTGCAGCACTGCTGAAGCGTAAGGGGGCATTCCCAGTAGAGTTGCCAACCTCCAGGTAGTAGCTCATGCTATCACAACTGATCTCCAGCCGATGGAGATCAGTTCACCTGGAGAAAATGGCCACTTTGGACATTGGACTCTATGGCATTGAAGTCCCTCCCCTTCCCAAACCCTGCCCTCCTCAGGATCCACCTAGGGTTGCCAGGTCCCTCTTTGTCACCGGCGGGAGGTTTTTGGGGTGGGGCCTGAGGAGGGTGGAGTTTGGGGAGGAGAGGGACTTCAATGCCATAGAGTCCAATTGCCAAAGTAGCCATTTTCTCCAGGTGAACTGATCTCTATCGGCTGGAGATCAGTTGTAATAGCATGAGATCTCCAGCCAGTACCTGGAGATTGGCAAACCTAGCTCCACCCCTAAAAACCCCCACCAGTGATCAAGAGGAACCTGGCAACACTAGTTCCTGGCCTGAAAGGGGTCAGGAATCTGCCTACCGGCAGCTCCAACCCCTCCCCCAGAATGCCCCGGGAACACCTCCCACAACATCACCACGAGGAGTTGCGCCAGCAGGAAACCGGCAGGAGGCTGAGCTGGTATCTGAGGGCCCCGCTGACGTGGCAGTCCTGCAAGGCCGGTGTAAGCGAGCCTATGCCGTCATCCATACCAGTTTGCACGGCACAAGCGGCACAGATGCCAGCATCGGGGCATCTAGTTGCCTTCTAAGCCCATTCGGCCCCTGGGAATGGGGGGGATGCGCTGTAAGTGAAGTGGACTCTGACTCCCATGTAGGGTTGCCAAGTGGGGCCTGGAGATCTCAAGAAATTACAAGTGATCTACAGACAATAGAGTATGGTTCCCCTGGAGAAAAGGGCTGCTTTGAGGGGTGGACTTTATTGTATTATACTATGCTGAAGTACCTCCCCTCCCCACGCTCTCCAGGCTCTACCCCCAAATCTGTAGAAACTTCCCAATCCAGAGCTGGCCATTCTATATCCAAAACCTGGAATAAATTGTATTAGTCTTTAAGATGGTGGGGGGAGTGAGCCCAGAATCATTGAGGGGCTGTGGTTCAGTGGTAGCGCATCTTTGCTTGACATGCAGAAGGTCCCAGGTTCGATCCCCGGCATCTCCAGTTAAAGGGACTAGGCAGGTAGGTGATGTGAAAGACCTCTGTCTGAGACTCTGGAGAGCCGCTGCCAGTCTGAGTAGACAATACTGACTCTGATGGACCAAAGGTCTGATTCAGTATAAGGCAGCTTCATGTGTTCATGTGTAGCAACATCCCAATCCAAAGCTGGCAACTCTACTCCTAAAACCTGGAATAAATTGTATTAATATTTAAGATGCCACTGGACTCCTGTTTTATAGTCTCATGTTTTTCTCATGCCACCCAAAGGTCTGCTCCTGAGGACTGGAGGCCTTTGGAAAGTGCTGGATGGAGAACAAGGGGTTGCATCTGAAATGGGAAACTTATGAACATTGTGTACCCTCTTTCTAGGGTTGCAAACCTCCAGGTACTAGCTGGAAATCTTCTATTACAACTGATCTCCAGCCAACAAAGATCAGTTCACCTGGAGAAAATGGCTGCTTTGGCAATTGGACTCTATGGCATTGAAGTCCCTCCCCAAACCTCGCCCTCCACAGTCCTCACCCCAAAAACCTCCCTCCATGGCAAAGAGGGACCTGGCAACCCTACCTCTTTCACAGGTGTCAGTTCCTCCTACTCATGCAGCGGTGCCTTAAAGTCTAGCCCGTTGACACTGGTAACGTGAATGTGAGTCCAGCCATTAATCTTGCCTTTCCGCTGTCCATTTTAGGATTTTTTTCTAAAGTGGCAGATGTAAATGTATTTGTTTGTCCACATGCCTATTATCGCTTAAAGAAAGCACAAAGAAGGTTAAAGGGGTGGGTGATGACACAGGAACTAGCAATTCAGCACTGCATGCGGCCAGCTTTCACCTCAAATCAATCACTCAGTGAAAAAATGCAGGAGAGGGGGAAAACATGCACTTGAAATGAATATAATTTGGTGAGGCCACTTCTCCAAACCAGCTCATCACTCCATAAATGTCACGTTTGCCTTCATCCTAATCATTTCAATTTAATCCTGTGAATATGCAGCTTTTCTGTATCCCTGCACACAATTACCATGTATAGTCTTTGTGAGTTTCTCTGGGGAGAAGTAACAGCTCAAAGCCACTATAAAACCCTAGGCCCAGCCCTCCAAGTCACTAATGCCTAAAGGAATGCCTAGTCAGTAAATTCAGCCTGGAGCTGGAAACAGCTATATGTGCAAGCCACAGCCACATGTGGAATCCCTACTACTCAGAGATGCATCTAGGCTATCCACACAAAACCCCATCCAGGTATCCCTGACTGGGGCTGTGTGGCTTAGTGGCAGACCATCTGGTTGGCATGCAGAAGGTCCCAGCTTCAATCCCCAGCACCTCCAGTTCAAAAGATCAGGTAGCAGGTGATATGAAAGACCTTTGCCTGAGACACTGGAGAGCCCCTGCCAGTCTGAGTAGGCAACACTGACCTTGATGGACCAGGCTTCCATAGAAGGCAGCTTCATGTGTTCATATAACTGACATACTAATTTGCACCATTACACACTTGTTTTAGTAGGGAGATTCTAGAGCATATCTGTCCCCATATATGTATGCCCTTAGCTAGGTCAGGGTTCTGGACTTTGATTGGCAGCAGTAGTGGTCAAGTGCTCCATCAGAGTATTAGACTGTGCTATTTGCATGTTCATACATATGGAGACCAGGCTCCTTTGTCTGTATTTGCTGTTGCCTACCTTTGGCTGAGCAGAATACAATCAAACATCTCATAGGACTAAAAGGGCAAGAGTCCAGTAGCACCTTAAAGACTAACAAAAATATTTTCTGGTAGGGTATGAGCTTTCGTGAGCCACAGCTCACTTCTTCAGATACAGCTAGAATGTGAATCCCTTGGTCTTTAAGTAGAGGAACAGTATGTAAATGTGAATAGCAGGCTTGATTGGATTAGGTGTGATATGCAAAAGAGTCTGTGATGTCCAGGGGAGAGATGGGTGTGGAGAAATCAGCATTGGTAATGGGCCATGAATGCAAGGTCTTTATTCAGCCCAGGTAAATGCATTGACTTTAGTTTGAATATCAACTGTAATTCAGCAGTTTCTCTTTCCAATCTCCCTTTAAAATTCCTTTGTAAGAGAACTGCTACTCTTAAATCTGCAACAGAATGTCCTGGAAGGTTGAAATGTTCACCCACTGGTTTTTGAATATTGTGGTTTCTGATGTCAGACTTATGTCCATTTAATCTTTGTCTAAGAGACTGACCTGTTTGTCCAATGTAGATTGTGGAAGGGCACTGCTGGCATGTGATGGCATAAATCACATTAGAACATGAGCAGGAGTATGAACCTGAGATAGTATGGCTGACATTGGTGAGTCCAGAGATGATGTTCCTAGAATCTATATGAGGGCAAAGTTGGCACCTTGGTTTGTTGCAGGCCTTGGTGCCAGAGTCCATGTTCCTGTTAAGTAGTTTATCAACATGGGTGAGAAGTTGTTTTAGGTTAGCCGGCTGTCTGTAAGCAAGAAAGGGACGCCCCCCCCCCCCCCCGTGCTTCAGCAAGGGAAGTGTCACAATCCAGCATTGGTTGTAGGTCCTTAATAATACGTTGGACTGGTTTTAGTTGGGAGCTATAAGTGACAACCAGAGGTGTTCTGTTGTCATTCTCTCTAGGCTCATCTTGTAGTAAATTGTGCTTACAAAATAAGCCCAGAGAGAATAACAACAGAACACCTCTGGTTGTCACTTATAGCTCCCAACTAAAACCACAATATTCAAAAACCAGTGGGAGAACATTTCAACCTTCCAGGACATTCTGTTGCAGATTTAAGAGTAGCAGTTCTCTTACAAAGGAATTTCAAAGGGAGATTGGAAAGAGAAACTGCTGAATTACAGCTGATATTCAAACTAAAGTCAATGCATTTACCTGGGCTGAATAAAGACCTTGCATTCATGTCTCATTACCAATGCTGATTTCTCCACACTCATCTGTCCCCTGGACATCACAGACTCTTCTGCATACCACACCTAATCCCATCACGCCTGCTATTCACATTTACATGCTGTTAACATTTACATGCTAATGCTTGTCTGAATTCACTCTCCTCTACTTAAAGACAGATGGATTCACATTCTAGCTGTATCTGAAGAAGTGAGCTGTGGCTCACAAAAGCTCATACCCTACCAGAAAATATTTTTGTTAGTTTTTAAGGTGCTACTGGACTCTTGCCCTTTTCTACTACTGCAGACAGACTAACATGGCTACCCACTGTGAATTATCTTTGTGAGGTAGATGAGCCTCAAAGGGCTCAAAGAGAACTGTGACCTGCCCAAGGCCACCCAGCTGGCCTCATGTGAAGGAGTGGGGAAACCAACCTGGTTCGCCAGATTAGAGTCCACTGTTCTTAATCACTACATCACTCATATATTTACCATATATGAGTTCAACAGTGCAATCCTAAGCAATGTTACACCCTTCTTAGAAGTGTGTAACTCCATTTAGGATTGGGCTACCATTTTTTACTTCTTATTTGGCCTTCTTGTGAAGGCCACTAGCTTTCTGCCTCAGTTTTCTAATAGGTATAATGCGAACAATGGGGCTGCCAAATGGAGCATATACCACAAGAAAGCTATAAAGCAGTCTGCAAACAAAAAATAATAATAATTAAATTATTAGCAATCTTGTTCATTGCACTCTGGTTTCTTTGTGATAACTTCACACATAGGACTACAGCAAACCCTGCCTGCTTCCTGTAGTAGTTATGTAACCTTGCATAAAACAATTCTAACTGGCATCCAATGAAAATCATATAAAAAAATTTTTTCAGAAGCCCAAAGGTTACCCCCAAAAAAGGTTACATGAACATATATTAATTTTTATTATGTAACAGCAACATAATAAATAAATTTATGAATTCATATGGCCTTTACAAAAAGACAGAAAAGATATTGCACCAAATTCAGGTACCGGCTATTTGGACTGAATATTTGCTAAACAGAGGAGGTACCACCCAGCCTAAGTTAAGCGCTTTCTAATGTCCCTTTGACATCAATGGAAGAATTAAACATGAGCTGAAATCCCTCCTGTTGACCTCAATTGGGCCTTAAATGCTTAACTTTGACTGGATTGTGCCCACAATATCTATCATCATTATATACATTTGTGCAGTTAAGGCAAAACCAGATAACACCTCAAACACAACAGAAGGCTTGAGAAACGGACATAATTAAAAAGAGGGGAGAGCTTCCGTCTCCGACTAATGAATTTGCTGTGTCTAAGGAATGATTCCCTTCGGTTTTTAATAAAGTGGTTATTATCAATCATGTTAATTAAAGGTGAAGAGCAAGTGTAAAATTTCCTACGGAGCAAGACTGTTTTGCAGAGGTTTGCCAAAATGATCCCATTTAACCCGGGTAAGCAATTTATTTCTTTTTTAGCAGGCTAATCTCTTCTCATGATTAGAAAATACTTTCAGTAGAATATAAATCCCCTCCATGTGCAAACAGCATCCGACCGTGACTTAGTCACTTTCAGTAGGGTGGTCTTCTTTGAGATTATTTGAAGGAAAGCATCTACGTGAACCCTCCAGAACACTATACAAAGAGAAGTAGTGAAGTCAATTGCTTATCAATAACCATTATCTATTCTTTTCCCAACTGAACGGAATGGATTTATGTTTTAAAAAAAATTAGCGCGCAAGAGGAACAAAGGCATGATATAACTAATGTATCAATGAACGGTTCTTTGGCAGTTATGTATTAATCTTGATTGAAGACTGAAGTCAAAGATTCTGAAATCATAGATCTGGTTGCCAGTCTTTTAAAAAAATATAATTGGGGCAGGAAAGAACACCATAATTATCCACTTCTCCCACAAATCCAATATGTCCAGTAAAGGAACTCAGAATAAATCTTGCAGGCTGCCATATTCTGTAGCATTAAGCATAGATATTTATTGTCTGCTTTTAAGTCTTAATCCAAATGCACCGTATTCAAACACATAAAATTTTCGGTGAAATCTCAAGAGTCGTTCGGATAGGCCAAATGCCATCAATGGAATCCATATTCACCCATGAGAAAACGAGAAAGGAAACATCGATCCAAAGGATGAGGAGATGATCTTCAAAGAACAGAAGCAATGACCGATCCACACCTGGATGAATGTCACAGGGAAATTGACCTTACAGGGGGAAGACCAGGAAGCCAGAAAACGTTGAATACTGCCATCCACCAACCAGATTACCTTTCTCCAGTTTCAGGTAAACCTTATCTTCCTTGTCTAGGTAGAGTAGGACTCCGTTTGTCGCAGCTTCACGCGTGACATCTTTGTCCCCAGCAAATGCAGAAATGACGGGTTTCCCATTTAGCATCAAGTTCACCTACAAGAATAAAAGCACTGAAGAAACTCAAGTTACCAGTGACCCATCTGACTTTAATGAGTTCTATGCAAAGGACCATGAGGAGCCACATATAGCCTGGAGACTATAAACCAGTGTTTCAACATCCTTTCAAAAATAGCACTGATGAATAATTAGCTAGTTGGCATGTGGAAGGAAGAGAATGCAAAATATGTTAGTGATGATAGGTCTACATTGGACTTGTGCTAATGATGAGAGGATGTCTTCCATTCAGCTGTTTTCATTGTCCTTGAATTCATAGAATAGAATAATAGAATCATAGAGTTGGAAGGGACCACCAGGGTCATCTAGTCCAACCCCCTGCACAATGCAGGAAATTCACAACTACCTCCCCCCCAATCTCAGTGATCTTTACACCATGATCAGAAGATGGCCAAGATGCCCTCCCTCTCATCATCTGCTTAAGGTCATAAAATCAGCATTGCTGACAGATGGCCATCTAGCCTCTGCTTAAAAACCTCCAGGGAAGGTCACACTTAAACATTTTACCACTCGCAGTCTTGGAAGGCCATTTCAATGGGATCCCACATAGGAAAAGAGTACGCTCCTGTGATCAAAAGTCTATTGAGGATCTATACCACATTGCATTCCAATGTCTGAGATATGAGGATGAGCGTAACCGATTTTTGCAGACCATATTATCCCTCTTCCCAGGAAGGTCAGATCAGGAGAAATTAGTCATATTATCAAAAGACAGAGACAAATTCACTACTTTCCAAATGGTGAGGTTTGCTGCCACCATCATGAAGCATAAAAAGTTGACGGGGCATGCTGACCATAATATCTCTGACCCATAATTAATCTACTCTGCCCAACTCTGGGGGCTGCCAGGGACAAGCCCAGTCAGGTGCTGTCAAGGGACTTGCCCAGCTTGGGGGCACGGGGGACTTGCCCAGCTTGGGGGCAAGTGGGTAGGGCCTCCTTCCAAGTGGCAGTGAACCACACAGCTGGCTTCCGTCCACATGGGTTCAGATACTGCCATCTCTGTGGCTCCAAGCAAGGTGGGCTGGGTGGTCTGCACATCAGCCTGCACCGGGTAGGCCGATGTTAAGGATCATGCCCCAGTGCCAATGCCTATTGCTGTAACAATAAAGTTGTGGCCATTTCATCCAGCTACTGTCTCTGTGCCTTATTGCAATCAAGGTCTGGGGAACACTGGAGTAAGCTTGGCCACTTGGGTGGGGGTCTGGTCTAGGGAGTCAGAGGGGGCTTGGCCCTGCTCCCCATAAGCACTAGGCCAGCAATTGCTGCCACCATCATGAAGCATAAAAGATGATGGGGCATGCTGACCATAATATCTCTGACCCATAATTACTCTCTCTGGGTCACTTGTCATCTTTTATTTGACTCTGGACTGTACCATCTTTCCTTCCTATTATTAGATATATATTTTAATGATGAATTTGTACTCGCATTTTAATATTTTGTGGGAAATTTTTAATGCTTTAAACTTGGTTAAATTATGTTACTATTTTATTTTGGCGGAATTTCCACCTTATTCTTTATTACCACTACACCAGCGTGGTATAGTGGTTAAGAGCAGTGGTTTGGAGCAGTGGGCTCTGATCGGCAGAACCGGGTTTACAAACAAACATTTCAGTTGGATCATAAACCCAATCAGTAATACCTGGAAATTTAAAATACTCCAAATGAAGAAAACTGGGTTTGATTCCCCACTCTTCCACATGAGCAGTGGAGGCTAATGTGGTGAACTGGATTTGTTTCCTCACACGTACACATGAAGCCAGGCAGCTGGGTGACCTTGGGCTAGTCACAGCTCTCTCAGCCCCACCTACCTCACAGGGTGTCTGTTGTGCGGAGGGGAGGGGAAGGTGATTGTAAGCCAGTATGAGTCTCCATTAAGTGGTAGAGAAAGTCGGCATATAAAAGCCAACTCTTCTTTTTCTTCTTCTTCTGTATTATTGCTATGGCTTTTTTTTTTTTTTTTTTTTTTTTGCTATTGCAATAAAGACTTGACTGACTGACTAATAAAAGGGGAATGGGGCTAAGCCCCTAACAAGACCCGACACATGGCTTGCTGATGAGGATCAGAACTACGACTAAAGCACTTTGGTAATAATTCATGGGGTTGCTTAAGCTCACCAAAGTGACTCTCCCTAGCCAAGTAGGATTTTTTTTAGTGTTTGTTGTTTGAACAGCTGACCCGCCCAATGCCATAAATTGTTTTTGAAACTTCCCTCAGCATAAGTGTCTCATTTCATTTCTCATTGTTCAGGAAACACTAGACATGTAACTCGATGGCTCCCAGCTGAAATTGCGAACTGGCTCGGTTGAAAAGCATTATCTTGCAGGCAGTGCCAGGAAGCGTGATGTCTCTCATCAGTCTTTCATGTCTCGTTCAGAAAGGCAGGTCACACTTGTTGCTGCAGTCATCATTGAGCACACATGTGTGATGCTACCTAAAGGTGAGTTCTGTGCAAACGTTTTGTAACATTTGATTTTTGCAACAAAAATTACCATTGGTGTGTGTGTGTGTGTGTGTGTATACACCACCAGTGGGAGGTTTTTGGGGTGGAGCCTGAGGAAGCTGGGGTTTGGGGAGGGGAGGGACTTCAATGCCATCGAGTCCAATTGCCAGAGAAGCCATTTTCTCCAGGGGAACTGACCTCTATCGGTTTGAGATCAGTTGTAATAGCGGGAGATCTCCAGCTAGTACCTGGAGGTTGGAAACCCTATGTGTCCACCACCCCAAATTCATTCATTTACATACTTATTCCCTGCCATTCTCCCCAGCGGGGACCCAAAACTGCTTACAACATTATTCTCTCCTCCATTTTATCCTTACAGCAACAACTATTTTGCCTAGGGCTGGTAAGCCCCCAGTGCGGGTAGGGGAACCCCCACCCTCAGGCCCATTGCCCACCAACAGTGGGGGGGGGATATGGTTTTACCATAGAGTTTCCAGTGATTCCTAGAACTACTCTTTGCCACATCAGGCTGCATTTTTAATAAAAAATTCCCATGACACTGTGTGTTCCCCCACCCCCGCCAATGCTCCCATTGGTTGCCAGGCACTGTTTGGCAATGCTAAGAGTAGGGTTGCCAGCTCCAGGTTGGGGAATACCTGGAGATTTTGGGGTGGAGCCTGAGGAGGGCAGGGTTTGGAGAGGGGAGGGACTTCAATGCCATGGAGTCCAATTGCCAAAGTGGCCATTTTCTCCAGGGGAACTGATTTCTATTGACTGGAGATCAGTTGTAATAGCGGGAGATCTCCAGCCACCACCTGGAGATAGACAACCCTACCTAAGAGACAATGTGGTGTTGTGGTTAAGAGTGGCAGACTCTACTCTGGAGAACTGGCAGATTTTAATATGGTGAACAGGGGTTCTTTCCCGGCTCCTTCACAGGAAGCCTGCTGGGTGACCTTGGGCCAGTCACAGTTCTCTCAGGACTCTCTCAGCCCAATATACCTCAGAAGGGGTCTGTTGTGGGGAGAGAAAGGGAAGGCGATTGTAAGCCACTTTGAGACTCCTTCCAGTAAAGAGAAGCAGGGTATAAAAACCAACTCTTCTTCTTCTAATTCTGTGGCGTAGGTTACTCTGAGAGACAGTGACTGGTCCGAGACCACCGAGGGAGCTTCTGTGGCAGAGCAGGGATTCAAACCTGAATCTCCCAGAACATAGTCCATAATCTCTATGCTCCCCTGATCTAACACTCTAATACTTTCCCCTGATCTGCGGCTGCTCATGGGACGGGAAAGAGAATTTGCCCCCTTTGCTGAGGCAACCAGGCCAGCCCGCTCTTCCCATTTGGATGCGCCTCAAGCAAGGGAGCTTTGGCCCAGTTGCCTTGACACCCGGCACAATTTTCTCTCCTGCCCGCAATGCTCACTTCCTTGTGAAGAGTTCCATAACCTTTTACAAAGCATCGCCTAAAAGGATGACAAGGCGAAGCTCATTTGCAACTGCAGAAAAAATTCTCAAAGCACCCATCCTTTCCTGCTCCCTTTTGCTTTGGCATTACTAAATACAGAAGCTTCCTCACTGCTGCGAGCATTCTATCGCATGCCCAGAGATCTAAGCGCATGGCAAGTGCAGGCAAACTTCTGAGAGTCAGTCAAAAGAAGAAGAAAATGTCATAGGAAAGAACCCTATACATTTTTAAAAAAAAGACATTGAGAGAAGAATATGTTATACAAACCGGGAACTGGCAAGGACTTCCAGGGGTCATTTCATTTCCCCCTGTATTCTCTTCCATTACATTTCCCGGGGAGGGGCCATGGCTCAGTCGTAGAGCCTCTGCTTGGCATGCAGAAGGTCCCAGGTTCGATTCCAGGCATCTCCAGTTAAAGGGACTAGGCAAGTAGGTGGTGTGAAAGACCTCTCAGCCCTGGAGAGCCGCTGCTGGTCTGAGTAGACAATACTGACTTTGATGGACCGAGGGTCTGATTCAGTATAAGTCAGCTTCATGTGTCTCAAAAATTCTAAGTCTTTAAGATGCCACCAGTCTTTTGATGTAATAGACTGGCGTGACGATTCCTCTTGAGTTTGCCAGAGCACTGTTAAAGCCCACACACCTTAGGGAGGGGATGTGGCTCAGTTTGTAGAGCCTCTGCTTGACATGCAGAAGGTCCCAGCTTCAATCCTCAGCATGTCCAGTTAAAGGGACCAGGCAAGTAGACAATGTGAAAGACCTCTGCCTGAGACCCTGGAGAGTCGCTGCCAGTCTGAGCAGACAATACTGACTTTGATGGACCAATGGTCTGATTCAGTATAAGGCATCTTCATGTGTTCTTCTTTCTCTTTTCCTGGCACCCTTCAGTTGTCAGCTCCGGGTTGGGAAACACCTGGAGATTTGGGGGAGGGGAGCCTGAGGAGGGCGGGGTTTGGGGCATCATGCCATACATCAATGTGGCATCATGCCATACAGTCCACCCTCCAAAACAGCCATTTTCTCCAGGTGAGCTGATCTCTGTCTCCCAGAGATCAGTTGTAATGACAAGAGATCTCCAGCCATCACCTGGAGGCTGGCAACCCATATTCTCTCCCCTTTCCCTGCCTCCTTCTCTCTCCTAGCAACTCACAGACCATCCTTCTTTTATCTGCTCCATAGTCTGGAACATGAAGCTGCCTTATGCTGAATCAGGCCCTTGGTCTATCAAAGTCAGTATTGTCTACTCAGACCGGCAGCGGCTCTCCAGGGTCTCATTTACTCATTTACTTTCTCCCCAATGTGGACCAAAGGGATGTCACATCATTCTCTCCTCCATTTTATCCTCACAACAAACCTATTAGGTAGATTAGGCTCAGAAAGTGTCACTGGAGCCAGCACGTTTCCATGACAGAGTGGGGGATTTGAACCTGGGTCTCCAACATCCTTGTCTGATACTCTAAGCACTACACAACACTGGTTCTCAGCTTTCCCTCTTGCCCTCTCCCTGGCAACTTCTCCCTGGGAAAAATCTGGCCAAGATGGAAAAGTTGTGCAATAGCAAGTCACATGTATAAGTTGTGTGGCGGCCACTGCTGGGCATGGACAATTTGAACAAACTGAAAAAGTGACGTAGTTACACTCCCCTACTATTTCCTCTTTCCCTTCCTTGAAAAATCCCATAGACTTTTCCCTTTTCCTGCTTCCTTTTCTCCTTCCCACCCACCACCCTCTTCATTTCCCCCCATCTTCAGTTTTCCCTCATTCACTCCCCCGGGCAGCCTCTCCCAGGAAAAGTCTGGCTAAGTTGGGCAGTGTCAGCTGCCCGTCCTGTCCCAGTTATGTGGCTGTGGCTGAGCAAGGCTGCACCAGGAAAGTGTGGCGTAGTGGTTAAGAGCGCTGGACTCTAGTCTGGTGAACTGGGTTTGTTGAGCCAATGAAAAACAACGCAACGCATTTAATGAAAAGACAAGAATAAGCCTTAGGGCCATAACACTTGTCTCGGGGTCAAGAAGGGTATGAGTGCAGTGCATTAGTAAGTAAGCTGTTTCCCAAAACAACAGGCAAAAGGAATGCCAGAGCAAAATACAAAAACAAAAGTCATGTGTATACTTTTTATTTGGACCAACTAAAATAACCCATGGCACTGTGCAAGCTTTTGAGTTCTCCAGGACTCTTAATTAGGATGGTTGGTTTGTCAACATCCATTGGGATGAAGAGTTCTGGAGAACTCAAAAAAACTAAATTGCAGAACTCCCTGCCCCAGGATGTGCTGATGGCTGCCAACTTGGAAGGCTTTAAGAGGGGAGTGGACATGTCCATGGAGGAGAGGACTATTCATGGCTACTAGTCAAAATGGCTACTAGTCATGATGCATACCTATTCTCTCCAGGATCAGAGGAGCATGCCTAATATATTAGGTGCTTTGGAACACAGGCAGGATGCCGCTGCTGCAGTTGTCTTGTTTGGGGGCTTCCTAGAGGCACCTGGTTGGCCACTGTGTTAACAGACTGCTGGACTTGATGGGCCTTGGTCTGATCCAGCATGGCCTTTCTTATGTTCTTGTGTACACATTATTTTGTGTTATTTTAATTGGTCCTAATAAAAGAGACTGGCATGGCTCTAGTTTATGGATTTTGCTTTGGACTAATGCACTTGGCTACTGTGTACTTGGCTACTGAAGCCTTACAGGAAGAAACTCCAGGCCTAAAACTCACATAATGCTAAAAATGTAGTATTAACACCCCCAACTAAAAAAAAAAAAAAAATCCAGCTGAGATCTTAAGATACAGGAAAGAAATCAAGCAAAGTCAAAAATGTTCTAATAGCTGATGACTTCAGTTACTTTTTACTTGACTCTGGCTAAATGAACATTCAGGCACATGAATAGGCTTAGGGGCTTTAACTCTGTGTTGGACAGCTCCCAAGATTTTGCAACACAATAAATGCTTGTCCCTTCAGAACACTGAGTCATGGAGGGACAAACAAAGGAGGTGATTCTCAGCTTAATCCTAGGTGGTTCCCAAGATCCAAAACAAGATGCGAGCATTGCCGAGCCACTTAGAAACAGTGATCACAGCCCTACAACCAAGTGTAAGTATTATGTAAGTGGAAAATTGCCCAGAAAGTCCCACAGAGTCGCATTTCATTTCAAAAGGGGGCTCCCCCCACCTCCCGGTATGAAAAGATTAGAAAGAAGAAAACTAAAAGGTACATTTCAGGAGTGCAAAACCCCTTTGGGGAGATTGGAAGTTATTTACAAAAAAAATGGAATAGAAGTTCAAACAAAATGTATGCCTCCTATTAGAAATGCCACAAAAGGTTCCCAAAAGACACCAGTGTGGTTATTCAGAACAGAAAGCTGTAACCACTTAGTTGGAAAAGTAGAAGTCTCACCTGGTGATACCAACGAAAAGCACAAAACTCTGGCAAGCCGAACGTGAATGCTCTAGCGAGGCAAGCCAAGAAGGAATTAGAGAATGGCTAACGAGAGTGAAACTAACAGTGCAATTCTATGTGCAGTGACTCAAGCCACTGACTTGAGTGACCTTAAAATGAAGTAGCTCTGGATGTATCCGGATATATTGTATCTCTATGGAGGCACCGGGCAATCTTTCCCACCATTTAAAGCCCAGCTTCTCCATTGAGATACATTGCAAAGATCACGCTAAAGCATCTGAGCACAGCCAGTTTGCCAATGCATATTAATGGAGGAGGATGGGGGCGACCCCTTCCAGACCCCATAACTCTGGACCCCCTGACCCAATCTTTATCAAATTTGGGAGTTATTGCAAGATGAGTCCCTTCTAACTACCCTAAAAAATTGGGACCTCGACCTGCAAAAATCTCCCCCCCAGTAGCCACAGAAAGACATTCCCGAAAAAGCCGGATTTTTATCCGGCTTTCTCAGGAATGGCAAATTTGGTTTTGCCAACCTCCCAGATTTTGCGGACCTGGTAAACCCGAACCTGAATTTTACCAAATTTGCATTTTTTCGGTACTTTGTGGTTCAGTTTTTACTGAATCCACAGCTCTACATCTGAAGCAGGAAACTGGCCAGAAGGGGGCAGTAGAGAGAACCAAAAAATGGCAACAAAGGGGATGCTGAACACTGAGAAATTGCAGAACAGTGTGGTGTGGTGGTTAGAGTGTTGTACTAGGATCCAGGTGCTCTGGATTCAAATCCCTATTCTGCCATGAAGCTTACTGGGTGACCTTGGGCCAGCCACTCTCTTTCATCCTAACGTATTCCACAGGGCTGCTGTGAGGATAAGACAGAGGAAGGGAGAACAATGTAAGCTGCTTTGGCTACAGATTTAGGGTGGTGGTGGTGGCTGGGGTACAAATGAAGCAAATGAGTGAATTTATGACAAAATGGCCAGCTGTATATGACTACTACTCACGTGCCATGAATATTTATTTTAAAAAAATAGTTTAGAGAATTACTTTATTAACTATTCAGCGAGTGTTTATAACAATGATTATTTGTTTAAGACGATTGATGTTATTTTGATTTGACGACAGTTTAGACTGTGTAATGCTTGGAAGTAGAAATAGATTTGATTTCTTTCTTTTTTCTTCCTTTCCCCAGTTTCCCTTCTTATTTTCTGTATCCTCTTATAAGAACAATAAAATTTATTTTTTAAAAAAAAAAGAAGGAAAAAGGAACTAGATAAAGTGACATGAATTTTTTGAATCACTGATGCTGAAGAAATGAGCTCGCTTGAACTGTACTGAAGTTTGGAAAGTTTAATCTTTGCAATTTCAGGAGATGAAAATCCGTTTGAATGGGGGGGAAACCCTCAACTTTCACTCCTTTGTACGTGTGTGTGTGTGTGTGTAATTCACAGGTATTGTCCCCATGACCAGGCACTCTTCTGGGGTATAGGTGGACTTTGTTCCATTCTCAAGGCAATCAGATGCTCTGTCTCATTGGGATGTTCATCCAATGTGTGATCTGCTTAAAGAGATACAATGCAGAGAAAAGACCTCAGCACTGCGATGTGCATTCCAGTGCGGATATTATTCCTCCGCAACGTCGGGGCATGCGTTTGGGAATCATCTACCTGGATGCATTAGCAATAGAAATGTGTTTCCTTCTAACAGTGATGCACACCCTCTTTGGCCAAAAAGTACAAAAATATTCAGGGGGGGACTCTAGGAGAGGCAAAAATGTTTGCAAAATACTTCAAACACCCCCCCCAATAGATGGTGCAGTGGTTAGAGTGTTAAAACTAGGATCTGGGAGACCCTGGTTCAAATCCCTACTCTGCCATGGAAGCTTGCTGGGGGACCTTGGGCCGGTTACACCCTCTCAACCTAACCTTCCTGATAGGGTTGTTGTGAGGACACAATGGAGGAGAGGAGAATGATATAAACCATTTTGGGTTTCCATCGGGAAGAAAAGCAGGGTATAAATTATGTAAGTAAATAAATACAATTCAGCTAAGCATTAATCTGCACTATTATTTTCGGGCAGTACTACTGAAAAACTGTACCACATCAAGTTGCCAAAGGAGGCAACTGGGTCATTGTAATTGTTGAAGGGTGCAAAACGCAGCCCCTTTGAGGAACTTAGCAAGTCTTTGTCTGGTCAGTGCCTGGATGAGAAAACTCAATTACAATGGCTGGGGGCAGCCTGTTCAGGGGCCAGTAGAGTTTATCCCCTTGGCTGGATGCAATGTTTATGCCGTAGGCATAAACAGCTTTAAAGGGGGATTAGACAGATTCATGGAGGATAAGTATATCAGTGGCTACTAGCAATGGTGACTTAAGTGAACCCCTATATCCAGAGGCAGTAAACGTCTGAAACCCAGTGCCAGGAGGCAACATCAGGGGAAGGCCTTCGCCTCTATGCTCTATTGTTGGACCTCCACATGAATTGGTTGGCCAGTGTGTGAAACCCGGTGCTAGACTAGATGGACATCTGGTCTGATGCAGCAGAGCTCTTCTTGTGTAGGGCTGTCAATTCAGTTCGTCCCGAACCGAAAAACAGCCAAATTCCCCATGATTCGGCGGTTTTTAGTTCAGATGGAACCGAACTCAAAAAAGGCGGGAAAACGGGGAGCCGAATTCAGCAAGTTCGGGGTGTTCAGCAAATAAATGCAGCAAATTCGGGGTTTGGCGCAGCAGCATAACCGTCAGTTAGTAAGCAGCATTCTCCTGCGGCCAATCGGTGGCCAAGCTGGGTCTTCTTCCCCACCCTTAATGTGCATCTCTGACAATGGGGGGTTGCAATTAGCAGAGCTTGCTACCCACTCCCAAAGCTCCCAGCCCTGACAAACAGCTGAGCTGTGGGGAGCAAGGGCGGGGCAGGTGCGAAGAAGACGGAACAGAAGACATCCATAGTAAGACCCATTTTGGGGCTTTTCTCTATAATTTTTCTCCTGTGTGTGGGGGGCGGGGGCGGGAAGCAGAGTCTGTGTGGGGGGGGGAGGGAGAGTTTCTGTGGGTGGGGGGGAAGCCAAAGGGCGCTTTTGCCCGTTCTGCCTGGGGGCGTGTGCCCCCTCAAGTCTCTCTCTCCCTGGTTTGAGGGGGGGGGCTTCAGTTGTGTGTCCTCAGGTTTTCCCTCATTCATAAGATCGGTTAGGTCTATTTTGATGCTTGCTCAAAACTGGTTTTCAAATTGTGACTTAAAGAATGCATTTGCCTGGTCCTGAGTCCGATGCAAAAGGGGAAATTCCATCTCCTCCTGCTCTTTATGCATAGCTAGCTGTCTCTGTCCCTTTCCATGGTTTGCAAACTCCCAGGTATCAGGTGTTGCTTTGCATGGTTGCAAACGTGTTGCTTTGCATGGTTTGCATGGTTGCAAACATGTTGCTTTGCATGGTTTGTATGGTTGCAAATGTGTTGCTTTGCATGGTTTGCATGGCTGCAAATGTGTTGCTTTGCATGGTTTGCAAACTTCTTCACTCCTGCCCCACCCTTTGCTCCCCTCAGCTCAGCTGTTTGTTGGGGCTGGGAGCTTCGGGAGTGGGCAGCAAGCTCTGCTAATTGCAAACCCCCATTGTCAGAGATGCACATTAAGGAGGGGGGAACCCTTTCGGGGCCCATATCTCAGCCCCCCCCGACCCAATCTTTACAAAACTTGGGGGTTGTTGCAAGAAGGTCCCCTCAAGCTATGCTGAACGTTTGGGACCTCTACCCCCCAAAATGCCCCCCACAGAGCCGCAGAAAGGTGCAATTGTGTTTTTAATGGCTTTATTTGGCCCAATTTTTCCCAGAACTCCGGATCTCATGCCGAATTGGACGGACCCGAAGCGGGGGAGTTCGGACTTCGGCATTTCCCAAATAAAAACGGGCCGAATTTTGCCAAATCCTAATTTTACAGATTTTTTTTTCAACAGCTCTATTCTTATGTTCTTATGTCTTTATAAACAGCTGCCACAGGCCCTTGTATACATTCCCTATTGAAAATAATGGTCCCAAACTCTGGAACCACATGCATTTGAATCTGAAACGGGATTCCTACTCAATGTCCTACTCAAAAATAAGCAATCACAGTCAAAATTCCCCCCACAAAGTGCAGATCTGAAATTATAGCATTTTTTTTCTCAGCTTACACATATAGTAGCCCATTCTTTCTGAAATGCCCCTCCCAAGATCAGTGTCTGTGTGTAGCCCTGTTCACATGTTACTGAACATACAACCTACACAAACTGTGTACACCTTTTTGTAAGAAAAAGTACTTTACAGATGAAACTGGGGGCCAGGACCTGGATAAAAGTGGGTCATAAATCATACATTCACAGCGCATTCCTGACCTTTAAGGGCAAAAGCCCTTAGGAGGCCAGGAAGGTGCTGCACTGGTGTTGGAGCCCTCCACTCCACTCCATAAGTGGCCCCAACACCAGCGGGGAGGGCTGGATGCCGGTCGCCGGTTGCCGCAGCAGCAGCACCACCTGGGACACCAGTGAGGCCTTCCACCGGCGTCCCACCGGCATAAAGGCCTGTGCAGGCATCCCGGAGGGCATTCTAGTGTCCAGGGAGGCATTCCTGTGGCATTCCGGGGGGAGGAGCTGCTGTTAGGCAGCCTCCTGTCCCCGTTCGCCCTGGGTACGCCAGCGGAGAGAGGAGCGAGGAGCAAAGAGCGAGGAGCGAGGAGCAAGGAGCGAGGAGCAAGGAGCGAGGCTGCGCCTGCTTTTTAGCAGGCACAGCCTCGCTTTTCTCAATGGGGCGAAAAGGCCCCGTTTGACCAAAAAAAAAAAAAAAAAAGCCTCTTTCGGCGGCTGTGGAATGGCTTAGGAGATGGTGCGGCGGCACCTCCTCCCCACCATCCCTGGCTGCCGTCAGCTCAGGAATGGGCTGTCAGTCATACATCCATTAAATGTAACATCAGAGCATGTATAAAGAAAATTCAAGTCTACACTGTACACGGATTGTATATGCATTCACTGTAACTTGTGGACAGGTCTTGTGTATCCATCTGCCCAGAGTGGCATCCTATGAGATGTCAAAGTCCTCCATCTAAGATTTGGAACAGCTGCTGCCAGAGTAGACAACAGTGACCTTCATAGACTAATGGTCTGATTCAGAATAAGACTACTTCATGAATCCATGTAGAAGCCACAGTCAAAAACTGGGTTCTACAATATAATGTCACGCATGTTATCCTGGGAAACTGAACCTTCTAACCTTTCCTTTCAATAACTCCCCTCCTATTCTTTCTTCTGCACTTTGCAACTTTGTGTATAAATCTCTCCCTCGAAATAAGAAGATGGATTTCTAATGTGGAACTAACTAATGAAAAGGAGGAACCTGAGGCTAGGATCAATCTCACAACAAAGGACCCAGTACATTTAACTTGTTCATGGGTGAACTGGGAAGTAACTCAATTTAAAGCAAGGACAACAGATTATTTAGTAAAATGTCATTTCAGTGAAACTGTGAAAATGTCCAAAAGGTAGCAGGAGACTCAAAACTCAAAACGATCGAATGAAATCGAAAAGTCTATGCATTGGAAATCACAGGTCCCGAAACAAAACATATTAACTGAAATGACATTAAATGAAAACTCTGAATGTCTTTGATGATGGACATCTTTAGGGTGGTTTCTTAATAGCTGTCTGTGGTTGTGTGGTGATTGAGTTGAGTGAATAATGATGTTACTAAAAGATGTTAAAGTTTGCACATTAACTTGCATTTCTATGTTTGAGGGGGGGGAGGAATCAGAAGAATAAAAAAATGAAAGAAGGTAATGACCTACTGTGAAAGATAGATGATACTAAATGAAAGGACAGACCTGACCTGAACATTTAACAGAAAGAGTTGGAAGAGAAGACTTCAGACCACTGGCTGAAGAATCTCATGTTTGTTCACTTCTCAGATTTAACCCCCCCCCCTTTAAAAAGAGGACAGCGAGCAAAGATAGGGGCTAAAACCTTTCATCTTAGTATGCTACTTTTCTAGTTGTGGGGCATATTTTGTATGGGGGACGCATTCTACATTACTCTAGAGTAGTACAGTCCATTTTACCCTCCTTAGTATTCTTCTAACTCGTTCTGCTGCAGGTTTACACTGCAACTCTGATCCTCAAACCTGTCAATGGAAATATGAAGGCCCGGGGGCGGGGAGAGATGGAAAAAGCATTTAAAAGTTTTCTTCCCCCTTTTTTCCCTCCAAGGCCTTTTCCCCCGTTTTTCTGATGGAATCACTGGAAAGTTTGTGGAGTACTGGAAAAAAACTCCTATGAAATAGTTTCTCTTTTAGAGTGAATGAAATGCTTTTTTTAAGGCAAAGTGGGCATGCTGTAGACATATACAGCTCTTAAATCCAAGATGCATTTCTGCATCTGGAAGGATACCTAATCTTCATGAGGGGAGCATGCAGGGCTCTCATTGTTTTTCAGCTGTTGCATTCGCTTCAGATCGTATAAATCTTTCACCTTTCAACTGCTGCATACCTTCTGTTGTCCTTTGGACATGACTTGTGGTTGACCTTTTCACTTCTCCCTCAACCCACTGTGACACATATAAAAAGGTAAAGGTCCCCTGTGCAAGCACCGGGTCATTCCTGACCCATGGGGTGACTTCACATCCCGACGTTTTCTAGGCAGACTTTGTTTATGGTGTGGTTTGCCAGTGCCTTTCCAGTCATCTTCCCTTTTCCCCCAGCAAGCTGGGTACTCACATATACCCACAGGTGACACATATACCCACAGATAAAAAGTAGCTTATTCCCCTAACTTGCAGAAGGAGGTGGGGCAGAAATGGCACCAAAGCCTCAGAGGAAAACTAACCAGGTTGGAAAAATTAAGATACATGTGCTAAGATACCATAGGATGCGCCAGCCTGCAGCTTTCTCTCAGATATTGGTAGGGTTGCCGGATCCCTCTTTGACACCAGTGGAAGGTTTTTGGGGCAAAGTCTGAGGAGGGCAGGGTTTGGGGAGGGGAGGGACTTCAATGCCATAGAGTCCAACTGCCAAAGCGGCCATTTTCTCCAGGTGAACTGATCTCTATCAGCTGGAGATCAGTTGTAATAGCAGGAGAGCTCCAGCTAGTACCTGGAGGTTGGCAACCCTAGGTATTGGGTATACCTCAGTTTTGCTTGAACAAAACTAAGGCATTAATAACTTTAAAATTCCATAAATATATCCAATGTTGCAATTTTATATGCTAAGTAAGTTAGAAATGATGCATTTTGTGTTGTTAAATGTTTAATGTTGTTAAATCCCATGGTCAGAAATACTTAAGAAGGGAGTTCAAAAGTGGTGGGAGTTTCTTAAAAGTGAAATACTGAAGGCACAATCACAAAAGATTCCTATGAGAAGGATAAATGGGAGGCACCTAAAGAAGACAGGGTGGCTCCATAAACTGCTTTCTAAAGATTTGAGAAATAATAAAAAGACTAATTTAGGAAATGGAAGGTGGGCCTTATAACCAAGAATGAATATAAACAAATAACCAGTGCTTGTAGGGAGAGTGTTAGATAAGCTAACATTCAGTATGAACTTAGGCTAGTGAGAGATGCTAAACATAACAAAAAAGGGTTATTTTGTTATGTTCAGAGTAAGAAAAAGAACACTGACATGGCAGGCCCATTGTGGGGACAGGGAAGTGAAATTGTAACAGGTGATGAAGAGAGGGAAGAACTCCTCAATTCCTAGTTTTCCTCAGTCTTCTATTGTGAGGGGAACATGGAAAAAACAGAACACATGATGAGGGAAGGGAGTTGCAGCCTGGGATTAGCATAGAGATAGTACATCAACACCTAGTTTCTTTAAATGAAACTAAGTACTCCGGGCCAGATGAATTGCATCCAAGGGTACTGAACAAAACTGAGGATGTAACTTCTGAGCCCCTGCCCATTATTTTTGAGAATTCTTGGAGAATAGGTGAGGTGCCAGAAGATTGGAGGTGGGCAAATGTTGTCCCCAACTTCAATAAGGGGAAAAAGGAGGGTCCAGGTAACTACCGATCTGTCAGCTTGACATCTATACCTAGAAAAGTTTTAGAACAAATCATCAAATGGTCAGTCCTTGAGCATTTAGAAAGGATGCAGTCATTACTAAGAGCTGGAAAGGGTTTCTCAAAAACAAGTCATGTCAGACTAACCTCATCTCCTTTTTTGAGAAAGTTACTACCTTTCTGGATCAGGGGAATGATGTGGACATAGGTTCTCGTAGGTTATCCCGGCTGTGTAACCGTGGTCTTGGTATTTTCTGTCCTGACGTTTCGCCAGCAGCTGTGGCAGGCATCTTCAGAGGAGTAACACTGAAGGACAGTGTCTCTTCAGTGTTACTCCTCTGAAGATGCCTGCCACAGCTGCTGGCAAAATGTCAGGACAGAAAATACCAAGACCACGGTTACACAGCCCGGATAACCTACGAGAACCAATGAACTCTGACCGTGAAAGCCTTCGACAATATTTTGATGTTGACATAGTTTACCTTGCTTTCAGTAAAGCTTTTGATAAGGTTCCACATAATATTCTTGTTGAAAAGTTGGTAAAATGTGGTTTAGATCCTTTTACTGTTAGGTGGATGGGTAACTGGTTGACAGATCACACCCAAAGAGTGCTTGTTAATGGTTCCTTAGTCACTTGGAGAGGCGTGAAAAGTGGAGTGCCTCAGGGATCTGTCCTGGGCCCCTGTGTAGTTCAATATCTTTATAAATGATTTGGATGAAGGAATAGAGGGGATGCTTATTAAATCTGCAGATGGTACTAAATTGGAAGGGGTAGCAAATATGGTAAAAGACAGAGCCAGGATACAGGGTGATGTTGACAGGTTGGAAAACTCGGCTAAAACTAATAAAATGAATTTCAACAGAGATAAAGTTCTGCATTTAGGTAGGAAACATCAAATGCATAATTATAGGATGGGAGAGACTTGTCTTGGCAGTAGTATGTGCAAAAAGGATCTAGAGATCTTAGTAGACCATACACTGAACATGAGTCAGCAGTGTGATGCAGTAGCTAAAAAGGCAAATGCGATTTTGGACTGTATCAACAGAAGTATAGTGTCCAGGCTTGGCTTCCTGTCCTGAAAAACTCCAGACTAACAAAGACTACAGTTCACAATAGCCATGCAGATTAGTTTTGGATTCCACATGTTAACAGATCACTTTAGGATACAATGGTTCCACTTTAACATACCACATCCTAATTAGCACATTACCTTGATACTTACAGGACAATGATTAGCACATTACCTTTGATACTTTTACAGGACAATGACTCAGCTCAAACTCACCTAACCCACCCCTTCTGACTATATATATTACTCTTCCTACACACTTGATACTGAGAGACGCTGTCCTTCAGTGTTACTCCTCTGAAGATGCCCGCCACCGCTGCTGGCGAAACGTCAGAAAGGAAATACCAAGACCACGGTCACACAACCTGGATAACCTACAAGAACTGATGAACTCTGACCGTGAAAGCCTTTGACAAGGACATTATGATCGTCTGACAAAAATTTACTGGTGGTCCCTGGCCCTAAGAGTGTGTGGCTGTCCTCGACGAGAGCCAGGGCCTTTTCAGCCCTGGCTCTGGCCTGGTGGAATGCTCTGCCTGGGAACAGCAGGGCCCTGCGGGATCTGAAAGTATTCCGCAGGGCCTGCAACACAGAGCTCTTCCACCAGGCCTACAACTGAGGACATCTTATATCATCTTTACTGACCTCCCCCCACCTTCCCTCCCTTGAATGGGAATTATAAATTGAAGGCTTGCCACCTGTATGGTGCCTACAGTTTACTTAGAATTTAGTGCACCATCATCATTTATTATTACAGCCAAAGGCCAGCATAAAATGTAAAATGTACATAAAATATACATCCTATATAGTGCACCATTATGTTAGGGTTTTAGAGTTTTAGTGTTTGGTGTTATTAAGGATTATATTGATTGTTGTGTTTTTAAATGATGCTACCCAGCTTGCTGGGGAGGGCAGGTTATAAGTAGAATGAATGAATGAATGAATGAATGAATGAATGACGGTGACTTGAACACTCGCTGTTATTTGCAGATCGAGGTATTGAAGTGCACAAGGTGACAATAATCATAAAGTGATGTCAAGTTGCAGCTGACCTATGATGACACCTTATGGGGTTTCCAAGGCAAGAGACACTAAAAGGTGGTTGGCCATTGCCTGCCTCTGCCTAGCAACCCTTGTCTTCCTCGATGGTCTCCCATCCAAGTACTCACTATGGCTGACTCTGCTTAGCTTCCAAGTCTACTCAGAGCTATTTACATGAGTCAACTCCCCTACTATTTACATGAGTCAACTATGCTACATGAGTCAACTCCCCTTTTAATTCACCATGCAAAGATCTCTGCATGCATCCCCTTCCATTGGGGCCAAGAAGGAAACTCGTTTTTGCAAGACCAGTTGTGGTGACACCGTGTTTAGCAGTAAGATGTCCCTATGATGAATTTTAAATGCAAATTTATCCCATTACCAGATACTTGTTTGGAAGGAGAGCCCTTTGTTTCCTAAGTTTAATGGATCATTCTGCATTTACTAGATATTACACAGAGCTCCATGTGACTTTCCTCCACTTCACTAAATAAAATCACCCTGGGCAGACTGCCAGTCTGAGCAGAGGAAAGATGGATGTGGAAAAACTTCAGCCCTTTTCCCGTGTTCATTTTTCCAGATCAAAAACTGCCCTGTCCCATCTGCTTTTCTCCCCACGGAAGAAAAGAGGAGTGTGGCTCACTGGCAGAGCATCTGTTTTGCATGCAGAAGGTTCCAGGTTCAATCCCTGACACATCAAGCTAAAAGAAGAAGGTAACAGGTGCTGTGAAAGGCTTCTGCCTGAGACCCTGGAGAGCTGCTGTCTGTAAACAATTATCTGAATAGACAAAGGGTCCAATGCAGTACAGGTCAGCGTCATAGTTGTAAGATAATGAAACTCCTTATCTTTTCTGCTGTGGGTGGGAAAACATTTCTGTTTTGCACATTGTGTGGAACCCTGGAGGAGGAGGAGGAGTAGAAGCAGAAGCAGAAGCAGAAGCAGAAGCAGAAGAAGAAGAAGAAGAAGAAGAAGAAGAAGAAGAAGAAGAAGAAGAAGAAGAGTGGGTTTTTATATGCTGACTTTCTCTACCACTTAAGGAAGAATCAAACCGGCTGACAATTACCTTCCCTTCCCCACAACAGACACCCTGTGAGGTAGGTGGGGCTGAGAGAGTGTGACTAGCCCAAGGTCACCCAGCTGGCTTCATGTGGAGGAGTGGGGAAACAAATCCAGTTCACTAGATTAGCCTCTGGTGCTCATGTGGAGGAATGGGGAATCAAACCCGGTTCTCCAGATCAGAGTCCATCGCACCGCTCTTAACCACTACACCAGGCTGGCTCCTCAGGCAGGCATTCCACAAGGTGGACCGCCTTTTGGAGCAGCTGCCTGAGGAATTCAGGGTGGTTCCCATGCTTTTCTGCTGAATGTGCAAAACACAACTGTTCAGGAGGGCATTTTTAGAAAGGGATTAAAACTATAATAGAGTAGGACAGGCAGGAGGGTGCCTGTATGATGGAATAGGATTGTCGTCCATTTTAGCTGTTATCTTGCTTTTCCTCCGTTGTCTTCTACCTTTGTAATTCCATTATACCTTGCCTAGGCAATCTGTTGGTTCCTCTGTCCTCTCATTCTGTCATCCTAGTTCGATGGCATTGTTCCCTGGATGTCTGATGGCCTATGAGTGCACTTTTTAAAAATTCTCTGATCTGCCTTGAATCTCAATGAGAAAGGTGGGGTATAAAGTCAATCAAATGAGAATAAAATAAAATATAGTCATTGGTATGGGGGTGGCTTTGAGAAGGCAGACATAATGACGTTAATATCTCTCCCCTGACACACAGTCTTGTTTGCAGCCCTGACGGCTGCCTTTCATTACTGAAAACAAGACGAGGAAGAAACCTCTGATAGAAGACAGAAAAAAATGTGCAAAGCACTAGGGATCACAAGGCGTTTATCTAATAACTTGTAGCTACTCCAAAATTTTATAGATTTTGTAAATACTAGCTGGCAGACCTGTCACTGCTGTGGTTCTATGTTATATTATAAACACTTTTGCTTTTTGCGTTTGCTCATTCTTTGTATACTGTAATACATGTTTTGCAGTTTATTTCAGCCTTTGTTGTTACTACTATTTTGTAAAATTTTGGAGTAGCTACAAGTTATTAGATAAACGCCTTGTAACCTCTGGTGCTTTACACTTTTTTTTCTGCCTTTCATTACTGACACATCCCAAACCACTAGAAAAAAAGAGATGCCAAACTCTGTGACACAACTAAGCCTTGTTTTCAACCCTGTTCTGCAGATTAGAGTCCACCGCTCTTAACCACTACATCACTAGGGTTGCCAGGTCCCTCTTCGCCACCGCTGGGAGGTTTTTGGGGTGGAGCCTGAGGAGGGCGGAGTTTGGGGAGGGACTTCAATGCCATAGAGTCTAATTGCCAAAGCAGCGATTTTCTCCAGGTGAACTGATCTCTATTGGCTGGAGATCAGTTGCCATAGCAGGAGATCTCCAGCTAGTACCTGGAGGTTAGCAACCCTACACATCACGCTGTGTCCCAGATTTAGTAGTACATCTGCTTCTGACCACAATGTCATTGCTCAATGATATGTAATGGCACTCAAGTAGGAGAGAGGTTTTAATCTTGCTTCATGTCTGTAAAGTGCTGTCAAGTCACAGATGACTTATGGTGACCTCAGCAAGGGGCTTTCAAGGCAAGTGATTAAGCAGAGGGGGTTTGCCATTGCCTTCCTCTGCAGAGTCTTCCTTCCAGGTACTGACCCTGCTTAGCTCCTAGATCCAATGAGACAGGGCTATTCCATGCTGCCTTCCCTCCAATCTGGCTTCCTAGAAAATCCTAAAATACCAGCAGCCCCCAAAGCTGATATTGGGTTCTAACTTCACCACCCCTGGGATACTTGGAAAATTGTGAAATCATCACTGATAGCCATGGGCCAAAATAAGCTCATAACCTGACACCCAATGTCATTCTGTGTCCTCTAGTTGTCCAAAGGTGCACTTGGGCTTTAGGAGGTCCATTACAGGTGCTATATAAGAAGGTCTTGCACTTGGGAATTCTCCATTTGTTCCACTGAGGATAATCGTATACAGCTCAATCGTGCGCTTCATGAAAATGATGTATTATATAGCATCAGTGCTTGTCGAGAACATACAAATTCTTATGTTCATCTAGTCCAGCTTCCTAGTTCCACTAATGGCCAGGCAGATGCAGCAAGGAACAGGAAGGAAACAGCTCCCTCCGCCACCTTCAAGCATCTAGTATTCATGTCCCTGAAAATGGAGAGCCTGTATAACTGTCATGGCTAACAACCATTCTTAAGCCACCTTGAATATTTCTAATTTAAACACACACACACTGAGCCAGATCATCACAACTTCAAGCAATGGATTCTACCAGTTTAGTATGCCTTCTGTGAAAAGCCAAATTCTTTTATCTTTCTGAATGGACTGCCCATCAGTTTCATTGGGTGACTCCTGGGATCTGAGAAGGCCACCATTTGTGCTCTGGACCCTTTTCCATCCTAGATGCTAAAATCAAGTAAGGACTGGCACTAAGCCACTAAGGACCTAAGTGTGGCAGTCCTC